>NC_089721.1:33965333-34656833 GCF_031753505.1 Anomalospiza imberbis | reverse complement strand
TCATAAAAAAGCAGGACAGACTTCAAGAAATCTTCTGCTGAAGAAAGCCAAAAATGTGCAGCAAGAACAAAAAGGCTGCTTGAAGTGAAAAAAAAGAAATTTTATTAGTCATTTACATTTATCAAAATATTATTTTAAAGAAATAAAACTCCTTTAAGACATGCAGATTGGTAAGAAAAGAAAGACAGTTTTCCGCAACTTACAATATTAATGTACATTTGCTGAAAAACAAAGAGCAGTTGAATTAGAAGACAAAAAAGCTTCAAAAGCATGGTCTACGCCAACAAGGAAGAACCAACCAACCACTGCTGAGGACCATAGGAGGGCCCCTCCTGAGACACCCATCAAAATCCACAAGTGGGATTAGCAGTGTGGTGTCACAAAACCCAAGAAAAATACAAAACAAGAATTACAAAAGAAGTAAACGGTTTTGCTAGAGAATCAAAAACCAACAATACCACATACCACCAAGAATAGTCAGTAACCCTTCATTTCCAAAGCCTGTAGATTAGAAGATCCGAAAAAATCCAGAGGTGAGAGAATTCAAAAAAAAAAAAGAAAACTACAACAACAACCAAAAAAAAAAAAAAAAAAAAAGAAAAAAAAAAGGCAAAACCACAGTAAAGGGAAAAAACATTTCTGTAATTCTTTTGGGGGTAGGGATACATAATTTTGAATTTTATGAAGGTAAAGAAAAAAAAGGATTGAAGAACAACAAAACCAAAAACGTTTTATGAAAGATAAGACAAAAAGAAGATAGTCCATGTTGTCTTCTGCATGTCTGCTACTGTTCTCCAGACCATCTTGGCTTTGGTCCAGGAAAAGAACAGCTAAGGAAGAAAAAAAATGATCTTTTTTTGGCTCCAGTTGGACAAAAAAAACAGAGGAAGGAAAAAAGAAGAAAAAAAAGAAGAAAAAGAAAAAAAGAAGAAAAAGAAGAAGAAGAAAAAGGAGAAGAAGAAGAAGAAAAAGAAAAAAAGAGGGACAAATGGTACGCTGTGACTGGGCTATGGCCAGGAGACCTGGATATGCTTTCTTTGAAGCATATCACAATTTTTTTTTTTTTTTTTTAATGGACAAATGAAAAGGGGAAAGGAAAAGGCAATGTGAAGAAAGAAAACTCACAATATGAGAGTCACTGATCATAACCAAACAGGACAAAGGAAAAAGAAAATCAGATGATGGACATTTCCGTGGTTTTTATTTTGTTTTGTTTTTTCCTTATGGAAAACAAAACAAAACAAAACCAAAAACAGGACAAAGATGAGAGGGATGAAAAGACAGAAAGAATGAGTAAGATCATTCTGTGAACGTTAGTTCAGCACTCTTACCTCTTATTGGTGTACCACCTGGGTGGATAATATGAATGCAAATAAGATTAGAAAGAAGAAGCATTAGTACGAGAAGAAGGAGGCTAGGGCTTTGGAAGAAGAATCAAATTAGATTTACAGAATTAAATAAGATCTTAAGAGAAACTTGAATTACTATACTGTTAAAACAGGAATATATTAGATAGTATTATCAGGTTATAAAAGCAAGTTGCATTGTACCACAAAGGGCAAAAAGGCTATAATTGGCTGCACTGCCTTTCTCAGAGTAGCATCTGAGTTCTTAGATGTTCTGTTATATAGGGTTAGAAATGTATCAAATATGCTTCAAATACTTAAAGGAAACTTTACAAAACTGTACTCACGACATATTTTAGGAAAATATTGGAAATTCTATTTAAATATATATATATATCTATATATATATATAAAAAGAGGATATACTGAAATCTATCTCAAAACAAACTCTGTAGTTTAGGCTGGATTATGGCATTTACTGTTCTAGATCTATGTGATACATGTGTACTGCTTCTTTTAGGTGTTGCTATGATTGATAAGACAACATTTCTGTGGAGGTGTGCGTGTGCGCCACTATAGGGGTCTGGTGACTACACTGACTGTTAGTAAAATGCATGCCATGCATTTTAAGAATAATAATACTAATCATATAATAATTATCATAATCATAATAGTCTGAATATGGAAATTAGTGGGGGTGAAGTGCGCTTCAGAACTAAGCACTTACCAATAGATTCTGGAGATTTAAATACGGAGAGAAGAAAGACAGCATAAAAATATTATTATATTCCTTTTAATTTGGTACAAAGTTTTCAGTTAAAGCTTTATATACTAAATCATCTATGTCACATGTGAAAAAAATCTTAATTTACATTAACAGAAGGTTAATTTACACAGTTCTGCTGACAACAAGCAAAAAGTAGGTTAACAAGACGATTTAACATCACAGGACAGGTCAAAAGCTGAGAATTCTGGGAAGACACGTGATTAAACAACTTAGATTCTACAACGATATCTACTACAATTGTCAAAGAAAAAATCTCATTATATCCCAGTGATCAATGATCTGATCTTATTTTGGGATAAGCATTAAACTCAATAAATTTAGATATTTGTTTTTCTTTTTTTTTTTTTTGTTTTGTTTTTAATCTAAAGAGAGCAAAAGAATAAACTAAGGCAGGAGGAGAGTGAGAGAACTGCTAGGGAGGTGCAAGGGGCAAAGAGAGAGAAAGCGGCAAAAGCTGGAATCTACATCAAAAGCAGACTTCTGTAGATCCAGAAAATATAGGATTCATAAGGCTTTAGTGTGGACGCACACTACTGTGGCTAAATGTGTTGGAAAAATGCACAGCCAGCAAAAAAAACCCCAACTTTGTTCCATAGATTACCCAAAGATTTCATTTCCTTTTTTTTTTTCCGATATAAATCTGCATGGGAAGAAGTACTGTGCTTTATGTATTTGTGAGAGGAAAGAAGATGTGTCCAAACTGGCTAATCTTTGGTGAAGTCAAATGTGGAAAAGACAGCAATAAGCACATTTTAGATTTTAATTGAAGTGTCTAATGCAGGTTTTGGTTTTGATGAACGTAACCATTGGTACTCCTTGCAATTTCTGAATGAAGTCCAATGTTGAAATAAATTTGTTAAAAAAAAATTAAAAGGAAAGAAGAAAGAAAGAGGAGAAAATGGATCCATCAAGTACTGCAAAAAGCAGTAAAGAAAAAATCATCAAAAAATACAGTCACAGCAGTGAGCAATGTGGAGTAAACAGAAGCTGCAAAACACATAGAGACAGACTCTATAGAAAGCTATGACAACATCACAGACATGGACAACACACTCAGTAACACAGAAAAGGAGAGGGGAAAGAGAAATCATTACCTATAAATAAAATTATTTTAAAAAAGGAAGAGAAAAAAAAAAAAGAAAGAAAAAGTGAGAGAAAACAACTCTGGGCGTTGGTGGAAACAGTAACAAGACCCTACCTGAGCGTAGCTGCTTGATGCGGCCATTGTTGTTGCTTGTGTCAACAGGTAAGAAATCTTTGAACCAAGTTATTTCAGGATCAGGATTGCCACTGGCTGCACATAACATGGTAGCTGTACGAGTTCGTTCAACCACCTTCAGCTGTGGGCCCATATCAATGGTTGGAAAACCTCGAGGAATTTGATCCTCTGAAAAAGAAATTTATAAATTGAGGAATTTCATGTCAGTTGTGCAGTGCTGCATGAAAGCCCAAATCATAATCCTGCTTAACATTCAGTGATCACCTAATTGTTTGTAAACAACAAACAATAGATCAAAATGCTGATACAAAAGAAAAAGTTCATTAAAAATGGCTATAAAGTTTATAATTATAAAATCAGATAAGATACATTACCTGGCATGCACTGGATTCATACTATTCTACCATATAACACTGATGCCCTGCTTGCCAGAGTCCTTACTATTTTATATGAAATATCAAATCAAATTACCATTATCAAATCTACCATTAAGGAAATCTAACATTAAGGAAAACCCCTTCTCTTTATACTAGAGAAATACATAAGGAAGGATCATCATGCAGTGTAAGGTCAGGCCACTAACTCAGAAGACCTAAGTTATGCTTCTTGCTTAAATAATTTTTACTTATCTGCTGTTGCTCAACATCCACTGCCCCTGTGCTTTGATTGTCCATCTTACAGATGGACTCGATAGAGTTTTACTGCTACAGGAGAGTGCTGTGAAGATGAATGCATTATATGACTGCAAAACACTGAGACATTCTAAACATTGGAGCTATGTGTATAGCAAAGATAAAGTGGCACGAAATTAAAAGACTCACAATGATATTGAATAGATACAATAATGTCTATTAAAATACTCAGATACAGCCCAAAATCCTCATGCTAGTATGGTTAATACTGAAATATTAAAAAATACTGTACAAGAGTAATTTGCCTTCATAATGTGACACCTGC
The DNA here is from genome assembly GCF_031753505.1 of Anomalospiza imberbis. NCBI lineage: Eukaryota > Metazoa > Chordata > Aves > Passeriformes > Viduidae > Anomalospiza > Anomalospiza imberbis. The sequence continues at coordinate 34,652,524 of NC_089721.1, read as the reverse complement.
TAGCAAGTAACACTGAAAGCACAATAGGATCAGGAAATTTCTCAGAAATCAAGTTTGCATAGCTAAAGTAACTTGTTTGAAATACACAGTCTTGCTCCACATTTCCACTGCAATGGCAAAAAATAATTTTATTGCAAAATAATATTAATTCCATTCAAAAAGGAAAATGAAAAATAACCAAAGAAAGAGGATCAACACTAACTGTAAGCCACATTATTTAATGTCTTGACTAATCATTACTGACATGCAATTGATTAGGGGATAAAAATTACAAGAGAAATTGTTCAACATTAACTCTCTTTAGTTAAGAAGTGCCACATTTTCAAATATGTCAGGTAAGTCTTCAGACTTTTCTGAAAAAATGTATAGCAAGCAAACACAGCCTATGGATCTTTGTCGTTCCTGGGGTGTGATGTTGTTCATGAGCTACTTAACTGCTTGCAATACAAGTGCACATAGATAACCATAGAATTACAGAATGGTTTAGGACCTTTAACAACATCTACATTTGACCCCTCTGCCATGGACATAAATCTCTTCCACTACATCAAATTACTCAGAGATACATCCAACCTGGTCTTGTATCACCTTCAGAGATGGGTCTCTGAGCAACCTATTTCAGTGCCTCACCAACCTCAGAGTAAAGCTTTTCTTTGTAAGATCGAATCAAAACCTACCCTCCTTTAGCTTAGGGCAAATCTCCCATTTACTATCCCTTTTGAAAAGCTCCTCTCCAGCCTTCTTGTAGCCCCCCTTTAGGTACTGGAAAGCTTAACAAGATCTCCAGAGCTTTTTCCTTTCTCAGCTGAACAGCCCCAACTGTCTCAGCTTTTTGTTGCAGAAGAGGTATTCCAGACTTCTCATCAATTTGTGGCTATCTACTGGACTCATTCTAACGAATAAAAGTCTTTCTTGTGTTTGAGGCTCCAGACCTGGACACAGTACTCCAGGTGGGAGTCTCACAACAAAAGAACAGAGAGGTATAAGGATATCCCTTGACCTCCTGGACATGCTGTTTTTGATGCAGCCCAGGCAAATGTTGGCTTTCTGAGCTGTGAGTGTACATTGCAGGGTCATATCAAACTTTTCTTGCACAAACATCCTGTCTTTCTTTGCAGGGTAAACCTCAATCCATCTTCCACTAAATCTGTATTGTTATTTGGAATGACCCCAAGACAGGTACAGAACCTTTCACTCAGCCTTGTTGCACTTCCTCAGGTTCCACCTCTCAAGCCTATTAAGGTCAAGACAAGTCTTTCAGTGTGTTAACCCCACCATACAGCTTGGTGTCATTGGCAAATTTGCTAAGGGAGCACTCAGTCCCACTGCCCATGTTGCTGACAAAGGTGCCAAGTAGCACTGGTCCCAATACAAATCCCTGAGGATCCTCAGCTACACTAGTTTCTAAGTAGACAATGAGCTGTTGACTGAAACTCTAGGAGTGCCATCACCCAGCCAATTTTTTATCTGCCAAGAGTTTCACCTGTCAAGATTCGCATCTCTCCAGTTTGGAGACAAGGATGACATTTGGGAGAGTGTCAAATGCTCTGCACTAATCCATATATTTCTGCTGCCCTTCCTTGTTCAACACCGCTTTAACACAGTCCTAGAAGGCCACTAAATTTGTCAGGCATCATTTGCCTCCAGTGAAGCCATGCTGGCTGTCACCAATCACCTAATTATTTTCAGTGTCTCTTAGCACATTTTCCAGGAGGATCTGTTCCATGACCTCTACAGGCACTGATGTGAGACTGTCTGGCCTGTAGTTCCTTGGTCTTCCTTATCTCCCCTTTTAAATGTGGGGTCATGTTTCCCCCTTTCCTGTTGGTTGGAACTTCACCAGATTGCCAGGAGTTTTCAAATATGATGTGTAGTGGCTGCATTCTTTCATCCCAACACTCTAGTCGTAAGAGAGGTCCCTGTGTTTCCATGATGCCAATTAAAGTCATAGAACTGCAGGCATCCACACATCTCTAGTACTACCCATGCTGCATGTGCTAGCATGAAGGGGTTTTAAGTTGCTCCCCAATGAAGCTGACTTTCTGTCTTGGTGCTGTCCCTCAGGTGTTCTGCTGCTGACCTTCATACCCTCTCCAGGCTCTTTCTGGCTCATCCATTTAACTAGTATGTGTTGGATGGCATGTCCCACACCTTGTGACTATTAAACCTGATGATATCTCCCTCCCCTGTCCTATTTCATTTAAACCCCTATCAATAAGCCCTGCTAGCCCTTCACCAAAGAATCTTTTCCCACCTTGGAGAGAGCTGAATCCCACCTTCATTCAGCAAGCTGGCGCCACATATAGACCATCCTATTATCAAAGAAACCGACATTTTGGTGATGACACTAGTCATGGAACCGTGTGGGTCCATCCATTTCTTTCAATGCTAATATCTGCAACTGGAAGAACAGAGGAGAAATAACCTGCACCCAATTCACCAACCATTCCAGGGCCTTGGTAAAGTTAACACAACTGTCCAGAAAGCTACCATGACTCTTTAGAACTAGGATTTCTACCAATCAGCTGATAAATGTCAAATCTTTCATCAGCCACAGGCTCTTCCCAAAGAAAAGTATGTTTCATGTCTGCTTATAAAAGTCTTTGGTATTAGCTGACAAGATTTGACTTATGAAAAAACAGGATTTTTATGACGTTACCTTTCCTACTTGGCTTATATAGAAAACCCTAGAGTCCCTTTTGCAAAAACCTAAGTGTACAACAAAGATAATCTACCTTGAATGTTAACAGGATGGAGTAGTAAAAAGCCTCCCTTTCTTATTTTTAATATGGGCAATTAAATTCCATCCATCTGCCCTAGGCATAGAATGTTGTTAATGAATGCTCTTCATGAAATTTTCATGAGAAACATCACAATCTAACATTCAAATACCCAGAATTGTTTTATTTTTGATGGATGTGGCTGGTATCCAACCTGGCTTTCAGGTATTTGGCAATAAAACCAGATACACAACATCAAATAGACCAGAAAAATAAGGAAACTTCCAATTGGAGGGCTTATCACAGTGGATTTAATTTTAAAGTTGTTATTTACTTTTTTTCTCTCTAAGTTTATTCATTATTTGTACAACTGTCTTTACACTTCAGCAATATCAAGGATGACAGATCATCAAACACTCCATGAAACAAAGCTGAGCATCAAATCACTGAACAACTGCATCTCAGCCCTAGTAAGAGACAAGTAACTATTACAAATTTTTTTATATATTGGTACCGCCACAATTTTATGTGAGGTGTCCAGAAAAATACTTTTTAGTGATCATTAATATGCTCACTAGGTTCTAAACTATAGTATATACTGCTCTTCCCATGTAATATTCAGTTCCAGTCAATTAGTTTCCAATTCATCAACAATTTAAATCAGACTTGACCTTCTCAAAGCCATTTGGTACTGTCATTTTGAGAGGCCATTAAAGGTCAGTTTTTTCTGTCCTTGTGGCTTAGTGACTTATGCATGTAATACGTATTTTGTTTAGGATGACAGATACAAGTGATTTAGAAATAGGCCACATTCTTTAAATTTGTTATTTGCCTTAAAGGTGCTGAATTTCATTAGTGGCATTAAAAGAATGCATTTAGTACTGCACTAGTATAATTTCAAATCGCTGCATGACTCCACAGAAGTTTTTTTTCAGTGTGTGATCTGAACAATGTGGAAAACAATTACAGAGAGAGGTTACCAGATGAGCCCTTAAGAGAGAATGTAACAAAATGACCTTGCCTTGCTTTGTAGCATGGCTCTTAGTATTTCTCAACTGTCTGTATATTCAATCAGTTTGACATTGCTCACCCAAGGCACCCAGAATGGACAACAAACAGAAGGTGGAAGCCACTGTGCTCCTGGAAAGTTGTCACCTTCTTACCATTACTGAAACTTCATGGGATGTGACTGGAGTGTGACTATTGATGGCTACAGGCTCTCCAGAAGAGACAGGTGAGGAAAGAAAGACGCAGAGAGGTTACCCTGTACATCAGGAGGTAGACTGAGTGTGAAGAGCTGTCTCTGAAGAGCAGCCATGAGCAGGTCAAAAGCCTGTGGGTAAGGATCAGGGACCGAGGCAACAAAGGGAACCTTGTGGATGGTTTTAAGTACAGACCCCTGAAAAGGGACCCTACTGATGAAGCCTTCTTGCTCCAGCTACAGGAGGCATCTTGCTCACAGGCTCTTGTCCTGCTGGGGCACTTCAACCATCCCAAAATCTGCTGGGAAAGCAGCACAGCAAGCTGCAGGCAAGCCAGGAGACTCTTGGAAAGCATGAGGGATACCTTCTGGACCAAAGGAATAGACAGCAGCCCCACCAGAGGGGATACAATCCTGGATCTGATGGGCACCAGTGTGAGTGAGCTGATCTTGAGCATCAGGGGTGGAGGGAGTCTGGGCTGCAGTGATCACGCATTGCTGGAGTTTGCAGTCTTGAGGGGTATGAGCCAGACGAGGAACAAAGTTAGGCCCCTGAGCTTTAGGAAAGCAGACTTCCAGATCTTCAAGGAGATAGCCAGTGAGATCCACTGGGAGACTTCCCTCAGGGACAAGGCAGTGGAACAGAGCTTGAAGGAAGTCTTCCACTGAGCGCAAGAGCTGGCAATCCCCAGGAGCAAGAAATTGGGCAAGGAAGGCAAGAGAACAGCTGGGCTGAGTAGGGAACTGCTGGTCAGACTGCAGGGAAGGAAGCAAATGCACAGGCAGTTGAAGCTAGGATGGGTGGTGACCTAAGAAGAGTAGAGAGATGAAGTATGATTGTGGAGGGATGAGGTCAGGAAGGCCTAGGTGAAGCTGGAATTAAACCTGGCAAGGAATTGTTCAAGGTCAGGTTGGATAGGGCTCTGAGAAATCTGATCTAGTGGAAGATGTCCCTGTGCATTCTAGAGGGTTTGGAAATAGATGATCTTTAATTATGTGTTGGCCTTCCAACACAGGCCATTATATGATTCTATGATTCTATGTTCTGTAAACAATGTCCTTGCTGCCAGTTTAGTAATTGCTTCCCTTACAAGAAAATTTATTCGAAAAAGCACATTAGCCTTTACATTCAGATTTCAATATAAGTATGCCAAAAACAAATGCAAAATATGTAATTTTACTTGTTGCTGCATTTGTCCTAGAGGTGAGCTTGCCCTCATAAATGCAACAGCATTTAGAGGCTCAAACTCAGTGTTTTTGTGTGAACAGTAATTTTAATGGAGTGCTATCTTGAAAATAGCCACAAGTTAAAATTATACTCTTCCAAAAAAAGAAAGCATACTTATCTTTAAGTAGTATTGATAGAAAAAAGCATAGCTATGCCACAACTATATATTATAAACTCTGTTCTGCTCATCACTTAATTTTTATTTCCTCTCATCTTAACAAAAAAAAAAGAAAAAAAAAAGTGCTGTTGCATCTCTTTTTTAGGTTTATTTTTAGCGATGTAATTATTTAATAAAATTTCAGGAACTGAACTTCCCAAGCTATGAAGGTGTACTGTCAAGACCATGTATATACAAAAGCTGGACCCGAAGAAAGACATGTCTAATATATAACACAGTTAAAGAAAGAGGAAGACAGTCATATTTAGCCAGGATTTGTGGCACAGCTTCTTAATATTTTGACTACTTTTTCCATAAAAAGGTTATTTTCAGATCACAGGCCCTGTTGGCAGCAAGAAGAGTATTAGCTTTTAGAAACAGATTGAGTCTTGAAGTCTTAAATTTTGCACAGTTACTTTACTGAATCACTCTAGCAATCACAATCACATTTTAAAAAGAAAGACTGAATAGTGTGACTAGTCTTCTGAATTACAGTACAATATGATTATATTACTATGATATGGATATAAAATATAAATGTGAAGTATCCAAAGCAAATTGCTATGACTTTGGTTTTGGATTACACACTATAAAGGCAAGGTAATAGCACCAAGACTCAAGACCAAGGACTCATGACCAGACAGTTGTCAAGAAAACTGGCTAACATGTTTCTTAAGTATTTAATTTCACCTTAACTATTTTCACCATTGAAACATCCATGTTCCAGAATATGAATTTGGAGTTCATATTCATATGTAGAACAGAATATTAACCTGTAGTTAAATCTGTGCAATCTGCCTAACTGAAATACATACTCATAGTGCCTGTGCCTCTTGAAAACTTTGCTTATGTAAACCAATTATTCTTATTGTGCAAATAGTAGGTAGTTCTCTACTCTATTCAGTAAGGAGAGAAAGTGAATCTATTTCAAGATTCACTGATAGGTTTGCCACAGGCAAATTTTAGTCATTCTGCAGCTCACAGAATAAAAACACAAACATGGAGCATTCCCAGAATACATTATAGATACTGAAGATAAACTGCCACAATTAAGTTTATTACTTCAAAGAACAATGTAAATAAAGCTTTTATTTTCACTATTCCAGATGGCAGCAGCATATAATTTGCACTGTTTTGACATCATGACCGTATTATTCAAAATCATTCTTCTTCCTACTGAACTGAATGCAGGATTGAGAACAGTAAAATCAAAGAGAATAGGGGAGGAACTAAAATCACCATTTTACAGTGAAGTTGGTATTTTGTGCTATTATTGAAGAGCCATGCATATAAAGGAATTAAAAAAATAAAACCAGAGCCAATTCTAATTATACATAAAAATTAAATTGGATTTAAAAGATATAAAGCACCAGAGAAGTGCCAGTTAATAAACATTATTCATACTGAAACACTTTACAAGGCAAATTTTGGCAAATGGAAGTAATTATGAACACACAATAAATTATTTTGTGGGATCCTTTGTTCAAATTTGCTACATACAGATGGATAGTTAGTGGTGGTGTGCATCAGTAAAGTAGGGTAATGGCTACACTAGAATAATAGATCTCAGTATTGGTCGGGAGTTCTCTTTAATTTCACACTATTTTAGCACAAGAGGAAAGTGAATTAGACATTGATAAGATGATCAGTAAAAATTCAACGTAAGAACAGCTGTCCATACCATTCCATCAAAACCCTTGCATTTCAAAGTATCTTCACATACTGAAGAGATGTGCAAAGCACATTTTGATAGAAAAGAAAACAAATTTGTTTAGTAGCTCTGTATGCAATTACCCCGCAAATTGCAAAGTAATGTCTATATAACAGAACGCAGAGCCACTTCGACTGAATTATCATTTGTATGAATGTTGAAGCAGCAATTTCACATTGCATTAAGTCAGTTAACATTCACTGCTATTAGCATTTAGCTTTAAATAAGTTCTCTGTTTTAACAAATGAGTGCACTGAGCCTTTGAAATTAGATATCTTCTAATAAAGAAAAATGAATTTGCACCTTTCAGCAGTTCTCAAAATCTGTAAAATTAGACTGCACATAGCAAGCTTTTCCCAAAGTGACCTATTTCATTCACATGAACAATGAAATAACTCTCACTCTGCTTTGACAATGACATTCTGAACAAGAAGAATTAACTTTTGTAGGTTCATCACTCATATGAAAACACAAGCCTCAAAATAAGGGTTTATTCAAGATCAATATGCCCAAATTTGTTTATGATTGAAATTTTAGTTGTCTGTCTGTTCTGTTCATTTGGAATGCAATAGGAAATACAAAAAGCTGTGTCTCAAAAAAAAAAAAAAAAAGTAGGGAATCAAAGCATCTCTACCAGATGTCCCTTATCTGACAGAAGGAGAGGACTCAGAGTCTGAGGTAATGAAACAAAGGCAGAGAATGTCGTGGTTTAAAAGCAAGGTATCATTTACTTAGGAAAAGAAATGCTAAACCTCCGAAAAAAAGAGGATACAGCATCCCACATATTTCTATATGCAAATACTCACAAGGAAAATACTGTATTTTTTTCACTGGTGAAAAAAAGACAAGAGGACTGTAAAGGGCGGCAATATGAATTCCCATGATTACTGTTTCTGATTTAAGGCTTAATTTCCAGACAGGGTTAGGATTTAGATTACACTAAATCAGGGTTAAATTGGGGCTTGCCAAGAATCAAGATTAGGAAATCAAAAAAGCATGCTTCCTCTATCCAGTCAATATTTTGAATATTGATAATATTTATGCTTTTACATTCTCCTTACTTTTATTAAAAAAATCAAGGGGAAAGCAGTGCAGTGTGGCAGTCCTTGTTTAATACTTTCCTTTTTCACATCACATACAGCTTTATGATGAGGTAAATAATAAGATGAGCAGCAGGGTCATAAGGACACGAAAGCACACTTTTCATGTTAGTAACCTGAATATACTGACTAGTCCAGAACACAAAAAAACATTATTTTCCTTTTATTCCTCTGCTTTCTACTCATTAGTACTCAGTGTTAAAATACTTATACTAGCAAATACATATGACACTTTCTATAAGTGGTTACCTCATACTCATTCACTATAAAGCAATACATACTGATAAGTGTAAAGCAATAAATCATCGCAATCAAGTTACAACATCTCAGTTTGAGAATGGGGTAGAAGCATCTTGTTTTCTTACATTCAAAACAGCAAGAGAGAAAAGAGGAAGTAAGAGCAGCCTGTCAAAGGAGTTCTCAGACCATATAGTCTGCCTCTCCCTCCTTCCTCGTCATGGCCATTTCTGTTACTGATGTTACACCGCTTTTAAGGAATTGTTTCCTCAATGCCATGATCTTCCTCAATGTTTTTTAATGCAGACTATATACTCTGTAACCCAAATTGTCAACAATAAACTATACTAACTGCATTAATGTCAACGCTGCAAAATTTAAGAACCTGACAAAGCAACTTGTCAAAACCATTAACTTTGTTGAAGTATTGTTTTTAAAGGAGAACAACACTATTTTCTGCATTTCTAGCTCAGTATCCAACTTGTACATTTTAGAAAGAGAAAGAGGGCATTTTCACTTTGATAAGTGGTTAGATAGATGCCCCAAAAGACCTTCTTTTAGCTCCCTAAAAGAATGAAATGAGGGATAAGGGTTATGAAATTGTATTCCTTAAGATTTAAAAAAGGATATTTCATTCAGGATGTTAAAAGCCCTTTTGGTGCAGTGAATTTAACAGTAAGGTAGTGTCTATGCATTTCAAATTATTTTCTGGTGCCCAGAACAACAGTGCACCTGTATAGATGTAACAATTTGAACGTTACTGCATCATTTCAATAAACAGCAAATGCAAGGACTAAAAAAAAAACCCAAAAAATCACAGAAGTCCTATTACTGCTGAAGAGATGGGGAAAGAAGAGATATGTTATCAGAACAGAAAATGAACTTTGGAAACATGCAGTTGAAGAAGATATCCCAAGAAACTGAGTACTATTCAGTGTCGTACTAATTTTACTTATACAAAATATGAACCATTTTTCTACATCCAATGTTGCATTCATCCTAATTGTTCTGCAGACCACGCTTACAACATTCATAATGCTTACATGATTACAGATAGCTGACTGTAAAAAAGCAACAGACACAGTATCTTCCCATTTTTATGTCTTCTTTATCTGTTTTATTTTAAGTCTATCCACCACTATGAACACGTATCTATCAATTAGAAATTGCTGGAAGATGTAAGACACAAAACAATGCTTTGTATCATATACTCCTAATATATATAAGCAAAAGACAGAATACAAAGTACTGGTAGAAGTTAAAACACATGGCGTCTTTGAACCTGTATGAATCTTTTACAGACGGAAGAAAGTAGTTCCTTTATGAGTAGATAGTGAAGTTCTTCTCTGATTGCTTGGCAATCATTGAAGCATGTGACTTCACTCTTCATATGCTTGAATATGAGGGAGGAATCCCTCTCATTACTTTTGTGTGCCACCACATTTGGCAACATTCCTTTTTGCAGATACTGAGACTATGCCTATCTTCTTACAGGGATCTGATAGCAGAGAAGAACAAGTGTAGGAAAAAGCAGAGAAGGGAGTAGATATTAATTTCTTTTTTGTTTGGGGTGAGTTTCACCACTTAAAGTAAGTTCTTTGCCCAAAGAACAACACTCCAAAGACAAGGATGCTACAGGGGGAAAGCACCATTGACTTTTGGTCTAGAAGGACACAGAAGGGCTTTCTCTCTAGCAGAGGATACGCATTGCTTAAAATCCAGCTTTTCACAGTCCTTTGGCAAGTTAAATAACCACTGCTGACAAAAAACCGCTAATGAGCATGGAGTCACACAGAACTTCACATTAACAGTTTTTAGTATACACATGGCTAAGGCAGTCAACATATCAAGGTTTTCATCCCATAAAGACTTGGAAGATTCATGACGTCAGAAGTTTATTTTGTCACCCAAACCCAATGTTTAGAACTGTGGCCTGCCACTTTGAGTCCTACCTGAAATTTTGCTGCTGCCCTAAGATGACGTAAGCAATCTTAGAATAGTAAGTGACTGAACATGCTTCATGATATAATAGTGACTGCTGCTACTAGAAATGATAGATAATGTCTGTACTCTGAGTTATTGTGTGAAAGAAAATGGTCAACACCCCAGCATGCTCTGAAGCATGGCAGAGGCCCTGCCTTCAGCTTGCACAGAGGTGATGCAAGGCAGCACTCGCTCTCATCTGCTAGGAGCTTGCTCCTGTCCTATGCTCCTCCAACACATTTTTCATAGTAATATTCACATGGCCTTGAAAGAGGCATTGTGAATCACTGTGAGCTGATTGAAGGATACTCAAGCAGGTTCTCTGGAAGACTGAGGGAAAGAGATTACTTTAAACATGACACTTTCACATTTTTCTAGAAACAACTGCTAATATTTCACATGGAACTAAAAAGAAGGAGTGATGTGGGAATTCATTCATTAGATGTTGAACATAGAACAATATTAGATTTACTCAGCTTTGCTATAACTATTGCTACAACTTACTTGACTAATTCCAACAAAATTTATATTGTCAGTAATTTGAAATAAGATCTTGGCTGGGCAGAGGAACATAGGATGTTAATAAGGATGTTACTTTTAAAAAACTCTTTTATATGCTGAGATCAAGGTTCATACCTCTAAGCACATCATAACTATTTTAACTACTTTTTAATAATTTTAAATAATTATGGAATTCAGTGCTACTTCTAAAAAAGGTATTGAAATCAAAGTGCAAAACAGGCAGCCTAAATTGAAATTTTTTAGTCTAGAGTCTGAGTGGATACATTTAAATTACAAATAAAATGTGGTCCATGGTATTTTTTAAACACTTGCATTGTAAATATTAAACTGATTTTATGTATACTATAGGCAAGCTTTTTGTTTTCACAGTTTCTGTTTAATTTTCTCACCAACTTTTATCCATCTAATCAAAGACCACCTATCATTCCTGATCTTTTTAAATTATGAGGCTTGGCTGTTTCCAGTTGATTTTGCTTTGGTTTGTTCTGATATTTTGTAGAAGAAATTTCTGCAAATGAAAATTATAATTAGTTAACAAAAAACAGTGATGCTTCAGTTTTGGTGGAATACTTCACTGGCATGTACATAAAAAAAACAGCTGTTCAGTGTAGCTGGAAGTCATGGACCTCAGTGCTGGCTGGGATAATGTCTGAATAGTCCAGTGTGATTGCTAGAAGGGTGAGAGTCATCACGTCAGGCAGGGCAGGGTGGATAGGGAAAGAGAAACAGAAAGAATAGAAGAAAGTTTCATGTTATGTCAGTTACTTGCAAATTCATCACAAACTGTTTTGTGATGAATAGTTAATGAAGTCAAACAGCTGTGGAGAGTCAGTTCCTGCCTCTGAGCAGACACAGTGTGGCAGAGTAAGCTTAGCATAGCATTGTATATGTCAAGTACATCAAAACCAGTGTAAGCACAGAGAACCTCCACACCAACTTTGTCAACAGACTTAACATCTGGTAAGTTGCATGAAGATGGTACAAGTGAAGAAAACAGAATGCTTGGTAACAGAAGATGTGGATGTGCCCAGTGGTGAATTAAAACTCAATAGAAGGCCCTACGCTACAGAAGTAAAGCAAGCAATTGACTGAGAGGGCCAGGGTTATATATGCTTTCAATAACAGAACTGTTTCTCTTTGGATTTATTAATAGTAACATCTGTCATCCATTTTACAACAATATAAAACTCACGTCTTTTAGAGAAAAGGGACTGAACTATTTCTCCTCTCGGCTGGAGAGGTAGGCATGAAGATTTTTATATGTACTCTTTAGAAGCAATTGGGAACAGGTTAGATGCTACAGTAAATGAGAAATAATTTATATCACCAAACAAATACACAGCAATAAATCTCAGACCACACAAAAGTATTTCAGTATTCCAGGATTTTTTTTGTACCTGAAGAAGACTTAAAAATCAATCTGTGTGTGCTAAATAATTTTCTGCTTTTATTTCATTATGGCATTCTACTTTGAATATTTGAGTATGTATCACTTTAAGTGATACAATACAAGCTGTTCCATTAAATGAAATGGAAGAGAAGTTCTAAGAAGAAGAGTTAGGTCTTTTTGCCTTTTTTGTAACTTTCAACTTCTCCAGCAAATGAGGAAAGTATTTTGCTAATATATAGGTAGCATTCTGTGTGCATGTTCTTTCTTTAAATATTGTGCTTCTAGAAAAGTTTTGTCTAAACTATTTATTATGATGCATCCCGATATTAATCCTTTCTGATTTTTATCCTTTAATATGACATATTTAAGCCTTCATGACCTATTGCAGCTATATGTCCATAAACACTTTTATCTCCAAAGCCCCACCCTAACATTTTACCATCCTTTAAAAACCAAGTAACAACTTCAAAGACCATCAGCAAGAACTTTGAGAAAAAACATTCTCTTGTATTTTGGTCCTAAAATGTTTACGCATCTCTATTATTGGTTAGGCCAACATTTTCTAATTCTCTAACTTTTTAGCATTTAGCAGCTGGCTTTCCACAAAAGTCGACATCATGGAGACGACAACTGCAGAAACATGACAAAGGTCTTGCCTGAACACACTGAATATCTCCTTCTATCCTAAAAAGTCTGAAAGATCTTGGAAATTATCAGCATGTACCTCACAAATCTCCATGTGTGCTGCTGATCATGCTTTGCAGGTCACACAGGAAGTAAGACTATGTGAGATTCTATTACTAACTCAAAAGAGAAATAAAACAATGTTTTTACAAGTGTCCTGCTGAAGCCTTCAAAAACTGACAACAAACATACTTAATTGCTTCTACCAGTTTTATGGAAGCTTAACACATTTCTCACAAATAAAAATCTAAAAATGCTCCCAAAAAATTACCCCACATAGCACTCTTATGTTGTGCTTGAATTTGGACAGTGTACTTTATTCCAGGAAAGGAGATAAAAATTCCTTAGAAAATATCTCATTCTACACGAAAACCAAAAATGTAACCAACTAAGAGCTGTAAGTTATTGCTTCCTGATTCAAATTTAATACAGGACATCAGAACCTACCAAGGGTTTAGGATATATCACCTGCAATTTTGGGGACTACTTTTCAAATGATTCTGAGTCAGGTAAAAGTGTATATTCATTATACATCAGGCAAACATGTAGTAAGGCTAAATTAACTGATGCACAACACATGCAAGTGCAACAGTGTAAACTATGTGATTTCTTCTGAGTACGTCAGATAAGCTACAGAAGGTTTCTGATATCTTTTTCTTTCCTATTTTCTTCACTACATGGTAAAAGTTCTTTCTAATTAAGGTAAAAAAACTAAATAGGTATTATTTATGTAACATGATTTTGCAAAGTTTTTCAGAAAGCAGACGTATTCATTATAGTGAAAAATGGGTACAGTTTGATCTTTATAGCTCCATAAAATCAGATTTTTTAAAATTTCATAATTAATTCCTTATTTTCTAAAGTATTTAGTAATATTCAAACCACTGCACATTGAAAAAGATCACTCAAAATCTATTTTCAACATTCTGTAACATCATGCAATAGTATAAAAATCCTCCATATTCCTAAATCTAGGTATTCTGTTAAAAATAATCATAGGCAGAAAATTATTTCTTGATTGTCTTCCAATGGCTTTAGAAATTTTTCATTACATAATTTGTCTAAATAAAGATACTGAGTAGTCTCATTGAGGAAACTGACTAATGGAACTATTTACACACTTAAGCATGTTGCCAAAACAACTGTCACGTTTTCTAAATTCACTGCCATTTCATTTCATAAGTTATTGCACCTCATTTTTTCTTCCTACACCAAAGCAAACCAGATCATTTACAAATTTTCCCACACACAGGACAAAATATTACATTCACTAACTAAAGTCAACTTGCATGTATATCACTTGTCTGCCTCAGATTCATGAAGTGCTATTGAGGTTTTATGCTGAGTATAATGAAAATTTAGACATGCATCATCAAGAATATCTCATTTTACCATGATAGCAGGAATAGATCTCATGCTAAGCAAACACAGCATTGCAGATAAATACATGATTATTTTCTTGTATCATGGAAAGAACAAGGAAGCCACTTAGCATTTATTCTTATCAAAGCCATAGATCTTCTTAAGGCCTGAACAGACAGGTTTTTTTATGCAAACAACACTGAAAATTAGTTACTAGAAAACCAAGATAAAAGCGAAAAGAAATTTCCAAGTTGCTATTTTGGCAATGCAGTTGAACTAACAATACAGACATGCAATAATTGGTTAAAAGTTCCAAGGTATTTTATCAACATTCATGGCTAACAACTATGTTTTAGATCACAATAAGATGCTGAGGCAAATGGCACTGAGCTTTTAGCACTATACCAAAGTACTGAGTATTAGCTAAATAGCAAAATTACCAATTATCACTACTGCTCGTTCTAGCAGCTCCATGTCGATCAGCCTACTATTTAGAGGTTATAAGACTGAAAGGTCATAGCTGGAGGTTGTAGAGAAGGGAACAACTACACTCTAGGGCAGTATGAGATGTTTGTTTAATAATTATTACAATAAAGCATGTATGTTTTCTATTCTCTTGATGTGCATATAATACTAATTATCAAGAGAAGAAGCAAGAAAAATAATAGATGCTATAAAACCAAGAATTTATATAAGCTATAAAACCTAGAATTTATATTTAGTATGTGTATTGCAGGCAAAACAAGGAGAGTATCCCACAGAATGATCTAGAAATTGAATAGCACCTTTGTTAGTATTATTAGCAGTGTTGAATAGAGACATTAATTTTCTATTGATTTTATTCTACTGTATCCTTAGTATTCTAAGTGATTTCTATTGTTCCATCTGCACATAAATTTATGTTACAGTAAGGTTCTGCTTTTCTGTATATTTGCCTTTCTATATATTTCTCTACGAGTAGTGTAACAAGCTATGTTTATTTCCTTAAGACTATGGAGATGAATGCTCAGAAGATACTGAGATTTAAGCTTTGGTCTTCCTGGTATTTTTACTCTAGACACAAGTACTTTTTAAAACCTTTTTTCCTTTTCCTTTCCCTCACAATTTTCTTTCGGCAGAGGAGTCTTTCAGCCAGCGTTTAGTCTTCTGTTCAAAACCACATCCCTAGAGAGTTGTAACTATTTGTCAATCTCTCAAAAGCAAAGAATTTAAAGTACACCTTTAATTTTAGCTGCAAAATTAACTTCTTGTACCCCTCCTGTTGTTAAATTCATTTAAAATTGCTGGTGCTTTCAGCTGTGGTCAACTGCCTAGGGCCACGGTATCTGTAAGGCAGAGCTGCTGCAGTACATCTCCCATTCAGCTACACAGTGCTGGCACACACTTTACGTCAGACAGCTCCAGTGAAGGATCTGAAGTCAGTCCATGCACCTCCTGTGGCTAACACCAGAATAAATTAAAATTTAGGAAGATTTTATTGCAGGTTTTGAAGTTATGGTATGGATGGATTACTTTATCTCCAATATGACTGCTGTCCCAGGTCTGGTATTACTTTATCATGTCAGATAAACACTCTACTTGCAGCATTGAGTACTAGAAGTAAGTAAGTACTACAGTAAGTAAGATTTGGTGGTAACAATACAATTCCTGAGTGTGACAATTTACTTTTCCAATTCTGAGACTATCATATGTGATGAAACTCCCACCTCCGAAGTTGTTTAAGAGATGTTTGTGTATGTACTGCTTTACAAGATGTAGGTACAGAAAACAATTACGATGACTCACTGCTTTCTGCCTTTTGTAAGATGTTTTTCATATGGAAAGAGACAGCTATGTTCACTCAAAATTTGGTGGGAGTGTGGCAGCCTACTGGAACATACAGGGTAAAAGACTGTTGGTAAAACCCCCAGAAGAATTTTAGCATGCAATTCTGAAAGAAGAAATTATAGAGATTTAACATCTGCAATATGACTATGCATGTGAGATACTTGTGCTCAGATTCAAAACATCATAATGATCACATCTGCATGCAAATTCCAAAATTTAAATGTGATGAAGACATATGTGGTACTTAAAAACTGAAAAACAAGCCTCAGTTTCTTTCTGAGCAGTGAATGCAATAATCACTCCACAGATATTAACACTCATTTCAAGTTTTTCAGATTAACTAATGCCATATTTTATTCTGTTTTTTTTTCCTTCACTTAAAAGAAAAATCTAGCTCATACTAGAATATTAAGAAAAAAATGATTTATATTTCTTTTTATATTCCAATGAAACTACTAGTGCCAACCAGTGACATTTTATTTCAGGGATTATTAACAAACAACTTTGTTCATGAAGATTGAGTCACAGAAATAAAAAAAACTCCTTAAATCCTATTCTACCATTTCTAGTATTATTCCTTAACTTCATGTTCGCTCATCTTGTGGGAAATGCAAAATATTAAAAAAAATAGAAATGTTTGGCTACATCTAGGCACAGATTCCAGCTTGTGAACTTGAAACCCACAGATGACTAGAATAAAGAAAAGCATATAATATTCTAAATTCCTACAGAGAACTCTATAGAGGTCTTAGTAAGTACTTTTAGAATGACAGTAATTCATTTTGGCTAACAGCTAACTAATTTTACTTTTTTTATCATTTCCACAGACAAACACATTTTTCTTAAAACAAAATCAGAGATTTTCAGAAAAACATAGAAAGCAAAAATCTTATTCTAGAAACACATAACATTTGAAGCTGCCTTCAGAGAGTCAATATTTCACTTCTATGTTTTAGTGAAGAAAACTGAAGGACTGATTACACATTTTTTAGTGAACATATAGATGTTAGGAAGAAGAGGCTTCTTTACAAGGCATACAGCCAGGAAACTCAAACTTAAACATATCCCAGCTTCACATGTTCACATATCAGCTTCATAAGACACTCAAATTTAAACACATATCAGCTTCATATCTGTTGTGATACAAGTTAGGAACAAGTCATTGAACGATGCTGGATTTGGAAAAGGATGTCTGCTTCTGTATTTCTTATACTAAGTAGCATCTTTAGAAGTTCTGTAAACTTCTGTGTGACTGTTTTAAAGTTCGATATCTACAAGAAAATACTATTTTAATAAGCAAATGACCAATAATGAATCATTCCCCGATTTAAGTTTAAAAACAGTGGGTACAATTCTGCAACACAATCTGAATCCGTAGCAAAAGACAGTTTGTGCACTACACAATGATCCTAGAATCTAGCAAACAGCTCTGTGGTTCATTTCCACAGCCAGCTGGTCTATCACAAAAAATGGTTCCATGTTCTCTGTGTAATTATTACTCATACACATGGAATAAATCTGTTCTGCCCAGGGTTTTCACTCAAATCACCATTCAGTATCTCTCAACAATTTTCTCTTTCAAAATAACAATGGACAGAAGGGTTGAAGGGCCTCAATTTGTCCCAAGATACAGACACTGACCAATAATGGTATTGCAATTGGAAAGTAAGAACCCTTGAATTTCTCTGCGCTCCCTAACTCTTTTTCAGTGCTTGGTAATTCTTGAGATGCCAGTACTCAGAGTTCAAATGCTTTAAAACCCTCCACTCTCTCTGACAATTCACTCAACTGGACACCACACCACCAGTATGGAAATAAGTTAGCCATTCTCAGAGATGTTAGAAAATGTGTTTCAGCAACTCATGTTCCAAATTTACCAATTTACCATAAGCCTTCTGGCACATGGATTTCAGAGGTAGCTATACATCCACATGGTGAAAGGAAATATAATTTCACTGGGTGTGTGGTTTTTTTGTTTGTTTGGTTTTTTTTGTTTTTTTTGGGTTTTTTTTTTGTTTTTGTTTTTTTGGGTTTTTTTGGGTTTTTTTTGAGCTTGTTGCTCAAAAGAAGCACATATATCTTGTGGTCTTGCTACAGTAGCAATGCTTTGCTTCCTGCTGGGTGTAGGAAAGACATCTCTGCTGGAGAAGGAGGGGAATTGCCCAAGACTGACTTTGCAAATTCTTTAAATAGCTCCAACCTTTGGTTAAGTTCAATACACGCCTTTATTCTCCGGTAATACCTCATTCTCACTTTTGAAGGAATTTCAGTAGAAAAAACTCTGAACTGAATTCTAAGGTTTTTAAGGGTCAGAGCTTCAGATTTTACACTGAAGATTCTGTTTTGATGGCCATGTCACTGGGTTTTTTTCTATATACATACAAATTTGTATAATAAAACATCTTCTAACCAAAAACCTCTACAGAACACAGTATAGTGCTTCTCATCCCTCTGAAAACAAAAAAAAAAAATCCGAAGTTTTCATTGATTTAAAAAAGATGTTTTTGTTGAGGACTGCAATTTTGAGCAAACAAAAGCAGCAAACAAACATATTCACAAAAATAAATAAAACAGGTCAGCATTAAGGATTTCCTTCTCTTTTTTTATTATCCCATGCACAGAATAATCAATTGGTAATATGCTTCTAGTTTTATAATAACACAGTATTTCAAAACTGAAGACATTTATTACAATGTCTGTGCAGTGTCTAGATAAGCACATTTAACCTCTTTGATTATATCATTAGTAGAACTTCTCTTCATCTTTAATTATCAGTACTATTCATCCTCTGCAGATTCTTCAGCAGACTTTGTGAATTTAATCAGAATCACTATGTTCCCCTGTATGATTAAACTTAAGTACATTCTCATTTTATCCTCACTTCAGTTCAAGCTGGTATCACTACTCACAATAGTGATCATGTTTTTAAGTTTGAAAATTCTATGAAAACCAACTGTGTATCATGTTTTACAATCAGCTGTTTTAAGAGATTGTGAGATATTAAAATTCAATCCTGAATCAGTGTCTACACTGATAGGCACAATACAGAGAGAAGGGATGTTATTATAAAGAATCTGCTTTAAAATTAGAGTTTACTATAAAACATAGGGTCTACTATGAAATCAGAATGTTTTGTCAGTAGCAATGAAAAGAAAATATTTTGGTACACACAGTCAAAATACTTCAAGGCATTTCACCTCTCCACAAGCCAACCCTATACTTTGTAACATATTTACATATAAGGTTTTACAAACTGATTTTCATATAAGAGATTTTAAATTACTTGTCTGCATTTTTTGTTGAGTAGGTGAAAAGAGATTTTCTCTCTCTCTAGCTTCTGAAAAGAAGAAAATAAAATGGCAGCTGTTCAGAAATTACACAGAAGGAATACAGCAGGGTTCCTCCATAACCATGGGTGACCTGAAAAAAATCTGTCAGGACAGATTTGCTTTCCATTTTTCCTTTTTTCCATTTATGAGAAGCTACATTACAAAAAATAAAATAAAATCTTCACATGGATTATTTCCACATTATAATAATGGTGAAGAAGTAAAATAAAAGTTCATAGTGGATTTTTTTAATGAAAGAAAATGAGTGGTGGATTTTTCAGCTACACAGAAAGTCATCAGGTCACCGAGCATATTTGCTTTCCGTATTGCTTGGGGAATACCAAAATCATATCTCTTTTTTATTGCAAGATGCCGAAAAGGTAAACAGAGTTCAGAAAATAACACCTAAATTTAGGAAACACCTGAGTGAAGTAATTAATTGTGCAAGCTTGGAAGATTAATGTTAGAACTCTCTTAGAAAATAGTTGTAAATAAATAGCAGTTCAAGAGAAGGAGGATGAGCATAAAAGTAGGGCAGGAGTGGAATAATGAAGTCTTTCAGTCAGTCATAAGTAACATCAAAAAAGTACCTTTAAGTGAAGAAACACAGTCTACCAAGTCTTATTTAATTAGAGGAAGAGTGTGTTTTTGTGTGTGTGTGTGTGTATGTATATATATATATATATATATACATATATATATATATATGTAAAAAGAAAAAGTAGAACATAACCAGTATTTACTTAGTGGTACTATATATAAGAGTGATTTAAATATGGGCAGTAAATGATAAATACTTTGCCAAACTGTAGATGCCTGGAGAGATGCAGGAATTGTCTACCCTTGAAGCTGATAAATGTGATTGATCTGCATAAACACGCCCAAAATTTGCATTCGGACATTTTAGGATATTCTGTGATTTTGAGTCAAAATATGCACACTCCTAACATATCTGTAGTTGACACCAACTTTCCCCTCCTCTCCCCCAAATCTGCTTTTAAATCACCCTTTGAAAGGGTTTCATTAATTTATTTTTTTATTCTGGGGATTTACTTTCATTTAGATAATTACTTTTGCATTGTGTTAATGAGTACTTACTTATAATAGCACATAACAATGCGAGCAACTCGGTGGTCAGTTGATTTCAATTCTGATGTCATATAATGCTTTCTGGGCCATGAAACTGTATATTTACATGCAATGAGCGTTTCATATCTAGATTAATAGCTGCATTTTCTCTAGCAGCTTCTATCTATTCCATTGTTAAGCTTTTGTGGCAAGAACAGTATCACCATATAGACTCGCAGAGCGTCCAGCACAATGGTGCTTCAATTTTGATTGGACACATAGAAAGCTATTGTAATACAAGTACAGTATCTGTTGATTGAAAGATTAGATAAATATATGAAAGCTGATGAGACTGTATTATTCTCTGCAGGGATTTTGAATCTACTGTTCTATTATTTTTAAAAAAACCTGAGTGCTGTTCGTGACAATGGAACATTTTCATTCATTCCACAGTGGAGAAAATGCAAAATAATGACTTAATAGATGATAAGAGTATGGCCAGTGAGAACAGGTCTATTTTGGTAAATAAATTACTTTGAGCTATCATATGGCCCAAAGTAAATCGACAGCTGCAACAGTTTTCAATATGCCATTAATGTGCAAAGATAAAATGATGTACTTTTGGAGAGAAAAAATGCTGGCACAACAGCCAAACTAGTTGATTTGTTAAAATTCAAGACTCTATACAGACTGCTAGAAAAACCGTTTAACTTTACCTTTCAAACAGAAAGATGAGAATCTGACACATTTTAAATGGCTGTTTCTGGGCTGTCAGTCAGAGCAGGCCAAGAGATGAACACTATAACTGCAAATTATTGTGAATTTGCCAAATTTATGCATAGAAATTAGACTGCTACAGTACTCTAAGATTGTGATTACAGAAATACAAGAAAAAAAAGGAAAAAAATCAGGAAAATAAAGATGTCAGTGATCAAATATCAGGTCATAAAAACCAAAATGTATCTGTCATTTTATTAGTTCATTTTTTTTCACTATGAATGATTAAATAAACCAAAGTTACCTACAGAATGGTCTTCAAAGCAAGAAAATTAAAATCATCAGCATTTGCCTTCAATAGCCTAAAAGTGCTTCATGTCTTGTCTTAGAAAAACTAACAAAATTATTGCTATTAATACTATTCAGCCAAGAAGCACTGCTTTTCAGCAGAGTGAGATGCAGAATATTTTTATTAAAAGGACAATTATATTGCAATAATATCTTGTCTATTTGTTTTGAGAAGTGTTCTTGGATATCAGAAGATTGAATTTCAATTAGATTACACTTTTGATGCTCTGTAAGCATAACCAAATGTAGCTGACTTTCATTTGGAAAGAAAATATTCTTTCATGTACAGATTTGAAAATGTTTATGATCATACATAATGAAAAAAACCTTGGCAATGGGAAACACCAATAATCTGCTTAATTCAGAGTTCTTCCCAATGATCCATTTTACCTTGTTTATTTTTTTTTCTTCTCACATTACTACTATTCTTGACTGTCATGGTTTGACACTGGCGCAATGCCAGCGACCCCATGAAAATGCACCTTTCCAAATAATTGCTGTGAGATGTGATCAGGAACAGAGCAGAGCAGGCCCAAGCTTAATAACAAAGAAAAGAACTTTATTAATCTACTACTACTATAAAACTACAAACACTAAATCCTGGATGAAGACCTTCCAAAACACCCCTCCTCCTCCTACCGAATTTCTAAACAAACCCAACAGGATCCTGATCAAGTTGCCACCCTTCAGATAATCAAATACTCAGTCCTTCAAGGTAGACAGGAGTCTCTCCTGTGCCACAGACCCCCCAGGAAACACAATTGCCACCCTTGTGTCTCCATGTCACACATGGCAACCGCCCGGAGAAAATCTGCCATGGTGACACTCTCCTTTCCATGTCACAGTGCTCTCACCACCGTGCATGGACAGACTGCTCACAGGGCTCTTTTAAGGATGCTTTGCCATGGACCAAAAGAGACAACAGTTCAGTTTCTCATCTTGGGACTACAGTCCCCCCCAGTTTCCCCTGGGGCCGAGGGTTCAAGAACAGTGATTTTCTTCTTCTCCTCTTCTTCTTCCTCGAAGACAGAGGGCCTCTCCACACCTTCTCTAACTCTCCTCTGTTCTGTCCACTCCTCTGCTGGTAATCACTGAAACAGGTCTCCTGGCACACCAACGCACCCCCCTAAGTGCAGCTTCTGTCAGGAGAATTTGGTTCAGTCTATGGCTAACAAGAAAAGTCCAGCCACAAGCCACTCCATCCATCTCCTTCCAACTCAAGAATTTCCTCTTCCATCATCTCGGATCCCAGACTATCTCTCTTCTACTTCAAATCAAGGAGGAGTAATATTTTCAAAGCCTTCATTTCCCAGGAAAGGGTTAAAAGTTCAGACTCCCTGGATGGCTGAAATCTCTGCCCAGCAGCCGATTCCCAAGGCCAAGGCTGGGCACCTTCCCCCCCATCCTTCTCCTCCGCACCGGCAAAGTTACAGGTGCCGTCCGGACTCTCTGTCTTTTCCCTCTGGGGGGGGATGAAAAAGACATCTCCGCTTCTCTCCACCCTTCCGTCCACAGGAGCTGGCTCGGTTCCAGTCCTTCTACCCCTCGGCTCACCTCGACCAGGCCTCATGGCTCCCCCTCCCCCACCCAGCCCCATGGCTGGGCAGGGGAGATCTGCACAGCACCTTGACCGGAACCAAAGAGAGCGAGCTCTTGGGAGTTCCTGCTTTTAACCCCCTATGTTCTCAGAGGCGTATCCCTATCTTCAGTGGTCACTTCAGGTGCCAATATCCAAACTTGTCCACTGATTGGTTTGACCCAACTTCCTGAAAGAATTCACTTCCATGTCAAACCATGACATTGACCTATGACCCCACATATATTCTGTACTCCTTCATACTTCCCCAGCCTGAATTTTAGTGATGCATATCCCCTGTGTTTTCTACCATGACCACTATCACATATTTCAAATTAATGAGCACTAAAGCATCTTTAACTAGCAACAAACTCAGTTCTGTTTTGGCTGATGTGCTTTGTTGCAACTTCACAGCTCATATGACGGGAATTGTAAAAGGAAAGGTTAGACAAGGAATGCTGCTGCATTTTCATTGTCTAATAACTCAGTTAAGCAATCTGTTGACTCTTTTGCTTCTATTTAATTTTCTTTAGAATAATTAAACACTGGTATGTCTTTTTAGAGTGACATTAGGAAGGGGCTGATTAACCAAAGATTTAGAACAGAAGGTACATATTATGATGGAAGTATGAATCACAAAATTGACACTGAACTCTCATTAATATGGGTTTGGTAAACAAAAATTACCCAAAAACAATTAAAACAAAAAAAAACAAAACTATTTTGAAGTCAGAGTATAACAACAACTCATCTGTAATACAGGTCTGCCTGTTATCAAGATCCCATTTAACTCTTGAACAGTAAGTTACTGTAAGTTCTTATACAAGTTTCACCCTTCTTCCTTCCTTGAAAAGCTAACACCTCATGTGAATGTTATCACTTTGTTCATTCTTCGTGTGTGTTATGTTTTCTGCTTTATCTAGTTTAAAAAAAAAAAGCTATTTTTGACCCATTAATTACCCTTTCAAAATTCATATGTTTGGCATAAAATTCAGTGGAGTTAAAATGGACAGTAATCTATTTGAGAAAACTTTGCATTTACTTCTAATTTTTTTAGTTACAAGTCAACATAAAATTCAGTCTGATCTCTCAGCTGCTAAGCTGTTTTTTTTTCCCACTCCTATCAGAAGTGTTACTTAAAATACTAGGGCACTAAGAGTTTCAGAAAATCTTCAGTTCTAGGTGGTGCAATTATAGCTGAAGAACTGACAACACAATAGATCTGAAGACTGGTAGGGTCAAAGTAACATGGAGCTTGGATGACTATTAAAATAGAAAATAAGAATTGTTAGTAAAAACAGAAGTGTATCCATAATAATACAATTTTTAGTATTTTAGTAGTTACTATTCTTTGTTCAACAACACAGATATGTCTGGTGATATGTTGAGTCATACAGTGTAACCAAATAGTTCTCCCCTTTTCTGATGGGCATTGAGACAGTACTTTCCTTGATATATCTGGAGGGAAAAAAAACCTACATTACAGCTTTCCTTCTGTTGAAGTAGATTGTACATAACACCATCACTAAACATCACTCAGAGACATGTTATGGGACTTAACTTACATCTGAATGACCTCTGAGAAATGTAATAACACCAGAGGCAACAAAAAAGGTAGTACAGGACAGGTTTCAAAATCACAACTAGTACATTTCAAAACTTTTGCCAGTTTATCAAAGAAAAATCACATCCTAACATAGAGACCTCTAGTTTTTTTGCTAATCATATTCTTCAAGTATAAATCTATAGTTATACATACATTGTTAGTAGAGTGTTCACCATTAGTTTGGATAATGGTCTCTACAACCTTCCATAAAGAAACAGTGTAATATACTGATTTATTTTCTTTTGTTACATGTCAGTATCAACAGACCCATGTGGAAAGCAGATATAAGGTCACAGAAACATTTCCACTTCTCAGCAGTTTTCATTAGCCATGAAGAAGTAATGTTTTTGTTTTTATTCAGATAACTGATGAATAGCCTAGGACCACACAGATCCTTTTAAGATTTATGTCAGAGAGGCAACAGAAGCAGCAGCAGCAGTGACTGAGGTTAAGTCCAGGCTTGATTGTTACACTGCGCTCTACAGAGGAATTCCTGAGCTCAGGGACACCTGATCAGAATCCCAGAGCCCCTGGAGGACCTGGGAGCTCTTGCAAGCCAGTCAGGAATGGAGGGGATTTTGTCAGAAGCATCCACAGGAGATTAAAACAGCTCCATGAAGTGCAAGTGACCAGGAGTGCAGTGAACAGAGCAGGCACACAGGGTGTGGCATGGCAGAGAGGTGTGGCAGGGCAGTTTGCATGGCAGTTCAAACAGGTAGGGGCACAGAATTTAGGGAGTAAGTCATCATCCACCAAACTGCAAGATGACTGTGGTTTCCACTCAGTCAAAAGCTGCTGTCAGAAGGAACACAGTGACCCAGAATAACCTCAAACATGGCTGTCCAAGACTCCAGCTGCAGGGAAGGTCAGAGCTTTTCATGGATGCCAGAGAGCAGTGGAGACAATACCTGTTCACACTGTGAACAAGTGGATGACATGCTAAGCTTGGTGGCAGAACTGAATGAGGAAATGGTCAAGGAGTATGAGGAAGTGTGAGGAGTGGTTCACTGAACTGTATGAAGTTTGTCCTGGTGGACTACCTCCAAGAACAGGTGGTCAAGCTGCAGGACAGAGTAAAAAGACTGAGAGATATCAGGGAAGCTGAGACAGAGCTGGACAGTGGGCTCCAATCCCAGTGGTGGGGAACCACAGCCTGCTGAGGAGAGGTAAAAAATTCACCGTCCAGTACGCATGGAAAGGAGGGAGGGAGGGAGTGCATTGACACAGGGGGTTGGGAAGTAGCGAAAAAACAGAACACAATACAAAACCCAAAAACAATAAAAAGAGAAAAGGGACAAATAAAAGAAAATGGCTTCCTTCAAAACCAGACATTTTTCCCAGGAAATGCTTGTGTCTGTGCAGGCTAATGAGACAATGCACCCAGCACACACCCAGAAGAACAGTCAGAGCTAATTGGAGCAGCCAATCTGCTTCATAAATAAGGCAAGTAGCCTCTAGTTCAACCAAGAAAAGGCAGTGTGTGATAGCAAATCCATGGGACTGGATTTGTCAAGCCTGGTCTACTGGGGGTTGATGGGGTCCATTTGACAAAGAAAGGAAAGGTATCTTTGGTTCAGGACTTGCCACATTGCTGAACGTGGCTTCAATTTGATTTCTCAAAGGAGGGAGGCAACTATCCCTCCCAACCCTGCCAGTTGGATGCAAACACCTGTAATGGATGCCTAGAGCAGTGCAAAGGCATTCCAGATACTTCAGTCAGGAAGCCAGCTTTCTCCACGCCCAGCTTAGATGCCTAAACACAAATGCAAATAGTATGGAGAAGAACTACAGAGATGTGCATGCCTGCATGGATATGATATCATTGCTGTTACAGAGATGGCTTCTATGGGATGGCTCCTTTGACTGGAGCAATAGAATGGAAGGCTTAAGGCTTTTTAGGAAAAAAATAGCTAGGGACATGAAGGGCTCTCTATGTCAGTGACCAGCAGGAGTATATGAAATTCTGGGGAATGATGAGACAGCTGAGAGTTTGTGGGTGAAAATTAAAGGGAGAGCACAGGCAGGGGATGTTATAGTGGAACATCCGATCAGGAGGATGGTGTGATGAAGCCCTTTACAGGCAGACATGAGTGACCTCATGCTCACAAACCCTGAGCCTCATGAGGCATTTTCAACCACTCTGGTATCTGTTGGAGAGACCACATGACAGGGCACAGGCCATTCCAGAGGTTCCCTGAATACGCTAATAGCAACTTCCTTACAAAGTGATTGAGGAGCCAACAAGGAGAGGTCTGGGCCTTGAATCCACCAACAGGAAGGAGCTGATGGAATACAGTGGTCCAACGCATTTTTGGCTGCAGTGACCATGGGAGAGTGGAGCTTGAAATCCTCAGGGCAGGGAGAAGGACATGTAGCAAGCTCTCTACAAGCTCTGCCCTGGACTTTAGGAGAGCAAAATTGGCCTCTTCAAGGACCTAATAGGTTGAGTCCCATGAGATAGAGCCCCAGATGGCAGAGGGGAACAAGAATGCTGACTGATATTCAAGGATCACATCTTCTAAGCTCAGGAGAGATGCATGATGATAAGAAGGAAATTGGACAAAACTGGCTGGAAGCCTCCATAGATGACAAAGAAGCTGCCAAGCAAAGTCAGAGCAAGAAATGAAGTTTTTAGGAAGTGGAAATGGAGATAGGTGCCCTCAAAGGAACACCGGAAAATTGTGTGGGAAACTAGAGACTAGGTTAGGGAAGCCAAGGTTCAGTTAGAATTAAGTCCGGCTATGGGTATCAAGGACAACAGGAAGGACTTCTATAGAAGTCCTTCTATAGTGCAAAGAAAAGGAAGACCAGGGATTATTAGGAATCTCTCCCAAAGGAAACAAGACACCTAGCTGGTCTCTTGGTCAAACATAGCTGGTTTGACCATGGACAAAGAGAGTACTGAGGTTCTCACTGACTTCTGTGCTGAGGTACTCAATGGCAAATTCACCGGACAGGCTGACCAAAATGAGGAAAGAGACTAGGAGAATGAAGATCCTGAGTCCACTGTAGGAGATCAGGCTCACAATCATCTAAGGAACCTGAGTGTACAGAAGTCTGTGGGACCTGATGAGATTGATCTGAGCATCCTGAGCTAAACAGCAGATGAAGTTGTTTAGACACTATCCACCATTTTTGAAAAAGTATTAGTAAGTGAAATTCCCAATGACTGGAAATAATGGAAATATAACCCCACTTAAAAAAAAAGAAAGGGGAAGAGCCAAGGAATTAAAGACCAGTCAGTCTCACATATGTTTGAGAAAAGACTATGGAGCAGTTTCTCCTGGAAACAGTGCCAAAGCACATGGAAAAATAAAGAGATGATTGGTAATAGCCAACGTGGCCTTTCCAAAAGGAAAGTCACCCTGAAAAATTTAGTGACTTTCTATGAAAAGGCCACAGCATTTAGGGATAAGGGCAGAACAACTGGTATTTTCTACCTGGACTTCTTCAAAGTTTGATACTGTTCCACATGACATTCTTGTCTCTAAATGGGAGAGACATGGGGACATGGGAGGGATGGGGGACTCAGTGGATAAAGAACTGGCTGGAAGGCTGTGCTCAGAGTTGTGGTCAATGGCTCGCTGTCCACGGGAAGAGCAGTGAAGGGTGCTGTCCCTGAGGGGTCAATACCAGAGCCAAAACTGTTCAACATCTCTGTAGGTGATGTGGACAGTGGGACTGAGTGCACCCTCAGCATGTTCACTGACCACAGCCTGCGTGGTGCAGCCGACACCCTGCAGGGAAGGGATGCCATCCTGAGGGACCTGGACAGGCTTGAGAGGTGGGCCATGCAAACCTCATGATGCTCAGCAAGGAGAAGAAAAAGGTTCTGCACATGGGTCATGGCAATCCTGGACACACCTGCGGGTTGGGAGGGGAAGTCATTGAAAGTAGCCCTGTGGAGAAGGACTTGGGGGTGATGGTTGATGCAAAACTCCACATGACCCAGCCATGTGCACTCGCAGCCCAGAAGGCCAAATATGTCCTGGTCTGTATCCAAAGCAGTGTGGCCAGCAGGGCTAGGCAGGGAATTTTGCTCTCATGCGTGTTCAAAGCTAAGTTGGATATGGCCTTGAACAACCTGGTCTACTGGGAAGTCTCCCTGTTCATGGCAGGTGGTGTTGAGACTAGATGATCTTTAACCCTTACCATTTATAATTCATTTTATTATTCTATGATTTTAAATTTACTAGCTAGCTTTTAATTTAGTAGTAGCTAATAACTATGTATTAAGAAATTACATAAAATACATTTTATAAATCTCTACACGCTATCTGCTTTACAGAAAATAAAATGTCGATACAATGCAGTTTTATGATTCCTGAGTAATTACATGGTGGGTAAGTAGCGTGACTAACAATAAAATGCCAAAGTCCTAACTTTACAAGACCTATGTTTTCATCAATGGAAAAATTCTTCCATACAGATATTCACAATCCTACATGTACCCTTTTAAAAGCAAATAAATGCTATCACTTCTGCTATTCAGCAGTAGACTACAGATTCAACATTCTCTTGTCCTTACTAGATCTGTCAATTCATTTCAAGAAATTCAAGTTTTTCAGGTAAAATCAGAAACCTGTGCAGGACTAAAAGGGACTATTACTGGAACTGTCAATTGCAAGTATCAGGAAGGATTGAATAAAATTTATTTTGTATCTGAAATGAAAATAATTTGCTTGGCAGAATGCTTACACTATTCAGCATCTCACTGCATTGCTAAATCCTTCCCTCTAAAGTGCACCACAAACTTTAAAATCTGTTAAACTGCAACACCATGATGTGTGCCTGACACAGATAATAGAAACCCTGTGGGTGACAGTGAACTGACAGTCAAGTGACTGCTGTCACCCCACAGTGATGATTAACAGAGGGGAACCAAACCAAAGTTCCCTAAAAATGTCTTTAGCCACACACAAATAAAATCACATTAAATTTTGCAAAGACCTGGGGCTCTAGAAACTTATATGAAATGAATTATGAAATAATTCTCTTGATTTTATGCATAGCATAGATTGACTGTAGCTAAAAAACACATTCTTTCAAGTATTTTGGTTCTAAGGCTGCAAAACATGTCTGTGCTCTTTACTGATGATGTCTCAAGAGCAGTAAAGTTTCTGCTAGTTAGTCCAGGGTCTTCCTTAATAAAGAGACGGCAACTACCACAGACTAAATTCTTCTGAATTTAATAGACCGGTTCCATCTGTTTATTCCAGGTATATTTAATAACTTCTATGCAACTACAGTTGTATTTAATTTTTGTACATTTTTTATTTAATTTTATGCTCTTTGTTAGAAGGTATCTTTTGAATCAGACTATGGTATTCATATGGCATGAAGTAAACCCATTTTGTCATATCTTTTGAGAATGTAACCTTTCTGGACACAGGTAAGGCAAAAAAGGAATAAAACTGCAATAAGGAATGGGTAGATTTGTCTAAGAGCTAACGAAATCCTCCATTGTTTGCAATATAGAAATAATAATTTGATGAGGTACACATCAGCAACCTACTTTAAGAAACATTAATATCCATTAAGTGGAATGGTCAGAACAGGCTGCTTGTTTAATCTTGCCTACATTTTCAGTGTTGCCACTGACTTGTTCAACAAAGGACAACTCTCGCCATCCTAATTTCTCAGTTTTTAAGAGAGACAATGTACTTCACCTCAGCACAGCATCTGGAAGACTAAAAAATTATTGGAAAGGCTATTTAGGTCATTGAAGACTACAGTGTTAAACTTTTAGGGCATTCCCTAAAAGGAATTTTTCATTCCACACATCAGTGTTCTCCATACTGAGAGCTTTCTTACATTTCCCTGTCAATGGGTCCTCAGTGCTGATCTGAGAAAGCAGTGGAAGAGATGGCAGTTTGGACTGTGCGTGTATTTGATCGTCTGTCTCTTTGGAGAGACAGCTAACAAGAAATGGATTTTACACAGCTCTATCAAGACCACACCTTCTGTCAAGTGGACACATGTCTGTTAGAAACTCTAATATGACTACAAAACACACACTAACTGTTGATCATTTAGTTCAATAGTTACATCCCCTCACCAAATTAACCATAATTAGAAAAAGCAGCTTTTGAAATTGATCTGTTCCCCACTTCCATTTCATTACCAAGTTTTTCTATGTCTTGAGAGGAATTTGCTTCAATTCAATGTTAATAAAATTAGAACTTTTTGTCAGTTTTGATGTTTTGTTCTTTTTAAGGCTGCATTATAAGTCTGGGATTGTACCCTAGAAATGTACCACCTGACACCCTGTTAAACTTTAGTAAAAACCAGTTAAAAGTGATGAATACATTCAGAAAAGGTTCAGTTGAGATGACTGGATTTATTTTGTCTGAATTTTAAACATTCTTAAGAGCACTGAAAGCATTCTCCTTTACAAGGCAGCAATGGAAATTACACAATAGGAAAGAAAACATGCTTTAGGATATATTCAAAACTGCCTTATTCCCTCCCATTAGTGTTTTCTTCCCTTAGGCAAAAATGACTACTTGTGACAATCTTTACAGATTTCAGTACACCAAATGAAGGAAGAATTAGATTAATTAAATGTAAGTTGGTAATGTAGTATTTGTAGTTACAATTTCCTGGAAGCTTTTCCTTACTGCATTTATTTATAAATAGATCAGCTTTGCTTAATTAACATGATATTCCCACAAAGCAAAATAGAATAGAGACTTTACTCAGCCATGAATATAGTTCATAAAGAAATGTATTAATTTATGAGATGAAGAATATTACAAATTGCTGAAGAAAGGCTTACTAGATTACTCCTTGGATTAATGTCTCTTAGACAAACTAGGTGCCTTCATACTATCTACAGGTTAAGTATACCTGTGTATCTTTGCATTTGCAAACCAAGCTTTTATGAGTGCAAGGGAACACCTCAGATACTGACTGTAGTCAGACGTATGCGTGGCTGATGCAGAGATGCAGACAAAAAGCATCTATTAAGGTCTGCCTGCCAGTAGAGGTACCCAGATCAGAACTTAGACTACATACAAGAAGTACAAAGAATATTCATGCATGTGCACATTTCTAGCTATACACAGTTAAATGCTTGCCATCTCCAATGGTTTCTGTATTGACTTTTCCCCTATGACTGCAAAGTCATTGTTTTACTTTTCCCAAAATAATTTTCTTCATGTTAATTGTATGTTTCTATATCCTTGTTACACAAAGCAAATACCACAAAAGTTTGCCTAACAACTTAACAACATTGAATATAAGACCCTAAGGATTTAATGAGCTTAAAGTTTTCTATACAGCATGTGCAATGCTTTGTGTGCTAGCTGGAAGCCCAATTAAAACTGTCATTTAAATTTTAAACTTAAGAGACAAGTCATCAATTTTAGACAATTTTTTTTCCTTTTAAATTTTTCTATTATG
This sequence comes from Anomalospiza imberbis, assembly GCF_031753505.1. NCBI lineage: Eukaryota > Metazoa > Chordata > Aves > Passeriformes > Viduidae > Anomalospiza > Anomalospiza imberbis. The sequence continues at coordinate 34,620,354 of NC_089721.1, read as the reverse complement.
ACCATAATAGAAACCAATCCACCATCCAAAGTGTGACAGGCAGAATTCCAGATTTTACAACATATTTCTGAATAAAAGCTGACTATCATTAGAACTTCCTGTATGTTTCAAATCTTTGTAGGATGTGAATACCAGTAAATAATTTTTAAAGTGGCAGAGGGAAGTGGGTTTTTTCCTCTTCTTTCCAAAGTGTCACTGACAAAAAAAGCAAAAATTAAAACAATTTCTTTTCAAGTTTATTTTACACAAACCAGAGTACTACACGTATTTATTTTTCTACATAAAATGCAGTGCATCCATGACCACTCATCACTCAGAAAAATACCTTACTGATCTCCTTCACTGTGAAGGTGCTAATTACGGTGGCAAGATTCAGCTGCACATGAAAGAAGCGTACATAAAACCTGTGAGGGGTGCCTTTGTCTCATGCTGATCAGTGCTCTTTCAGAAGTCTGGCTTGAATTCTCAGACAGGGATCTCTGGGACAGAAAAGGACTAATAATTGCACAAGTAGCACACAGAAACTGATAGCAGGTGAACAGGTAAACTGTGCTCTAGAAAGTAGTGGCTGAAGATTTAAAAGAGATGAAACAGTTTTTGAGCAATGTAGGGTACAGTATTTTTCTGTAACCTGACCAGTGCAGATTTAATCAACTCTTTAATGACCCAGTATTGGCTTCAAATATTGTCTCCACATAACTCTAAAGGTGGTGGACACATATCCCTGCAGAAACTCAATTTCTGCTGAAGTCTGTATAAATCCTGGCTGAAAGTAAACACTTGATCAAGTCCTAGCTAGGAAGTCTGAACAGTCCCATGGAACAGCACCAGGCATTTAAGACAGCAAATTCGAAACCCAGCTGATACTTTCACTCAAAAGCTTAAGATGATGAAGTAGGAACTAATTCAGGGAAATCCTGTGACTTCTATTATACAGGAGGCCAGACTAAATAGTCTTAGTAGTCCCTCATGGCTTTAAAACCTATGGCCTCAGGAGAACTGACTCTCTGGATCTGCAATTGATTCATTTTACAACTGTATACTGCCTTTTCTACTTCTCCATGTAAGAACATGTATTATTCCTGATCGTATTTTACAAAGATGCTGTTAATCAATGATGGCATATTGTTCTAAACATGTGAAAGATTTTAAAGTAAACAGTAGCAATAGTGCATTACCAAAAGATGCTTCAAGAACACAGGTCATGTAGGATAAGATTTTATTCTCATTCAGAGCTGCTTAATAAAAGTAACCAAGTAAGAAGTATAGCTCTTTAAAGAAAAAACAAATGAGATGAAGACCACCTGCCAAATTATCCCTGAATTTCCTGGGGCTTATCCATATAACAAATACCAAATTATATACATAAAAAATCCTGGTTTTATTAAAAATACAATCTCATGCAATTTCTATAAATAAAGGATTGTTAAGCATAATGGCCCTTTCAGAGTAATTCCTGCAATTTCTTGCTTTTCAAAAACTGCTTTGTGTGTGATAAAATAGTCCTAACAAGAAAAAAGTCCAGAGGAAAAAAGACACCATCTTTCATCTGTAGTATATACCAGTATGTTCAAATTATTAGTTTTCCTAGCTTTGTTTGTTTTAAATCACAAACTGACCAAAAGAAATATTAAATGACGGGGTCACTGAACTAGTGCAATATTACGATTATTAGTTCAGGTTCCACCAAAAATTTTATACATTCCATGGATAATAATGAATGAAGGCCCACATATGAATACTTATAAAAGACCTGAAGGAGTAAAGAAACATGAAATTTTTATTATCAGCATAATGGAAAAAAGAAATATATTTAACCTTAATGCTTTCCACTTTTTTATCAACTGTATCTTTTCCTACAGTAGGATACGGGTAATAGGGAAACTCAAAGGGAAGGCTTTCAACTACTGTACAAGTTAGCACTGAAACAGACACAGCTAAATTAATTTTCATCAGATAAAGTATCACCAACAGATGACTGCTACATTACCAATGTGTAACTTCTCTAGACAATGGAACTACAGGTAAGACAGCCTCCAGCACCAAGAACATTCACGACTAGCAGTTCCTTGGACCAGCTGATCCACAGTTTAACAGAGAGAAGCTTTTTCATATCCTGTAGTTCTCACAGAAGCTACTGTGTTAATAGAACCTCTCTGCCTCTGTACCTTCATAACCAGAAACAGAAAGCATCAATTTATAAACTGAAAAAAACCACCATAAAAATCATGGGGCAAAATCTAGCAATTGAGGATGGCAATGCCAAAGAGTCATTCAATTAATTCTGAACACTCAAGAGTTTTACATGAAAAAACTGCTTAGAAAACTGAAAATAAAACTTTGACCTCTGGCAATGGAAGGCTGTTACGAATATCTGAATCTGACTTAGCAGTTCAGTGTTTTTTCTTTAGTAAATAAACAAACCATAAAGGTATTATCATGGATTTGTTGAATTCCACATTTTTTAGCCTTTTCCTCTAACAAGCTGTTTCATATTATCTTTCCACTTAAGGCTCTAAATTCCTAAGTTTTCCTGTTTCCAAAGGGAAGCCTCACAGTGTAAAACAATTCTCCTCCATCAATAGTACTATTTAAGTCATTATTTCCTCAATGGAAATCCATTGACAAAGGATGACATCTTTTTCTCCATGTACATTACAGTAGAGATGCATACTGTGATAGAGGTAGGCTCGTTAAAATTTCTACCATTAGTAACAATGTCACAGATCCTAACAAGACATACAATTTTGTTGTAGTGAAAGACAGTGTTCTGCAAGTGGATTGGAGTAACAAATGAATAAAAAGTGCCTATAGTAAAAAGTATGGTATAAATAGTTCAGCACTAGACCTAAATGAAGATTAAAGGATCTAATCAGTGTAAGGTTCTTTTAACAAAAAAGCTTTTAACAGGAAAAAACGCAGCAGTAAAACACACAGACCATATTGCTGTAGCACACTGCAGACTCTAAGCTATGACAATAAATATATTAGAGAGCAGTAGATTGTATTAACAATAGCAACAATTTTTTTTGCCAATAACAACCCCAAAGTAAAGCTCTTAAGTTTACTTCATAGCTGTTGCTGTTTTCCAAATCTCTTTTCATCATTTATACTCTGATGTGGCTTTTTTCCCCCCTTTAAAACAGTGTTGTGATGGAATCAATACAAAACTGCTCTTAACATATCTGTCTCTGACCTGTGTTTGTTTTAAGCTGTATCATTCATAATGGTGATCGATGGGTAATGCTATTTCTCTTTCTTCACAAAAAGCATGGAGCATAAAAAGTGCATATATTTTATGCCCAAGGTCAGGATAAAATTAATGGATAAGAGCTAAATAAAATGGAGTTCAAGCTGAATGGGCTGAGTGCTCTCTACAGGGTACAGCCGAGGCAGGCAGTACAAAGCCCATTATACTCAAATGTTCTTGAAGCATTTCAGAAGTGAAATTGTTTCCACAGGCTAATGCATAAAAGTATGAAGCTTTAACTTTTCTGTTTCACAGACAGCCTACAGATATTGGGCAAGTGTTCCTATTCAGGATTTTATTTAGCATATTCCATTTATCAATCTTTACCTTAAGCCATAAACCCATTTGGTGTTTATGACTAAAGTTGTACAAGCTATGTTTATTTGTCATTAGTGAACTTTACTTCATGGACTTTTCTGTTCATGCTCTCCCAATATCTCTGTCAAGATAACAAATGAACAAGAGAGCCCTTAAAAAACAACAACCACACATACAGAAAACCCATGAAATAAAAAGAATGAAATCAGCATGTAAATATCTAAATTATCACTTACTATCAAATATGGTTTAATAATTGAGAAGTTATACCATAAACTTCTTTTTTTTTACAAATATAAATTAAAAGTTGATTTCAATTAAACAATAAGAACACAGGAATGATAGAAAGAATGGCAAAAATAAAACTGTTAGAGCATTAGCTACTCTACTATTACGGACTCAGCTACTTAATATTTTCTTTCCTTACACTGGTTATTCTATCTAACAAAACCTTCCTTTATGTCAAGAAATTTCCTGCAGTATTAGAAGTTTAAATTTCAAACAGGGTGCACTCTTCACGTGAATGAAGTATGTGGGAAGTGACTGAACAGACACACATGACACTGGTTCTGCAAAATACAGCATAGCTATTTTAAGAAATAATGTAGTCATGCCATGTGCGTTTATTTAAAATACTATCCTGGGGTTTTATCTAAACATGTTTCAGTATTCATGCCCTTTTTATAATCTAAGGTTAAGAGAAAATGAAACCAAGAGTAGCTGAGCATAGATTTACAATGACAACATCACAACTGACCATATCATCATTTTTATCTGTTAATAATTTCCTGGAAAAAGATCAAGGTAAAAATACAACACTGAGCGTCAGATTACATAACAGAGATATTCAGAAAGAAGTTGAATTAGAACACGGCACTATTTTCCCACAGCCTGTGCTCTTAGTCCTTGCTGCTTATACTCCACTAAAGCAACTCAGCTTCTAGGGCAAAGATAGGAATATGAGGCTGCCAATTACCCACATAATTAACTGTATGCCTTATTATTTACATCTAATGAAATCCCACACTGTATTGTTGAAGTAGAATTAAGAGGGAAAAACCTGTGAACAGTCCAGTGTAAAAAAAGCAAGCTAAGATAGCCTTCCCTTTTTAAAAAGAAAAAAAAAAAAAAGGTGAGGAGGGCGGAACCTCAGAACACCTGCTTTTGGCTAGGATAGACTTAATTTTCTTCACAGTAGCTGGTATAAAGATGTATTTTGGATTTTTGCTGAAAACAGAGTTGATAATAGATGTTTTTCCTGTTACTGAGCAGTTCTTGCCTAGTGTCAATGCCTGCTTCTTGTACTGCTCCACCAGTGAGGAGACTGCGCCTGCACAAGTTGGGAGGAGACACAGCCAGGACAGTTGTCTCCAGCTGACCACAGGGATGTTCCAGACCATGTGGCATCATGTTCAGTACATAAAATTTGTGAGTGACAAAGAAGGATGACCTTGGGAGTAACTGTGTTTGTCTTCCTAAGCCACCATTACACATGAGAGAGTTCTTTTTTGAGGATGTCTGTACGCCTGCCTGCCCGCTGGAAGGGGGGAATTAATGCCTTGCTTTGCTTTGTTTATGCGCAAGGCTTCTGCTTTTCCTATTAAACTGTTTTGGCCACAATACCTAAGTTTTCTCATTTTTACTCTTCTCTAACCTATCCCACTAGTGGGGGAATGAGTGGGCAGCTGTGTGGGGCTCAAATGCTGGCTGGGGTTAAATCATGACACCAAAAAACCTCAAAATGTAAACAAATAAAGAGGCAAATTCTGTAAATGCAGAGATCACATTATAAGACATGCATGTTCAATCCTCAGTATTATGGCACTTCACCCAAGTATTTTAGCAGGATGTAATGCCATAACATTCACATGCCTTCACTGCTGTTGTATTGGGCAACCCACCTCAAACATGCAAATAATACATTTATATACTTGCTGGTGGGCTGCTGGATAGATAAATGTCTTTATTATATCTAGGCAGAGATGGTTGTGTTCTGCCAAAGTACAAGTTAAAGTTTATCAGAATCAGATATATATCTATGAACAGGGTTTTATTTTATGTCAAATGTATTTATGTACTATTTTTTATTAGTTTCTGGTCTGTGCTTTGACTACATGCTAAGGTAAACTGCAGGGCAAAATAAAATGCTAATGATGCAGCTGAACTTTAGTCTTGGAATTCTGGATTATTTTTAAATCCCTTAAGAAATCAGAATGTCAGAACAGGATGATACACTCATGTTTCTCACTGATGTGAATTGGTCTCAGAGTGCATTTAAGCAATCTGTTTTACTGTTTATAAATAAAACATTTTCAGCAGGCATCTAAATATTGAAAACCAACTGGACTGACATATAGCTTCTAGACTATAATCAGCTGTGCCTACTTTATGTTACAAGGCCATTTTTTTGGCTACATTTTATTTATGCCAAGCATTTAATGGTAATTTTTATTACTGTGATTAAATCCCAATGAGCAAAATCAAGATACTGTATTAGTTGACTTTGGTATTTGCATTATTCAAAATAATTTTAAACATTCTAGTTCTTTATTCTTTAAATATGCTTTTCCTGATAAATATTGTAGCAACAGTGCTAAGGTGTTCTTCACAACATTACAGAACCATGCAGTGCTCTTCAATGCATGATGATGACCTTCTTGTAAAAGAGCCTTAGTGTAAATTTAATTTTCCCAGAACAAGAAGCTTTCATCAAATCTTTTGGATTTTACTCACTGCAAATAGAATCCAGAGAAACTATTCTGGATTTGGTTTTTCATGTGTCAATTCATTTTCACCAGAGGGGTATTCAGCATTCAAGACCAGAGTTTAAAACAGTTGTGAGGCAACCATTTCTAGAATATACAATGAAAGTAAAGAACTTATGCAATAATCTAGAAATAATGTGAATTCCACACTACGGTGGAAGAAAGGCATGCAGCTCTGGAGGCCCTTGACGACAATCTTGAGTGCTATTCCTTCAACTGACAACTTATGATGAAATAAATGTATTCAAAATACTTTCTGAAAACTAATTTAGGATGATAGAATTTAAATGCATCCCAAGTGAATCAATACACACTAATTTAATTTAAAAATGCCATTAACAGGAACTGTATAATTCTTCACATTTCCCAGAAATTTATTTAGCTAATGAGCATTATATTCTATTTTCTTGTTCATTTAATTAACAATAATTAACAGTATTGCCTTTGTATGAGAACTTTGCAACTACAAACTTTTCTGCTTCTAATAAAACCAGTTATCATTTCCACTCCAGGTTTTGACTGACAGCATCTCCCAGCAGGTGCTGAAGCTCAATAATTCCACAGTCCTTCCTGCACCAGTTTCACTTCAGCAGTTCTATTCCATAGTAAATGTAAATGAGGGAGGCAATCTGGAAGTGGAAATATTGTTTATACAGTGTTTCAGATACAAGAAGTGTCTTATTAAAATAAATAGATTTATAAACATTTAGCAATCTATCCAATCACAATTTAAGTCTCTTGTCTGAATGAATGAATGAATAATTACTAAAGTAAAAGTAAGATTTAAATGAGTGAGATGTAAATGAGTTCATAATATTTTCAAGTTCTTTTCCATTATCTAAGAATTATAGAATGTTAAGGGTATGGAATGGACCATAAAGATTGTCTAGTCCCAATCCCCCTGTCATGAGAAGAGACACATCCCTCTAGACCAAGCTGCTCAAAGTCCCATCCAATCCCATCCAACCTAGGTTTGAACACTGCCAGGGTTGGGGAATCCATAAGCCCCAGAATACCCTGTTTCAATGCCTCACCACTCTCACAGTAAGGAATTTCTTCCTAATCTCATGTCTAAATTTCCCCTTTCTATTTAAAGCCATTCCCACAAGTTGTATCACTGCAGTTCCTTATGAATAGTTCCTGTCCACTTTCCCTGCAGGCCCCCTTCAGATCCTGGAAGTTCCTGTTAAGTCTCTACACTATTTTCTCTTCTCCAGGCAGAACAGACCCAACATCTTCAGTCTGTCCTCATAAGAAAACTGCTCAAGTGCTGTTATCACCTCATGCCCTTCTCTGGATTTGCTCTAACAGGTCCATGTTCCTCCTGTGCTGGGACCCCAGAGCTGATGCAGCACTGCAAGTGGGGTCTGAGCAGAGCAGAGGGACAGAATCCCCTGCCCGGCCCTGCTGCTTTGGATGCTTCCCAGGACACATTTGGCTTTCTGGGCTGTGAGCACATACTGCCAGCTCATTATACATTAACCACCTGAACTACTTTTGCATCAGATGACAAACACAGAAAGATCTCAGACCTTGACTGACACAACATGCCATTTCAGTACTGTAGGTTTGGATTAGGCACTTTTCATGTATGCTAGAAAGAAAAGTTTTCTCTCCCTTCGAGCTACAGTACACTGATGACCTATGCTTTGTTCACCAAAAGACCATTATAATTGATTCTTAATATATCAAGCTCTTTCATGCAGGTAGAGCCACTTACACACAGATTGATTTCTGTTTTCAAAACTCATACACTCTAATTTTTAAAAACCCAAGATTATTTTTTCCTATGTACAGAAGACAGAGTGATAGAGGAGTAACAACACAAAAGCAGAAATACTCTGACTAGCATCACTTTGACAAAATTGCTTTCAAAGATGTTACAGGAGATCTTTATAGGGGGGTGTGTAACCAATTTAAGGAAATAACTGTGTTCATATGGCAAACAGAGCAACTGCACAGCTACTGAGGTGTTGCCTGTGTCAGTCACACTGCTAGAGGTTAACTCCACATAATAAACAACAGAGATAATAAACATTATCAACCTCCTACTCAAACACAACCATCTCTTTTCTCTGCACTACAATGTCAGAACAAGGTGAAGACCCTGACTACTCACCATCTTTTACCCTTTCCTTACTGATTTTGTTTCTGTAGATTTGTTCTTACTATTGGATGTGACCTGAGTTGCTGAAAACGAGTTTTGTCCTCTGATCACTGATCTGGAAACTGGTTTGCTAAAGTAAATGGGAATAGGTAGTCAACCATGGTTTTAATACACACACAAAAAAAGCCTCACCTCATATACCTTTAAAGAAATATCAAAAAATTAAAATAATATAAATCCTATCAATAAACAATTAAAACAAACTCAACTCAATTTTTCATTGTAATCTAACACTGAAGTGAATGTAGGAATACTGGCATGAATTAATCACAAAGGTATATCCTGTAAATTCATGTATGAGCTATATTTCCTACCATAATTCCATTATTTTTGACGTAGGAAACCATAATGAAATACAAGATGACCAACCCAGCAATCTCATACACATGAAATCACTAAAGAAGAACATGGGCATGTATTTCCTTAATGGTGTTTACAACCACCAAAGTCTAAGACCAGTTTGAGAAGTTTAATTCCCGCTGAAAGGTTGTAACACTTCAAAGAGACCAATCTCCCTTTTCACGGGTGTCAAAGCTTTCACAGTTCTGTGAATACATATACTATTTAATAGAAGGAAAAAAATTGGGAAGTCCATGAATCCCTGCAAAATTCAGTTTTTACTTCAGAGAATTTATTTTCAAGCTTTTGAAGATACAAAGAGAAAACCGCATAGGTCACCACAATGTAATACAATTTTAATAAAGTAACAAAACCATAAAACCTGTCAATTAAAATGCTGGTTTTAAAAATTCAGTATTTTTAAGAAATGTTCAGCCTTTTCAGGGACTTCTTGATTGAATCAAGTAGTCAATATGTTTCTTATGGAAAAGTGAGGTGTGAGAAGTCCAAAGAACATAACATTTTCATTTAAACACATTTAAATACATGGGACATAGACAGATTAGATAGACAGACAGACAGACAGACAGAAACAGGTCTGAAGTGAACATCAAGTTACCTCACTGTGGGAGCTTTAATATTATGCTTTTAATTTTTTAAATAAAAAAAGCAGATGAATTTAAGCAGAGTCAGCAAGGCTAGTCCAAGTAATTTAATACTCTAATTTACTCTCTGGTAACCTAGGGTCTTTCATTTATCTGGAGAGTTGCATGAGTCACATTTAAGCAACTACTGCTGAGTATCAACTGCTAATGAAGTAGTATCTTTATTCAATTATGAGAGGCTGAGAAAATCTCCTGAAGAGGTTCTTTTTCCCTGTATGCTTTTTAACATTTCTCATTAATATATGTGATAAAAAAATAATTTAAGTCTGAATTAGCATCTTGGAAGCAGGCACTGAGAAGACACACCCAAGACAGATGGGAGGTACAGTGAAGGAGGCGGCAAACAAATCTTTGTTCAGTGCTAGAGATGTCCTGTGCTTACATCAGGAGGACTGTTCATAGCTTTCATATACACTACAGTAAGGCATATACACTACCTATATCTGCCTGTAGTTAGAAGTCTGCAAAAACTGTACAACTTTCAAAAAAGCCAGATGAAAATTATAGCCTACTGAACAAGAATACTTTCAATGATTATGCTATTTATTTTCTTGTCCACAATTCCTACAATAAAGATAACCACACGCTTGGACATGACTTTTGTTCTCAGTATTTGCCTTAGCTGGTGTACTTCTGTTATCTTCAAGAACTTACTCCAAATTTAGCACTAAACTCCAACACAAACAGGACTTACACTTTCAAGAATATTTTATGTGACATGCACTAGCTCACTTAACTCTTTCTCTCTTGTGGTAGGTTCGCTCTGGCAAACAGTTGAACTCCTACCCAGTCACTTGATCCCTCACAGTCCTTCCTTAGCACCTAGGACATGGGGAGAAAACAGGCTGATTGAACTGGATCAAACTGAAAGCAGGGTGGTTGCTCAACAGCTTCTCTAGTAGGCAAAACAGACTTCAGAAAAATTATGAAATTTCGTGCTGATTAAAACAGGTCTGCATAGTGAGCATCAAACACAAAAATTAAAACACTATCTTTCTTCCTGAACCTACAAGCAGCACTGTCGATGTCTGCTCTGCCATAGAGCGCAGACATCTGTCTGCTCCTCCTCTTCTACTCTAGATGTTCCCTGTGTTGTTTCCCACTCTTGCCTTTGTTCCCTCCTCCTTTGCCTGTCTAGTATTTTACTTTTTCCTTAAATATGCTTTCACAAGAGACACCACCAGCTTCACTGACAGGCTCAGCTGTGTCCTGTGGCAGATCGGTTGCAGAGCTAGCTGGAGCCAGCTGTGTCTGGCACTGGTCTTTTCTTGCTACCCACTGCCAAAACCTCACTGGACACACTCAAAACACTTCTATATTTATACCATAACTCAGTTTCTAATTTAACACGACTAACCTGAACTATGAAATCCAAAATTTAGCAAAGTGTGGAGAACAGTGAAATGCAGTTTTATTTTATCAGCATCTGTGCGACAGAATGTGACATTGTTTTCATTTTGTTGCAGATAGTCAAGAAAAATCTTAGCATTTGGGTCATCTTTCAAACAACACAAATTTAGAAGCATGTGGCTGTCAGTCACACCCTGATACTGTAGATTTTCATGCAGTTTAAAAAAGAGCTATATTTTGCATCTTTGTAATTTGAACTATGTGAAATATTCTGGTATGCAAACCATCACATCTATGCACTGTGTCTCAAACTCGTATTTTTGTAACTTAAGTTATATTTTATATAAGGTTAAGTTTCTCCTTTGTTCCATTAATAAATAATATTTCACTTAATACCTTAAAACTGTTTGTAAGAAACACAAATTATATTTAATTGAAGGTTACTTCAAGCTAATCCAAAAGCTGCATACATTGAGAGATGAAAAAAAAATCTTGAAAAAGAAATTTTGTTAATATATGATGGTTGTTTCATTTTTCATTGATGTACATTTGCAAAGGCAACAAAAATAAAGCCATTATATGGCACATATTAAATTATCTAAAAACTAGCAGTATTTTTAATGAAAAACACTGGCTGGATTATCACCATTTAAAAGATAAGCAAGTAAGCTAGCAATCCACAATGTAATAGTCAGTTATGGCTCATCAATTTGATTAAAAGTAATGTTAAAATGAGAACTACAAAATCTCAACGCCAGAAGAGAAGCTATTTTTATAAACTTCCTGGAGATAAATATTTAAAATCTGGTATAAAAGAGATGCAGTAATAAGAACTGGAACACTGTTGGCTTAGAATCTGAATCTAAACACATACACATGATTTTTCCTTTAAAAATATAAGTAATCCCATCCCTGTTCAGCTCAGATACATGTCCATACTCAGCTAAATGGGCAATGGATAAGCCACCTTAGGCATTTTCTTTCGAAAAGGCTCTGCTTATAAAAATTATGGCATTAGGTATGGTGAGAAAAATGGGAGAAAATTCAGTTTCTCTCCATGTAACATCTGAAACAGAGTTTTGCAAAGCACTTGAAAGGAGCAGCTAAGTACCACAAAGCACAGGTAGCTGCAGACAAGCCCGGTGAGGTAGGCATGGAGCACAGCTGGTCATTCGCTGCCTCTGCTGACAGCACATGCAGTGACAGCAGGACCAGAGCGCTGTTCAACCCAGATCCTGTGGCCACCACACCCACCTGTCCTGTCTGAGGGTGGCATCCAGGACAGCCCACTATCTGTATGGTGTGTTTTCCTCTTTTTTAAAGCGTTCACTTTCCATCTTTGATTATGATAAACAACCATAATATTATCCCTTACAAGAATGGCTTTAGTGAGGGAAGAAGAGTGACTGACTCTAAGTCTGCTTACATTTTTTTTTTAGTTCCCCCCTTCCTTGTTTACTTTGCCACAATAGGACATGGATCTGACTTTTCCTTTTTCAGAGTCCCTGGAAAGTATATTACACGCACTCTCATCTATGCAGAGAGACCTTTTTTCTAGCACAAAGGAATAGAAAAAATGGTAAAATATGTTTTGTTCAAATGGATCCTATTGATTCTTTCTTAGATTGCTGTTTTCTACTTCATCTGCAGACTTTCGTCTTTTCAGGAGAATGATCAGGGTCTAAGATGACTTTGTGACAGGGAATTTTAGCTATACATATTTCACAAAAGTAACACCTATTAGTAAACACGTTTTTTGTAATCCTCATACTTATTTATTTCATACAATGCATTGCTGATATGGTTCTGCCAGTAACAGGCTTCCAATATGGTTTAGAAGACTTCAGCACTGAGGTTTTCTCTGCCTAAACATGCCTGCTGATTCATTCTCATGTTTTAAGCTGTACCAGAAATTTTTCTTCTGACAGGTGGCTATCACTAACTTGGGTCACCTTTAGTTACCTTTTGGATGTTACAGCTGCAGTTTTTACAGTCATAGCAAGAGGCTACTGTGGGCAGAATGAGGTATTTATGACCCTAATGCACTGCTGTTCATAGAGAGAAGGCTTGGTATGACAGCAGAGGCTTTGAGAAGTGGAGACTGTGCAAATGAGCACCATGGGACTGCCAGAAAAGAGGCCCAGCCTGGCACTAATTCTGCAATGCTCTGATGCTCAGTTAAACTGCTGGGCAACAAAGGGAAGAGGGAAATAGTATCTAGCATAGAGAAAAGGCATAATATGTAATAAAATTTTACCTAACATCAACCCGCACATTGGTGAAGAAACATCCAAGTGTAAAACTGTGCTAGCAGACATAAAAATTACTCCAGGTGGATCCTAGAGGGAGGAAGAGGGGTCAACATGAGCAATGCATTTCTCAGACTTAAGGTGATTAAAACTTGCTGTTACAGCCTGTACTACCAGACTGAAGCTATCTACTGCAAGACCCCACAGGATCACTGAAAATATGAGCACAACACCAGAAAAAAGGGGAAATACCAGGAAGCGTTTTTTTAAAAGCTTTAACTGTATGATTATGTTTAAGGATTTTTGGTGTAACAATATTTGGCCTTGTGGTTTATTTGTCATTCTGTCCTTTAATAATCAATTTTGGTCTAATTCAACTTGTTCTACAATACTTACAATTTAAATTATATTAACATCAAATTATTGTATTTACATATAATATCCTTTTCACATGCAAGACCCTGACCTTTCTCTTGAAAAGACTGATGTACATAGATAAGCAGAAAACAGTGACCTGGCAACAGATTAGTAGAATTTGTTCTGAATACATCTGAATGTATTGAAATTCTTTAATTGTTAGGTTTAAAATAATATTAATTCTTTGCTCTCTTTAGCAATAAAAAGCAAGTTCAGAAAAAGAACACACATAGTGGCCCAAACATGCTTCTGGATTGCCTCAGGAAACACTCACAGTAAGAAATTAAATAAATGTTCATGTTTTGTCAGACTTGACAGGTGTTTTTTCTATTAAAAATGCAGAAAGAGTGTCAATAATATAGAAATATGACAGCATAAGCAATGAATTTTCCATGCCTTTCACGTTCATGCCTGATTTTTTATTTGTAAATAAATTTTGTAACATCTCTAAATATAATGTTCCTTTAATCTAGCCTCTAAACAAATCTCATTATGATACACTCCCTAGAAAGAAACACAGAATTGTATAATATCCTCACTTAAAGGGACCCAGCAGGATCATTGAGTCCAACTAGTGGCCCTGCACAGGAGCTCCTCACAGGTTACAGCTGCTGCTTCAGTCTATAAAAACACACTTCATAATGAGCAAATTTATTCTGTTTCTAGATGTGCTAAACTTCAGTCTTAGCCCAGATGTAACTTGACACCTCTGATGTAGCTGATGCATGCTAGAGAATGTCAAAGAATGCACTGTGCAAAGCTATCTTCAAACTGAAGCATATGTTTTAATAAATTATTAGATTCAGATTTCTTCTCCATTAGGAAAGGATTTACTTTTTAAAATATTAGAAGTATACCAAATAACCACCTCACCTCTCACCAGCAGAGCTGCTCCCATAATACTATATATGATGGAGGAGAGATCTCCAAGGTAAGAGAAAGGTGACAGCAGGAACACTTTCACATGCTTACCATAAGCAGCTTTTTAGGAGAAACTTTTTACATTAGCATAAATAGTATGTATGTAGCAAGAAACAGCTATTTAATATTCTGCTTTCCATGTGCAAAAGTCCCCAGATGGTTTTTAAATTTAGAGTTTATTTCCATTTGATGCCATGACCCATATGACCACACATCTCTCACCAATATATACAATGTTTTTATGTGTAGAACTCTTTCTGTTACTCTCTTTCTCTTCAGGATTACAAGCTAGCCGATTATGCTGGTTCTTTTTCACAAGTAAATAATGACAAAGGAATGTCCTCTCATCTCCTCTTTTTCTCCTGCTTCTCCAGGGCAGGTTTTTTTCCAGGTAATTCCCAGGTAAGTCTACAGAAATAGTCTCATTTCTCTGTGACACTTAAATCTGAATTTTAATGATAATTCTTAATATAAAAGAACTACACTGCCAAGAAGTACTTAGAATAATGCATGTGTATATTAAACTGTATCTACAGCTACCATAGAACAGTTATTAGCCTTGTGTGAAATAGCACTAGACAACATAGTTTTACTGCTATCAATAAAATTTCTTATTCATTACATGATACAGCAGAGGCCATCATTTTTAACTAGCCTGACTTTCTGCAGTGTTGAGACAGCTGTTGTAGACAAGATCAAATACAAAGCTTTCCTGAATATTTCAGATTTTTTATTTGCACCTTTTTTGTCCTTTTTAGAATAAGGATGACAAGTTTATCTGTAAAATAGTTATTATGCTTAGTAACATTGTACTGTCAGCATATGATTAAAACTAGAGGATTACACTCTCTCTAGCATTTCCATAAAAGGCTTTAACTCCTAAGTCTAGTAATATGTAAGATTCAGACTTCCTTAAGAGCTCAAATATGTTTTTAAAATACAGTAAATGGAAAAAACTCTCCAAAGTTTTAGTTGTCCTGTACAGAATACTCATGTCAAGATTACTGTTAGTAGAGGGGGGAAAAAAGAAATTATACATAGTACAGACTGACATCTCTTTGTTGATGACTGCATCACTGACTTCAGTGTTACCAGTTAAGACTTTCTAGTTTGGTTTTGACTGGTTGACACAAAACCTTCAAACTGACAGCATTCAACACTTGCATTAACAATAGTGATGATCTCTAATGCCTCTCTCATAACAGCATTCACCAAGCTGCAGAAACTCTTTCTTAGTTGCAGCTATGTGAATATTTTTAATGAAAACAAATTATGGAACATGAAGTAAAGACATAACTGACAAGTTATGCAAATTGTAGCTTGGATTACATAGAGAAAGAATCACAGAGAGATTTTGCTGAATTGTAGCACAGAGGACTTTGCTAAATTTTAGTTCGCAATAAAATTCTAAGTCTAATTTGGCATATGACACAAGGTCTTTAAATTCAAAATTTCATTTGACAAAACTGTTTTTCAGTACTCCCAAAGAATCTGGGATGATGTACAATCTTCCCAGTTGTGTTCTTACCTGCATAAGTTAACTTTTAAGGTAATTTATCCTCATTGAAGCCTTCCTTATCTGGATAGCTACAAAGATTTGCTTATAATGGAAGGAAAAAGGTAAGGAATGGATGGAGTGCAGCAAGAAAAAAATTATACAGGACATATCTGAACTACCATATTTCAAAGAACATAAATAAACAGGTGAAACCTAGAAATACCTTTACCCAATAATTACAGAAATGTTTTCATTAATATTTCTGCTTTTGAAATGCATTAATAACATTCTGTTCAAGCTATTTAGCATTTATGTTTTAAACTTTTAATTTCTTCTTAATTCACAAAAGCCAACATTAATGTAATTATGCCATTCATGATCACAGCCCTGTGAGCCTATATACCAACCTCTAAAACCTCTACTTTAGAAACACATTGATATTAGGAAAGAACATGTGAAGTCAAAGATAATTCTGAATTATTTTCTTGTCAAGATTTACATTTAAATGGTAAACTTTACTGTCAGAATAACCATAAAATTTAATCACTATATTTAAGTATAATTAGATGGCGGCCATTGTGAAGGTGCTTTGCATTTCTTTCAGTTAGACTGGTTAAAGTCAACAACATATTTTAGAAAACAGCATTGTACTTGTATAGGTAAGTAAAGTTTATTCACTACACTGATAAGTACTGTAAGACATGCAAAATACCAAGAGATAGCACTAGGAAAATAGCTTCTAGCAGACTTGAGAAAAGACTCATGGTGACTTTACTCATTCTTCTTCTCATCTAGGTTTTTCTGTCTGTCTCATACAATCCCAATACAACTCATTAAGTTCAGAATCAAAATTAATGCTGACCAGAGCTGCTTTCTCAACAGACTAGTCAAAAACTTATCAGGGCAAAGGCTGAAATAAAAAGTCATGCATTGTCAGCTGCATCTTCAGTGCATACACTATCAGCTGATTTCCTCAACTGTGTGGTCATGCTCAAAAAGAACACTTCGTGTTGCTCCTACTGCCCCACATGACAGCTGTCATCCATACAATGAGAAAGCACCAGACATTATTAGCAGCTTTGATATGTATAACATTTGGTATCTAAAATATTTCCAGGCTTTTACAAACTTCAGAATTTTAGGGTTTTTGTGTACAAGATGAACACTTTCATGTCATCATATTTTAAAATTAATCACAAAACCAGAAAAGACAACCTTGATTTTTTTTGTTGTTTTTCTGTCATCTGTACCTCAAAGCTACATGTTGGGAAGATTCATGAATAAAATTAAAGGGGTTGTTTGCAAAGCAGTCAAAAAACATTAATTTGTAATCTGCTGACAGTTTTTACAACTGTTGTTGCCAAACAGCTGTTACCGGGAAACAAAGAAAGCCCTGTAGGGGCAAAAAGCTCTAGTAATTACTCCTTCTCTTAAAATTGTACTATTCTGCAATGTCAAAAGAAAAAATATACAGTTAATAGCGCTCCTTTCTTGCTGGTTTTGGTTTTTTAGTTAGTTGGTTGGTAGCTTTCTTGCTTGCTTGTTTTAAAGGTTGTTTTGGAAGTGCTTCACTTGCATTCCTGGATACTGACATCTCTGGCAGGAAGAAACAGAAGACACTAGTACTTAGCATAATACTGATGCATATCAAACAGCCAGACTAGGCTTATCTGACCTGGGAACAGTGATCAATGATTCACAATAAAATGCAGAAATTATTTAATGATGATTATTATGCAGAAGAGACACCTTTCTTTATGTAAAGGATGGGAATAACTTTATTTTTAGGAATAACAGGAAACATCATCAATTAACCTGATATTAAAGGCCCCAAAAGGCTGAGAAGATGTCTGATAACTCACATTTATTACAATTTACAAATCATCCAGATCTCATTCCTATTACATGTACTTGATATGTGTATGCTATACAGACACTTGATATTTATAACTCAGAGCCAACAAGCAAAAAATACACTTCCTGTAGTTTCATGGCTCTATGCAACTCCCTTAGAGCAGTAGCACTGCACATCACATAAAAAGTTGATGTATTAAGAAGCCTTGTTCAATCTAAGATCACATCTCTATTAGGATGGGTAATTTCCTCTTTCAGCATTAGTTTGTACTCCTTAGAAGCTTTCTAGAAAAAACATCAGGTCACCAGAATTTTTTAGAATAAACAGTTACGTGTTTTTGGTTTTTTAATAAATATGTGGACTTATTGTGTATGAATGTATTTACTTGGCTATCAGCCACACACACATTCCAGAAAATTCATAGTACTAGAAAACCTGATCACAGATATGTTCTATGCCAAAAAGCAATACGACTTAGTGTTGTATTGATCCTCTGCACTGCTGTTTTCACCTCCTTTGCACTTTAGATATTTGTATTAATTTTTAGTCAAAATTTTTATTCTGTCCTCAGGTCTTTTTCATCTCGACTCTTTCTTCATCTCCTTTCAATTTAAACTGATTTATTCTTCCTCTTTGATGTGTTAATGTCTCCCAGGACACTGACTCTGTGCAAGAATTGTTCCTAAGGATGTTAACTTCAGAAACACCCAAACTGATAGATGCGAATAACTATACAGAGCAAACTGTATGAGATTCAATGGACTACTCCTCCTGCTTGCAATTAAATAAAGCAGAAATTCAGACAATCAATCTTTAACAAAAGATTCACATACTAGTTTTAAACAAATAATCTTCTCCATGTAAATAAAACAATTTTTGGCATTTACATTACTAAATGCAGTAACTATTTTTCCTACTGCAAATGAAAGCATAATTTAATTAATATTTTATAAATTCTACCTTTCACACTGAGAAAAACGAACACTATGTTTATCAGCATGAACTACCTTTAGAAGTTCCACATTTCTTTCACTGCTAATTTAATCTGCAGTGATTACCAGCTCTTTACTGCTCTCTGTATGTATGCTTAGGTTTCTCATTAAAAAACCCTCAAAACACAAAGCCCACCATAACTTAGCTTCTAATAAGAAAAATCTAAAACTTAGTTTGTTTCACTGATAACCCTCGTAACCAGCTCTTTTCTGTGATGTTCTATGTGGCTGTACTTCAGTCTCATCATTTTCTCTAAATCTTTTAATCATCTTCTGCTGTTTCCTGCTACGGTGTTTTTTCTTTTTCCTGCATATGCTGCAGAGCAAGTTCCCTGTCCTTAATGAGAGACAAAAACAGCTATGTCAGAAGTCTTTACAGATTCATACTACCCAAAACATATCAAAATAATTACACAGATAAGGTGTTATTAAAAAATACAGACAGTATAATAACCTCTTGTTTTATGTTGACTTCCAATGGTCAGCTAGAACAAGTCAGAAATACAACATTTAGCAGTAGTGACCAAAATATTAGTGTAATGTTTGGACTCAAAGGTGTAACACCTTAATGTAGTATATTCCATTGAACCAAAAACATCAGTTTCTGGTGTTTAACAAATATATTAAAAGTAATTTTAAAGATCATAATCAATGAAACCACTATGGTTAGACCTACATCTTCCTGGCTCAGAGGATACAATGTAGTTTAATTCTGGACTATATGACTGTAATTTTAACTATAATTTTACTAATTGCTTTGCAATTTCAATCAGTAAAAAAGTTTAGTGGAAC
Source organism: Anomalospiza imberbis (assembly GCF_031753505.1). Classification (NCBI taxonomy): domain Eukaryota; kingdom Metazoa; phylum Chordata; class Aves; order Passeriformes; family Viduidae; genus Anomalospiza; species Anomalospiza imberbis. Next base: position 34,600,776 of record NC_089721.1, on the reverse strand, counting down.
AATAATAAATAGAAAAATAAGGATTAATTAATCCAGATCAGTTTGGCATCTCTCCTTTGAAATGTCACAAGATTATACTTTTGGTTCACAGAAATTCTAGTAACATTTATCTTCAAAGATGTCTGCAAAAGAGATTCTTTCCTCTCAACATTATGAAAAAATAATGCGGATTCCTTCAAGAACGGTTGTGTTCTCTGCACAGACCTTACGAAAGTGAAGGGCAAATGAATGAACAGGTAACAATACCCAGATCAAAAGTTCTCTGTATTTACTTGATACTTTTGATACTGAAATCAAAATAGAAACAACAGCTAGCACAATTGAAACTGGACAAAATGCAGCAGGCAGGCAGGACCCTGCTATTTGCTTCAAAACACAAAGGTACTATGTATTCTTTTTCCAGTTATGTTACAGCAGTGCTTGTCTAAGAGCAGAGGGGAGAAAAGAGACAAAACCCCCTAGTGTAATGAAGTCTTTGCTAATACTCTGAAAGAATCCAGCTCATCTTTAGAAAAAGGAGATTCACTGTCACAAGACAGTTGTCATCACAACTGAACAGCAACCATTTTACCAGGAGAAATGCTCTCCAGAAAAAAACATCAAGCTTGGGTGACTTCCAAGAGCCTTGAAAACCTTGGCAGCTAAATATTTGGCATCTAAGATCTTGGCAATGGTTAATCAGCCCTTGAAGTCATGGCATGCTGCCATTTCCCAGCTATTGGACAAGATGAACGTTTTGGATTGTGCTGTGGGAACACCAAGATCATAAAATTTATTTAGGCAGAAAGGATGTTTTTTGGACTTATGGACACCTCTCCAAGTGCTTAGTCCACTTGAGAATAGCTATTGCAGGTCCAGGTATAGTAATAAAACCCAATAATCTCTAACACAGTTTTTAAAATGATGGTAAAAGTGGAATTGGACAGATGGAACGAAGACAAAGGTGACAGAACTCTGAGCATACTTTTTTATGATTATTTTAAATATTATTAAGAACACATACCAAGAAAAGACTGGGCAAGGACACAAAGAAAGAGATAAAGACAGGCAGAGGCTCACAGTAATACTGTTAAACAATAAATGCATGCTGCTAGTCACAGAATGTAATCTTTTTCAATAAATGGGCTCAACAAAAGGGTTTCTTGGTGTCTGTCATTGTATCTAAGAACTGTGTCTGTATTTTTCTTTATTCAGAAGTACATAAAGAATTTTTGCAAGCAAAGCATTGCAATTCTTTTGTGTAAGAGAAGAAAAATATCCTTTTGATTATGAGTGCTTTTTGTCCAGTGATAGCCCATTAATTTTTTTCTTATTAGAGTACATTGGAGGATTATGAATCAGCCTGTAACTGTAGGTAGATCTACATCTATCAATTTATCATCTGCACTTTAAAATATTTTAATTATTATTTTTGTATTAGATAGTAATGTGACTACATCAGAGTTCTTCTTGAAAGTGGCAGAAGAGTCAGTCCTGTTCATTTCCAGGGATTTACCTCCTGCAAAATCTATTGTGTGTATGTAATCTCATTGGAGAGTATTAAGACCACCAGGATGATGAAGCACACTTCAGAATTAACTAATCTCCACAGCAAACAGGTACAGAATGTCCTGGGTTGGAGGGGATCCACACAGACCATCAAGTCCAGATTCTGGTCCTGCACAGGATTACCAAAGAATCACAATGTGTGCCTGAGAGTGCTGTTCAAACACTTCTTGAACAACAGGTAGGCCCAACACTTGGATTTTGGGAGCTGTAGAAGCTCTTCCTCAGCTTTATGAATACAGGCTGAGAGAACTGGGTCTTTTCAGCCTGGAGAAAAGAATACTACAGGGAGCCTTTGCAGCACCTTTCAGCACACAAAGGGGTTTTACAAGAAGGATGGAGAGGGACTTTACACAAGGGCATGTGGTGATACGACAAAGCCTTAGGTGAAGGACAACAGGTTTAAATTAAATATTAGGAAGCAATTCCTTACAGTAAACATGGTGAGGCACTGGAACAGGCTTCCCAGAAAAACTACAGTTGTCCCATCCCTGAGGGGTGCTCGAGACCAGGCTGGATGTGGCTCTGAGCTACCTGGTCTAGTGGATAAGTCCATTCCCAAAACATGGGGGGTTGGATCTAATTAATTCCCAATTAATTAATACCCCTAATTAAATCTAATTTAATTCCCTTCCAACAGCAACCATTTTATTGTCCTATGGTCTCACCTATAGACTTAACAGCATGCAGTGGGTGCTATAATTTTCCTCCTGTGAAACACTGTGGACACAACTCACACCATACAGGCAGGAACTGACTCTCATATGTCATGCTCTCAACATCTATGTAGCTGGCTATAAAGCATGCTGTCTTTAGGCTATATTTCAGATTTCTAAAGATAAATCTTGAATCAAATCCAAAGTTAACTTGAATCTTTTGAAAAATGAAAAACATGAACAAACCTAGGCAGGAACATTAATTAATAAAGTTTTAAACAGATTAGGACACACAAAGCATTATGCACAGTAAAAGGAACAGAAATAGAGAACGTTGGGTTATTGCCAGATGACCAGATTTGACTCTACTTGGTGTGAAAAGACTCTCTTGTATAAAGCAGAAACATAGGTGTCCATCCAAAGCAAGACATAGAAATAATTTCCACTACAAGTTGAAGACATAGTAATGAAGATTTTAAAACTCACTCTTTAATGCCCTGTGGAAATGTTCATCCACTAAATAATTCTATACACCTTTATCTAAGCATTTACCAAGATGTTTGAGCCAAATCCCAAACTCCTGTAAGGCTCTTTAACAGAATGCCCTGCCAAGATTCTGGCTTCTGTTAATTGCCCAGAAAATATACCAGATCTAGTCAAAGAAGCTATGGGATAGGATGACATGTTTTTGTTTAAACTTATCAACTCGAAGGTGAATTTTGCTGTACTTATTTTTTACTTTTCATACAAAACTGAATAAATTAAAAGAATATTGACAATAACAAAGGAAGTTGAAATAAGAGCATAACATTTTTTCTCTATTACTCTTTTTATTGAGTTAGATAAAATAAAGGTTTGGCAATCATTATGAATAAACTTATTCCAGGACTTTATAAAATAAAAGAATGTGCACAGGAAGTACTGTGGTGAAAGCAAAGTCATCTGTTGACTTCTGATTTCTTGTTTGTACATGAAAATTCAACGACTTCTGGAACATCAAAGGCAGAGTCTCTGAGACATTATGACAGATAATAAAATATTACGAAAAAATTATTCTCAAAGTATCTTTCCTCCTTTTAATATTCTCATTTGATTTTCTTACACGAAGTTTTGATCTGGGAACCTTTAAAAGTCAGATATTGAAATGCCAAAAGTAAAAGCTACAGACTTACTCCAAAGGGATACTTTACCATGTTTATTAAAAAATAAATTCTATGTATTTAGTACACCATGTAAAGATATTCCAGCTTCTTCATAATGGCTTTGTAACATAGTAACAGGTAACTCAAATACAACTGAATGTTTCATAAAAATGTATTCATAGAGTTAAACAGATTTTGGAGCAGTCTATTTGATTCCACATCATTATAAATAATATATGGACAGAAAAACACCAAAACCCTTCTTCCTCTTCATCAAATGCAGTAGGGGGCAGAAATATTTTTTTTTAAATAATTATTTTATCTTTATGTGTATTGCTAATTACTCTAATGAACAGGTTCCTAACTCTCAACTCTGAATCCAATCTACACAGCAAGAATATTAGCATCTTTTTAAATCACATTGTCTCTTTTGAAATTGTTTTGCTTATGAAGAATTTGAAATTAATATCATACCAAGCTTCTGAACTAGCTGTGTGCCCTCATAAAACTGAACTGCATCTCTACACTGAAATTCTGAATTTAATTAAAGAAAGTCAAGACATGGAGACGAGCACTGTCAGTAACACTGTCCTATAAACATAGTTGGAGAAGCAGATCAGCTGTGAAATGTGTTTTCCCGTAAACTACATCACCAGAGGCTCACTCATACGGGCAGTCCTGGAGCCTCAGGACCCCTGCCCCAAAGAGGCTCATCCGTGAGATCAGACCAGGCTGTTCAGGGCTTCACCCAGATGAGCTACAGAACCCCTAGCGACGGACACAGTACAACCTCCTTTGGGCCTGGGCCCCACCCAACTATTCTGGTGGGAAAAAAAAAAAAAAGCTTTTCCTTATCTCCATCCTGAGCCTTTGGTATTTCTTTATGTGCTGCTGTCTCTCACACTCCCACCAAGCACTGCTGTGAAGAGCACAGCTGTACCTCCTTCATCCCTCCCAGTGATGCTGAGGATGCTGCTGTATGCCTCCGCAGCCATCCCTTCTCTCAGCTGAAACAGCGCCAGTGCCACAATCTCTCCCCAGAGGAAAAGGGCTCCAGTGTTACTGACCTCCCCTCAACTCCTGCCTGTCATTTTCTCTGTATTTTTAAAGTACTAGGGTGACCAAAGCTGTAAGCCAGATGTGGTCTAACAAGCCCTACACAAAGCAGAAATAATTCCTGCCTTGATCTCTGACTGTCACAGTTCACACAGCCACAGAATATTGTTGCCTTTCTTTGTGGAAATCCTAGGTATTGTTCAGTTATATGAGGCATAAGCTGTTTTCCTTAAATAGCTATATACCCAAAGGTCTTACGAATTAGTTACTGAAATATTAGCACAAATATCCTGTTTCCTAAATACATAGTGAGTTAAAATTTATGTTTGCTCAGAAACATTCTGTTCTAACATAAAATTCACATTTAGCAAGTTGGCTGTGACTTACAACAAAGAAATCATTAAAAATAATACTTTTAAGCAAGTCTGTCTTCTTTTGGCAATACATCTGGAAAAAACTTGTGAAACTGTCAGATTCTTTACTTTTTCTGGGCAACATTAAAGAATTCTATTCTTTCAACTACTTCTTCAAGAAATCACTTTATCTGAAATAGTGTGCCTCAACAGATACTAAAAACAAAGACAACATGACATAATGTAGATCTAGTTAGCATGTTTTATTACCTGACAGCTTAGTATTTATGTAGACTACAAGTGCCATAAACATTTTGACTAAACTAACGGTCTTCATTTTACTGGGATTCTGTTTTGTACTCTTTTGGGGTCACTGTGGATTTGGTTTATTCTTTGTTTGGTTTTGTTTGTTTGGGTTTTTTTTTTTTTTTTAACTCAGAGCCATTTATTTAGCTTTTTTTTTTTTAATTGTTTGTTTATTTATTACAAAATGAGGAAGAAATGTTAGATGTTTGGTATCCAAACTGTTCTACCATCATGCTATATAGTTTATGAAACTGCACAGGTATTTCTTAAGAACATAAAACAGTGTCTTTATGGGAACTAATAAGACATGTAACTTGTATATCTCTTCTGTCAATGGCCAAGATCAGATACAGAGATGAGTGTAACATGACAAATATATCATGAACCTTCTTCAATTTATTATTCCCAGCATTGAAACTTAAAGATCCAGGACTTGTTATATTTGTGTACTCTTATAAAATACACTCTGGTCTACTCCTAGAACTGAAATGTGGAACTAATGCTCTATTATTTTCTGTAATTTCTATTACAGCTTTATAATCCTACATCTGGAAAGTCTATAAATACCTGGAATTGCTAAAAGTCAGAGAAAGCTCAAGTACTAATAACTGAGAATATACTTTGAAAAAGAGATGCTATTAGCTCCCACAGGTGTTTAACACTCATCACTTCTCCCTAACCTCACATTTACTAAATTACAGGAAGTGTGTTAAAATCCTTCATAAAAGAAGTGTTTACTGACCCTCTCAGTTGAGAACATGCTTGCCTTGACAGAAATAAATGTATATGGAATGAGAATGGACAGAAAAAAAAAAGTGCCTAAGTGGCAATAAAATAAATGAAAAAAGAAATCATGTGTTTGTGATACCATTTCCAAAGGATGGTTTTCTAGTTCCCATTTTGCTTTACAAATGCATGCTTATATTGCCAAATTTCATGGAAATGAGCAGCACAGCCATTTAAAAGACATCAAACAAACATTCTTTTTATTACAGTGAAATGCAAATATAAAGTCTTAACAAGTAAATCTAGGGTCTGTAATTTTAAAACAGCAATAACAATAACCTCAGGCTATGTTTTTATTTTGTGGTTGACTTTATGAGAAGCAACTGTTATTTTTGTGTGGCACTTCATTGAGTCAGAGGCACGCTCATTCCAGTTAAAACAGTAGCACTCTGGCAGTACTTGTGATGGAAAGTCAATGATTATTGGTCAGTTCAGTCATACTGTCCATCATGCTTCTGGTGACAAGGTTTTAACCTATTTCAAATTTAAATGTCAGTGTTTACAGAAACATTTCTCAGAAAGATTAAAGCTAGGAAAGACAACAAGAGAACCCTGGGATAAAATCCTGTAAGTATAAAAGCTCTAACAGATTGCCACAAAGCCCAGGTAATTATACTGGGAGTCTCTCAATAGACAGTTAGAAGATAGCAATGAATGCTTTGCCTATCTATGGCTGCCCTTTCACAGTCATCCAAAAATACACCTTCATTTCAGAAGATAGGAGTTTTACGTATAGACCTAGCCACCAGTCTTGAACAAGCAAAAAAGACATAAAACCAAAGAAATTCTGTCCCTGATATAGATAAGACATATCTGTAGATAGAAAATGTTTATTTATTTTATTTGTTCAGATACAGGAAATCAATATAAACAAGAAAGATTTATATTCACGCTTGATTGTCATTTCCAGCTGGAACTAAACTGATGTAATAAATAAATCTGACAGAAGTTTGCAAGCTGTTGAAATTTCAGAATAACTGAATATCTTAAAACAACAAAACAAACTGTGAAACAGTTTGCATTTGGGACTCATAATGGAGAACAATGTGTTAATTTGTTTAGCATATTCTTTAGAAAAGACAGCATATAGATGCTTTGAATTAGTAGCCAAGGACGAGTAAAATATTCAAAACTGAGTTTAATACTGCACAGAATTCAAACACCTTTATATCTCAGTCTTTCCCTTGCAAATTCTGACAAGATATGATATTATCATCCTGCTAGATTCAGAAAGTCCAAGATGATCCAAGTCATGAATCCAAGATCTACTGCTGTTACTGGAGTTAGAGACAATTTTAATGCCTTTCTTTACAGTCAGTTTTTTATATATAGTCATTTTTAAGGCTCTGAGAGAAATGATGGTGTTCTATGATTCTGAGGGGGTCTATTCAACAGAGAAGTTGTTTGTTCTTTAGCCCCACATGCCCATTTTTGTCTACATGTTTCTTCACAGACAAAGCTGTTCTCCCAAACGCCTAAGTACAAAGTGACCTGTATGAGGTGAGAATGGGTGACCAAACTAGCACATTAATTCCAGCCAGGGCAGGGTTAATTTTTGCGGTAGCCAGGAGGCAGCATTGCTAGGACCTAGAGATTTTTCTATACCACCTCACATTATCCTCAGGGAGTGGAAGGATCCCTTTTGGGTCCCATAATAGGAAGTGAGCAGTTGAGTACTACTGTCAAGGTCTGCATGATGAGCATTTGCATGTGAATAGTTTGCCTTTCTTATAGAAACTTTGTTATTAATATACTTGCTGATCTGTCGTCTTATTTTACTGCTGTTTCCAGTAAATTGTTCTTATCTCAACCCATGACCTTCAACGTCTGTGCCTCTAGTTGTCCTCTGCAGCCTGATGTAGGGGGGAATAGGAGGAGGAATTGAGAGGAGTATGGTTTGGAGTGTTTCCATGGGAACACTAAACTGGGGAAGACATATTCCTAAACCAAGACATACTTCTTAAGCAGAAACTTTTTTCTCTCCTGGTTAAAATTCTTTTTCAAACATCCACCTAGCATCACTTGAGACATGCCGAAACTACACAAGCACCTGGAGAGATCTTACTTCCATATCTGGGAAAAAATACGCACCTAACAAACTTACTATAACACTAAGAATGGGCAATTTATTGCAAATTTATTGCAGATCAATTCCAGCAGCAAAAATGGGGGAACCAGAGGAAGTGCCCTAAAGCAGTTACTGAAGTTTGTTATCCATTCCTATATTATTATGTTATAAAACAATGTATCCAAGAATGGAAAGTTTTTCCCTAACAAGTGAAAGACTAGCTAGACTAACTAGTTCTTCCATTGTGTAACCCTGCCCTTTACTGGAATAAAGGATTTAAATACAGCAACTGTCCATTTAAAAACACCACAGGCATGGGCATCTATCGTGCTTCAAATACAGTTCAGTGGAAGAGGTTCTGCCACGTCCTTGCCAAAAACAATTTATGTACAAGAACTAAGCAAGAAGAAGTATGGTAACAGGCATCCAAACCTGAATTCATAGTTTGACCAGACAAAATTTTTAAATAGTAGAAATAAATCAGGTATTTTTTCATTAGACTTCTCTATGCTCATTTGCCTTAGAAATTCTATTTTATTTAATGTGTAGGAACTTCCATTTTTTTCTACCTGGAGAATACAATTTTGAAAGTTTTAGATTTTTTTCTTGAGTAATAAAAATAATTTGTCTAGCAACACTTTTTAAAGATGAAATTAATTTTCTGCATGCTGTATTTGACTTCCAGTAACTTAAATTATATTCACTCACATCCACTCCTGAATTCTTACACTCTCAGGATTCTTCACCTACAACTTCAGAAAATTTTACCACTATCTAAAATTCATTTTTGTCAAGGAGTAGTAGATGTTATGGGCTCCAAATCACATCCATTAACATCCCAGCTGAATCCAAGAGTTTTTTTGAGCAATTTCTCTTGCTCTTATCTTGTCTGTTACTCATAGCTAATTAGTTACCTCCAGTTTAACAGAACTGTGGCATTTGAGAGACTGCTTTTATTTTTCTCCCTCTTACTCTACTACTTTCCTAGAGTATTGTATTGTATTATAATGTTATATAATTTTCACAATAACAGTATTCACCTTCTTCTGTATTTTACTATCATCTCAGCTAATGTAAAACATGAACAGACAGAAATAAATCCACCCCCTTAACTGCAACAGGAACGACATAAAACAGGTGAAACATTTTTCAACAGAAAAAAATGCCTTTTTAAAATACAGATGTCCTTTTCTGTCCACCATTTTCACTACCTTGATCTCCCTTCACCAGAAGCCTTGGCTGAAAAAGAACTCTTTAAATTTTCACCTTTATTCAGAAGGTTAATTTCCCTGCGCACAACAAATACCAAACCCATCCATTTTGAACACACAGAGAAAAGATATATGAAAAATTTGGTTATCTCTTTTAATATGTACTATCTCTCTACCTACTTACTATCTACCTACTTACATGCTTAATAATTTTAAAGTTTATTTCAAAATATAAAAAAAAATTAAATCTACTGACAGAAATGCCCTTTTTAAATGATAGTGTAACAGTGTCTCAGAACAGGCATTATTATATGAGAGGATTGAAAAAAACACCACAAAGTTCTTCTGCGATACGCAAAGAATAGAAAAGCAAATATTCTTAGTATAATATTGAATATTCATGCTTTCTTAAGACAATTTGAATAAAAATTGCTTTCAGTGCCTACTGGAAGGCTCTTTTGCATCAGGGCTGACGCAATTTCCAACTGTAAGCAGCTTTTTGGGATCCAAAGAAACCTAACAGAGCAAGAAACAAAAGGGCCACTTGTGAATAAAACCGTTGTTAATTCTAAGAGTAAAAAATAATGTGTGACACAACACAAGAAATGGTATTGTTCTGTTGGAAAAACCAACACATGGTCAGGACCCATGTAAGCAACACCAGAATCCCATTTCTTCCTGTTTAAGTTACTAACCTCTGATCTATCTTTTCTTTTTTATCTTTTCTCCAGGTCAAAATTTAAGTTGCAACCTTTCCAAAATTCATTATTAACAAAACTCATGTGCCTGGGCTGGAAATGCTTTGTGAAATCTAGGTGAGGTAACTGAAGCAATACACTACCACAACGACTTTCTCTTTTTAACTTCTTGCCTAGTAAAAGGCATGTGAATTATCTTGCTAATAATCCTGACAACAAACAACATTCTCCATCGGGTGAGGAAGAAGAAAATAAAAAATGTATTTGATCCCTTGTTTAAATGAGAGCAAATGGGTATATTGCTGTCAATGTCCTTTGCAGGCCTGACTTAGAAAAAATAATCTTAGTTTTCTTGCCAGTCTATCAGTAATAAAAACTTGAGGCAAAAACTGACATTCACTCCTTGCTTTAATAAACACTGGAAAGGACTGAAAGGAGCTTTTCTCCGCTGGACAGATGGATGTGGACAGAAATGTGGACAGAGGAGCTGTGACAAAGTCACTCTCTCACAGAAGGAAGCTGGTGTTTGCTGCACTATCTTCACAGTCTGTCCAGAGAATGCTATTATTATGCAGTACAAGACAACTAGCCGCTTCTAAAGGGAAAATCAAAGTATTGTCCAGGAGAAAGAAAGTAAATAATATAGAGGAAGAATAGTCAGGAATAACTACCTGCCTGTGAAATAATAACCATATACGTTAGTGTTTTAAGTAATTTCATCTTTTCCTCTGTATTTTAAACATTTAAAAATGTTGGAGTTATACATATTTTGAATTTCTGTTTGTTTTTTACCTAATTAAAATGTTCTTATGCAACATTATTTTCTTATGGTGAGGAGCCTTGAACTATAACTGCAAATGTTAAAGTGCAATCGGCAGATCCTTTTGAATATGTGAAGTATCAAGTCACCAAGGCAAAACTGAGACTATATAAACTCTACCAGTATTTGGTAAGAGCAAAAAACAAGATTAGCTGTACCTTTAGCAGCTTCCTGTTCCATATATCAGATTTTTTCCTATCAATAACATGGGTCTAGATACAAAAAAATAAATCAATTATCAACTTTCTGGAACACAAAATTCAGAAGTGATCACTCAAAACATTACCTAAACTTTGTACCATTTTCATTGACTCTGAAATCCATTATTAGTGCCACCTACTGCTCAAACGCTGGATTTAATGACTGTATCCACAAGTTTGTGGTATGTGCATCAGTTTCAACAGAGTTCCTAACAGATTTAGTATGCCTCTTTCTTTAATGAAATATGACCATTTCTTTCACTTGTTTTAAGGAGATGGTAAATAATGAGAGTAACCAATATGCTTGAGATAATTAAGAAAATGTGGGGGAAAAAATAATACAAACATTTAGTTAAAAAGTAAGAATAATTTACCATAATCCAAATTAATAACATGTAGCTTTTAAATACTGTTCTGGTAGTATTTCAAAATATGAACACTACCACTTGACTACACGCCCATCATCTGTATTTAAGATTTGACTAATATTTCTTTGAAATATACAAATATTTGCTAATGAAGAGGAAAAGGACACCAGAAAATGGAAGTCCTAAAACATCAAACCTCCCAAATCCTTAATTTTAATTATTCAGTCAATTCATTTTTAAACTTAGCTTATTATTTCAAATATATATATTTATATTTTCTGAGCACCTGGAACTATTCTACTGAGAATGCATGTGTGTTTCCCTCTTACAAGCAGAAGTAAATTAAATATATTGAATTTAGAGCTACTGAAAATAATTTATTTGTTGATTCTTGTCTAAACTCTTCTTCCTGCTTCCAGTTCACCTAAAAGAAAAACCGAACAATCATGGTGACTTATCTGCCAAGTAGAATTAGACACGTTTCAGACATCAGAGTACAAAACAGCCTACATTAGTAGCTGAAGATGAGAGCTAACCTGTTATTAGTTAAGTTCAACCTCTACCTTTACTTCTGCTCTGCCCTATTATATGATATTGCGATAAACCGTTCATGAGGCTTTATCTTCTTTGTATTTTTACACCTAAAAATCCAATCTAACAACTATTGCACCCTCCTCCTTTTTCACATGATAAAATCAGTTTCAGTAAATTAATGTAGCAGAGAAGACAGACTCAGAACCCCACAAGGTAATTAGGCAACAGTCTGCTGAAAACCAAGGCTGGAAGAAGGTTATTGCATGTCCAGAATTGCAGAATCAACTAGGTTCGAAAAGATACCCGAGATCAAGTCCAACCCATGACCAAACACCACCATGTCAACTAGATCACAGCACCAACTGCCAGTGCAGTCCTTCTTCCAGGAATGGTGACCTTCCTGGACAGCCCCTTCTGAGATCTAATCACCCTTTCTGTGAAGAATTTCTTTCCTATGTCCAACCTTAACCTCCCCAGGCACAGTTTAAGACTCTGTTCTCTTGTCCTATTGTAATTGCCCCAGAGAAGAGGACAACCCTCAGCGGGCTACACCCTCCTTTCAGGGAGCTGTACAGAGTGATAAGATCCTCCCTGAGCCTCCTCTTCCCCCAGGTCCTTTTCTGCCAGGGCAGCTCTTCAGTCACTCTGTCCTAAGTCTGTAATGCTGCCTGGGGTGGTTGTGGCCAAAGTGTAGGCTTCAGCGCTTGGTCTTGTTGAACTTCATGTCACTTTCTTTGCCCATCTGTCTAGCTATCTGGATGACTGCTTGAAGGATCAGGAGCACAGCTAGTGAGTTCCTCTAACCTTCTGTAACAAGGGATGACACTGATAGGAATAGGCAGATCCATCAGGTCAATGCGGAGGCTTGTGAAATCAGAAAGATTTTGGATTGCTTTGGGAGTTTTGACCATGAGATGATCTACTTAACACCTGGTCAACTAACACCTGATGGATGGGATGCAACTCAGAGGGGAAGAAGTGTTCTAGCACCTTAGAACTCCACTTGAGAGGAGCTAGCACAGCATGTTGATAGAAATATAAACAAGCTTGGTAAGGGACCAAATCAGCCCTGCCAGCAATGAACAATGGGATGGTGTGACAAAAATTATGGGAACAAGCACTAACAGGATCCTTGCAGCAGCTTCAAGAAGTGTTAGCTACAATGTAGCACACCTGAGATGTTTCTACACTAATGCATGCAGCACAAGGAAGATAAGCTTGGCCCAGCCCCAGAGATTTGACATCACTGGCATAAGTGAAACATGTCAGGATGAGATCTGTGACTAGAGCGTCCTGTTGGATAGTTACAGTCTCTTCAGGACTGACAGGCAGGGAGAAGAGGCGGAGGGGTTGCACTGTACATCACAGAAGGGAATGTATGGAGCTCATAGTCAGCAATGGCACAATTGAGAGCCCCTGGGTAAGAATCAATAGGCAAAAAATTAATTCAGATGTCATCTTGGGAGTCTACTATAGCCCTCCTAGCCAGGACGATGATGCAAATTAATCACTTCTTTGAGGAACTAAGGGATACTTCCAGGTCAACTGCCCTTGTCATTCTGGGGGACTTCAACTTGCCAGAAATCAAATGGGAGCATCACACAGCTGGTATAATCCAGGCCAGAAGATTTCTCAAAGACCTGGATGACAACTTTATGGAACAAGTCCTAAGGGAGCTGGCTCAGAAAGATGTCCCCCCGTGATCTGCTGCTTGTCAACAGAAATGATCTTGCAAGCAATGTGGAGTCTGGTGGCTGTCTTGGCCATAGTGACCACAAAGCAATAAAGTTCAAAATCTCTGTTTACAGGAGGAAGAGTGCCAGCAAAACCTCAACCCTGGACATGAGGAGTGCAGACTTCAAGATGCTCAGGGAATTTGTGAGTAAGGTCACCTGGGAAAAACCTTTTTGCAGGTGCTGGGGTCCCTCAATGCTGGTCACTTTTTAGCCATTACCTCCTAAGGGCACAGGAGCAGGCAATTCCCAAATAACGGAAGCCAAGCAGGTGAGGCAGAAGGCCAGCTTGGCTGAACTTGGATCTTTCGGAAATAAGGAGAAAAAGGAAGGTGTGTGCCCAGTGGAAGCAAGGTCAGGTGACACAGGAAGAATACAGAAATGCTGCTCACTGCTGTAAGGAAAAAAGATTGTACAATCAATGCTCGAAAGGAGCTGAAACTGGACAGAATAGTGGGAGCAATAAAATGACTTTTTTTTTTTTCAAACATGTTAATGCCAAGAAGCAGTGTAGGAATAACATTGGCCTATTACAGGATGAGGGTGGTCACCTAACAAACACAGACGTGGACAAGTCCAAGGTGTTCAATGCATTCTTTGCCTTCATCTTTAACACTTCCTAAACTGGAAGACCATGATTCCAATAGTGATAAAATCCCAGCTGACACTGAACTTGTGTGGGATCTGCTGCTTGAGCTGGGTCCCTATAAATTGATGGGGCCTGAAGGGATTAATCCAAGAGTCAAAGAGTTAGCTGATGTCATCATAAAGCCTCTCTCAATGATTTTTAAGTAGTCTTGGGATTCTGGAGAGGTCCCAGTTGACAGGAAACTGGGGAATGTTGTCTTGATTTTCAATGGAAAGATGCCCTCACACAGAAAGAAACTACAGACCTGTCAATCTCACTTCAGTGTCCAGTAAAATAATGGAGAAGATTATTCTGGGAGATACTGAAAAACATTTGGAAGACAATAAAGTCATCAGTCACAGCTTGCATGGCTTCATGAGGGGAAGTCCTGATTGTCAAATCTGATCTTCTATGACAGGGTAATCTACCTAGTTGATCTAGGAAAGACAGCTGATGTAACCTTTTTGAACTTCAGCAAAGCTTTTGATGCTGTCTCTCACAGGATCTTTCTGGACAAAATATCCAGCCCACAGCTGGATACACACACCCTGTGATGACTGAGCAACTGGCTCATGGGTGGGGCACAAGGGGTTACAGTGAATGGGGTGACATCAGACTGGGGACCTGTAACTAGTGGGGTTCCTTGGGGCTCCATCCTTGGCCCAGGTCTTCAACAGTTTCATAAATGACTTGGATGTGATGCCTTTTTCAACTTAGAAATTAAACAACACACTTTTGAGATAATATTAGTATAGGAATTAATATAGAAGTCGATCTTTATTGAAGGCCTCCAGTGGCAGTAATGGAAAAACGTCCACAAAAGTCCACGCCCCAAAGGGGTGCATACAGTTTTATTAAGTTTGGTAAATTAGCTTACTTGACAAAAAAGCAGCAATTAGGAATAGAACTGGGGATGCAATTTCCACCCAGTCAAAGCCCCTTCTAAATTCTCCCCCGATTAGATGGGATTGAACCTTGTTTATGAAAATGTGTCTGAAGAGCTCTTTTTTGGCTTTGGATTATAAGGAGAATCAAGATAGGAGAGGGGCTTTGTAACATGTTTTGTCTCTCTGACTAGGAAAAAGTTGAAGTTAGGCGACAATAGGAAGTCACAAAGAAACAAATATTTGTATAAAGAATACAGAGAATATATAAAAGAAAAAAGGTAAAAACCAAAACCGCATCAGATGCAGGACTGGAAAGAAGACTAAGTAACACCACTAAATTGAGAGCAGCTGTTGACTCCCTTGTGGGCTGAAAGGCCCTACAGAAAGATCTCTACAAATGAGAGAGATAAGCATCTCTCCAACCATATGAAGTTGAAAAAGAGAAAAGTTACAGATTCTGCATCTGGGACGGGACAACCCTGGATGTACAGACAGACTAGGGAATGAGAGGCTGGAGAGCAGCACTGTGGAAAAGGAGCTGGAGATCCCAGTCAACAGAAAGTGGAATATGAGTCAGCAGTGCTCCAGCAGCCAGGAGAGCCAACTGTGTCCTTGGGGGGCATCAGGCACAGCATCACAGCCGGGCAAGAGAAGGGATTGTCCTGCTCTGCTCTGCACTGGGGCAGCCTCACCTCAAGTGCTGGGGGCAGTTTTAGGCAACATAATACATGAAAAATTTAAAGCTTTTAGTGTCCAAAGGAGGACCACAAGGATGGTAAAGGGTCTGAAGAGGAAGCCTTATAAGGGTGGCTGAGGTCTTACTGTTGAGACCGTGTTGCAGTCAGCAACTTCCTCATGAGAGGAGGAGGAGGGGCAGGCTCTGTGGTGACCAGTGACAGAACCAGAGGGAATGGCCTGGAGTTGTGTCAGAAGAGGTTTGGGGTGGGTATCAGGAATTTTCACCCAAAGGGTGATTGGGCACTGGAACAGCTCCCCACAGAAGTTGTCATTGCACCAGCCTGACAGAGTTCAAGGAGTGGTCTCTGGCACATGGTGTGACCCTTGGGGCTGTCCTGTGCAGGGCTGAAGTAGGACTCTGTGATCCTGATGGGCTCCTTTCAACTCAGCATATTCTCTGATTCTATGAATAAATGACACTCATGACAAACACCTGAAATATCACCTTGTTTATTTGACTCACTCATACGAAAGAAACTGCAATACACACACATACATGGCTTCCTACCTTTTCATAAGGAGAGCAGCTTCTGATGTACATACCATTTATTTAAAAAAAATAATCTATTTTTTAAAAATCATATCTCATGAGTTAGCAGCCATTAGTGTTAGTGCCAAAACCATGTAGATTCTGGAATTCCAAAGATCCTGGAGGATCTTGCTGGAATCAAATGGTACATTCAGAATGGTTCATCCACGTGAAAATGAGACCACATTTAAGAATATCTATTTACACAGTTAATTTAAGTTTAAACAACTCATTAAACAACAAATATCACTCTCTCTTCAACTTTCTGTTTCAAGACTTCTACAAAAAATATCCCAACATGCAGTTATTGGATGTATGTAAGTATCCTTAGAAATAAGAAACACTCATCACAGGAACTACCAGTAAGATTAAATTCAGGTTTCCAGGTTTGATAAATGTTAATGAAATTAGAAGTTTTTCTGCTTGCATTTTGTTGTTTTGTGATTTTGACATTTTGCAACTAATGACTAAACTCAAGTTTTGACTGATTTGAAGTCCAGAGAAGACCCTTTTTCACTGACTTGAACATATTCTTAATTCAAACGTCTGCCTCCTATGTTTACACAGCACAACAAAAAATGATTGCTTTTGGGCTTACTAATGGCTTTTCTGCACTTGGCTTTATCTTCTTGCCATTAATCAAGTTCCGAGTGACAACAGCTTTTTGCAAAAAAAAAAAAAAAAAACCAAAAAAAAAAAAACCACCTGGAAACTTTTCAGCCTCTCAATTCGCTTCCTTTGGAAGTAATTTTGCGGCAGGTATAATGAAGAGGGCTTCCCAGATAGCCTATTTCCTTATCTATACAGCCAAAACCCAAATAAATCTCCATGTGAACATTATGATAGAGGTTGTCTATACAGATTTGTTTATCTTAGCAGCTAGGCTGATAATGCCATTTAAGATTATATATTTTTTGAAAATAAATTACAAGCCTAATGAAAACATGATAGTGCAACAGGTGAAACAATGGAATATATGGGAGCTCAGATGAGCTTTTGAGCTTGGTACTAAGCTAGGCACACTGAATTTCAAGTTATTAAAAAAACAGTACTTTTTAACTGCCATTCATAACAGTGATCATAAAAAACGGATTTCTTCACAAGAATATTCCCTGCAATGAAGAACAGGATTTAGTCTTGGTAGACAAGATACAAAAATATGGCTATAATGTTCCAATAAAATTTTTGAAAGGCTAGGAATATGTATGAGGATAGAAAGAACAAGATGATTTTACGTACAGAAGAAGAAATTTTGCTGATTGAAAATGAAGGGATTTGTGAAGCTAAAATTTTTAGCATTCTTCTTTAAATAATCTTTGTTCTAATTAATGTCAAATAAAGAATATTTATTACAATTTAATATTATATAATATACAGTACATAAATATTATAATTAAGAATAGAATAGAATATTTCATTTGGAAGTGATGTCCAAAGATCCAACTGCCCAACTACTTCAGGGCTGACTGAAAGCTAAAGCAAGTATTAATGGCCGTATCCAAATGCCTCATAAACACTGACAGGCTTCAGGCACCTTTCTAGGAAGCCTGTTCCACTGTCTTGTTAAAGAAATACTTTCTGAGGTTCAGGTTCAGCCTGCATCTCCTTTGATGCCACTCAGAACCATTCCCATGCATCTTATCACTAGATATTACAGATGCATCTGCATCTCCCTCTTGCTTCCTCAAGTTGGGAAGCTGCAGAGACCAGTAAGGGTTTACCCTCCTTTTCTTTAAACTATGGCAGCTCAAAGTCCTTAGCTGCTCCTCAGAGGACAAGGCGTCAAGTCCTTTCCCCAGCTTTGTTGCTGTGCTCTGAATGTATTCAAGGACTTTCATATCTTTTATAAATTGTGGGGCCCAGGACTGCAGCCAGCACTCAGGGTGAGGCCACATTAATGCTGAGTACAGTGGGACAATCACCTCTTTGGACTGGGTGGTGATGCTGTGTCTGATGTACCCAAGGATGCAGTCTGCCCTCCCGGCTGACAGCATTGACTCAACATTGAGCTTAACATCAACCAACAGCCCCACATCCCTGTCTGAAAAGTTGGTATTCAGTCACTCCTCCCTCAGTGTGATCATGTGCTCTAGGTGAAGAATTTGGCATATGAACTTAAATTTTGTCTCACTAATCTTTGCCTAGTGTTTTAGTCCATCTAGAAAAGTCTGCAAGGTCACTCTGCAAGAGTCAACAGCACCTCCAAGTTTTGTATCATCAGCAAACTTGCTGATACAAAATGGTGCATTTTCCTGTATACATAAAATGAATAAGTATTTTGAACAGGACTGACTCTAAAACAGTTCTATGAGGAACACCCCTGGGAACTGGCTGCCAGCCAGATACAGCCCCACTCATCACAATCCTTTCAGCTCTGACATTCAGCCAGTTCTTCACCCACAGTGTTGTGAACTCTCTCATCCCACAACTGGACAACTTTTTACAAAAGGATGCTGTGAGGGACATAGTTACTAAAATCCAGAAAAGCCCCATCCACCACCTTCCCTTTATCCACTTGGAAGATATCATAAATGAATACTGAATTAGGTAAACAGGGACTTTGTGAATCACCTTTGTGAACCAATATTGATTGCATTGTTCTTTAAATGCCTTTCAGAAGTACTCAGTATAATCTTCTCCAGGAACTGAGGCTAGAACTATCATTTGTAGTTTCCTGGGTCTTCTGGCACACCCTTTATGTAAATTGAATAATACTGGCTAGTTTCCAGTGAGCAGGGACCTTCTCAGGCTCCCAAGACCTTTGGGATGATGCAAAGGAGTTATGCAGTAATGATAATAAAAATAATTCAGGTAATACCAGTAGTTTGCATATTCATTGTTAATATACCCTGAAATAAGTAAATGTTACAAAAGACTAGTGTCACAAGCCGAGATTCAGGTGCACAGAATGCCCTAATGAAACACCTGGCTCCAATCAGTGCTTTTGGACTGTATTTGACTGAAAAGTTTGCTGAAGTGTTTCCACGTGAAGAATTTCCTCATTATTCTGTTTTGCTATTGTCACATTAAGCATGCACAGAAATTGTAGGTCACAAGACGCATTCAATATACACAAAAGTGCTAAAATGCTAGTATTACTATCTAATGTCTTACAGTAAATCATTTAAATAGAGTAGTTTAAATCACTATGGACATAAGACACAATTTTCCATGTTTTATTCATTTGTAAGTGAAGAAATTTAATTTGCTACTGAACTAGTATCAAAACTGCATCATTCAATGAAGTTAAATAGAACAGTAGTAAGCCAGGTGCAGCACTTTATATCAGTTTAAAACAAGCACTGAAAATACTTTAAGTTATATACATTACACCAGGATTTTATAGCCTATGTATGCCTTAGAGTACTTGAAAGTTTCTCCCTCCCAGTAAAGCCACTTAAATCACAGTTCTTTCAACCTCCTGCCACACTAATGCAACAAAGTCTCCTTTTCCTTTGTGGAATCAGCTGAAAGTCACTGCTTCAGAACTGTTTCATTTCTAGTCCTAATAAAATATTTTTGTTTTGTTGAGGTCTATTGAATTTCATCTTCCTTTTGATGTCTGTATGTTTGCCAAAAATACTTTGAATTCTTTAGTATGTGTTCTTCATTTTATTTTTTGCTTCCTGTGTCAAATCCTTGAAAATTTAAGAATTACAGTAATAAATACTATCTTAATACCTATTGCCAGGCTAAGCAAGCCAAAGAATTACATAAGCTTTCTCTAATTTTTAAATTACTTTTTCATATATATGTGAAAAAGCATTCTTACTGGGCTTTTTCTGTATTTGAAGACTAGCACTTACTACATTAAAATGTATTTAATCTTACTGTCACCTCAGTACACTAGTGTCAAACCCATCCTACATTTCAGCAAACATTTCTGTCACCCTAACTGTAGGGTATAAGACATGAGTGCTCGCAGAAATGGCTAGCCTGGAAAAATGAAGACAAGCTTACTATATGAATATATGCCTTCTTCTAGTAATTGCCTTGGTTTTCTTACACTGTATTAGACATCTCATATGAAGATTTGCTGCGGTAACAATTAAATTGAAACTATAAAGCGACTAATACCACTGGGTTCCTTACAGATACAATGACACTGTCAGGGGTTGAGCAATTAATCACCATATCATCTCCTTAAACAGAAAATCCCTAGAATTACCTTACTTTTTAAAATCAATATGAAATTATGATGTGAAAAAAAATTCGTAAAATTCTTTTGTCAATTTTATACTTTGTGTTGTGCAACTTTATCAATTACGTTGCTAATTAATATCACAAGAATTTGTTAATTGAGTGGGCATACAGATGTATAAAATGCATCCAAAACTGAGGCCTCAGATTATACAAACAACAGGAAACATGGCATTTGATTAACTGCATTGGATTTCATTATTCCATTGGCTTCACTTGGGACAGTGGGTTTAGATCACTGAGCAATAAAAACCTGCACAGTCTCAACACCTGATACTGAGCCAACAGCACTCTACACAAGGGCAAAGGCCTCAAATTCATGCATAATGACTAAACCCAGGAAAATTGACTGCATTCTAAGAATTCTTGGTGTATCAAAAAATATTTTGTACTTTTTAACTAATTAAAAAATGGCCCTCCATTTTCTAAGTAGATTAATAAAACCACAATGCAAATTTGAATGACAGTTTTATTTAAATTGAACTGTATTACAGAAAACAGAAGAAACTAAATACTATATGTATAAAATATAGACACATAGCACTACAAAATATCAAAATTATAGCACTGAAGTATACTTTTTCCCCTGCCCCCATTTCCTTGTTCAGAAAAGCTTTTACACTGTTTTATATATAGTAATGCTCCACCTTTTCTTGTAAAGATAATTTTTAATATGACATCCATATGCTGCTTCTATCTGGGTCTTTAAAGAACCAGATCAAATAGTTCCTTATTGTATATAGCAGGTCATGATTCTTATGTTAGGATATTTCACTTTTTATTTCTGATCTTACATCACCTGATACTGATTCTGCTGATAGGAGAAAGATTAATCTTCCCCCTAATATCTCCTTTTCCATTGTTCTTACTGTCATTTGTTTCTGACAGATTTCTGATGGTGTAAGGATGACCATCTGTGAGAAATGATTGAATCATCATCGGTATCAATGAGTGGGGAAAAAAGTATAAAACAAATGTGTTTTAAAATTTTTCTGATCAACATGGCTTAATTTGCATTTTACAAGCAGCCAGCATATACTCACTGTGGTTATGAAGAATGCCTATAATTCTATATGCAGTCATTAGATAGCAGAATGGGAATACCTAAATGGGGGTCATGCTAAAATTAGTCACTTAGCTGAAAGTGTCTGAAAGTTTCTTAGCTTAGTTGTCTGAAACTATTTAACAGGTGTACATTCTTAGCCAAAACTGTCAATGAAGAATTGTATCAAGCTAAACAGAGCTGCTCTGCTTTTGTCCAGCATTATTTCAGTTTCTCTTCTTAGATCACAACTGTGAGACATCTGTTTAGGAACTGTCATCCATAAGTTTATTTTCTTTCATGGATATACACAATAAGTACAAATACCATCTAGTTTAGCTGCATTACTGATCTGAAGCTGATGTTTGTCTCTTAGAAACATCATACTGCTGTAAAAAGGTGTGGCATAAATTATTTTGTACTACTGCCAATATTTCATAAAATAAAACTAATCCTATGCACGAGTATGTGAAACTGAACTGGGTAACTTTACAGTATTTTAGGCAAAACAGAAATTTGGCTAGATGAAATTCAGTGACATGTGAAATTCACTGAGAATTAGAGGTAGAAGAGAATTAGAAGAAACCCTTGCAAAGACATGATAGGTGGTAACTAGTAGCAGGAAAACTCTCTATGTAAGCTGATCTAGCAAATACAACTGAACAATCAATCATCTTAAAAAATATGCAGGATGATAAAAAGTTGAATTCAATTTTATCAGTAAAAAAATGTGGGGAAAAAGTTAGGAGAGATTTCTCAAAAAAATCTTGTATCTACAGATACCTTCTTATGACATCTTTAAAGATCCTACATCAGCCTAGTCATGATTTTCCAAAATAACTGATGTCTGAAAGTTTTGACTACAGGAATTTACAATGATAATTAAGAAATCTGGGACTCCTCTTTCACTAATTTTCTAAAGTGACATCTCTACATTTTGAAAGAAGCTTTTAAATGTATAGCTTTAAATTCATGACTGTAGTGGGTTATTAATAAAATAATGTTGTGCAAGGGAAAGAGAAGGGAAAATTTGTAAAATTGAAACTAAGGAAAAAAAGGAACCAAAATATTTTCTGATATTTCTGAAAAAAATGTATTTGATAAATTTTGCATATAGAAATGTGAGTGGAAATATTTTAAAAAGTACTAACCATAAAAAACACTAGCTGAGGCACTTGCCAAAAACTTCTTACAATACTTACAGGGGTTATTCAATTATTTTCATATATATTATTACACCAATATATATAATTATATATAATTATTAAAACATTGTTTTGAAGAACTACACAGATGTCAACAATAACACCTCTTAAATCAGCACAACCAAGTGCATATACCTAAAAACTGAACTCAACACCCTGAATCATGTATTTACAGTGATAGAACCTTGTATGTTTACTGATTGTTTCAGAATTTATAAGGTGCATTATTTTCTAAACCACTACCATTTACATGCTTGAAATTAACAAAAATGAAACATACAGTACCTTTAAACTCACCTATGGAATATGAAACATATATTTCATTATTCTTTTGTATCCTTTTCTGCCTACTAGTTAAATGTCATCACCTCATCTTTATAAAGATCAGTAAGTTATTAAGTATTTAAAACTGTACTGAATGGAAGGTTAATATTTATTTGCCCAACATAGTATTTGCATACCCAAAGAAAGTATTTCTAATCAGTTTATATCATTACAGAAAAATGTTTCTAAGTCTGCACTATTTCACAAGCCATTCAAAAAAATCTGCATACCATTCTGTAACTGTCTGTAAGGGTTTTTTTAAGCTGAAGTTGTATTGGCTACCTCTCCTTTTGTTTTATTATTTCACAAAGTCCTAGTGTGTGATTTTCAAGTAGCGATGTTTTGTTTCTTAATCCTCCCTGCACAGCTACCCAGGAGAGGCTTTATAACATAAATTGTAAAGTGGCATTTTCTCAGCAGGAACAACAACATTCCTCTTCAAAAACAGGCTTAATAAAAATAGGACTGTAATGAACATGCTAGCTCTGGTCACAAAGTGCTGCATATAGCATGACCACTGAAAGTTCAGGAAGTTTTGGGGAATGATACTCCTTTGGCTCTTCAGAAGTCTTATCATGCAATACATGATTGAGATAAATGTCTTTCCAGTGTATTAAGCTCATGCACAGGTATTTTCTTAGTTCCCTTATTTCTCTTCATTCCACTTTCAAAAGCCTGTCCTACTAGCAAACACCTAGCATTAATCACTGTGACTATACAGCAAACAGTTTCAGATAAACACTGGTGTACATAATTTATACAGTTCCAGCTGAAACACAGCAAATTTCTCGTACTGTGCAGCTAATACCCAGAATATGTACAGTCCTTCCTCCCATTTGTCTAGAAACGAGAGACATCCCACTGCACATTTTCCAACACTACAGCCCTGCCACTCAATTTGTCTAAATCCTATGCCCTCTAAGATAGCTGTCCCAGATGACAGGTTACTTCATAATAGCTCCTTCTCATTTCAGTACTACCAGGTAAAGTAAAAATACAGAAATGAGTTTCTATTATCACTGAATCTACTGCTAGCAGCAGAAACCAAAACTGTAATACTCCGGACTTATCATCTCTGATTTGGAATAGTTTTGGGGTCTTCATTGTTTGTTTAGTTGCTTTTGTCTAGTTTAGGTGTTGTTTTACGTTTTAATGCGGAAATCTTGTGCACTTCTGAGAGTCTCATAAAAATCTCTCACAATATCTCAATATCTTTGTGTATCAATGGACAGGGAAACACTATGCAGTAAATATTTATCTTTTTTTTATATTTCATTTTATGCAGCAGTGAATGCTTGACATTGAATCGATCAGTTTCTAATAATATAAAAAGGAATAATCACTCTAGGCACTTCCCACAGAAATTTTACTTCTTTCAGGCTTATATACTGCCTGTGGTACACCAATACTGTGTAAGTATTTTTGTAATGCAGAGTATTAACACAATCAACAAGAGTAAGAGAAAATTGTGGGTCAAGACAAACAAACCACCTTCTGCATAAATGCTCTGTTGTAGTCTCTCTCTTTACGTTCCAGACAACAAGAAAATCAGAGCAAACAGGAGCAACGTTAGAATATACATATTGTGTTCTACATTTTTACTTAAAACCTGCACACTTCTGTGCTTTACTCATATGCCTAGCAGTTGAAGCTAAGGCTTCTTTATGCCCTCACGGTGTTGACAATACTTTATAAAGAAATAACAATTAAAAAAAATTTAAAACAAAAACTGGGATTCCTGAAAATTAACTGAATAGGATTGCTGTTGGTTTCTATACTAGAAGAAAGCACCTATTTCCTTCTTCCTGAAAAATTTATAGACTTGTATATGACACTGGAACTCTTGTTCTACAACTAGGGAAAATGTTTCATACCCACCATTTGCAAGACCTAAAACCAGATTTAGGTGGCTTTAATGTGAAATGAATGGACAGCAAAAGGAAAGCTATTTCATCTCTGATGTCTGGGGAGTACAGGCAGATCCTACACTTTGTTGCTTTTTATTGCTTATACATGGATTAAAAAATACGTAGGGTTGAAAGGCGCTGCAGCGGGTCATCTAGTCTAACCTCCCTGCTCAAACATGGTCAACTGAGAACACATTGCACAGGACTGCATCCAGACAGTTCCTGGATATCCCCAGTGAGGGAGAGTCCACAACCTCTTTGGGCGATCTGCTGCAGTGCACAGTTACCTCCACACTAAAGCAGCACTTCTTAATATTCAGATAAACTGTGCATCAGTTTTTCTTCCTGTTGCCTCTTGTCCTTTTGCCTGGCATAACTGAGAAGAGCCTGGTCCATCTTCTTTGCACTTTCCTTTCACTTACTTATAGACATTGGTAAGCTCCCTCTCAGCTGTCTCTTCTTCAGTTTAAACATGACCATTTCCCCACAAAAGAGATTCTCAAGTCCCCTCCATCATCTTTGTAGAAATTTGATGGACTTGCTTCAGGAGCTCCAAGTCTCTCTTTTACTGAGGAGTCCAGAAGTGGACACAGAACTCCTGATGTGGCCTCACTAGGGCTGGCTATAGGAAGAGGATCACTTCCCTCAACCTTCTGGCAATGCTCCTTCTAATGCCCCCCAGGACACCATTGACATTCTTGGCAAGAAAGGCATGTGTATTAAGCACTGATAAAAGAATCAAAGCACTGTTCAACTCTTATGGTTCTCAGCACAAACTTTCAAAACAAAAACCTCTAAAATAAATAGTATTGACTTCTCTTGTCTGCCTGTCTCCAACAGTCAGCTTTCAGACTTCTCTTTTCAAGCCTCGTTTCCCTTCAAATTCAATGTTTTCATATGGGTGAATCCGTCACAGAAAGGAGTCAACTTCTTTATATACAGAAAATCAAAAGGAGTTTCCAGTTATCTCAGACATTCATTCTTGATCCATACTTCCACAATATTCAGCCTAACAAGTTCAAGTTTAGCCTGGAATGTTTCCTGATTTACTCTAGTAAAAGAAAAAAGGATCCAATATTTTGTCTTTGGTAAGGCCTTGAAATGGTATCATCTGTAGGTGCCTTTTCTGCCCTTCTTCCTTCTCACACTGTAAATTTCTAACACCCAGAAGCTATAAATTTATTTATATTCATAGTTCTTTGAGAACTAAGTACTAAGAATTGGTCATAGTACAGGAATCTAACGAAACATGGTAGCATCGTAATGCATGGAACTAGTTACTTGGCGTGGCCACAGAGAACAACTGACAAATTTAGCTGTAAAGACACAGACCTGTCAGAAAAAATGTTGCTGTTCCATGCTGCAGAAATTATTTGTAGCAGTAAAGCTGGGATTTGTGAAAGAAAAAATCAAACAAAATGAACGTAGGTACACACTTCTGCTCTTAGAATTACCCTGATTTCACTGACATTCCGTATTAGGGTTGCAAAACTTGTAGGCTGAATTGTGAGTAAAATCTGACTTCTACCTCTGTGTGACATCTCTCATGAGGCGCAAATGACAAGCTAGGTCTGTGATAGAACCATTGCAGAACAATTAGAAGAACATATGAAAGTTATATAGGCATCTTCTGGCTATATAACCTATGTAATCCAGAGTCACATACATACCACAGGGATGAGTAAAGCATAAGCAACCACAGCTCCAACTCACTCTACTCTCTTTTGTATTTCATTAAATCTAGTTAATTCCTGTTGATATCTATAATATTCCTACAGCAGTTATGTGAAGCAGAGGCACTCTTTCCCAAAAAGGCATCATCAATGGAGTGTATTCCGAAACAACAGTCTTCTACTGTTGCAGACTGTACAAGGTTAAGATTTGTCTAAGTTTGCAAAGTAGAGGCTTTACAATAATAGAATTATCTTCCAGGCTAATGCCCTTAGCACTGAATTATGCCGTGTCTTGGGAAGTAATACAGCAAACCATTGTATTTTTAGCAATTTCAACTTTAACCCCATCAAAACTTCTTAATAATTCCCTTTTTCTCTGCAGGCTCCTTGCTTTCTATGACGTTACCCCTTCATCTAAATCCACAGTCACAGTATGTTCATGAGTTCCCATATGTTCCCAGTTTCATATTAAATCCATAAATCTACTCCTGGGGCAAATATATTTCTGCAGTTGCAAAAGCCATATGTATTATGGTTGGATAAAATTCTCAATCTTTGTATTTCAGTGGGTTTAATTAAAAATTAATTAAAACTGAAATTGATTTTCATTTTAACTTCATAACCAATAAGATTTTTTCATTAGTCATTTGCATATGCATATCATTATGTATTGTTTTTAAAATAGGATGTAATACTAGCATTGTCAGAAGTAGGCACTGAGCCACTATTATTGCTCTTACTATCAAGCAAAAAAATAGGCAGCAAAGCTAAATATGTGTTACAAAAAAATTATTAATAATCAATAAGACTTGTAAAGAAAGAGACTACATTGTACAGTCAGTCAGTTCTGACACTCAGACGCCCCCTCTATCTTTTGCAGCTGCTGTGGTTCTTGGTAGAGACATATGAGGGCTGTTGCTTCTCTACAAAAGCCAAAATGAGAACTTCAGTTAAGAGCACTCTCTTTCAAAACACATGCATGCACATTCATGACCAGTAATCTCGTAAACACTTTCCAAGAAACTATGAAGACAAAGAATATTATTTCCACCTGAGTTTTCATGCTGTTTTTTGCTTTTCCTTGCTCAGCCTCCCAACCTCCCTTCAGTTTGCAAAATTTGTAAAAAAGTTCTCCTATCAGTTAATAAAGGCAAAACCTTATCTAAGGGAATTAAGAATTTTTAAAAGATAATATAAGGAACAAACATGGCATTAGAGGTACGAATTTTAAATATTGAAAAGGTTTGCTGACATCAGACTTCCTCTAAGAAAAAAAATGTATGTCTTTAGGGTTAATTTTTGATATATATGCACATGGTGTTGCTAGCTGTCTCCAACATTAATGTCAAGACTGCCTGTAATGATTAAAATAGCTAATAAAATCACATATATTTTTTCCAGTAAAAATCGAACTTCGGAGAATAACACGAAAAAAGAAATCTTCCTGTCACCCTACACTGTTGGGAATAGAGGATCAAGAAAAAAAAATATTGTAATTACACATTCTACGAATTTTCCTCTGAATTTTGGAAAGCTGTTTAATCAACTTCCATTCCTATACAGAGGCACGTAGTAATTCTGTAAACCTTGTAATGCCATGTAATATCAAAATACAAGACAGTAATTTTCAGTCATAAAGCCAGCCCTGCAAACTGAAGAGTGTGATATTTCATGAAGTGTCTCCAAATCCAGTGTCTATTCATTTCCAGGTGACAAAACAAAATGTTGAGGTTGTTTGACTACTAGTATTTTCTCCCCTGAGTATTATCTGCACAATAGGCTTGGCAGTGCATTAATATCCTCACCCCTGATGGAGTTGAAAAAATTGAATCCTGTTTTCAAAAACTTCTTATTGAAGAAATACAGTTCAGGTGACATATATCGGAAGTGGAAGAAGCCTTCACCTTTTTTATGATTGCCTCTTGTGGGAGAAATTTTGCAGCAGCTTAACCTCATCCAAAAACTGTTGATGCAACTTTTCAAGGTGACTGTTAATTGAGCAAATTTCTGTGTAAATGCTGATTGAACAAAGCTAAGGTACCCAGGGCAGCACTAAAATGTG
This sequence comes from Anomalospiza imberbis, assembly GCF_031753505.1. Lineage (NCBI taxonomy): Eukaryota > Metazoa > Chordata > Aves > Passeriformes > Viduidae > Anomalospiza > Anomalospiza imberbis. Next base: position 34,572,105 of record NC_089721.1, on the reverse strand, counting down.
AATCAAATGCATTCATAAAGTGGTTGGCTGGAGTAGTAATTGATAACCTGTTGTATGTGACGCTCCTGTTTCACTTATTTCTTCTTTTCTTCAGTCCAATCTGTCATACCCTACATTCTCACATTACCATTTTATGGTCAAAAGTCACAAACACAGTAGTCGAGTATTTTTTTAAAAAGTTTATAATGAATAGCATTGGGACTATAGTGAGGTCCATTTGAAAAGAACTGTATTTACCTCTGCCAGAGAGGATCCTCTGCTTTACAACAACGTAGTACTTTGAGCTCTATGAAGTGAATTGGTTAGGTTTAGAAAGAACTTACCACGTAAAACAGTGAGTCTCGTGGAAACACTTATTTCACCAACACTGTTGGAAGCCACACATTCATAAATAGCTTCATCTCGGGGTGTGCGCAGTGGTTGTATTCTGAGAACTGATCCAGATCCATCATCAAACTCTATTACCTATAAAAGGAAACAAAAGCTGTCACAGATGTTGTTACAAATGCCTATCCCTCAGCTAACCTGTTCATGAATAGTGGCCTGCTGGTATTCAACTCACGCAAGACAGGTTCGTTTCCCAAACTTATGTACCAAATTCCAGTCATATAGGAAATTGTTTTAAGTGGCTAAACTTGGAACATATGTTGCTGTTCAGTGAGTACTCAGTGGCCACTTTAATATAGCTTCAAGAAATATAGAAAAAAATAAAGAAAAGAAAAGAAAAAGAAAAAGAAAAAGAAAAAGAAAAAGAAAAACAACTCCCCACCCCAAAAAAAAAAAAAAAACACCAAAAAAAAAACCAAAAAAAACCACCAAGCCAGCAAACAAGGGCTCTAAGAAAAAAGTCTGTGACTCAATGCTCTCTTATTCTGAAGTTCACCACCAATACCTCTCAATTCTCTAAGCTGAAGTACTTTACCTTCAAATGGCAGTTACATTCATTTTAATTGCTGGCAGCTATATTCCCTCTCTACTCACTGAGTGCAGCTCACTCACTCATTTGCCTCCAAAGTTAATTAACTGTCTGCAATTTCTGAAGCAAACAGGATAACTCCGTTTAGCTTTGGATTTAACCCACAAAATAAGTAAATTTATCCAACAAAGAAATAATTAAGGAGGCTAAATAATATGGCGAAACTTCTAAGATTTAGTTTTAAAACTGCAATATTCACACAAAAAGTAATAACATTTATATGAGAAAATTCACTGAACTGATCTTATTTCCTTCTTAATCTGAAGTCAGAATCACATCAACACTCTGTAGGTCCTGGAAAAACCTTCATAATAATTAAGTAATAGCAGTAATCTCTTTAATCGACTTTTTTAAAAGGAAATTTAAAAAATCCCTGAGACATATCAGTACTACCATCAGATAAATGGTACTTATAACCAAAGGACAGTCTCAATTCTTTGTTTTGTTTTTATCTACAAAATAATTAGTATCTGTCCATAATCTATATATACATGCACAAAGTGATTTACAGATATGTCTATCTGCACATCTACTTGTGTCCTTCTGTCTCATTTTCACATAAGCAACCTACAAGACCACTGTACATGTTGACAAAAGAGAGCTATAAAGTCTGGGGTTAGATATTATGGTATATATGCCCTGCATCTCACTATTTTCATTTTAGGAATCGCTCAGCTTCTACTTAGCGTTGCGAGAGGTGAAAGTAAGATAAAAACCCTGGGGTTTTTTTTGATACTGAATTTGTTTGATAGCCCACAGGATGTATATTACTTGTTCTCCCAGTAAAGCCATCTTAAAACTAATCCAGATAGAACAAAATATCTACCTGATGTTAGCACAATTAAAAGAATAACTAGAATTCTCAATAAGTTGACATTTGTAAGGGTGAAAAAATCTCAAAGTCTTTAAGCAGTCAGACTAACAATTTATAGACAACAAATGTGAGCACAGGATCTAAATACTCACAGACATAAAAAGAGTAATTGCTATTGTTCAAACCTGAATGCTGAATAAATGTATCTGGACAGACACTGAAAACAATTGCAGCAGACTGGATTGGGTAAATACTGCAGAGATTAAGTTTCAAGTCTAGTGTCTCAAAAATATGTGTCATAAAAGGGATTTATTTTTCATGTGATGAGTTCTCCCCTTTCCTGCATACCACAGCTAGTTAATTCCTAACTCTTCCCCATCTACTGAATGAAATTTTTTTCTTTTTTAAGAGATTTTTTTAATAAAAGCATTTTTGCACACAGGGTAGAACGATGTAATTTTCAACTTTTATTTTTCAGTTTTCTGGGTTTTTTTTTAAGTTTCTCTGCGAAAGACTTCTCAGCAAATTAAAGCAGATTTTTGTAATTCCTATTATTTGAATTAATTTGAAGGAAGAGAAAAAAGGATCCTCATTCAGAGTCTATATCTGCAATATAAATAAAAGCTGAAAGATTAATAGAGCAGCCTCTTGAAGTCTTACTGTATATTTTAATTTCAGAAGCAATGCCTAGCTTTCACTGCTATTGTCAATAAGTTGGGAGAATTAGGTGGTGAGTAAGAAATGTCAATGACAATAGTCTTCAAATATATAAACAGTCAAGAGAGAGGAAATAAACTATTTGTTCCCCAATTGCTCCATACATCCAAGTTCCAGCAAGAGTTCTGGTTTCATGTGGGGGACAAATAATCATGGCAAGTTTCATGAAACCCTGTATGAGACCGTCCAAGTTTACTGAATTATAACAAAATAACCCCCAGCATCCCTGGAAAAGCATGTGGATAAGACCACTAGAATCCTTTCCAGTTGTATTTACTGTATGAAGACAGGTGCTCAGGTAAAACATTTTGATGTCTGTCATCATTAAGTAACTCAGAGATATACACAAAATATTAATGTGAAAGAAACCAAAATAAATATTCTCTTATTGATTCAGCTGAAAATCTCAAGATATTTCTTGTTTCCCAAATGTTTCATATGTATTTTTGGAATCTCATTTATACTGTTGTTGTTTTCTTATTTACAGATTCTATGGCATTAATTATTGGCCTTACTTTGAAAAGGAAGAAAAGCTGTTTAAAATAATGATTTGGTATGCACACTTTGTAACTGCTCTGCTCGGCAGACATGATAAAAATTAAGAAACACTTGGCAAGTGTCATCTATTTGCTTGAAATACACTCCATCTTACTTGGCTATACTGTTTGTTCAACAGTTCACTAAAGGCATTTTTAAAACATTTCAAGTCATTATTTATAGTTACATGCGAATAATTTTTATGGAACTAAAACTACTTTATGTTTGCTTAGTCTCTCTAAAAACAGATACACAGGTCCCTAGAAAGCAATATATTAAGGAAATAAACCATGACATATTGCAGAGTAACACACAGTAAACATATACATGCACCATCTTTCTCTGTTTAGAATTCACTTTGAGTGAAAGTTCTGTGAACAGAAGAGGATAAATTGTGTAAAATTTATGATAAAACTGCTATGTTAATCCCTCTAGCCAATTACAACTCTACATATGCTCTGCAAAGTGCAATCAGTTTTTGGCACTAGGAGGTAACATTTAAATTAATGATTTTGTTTTTCATGTTGTATTAAATACACAAGCCAGAAATTATAATGGTTAATGAACGAATTCCAATGTCTTTAGCAATTTATTGCACCAAAAATCAAGAAAATAAATTTGGTTTATAGAAGAAAGGCAGTTCTTCTAAAAGAAACTAACCTGAAAGCCAGGATAAGCAATCTTCACAAATGCTAATAAAAATTAATATAGAGGACTTTAATATTCAGTCGGTTATTAATAACTATATGTTAGATAATTTTCTCATAAAATGCATGTCACAACCATTTTATATATAAATCATTAATCTTTGAACAGTTTTTTTTAAGCAAACAGAAGTCTGATATCTAACACTGAAAATATTTAAGAGACAACTGCACAATCTTAGTGCCAGTTTTGATATCTCTTCTAAAAGCTTTCCCCTATTTTCTACGTTTTTTCTTCATGTTAAAGGTCAATCCATATTTGACATTAATTATTCTTGCCACTAAGAAAGGGAATAACACCTGTTTTCTTATTTCCCCCAAATAATAAGAATCCTTTGAGCAGATTATTTTCACTGTTTCCTTTAATGGAAGGTTGCAGAGAGAAACATCTTCCTCCAAGCCTTTTCCTAATTTATAGTTAAGAAAAAAAATCAAAAGCAAGCAAATTTTACTCTTCCTCTTCAGCAGCAGGAACTACAATGTCCCTTTCATCTCCCTCCTCAAAAGGGGTAGGGAGTTGTGGCAGCAGAAGCATCCAAAGACTAGGCCTGCTCGATGCACCTTGTCACAAAAGGAGGTGGTTTGCTCTTTGGAGACAGCAGTCACAGCTCAACTCATGTCCCCACCAGCTCCTTCATGAGCCTTCAGCAAACTGAACAGCGGCACCACAGAGCTCCTCGGTTCCACCATGCCAGCTCAGAAAACAGTTAGCAGTTTTCTCTTTAATGGTTCTACGCACAACCAGTTTTCAAAATTAAAAACTTCACTAGAGTATTCCCACCAAATTATCCCTGACAGTCAATTCTATTTTGCTCTATCATCGTTAATAAAGCACACATAGTGGGATTAAAAACAGGGCTGGAATAAAATATTTTTCAGAGGAACAGAACAATGGACCTAATACCTCAAATCTCTGATTGCTGACTTTCTTTCCTTTTTTGTTCCAGACAATTTTAGGTCTTGGATCTCCTGTGGCTTGACAGATGAACGAGGCAACTCCTCCTGAAACCCCTGTCTGGTCAACGGGAGTTCTTGTAAACTTTGGTGGTGCTGAAACAAAAAAAAAAATACAACAAATTAATCCAAAAAGTAAACAAAAATTTTTAAAAATCACATCAGATTTCAAGATTTAACAAAAAAGGAAGTGCATTGTTTCTCTACTGATATCATTCACCTGCATGAAAAAGCATTATTTTAAAAACACTAAAAGGTCAAGACAATACTTACAGATTTTAGTCGTGAAATTTGTATTAAAACCGAAATATGATGGCATTGGAATAGCAAGATCACGTTACATTTTATCACCATTATAAATAAAAAATCCAATTTGACTTCTGTTGCAAAATGAGCTCATCAATCAACTGGAATAATATCACAATTAGCTACTTGATGCTGTGATCACAGGGTGTCATGGAAACAGGATGCTCACCTTTGAGACATTAAAATCAGTGACATTTAGGAGAAAGCATTTCTAATTTTGCATGGTGGAGGTAAATTATTATGTACTAAGAGTCCAGACAAATAGGACTGTATCAGAAGAGAGATTTATGCTTGGGTACAGTTTTGTGTATAGCTCCTGCTCACTCCCAAATTGTACTATGTCAGAAAGGACAACTAAAAAGGATCCAACTACTGCAAACACAAGAAAGGGAGAGAAATGGAGAAACAGTTTTGAAAGTATGAAATGGCATTTTAATTCATAATTCTTTTTCCCTTCATTTCTGTTACAAAAAACTGAAATTATTATTTCACTTGTGGTGAGACAAATTTTTAAGATTTAGACCAACACAATGCATGACTTCTAAGTATAAAATATCAAAATCTGGACAATTTCACCTAAACAATTAAAAATATTGAAAAATTCCAGTAAATCTTTACATAATTATCTTTCTTAGCAAAACAGTTTTTAAAGATACAGTACATCTTCAGATAATGGTTTAAATGATATGATGTGACCACTTAGGGACAATAAGTGGCAAAAACCCCACATCTTTGCTATGAAGCCATCCTCCATAGTAGTTGCTCTATACCATCTGTTGCAATTCATTTTTTTCTCATCTTCATATATCAGCAGTCAGCTCCATTACATTTCCTACCTCTTCCCTTTTCTTCACTTTCCTCTCTTACTTCTGACAGGTATGTATCTGTACTCTACTAGTTTTCATTCCTATGTTGCTGTTCTTTAGTTCTGATGTCTAACCACTTACTCTGCAAAACTGTTCTTTCCATAGGCACCATATCCTCTCAGCATGTTTATTTGAATGTAAGAAACTGAGCAGACTACTGTCCTGCTTGTATGCAGCACTGGAAGAAATCCTGAATGCCAAGATGCCGTTTTACAAATGAAATTAGGGGAAATTTTTACCCTACTCCTAATGTAAGAAAAGGGCATTAAAAAATACATAATGCTCCTGGAAAATCTACATGCTCTTTCTTTAATAGACATGTCAAGAAAATGTGTTAGTTTTTAACATTTCAGAATGCTCAAGGGTCCTAGAAGTACCCACTCTGCTAATTTTCCTGGCAAAAATGTACCAAAACCAAAATGCAAGAGCACATCTCAGTAAAACAGTGTACTACTACTGACATGGGGAAATTATGAAAGAACTTTTCTGTTGACAAAAATTGCCAAAATCTTATCAAATAGAACACACTCTCAGTGAAAAAAACTAGAGATCCTTTCCCAAGCCACAGGCCTTATGTCTGGACCACAAAAAAGGCAAAAATATATTCTGATGAAGAGCACCTGGGTTTCAACAAAACTGCTCTCTTTGAACCCTTTTTGTTTTAACTCAGTATTGTGATACATAAAGAGACTTGACTGAATCTGAGATACTGACATTCTGTGGCACAAGTTGTAATCATGGGCCACCAAGTGAAAAATGACACGCTGCCATTCTTCTTTAATTTTTTTTTACATTCTGTGAATTCACTGTTAGAACTCAAACCATTGAAAGAGAAACACATGGGGAAGTCCAAGAGCACACAGTAACTCTGTATATGAGCTCACAGGCAGCAAATAGCACATGTAGCAATAAATTAAATTAAAAATCTTTCACCAAACTTAACTTCTCTAAGGGGTACAGCCAGTTTTCCAGCTATTTTTATGTAGAACTGTCCAAAATCGGGTGAAGGACTATAGGACTATAGCTGCTACGACTCCTTACAAAAACTGCGTACCAGCTTCTGCAGAGCATTATTACCTACATCGTGGAGTTGCAGAAATATGGCCGAATACTTAAAATAGCTCCAGCTATCTGAACAACAGTATTTTTGCCATCCTGTGTGTATTTTTGCTAGACCAACAATTAATTAACAATTATTGTTTATTAACCATGCAGCATTAGAGGAATAGCATTAGACACAGAAAACAAGGGCAATTGTACATAATGATGCAATTTTCGATCTGTGGACATTTTTCAAGGAAAACAAGGTTTTAAGGCTGTATATAAAATCCAATTTCTTCTATGATGTGACTAATATTATCTACATCAATAAAAAAGCACAGGCCAAGGAATTGGGCTGATCTTTGTTTTCCACTTAGACCATAACCTATCAGAAAAAAAGTAAGGTATGTATCTATCTGGTCAAAGTTTTTTTTTTATGTAAGTAAGTAATTCCTATAAAAAGCACTGCCACAACTCTACTCCAATACGTAATATTGGAAGTAAGTCAGTTATTTTCAAGTACCATAGATATCATCAAAGATAAATTATTCTTAGAACATAAAAAAATTTATAAAATCATCTGCCATGGAGACAGGTAAATACTATGCAATCCCTCTTTTTATTACTCTACCAAAATGTTCATCTTGTTACATATAAAGCAGCTACCATCAGTGTAAGGGTGCAGCATTCAGTTTTTCTCTGCTCCGGTCCTGGGCAGCTGGGGGTGCCCGGCTAGCATGCTGCTTCTTGGCGAGACTGGGGCCACTGCGTGGGTGCAGAGCTTTAGGGCTGAGTCTCCGCGTGGGTCTGCCGTGCCCGTAGCCGCACACTGATGCGAGATAAAGGGTTAGAGAGAAGGCGCAGTCTGCCCGCGGTGCTGAGAACTGTTTATTCCACATATGGCTGCAGTGGTCAACCAAGCAGCTGTTCCCAAGCCCACATGGGCAAAATGGCCGCTTGGGACAAAGGGAACATGGGGTTAAATAGGCGGCGGGCCGACAGGGGCGGGAAGCCCCCTCGCCCATTGGGGACAGAGGACAGGGGAGTGACGCGGACCACGGCCGTGGCTGCTCTTTAATTTTGTCTGCCCCGATCAGCTCCCGAATGCTCGGCTTGGGCATCTCAGCTTTTCGTCGGGGCCGGGGCTCACCACAGTCTCCGGGCGCTTTTGCTGCCGCGCTCCGGGGTGGGCTGTTGGCCGCGCTTTGCCGTCGGCGCGAGGGAAGAAACAAAGAGGCAGGGAATTCGTCCAAATCCATCCGCGTGGCGGCTGGATGCTTTATTGGCTGCGAGAGCTGTGATGGAAAAGCTGCAGCCCGCTCCCAGCTTCGCACGGACGCAAATGGCCTCGAGCATGCCGAGGAGTGGGATGAAATAGGGAAGGGACAGGGCGGACGGGGAGCCCTCCCGCCCAATGGGTACAGACATCGCGGTGATGACGTGTACTACAGCGACCAATGGGAACACGGCAGGGGCAGACACGAGACTTTGGGGTGAGTGGGACCACGAGAACGGGAAGACGGGCACGGAAACCACAGGAGTAGGGGAAAACCTGGGAGATGTGCGAGGGTACAGAGAACTGGAAAACTAACAAAGAAAAAACCCGTAATTTGAACCCAAACCCAGGATGCAACAATGGCAACCTATGGGAACGTAACAGGGGTGGGTACAGGGTTCTGGGATGAATGGGATTACAGAGGTGGGGTGATTGATACAGAACTTTCAGTGGGGAAGGGAGGAGTGGTTACAAGATTGACAGGTAAAAGCTCCTATAGCAGACAGCTTGGAATGAACCATTTTGAGGGAAAAATGGGGGTACATAGAACTGATCTAACTAACATTTATTGAAACCCCTAACTGAACTAACCCAGCATGCAACATAAGGGTATGTGAAATCATAACCCAGCAGAAGCAAAAATGAAAAGTAGTATTTGTTGCCTTTATCTTTATAAAGGTTGTTAATTTAGGTTTGACACAAATTATCTCCACAATTAATGTTGTCAGTTTCTTGACATTGATTGTGACCTAAGCTGATAGGCAGTCTGACAGCAAACACAATTAAACTGCACACAGTTGTGCTTATTAACATGAGGGCAATTTTGATTGAGAACTGACAACTATTTTCGATCTCCCTTAACAACAACAGTGCATAGTTCAAGAAAAATTCTCCACAACACAGTTCATTAAGCACAGCAACAACCTACATGAAAATCTTCCACTGCAATTAAATCTGCCAAACAAGTAAGATGTAGTAGGTTACCAGCTATGATACCAGAGTCTTTCAGCACTTTTGCAACTCTCTTTGGTAACATCAATAAATGCAGTTAAAATAAAAGAAGTGTAATTAAAATAAAGTAAGTGAAATTCACTTAAAATTAGCATCTCATATTTCTGCACTTAAATTCTCTTAAGGGCATCACAAAAATTGCTGCAGTATTACCTTTTAAAAGCAAGAACAAGCCAAGTTTTGTTTGTTTATATACCAATACCTACTCAGACATTGATACTAATAGAGAAGTTTGATACCTTGTCAAGCTAAAAAGAAAAAAAAATCAGAGTGGGAAATACCTGTAACTTGGACTTCTGAAGAGTAGCACAAGCTTTATTATTCAGGAGCTGAGGGCTCCCACCATCTCTTACTTGTTACACACTTCTTGCTGGGACTCTTGAGAAGCCAAAGTGACAACTATTAAACTACTGCAAATTACACTCTTAATATACAATGGAAAACTGAATTTATTGCTAGCTCACCCTTAATATACTGAGCTTGCATTTATTTATTTTACAGAGTTTAACTCCATAGAAATTAGGCTGCTGCTTCAATGAACAGTCTAGCTGTCCCCTCAGGGGGCACAAGAACTTCTGTAATGAGAGATGGTTTACCACTATCCAGATAGAAGTAGAGGGTTTTTTGCACATTATGGCTCCATAAAATATATTTTTAAAGTGAGCTAAAAAACCTCATTTTGATTGGAACATTTGAATATCTTGGCATAAGCATAAGACATTTCTTTCTTCCCTTCTGTGCCTCTACATTGACTTTCTAAAGTTTAAGCAGAATTCTGAAATAGTGAATGGAATTAATTAATTCACATTTCATCATGTTATAGAATTATCTGCTTTAAAGCTGCCGTTGTGTTCTCTGTGCTGTACTCTAAGGATATGTAATACTTTTCGTCTGCACTCAAATAAAATGTCTCACAAAATACTTTTGAAATTACTACTTCAGCCCCCTTTTTTCCACAGCTACTGCAAACTATTCTTGTGTAGAGACATTTTTATGGACATACTCCTCTATGAAAAGGTGAATACAAGGATAAGACTTCACCTTCTTTAAAGTGAGAGCTAATAGGATGTCTGCAATCCAACTACAGCTAGCTGAACATGTGAACTTACTATGGACAAGACACATAGAGGATGCAGACCCTAGTATTTGTTTCTAGATTCTCTGTTTGGGGTGTATGAAAGTTCCTAGTATAAAATACTTCACTTTAGGACTAAACTTCATCATATGCCTGAAATATGAAAAAGTTTACTAGGTCAGAATAAAAATTGCCAAAAATCATATTGTGTCCTTTGTAAGCATATATAGCAAGGGTGAATAAAGACATCAGAAAAAATTAAAATGCAAAGATACTTATTTCAAATGCCTCCTTTGCTTATAAATTCGCACATATTTGAGTAGACTCCTTAAAAATTACAGTAACTTTTTAAGTTATAAAGACTCATTTTGTACCAATAAAAGTTGGAAGATGGCAATCGCAGCTGTTCCGATAAAATGTTTTCCGCTCAGACTCAGAAATGCAGGTTGACAGCAGAGTAAACAATGTGGTCTGTCACACATAAAATCACAAAAATAATTTTCACTTAGCATGGTTTCAGGGGGTATGCAAATGGACTCACTCCGAGTAAAAAATTTTGTAGTGATTCTTCCCATGTCAAATTACACACTCAGAAAATTCTGACGCAGTAAAAATCCAAATAAACAGAATTAAAATACAACCACAAAAAATCACCTAAAACCCAGCCAAGAAAAAAAATCCCCACAAACCAAACCAAACCAAATCAAACCAAACCAAACCAAATCAAACCAACACCTTAATTTTACCCCATTTCCCATTTTGCAATGTTCACTGTATTCCACAGACTTATGAGATAATGCTATATATCCTAAATAAAAAGGTCATAGACTGGTTCGTATTTAATGATGGTGAGGGTGGTGAAGACTTCTGTCCAGGTAAAAATGAACAAATAGGCAAAGCTGCGCATAATCACAGACTGATACTGTACTGATGCATTACAAATTAAATTATTTGTTATTATTTTCACAACTCCACCAGTTATAAATATATTAAAAAATATATATATACATAGTACTTAATAGAAAATTACTTAATAGAAATTTCAAAACACCCTTATATACAGAATTAGCAGCTAATTTACTCATTAGTAATAATTTGTGACATTAGTTAGACTGATCATTTTACAAGTAATTGTTTCACCTTCATTCTAACCTGCACTTACATAGGATCTGCACACTGGCTATGTGAGAAAAGCCAATTAGTTTTTATTTCTATAAGGACAAGAAATAATTTGTATTATTGAAATCTGCATAAAGAAGCTCCTAAGTTAACAAGTAGTATGCTTCTAAAAGCTCTTGTCTGTCAGTCACAAGCTGTGAAAATTTTATGTTTCTCACTGTGAACATCTTAAAACTGCTTCTGTCTTAACATCCTTCAGCAAGAATAGCAACAACAATCTTCAGACGTCATCATACTCTGAGCAGCGGAATGGTTTTATTATCCTGTGAATGAAAATTATTGGTATTGTATCTTTCAACTTTTAAATGCATTTCAGCCATGCCAATGAAGTCCAGCTGAAAATCTTGATCCATTTGGTTGCCAGAAACTATTTCTAGGTACAAACAAGCATTTCCCCAAAGTCTGGGTAAAGAAAATCAAGCAATTTTACTTTACAGGCATCACAGCACCCTCTTAAAAATTCAGCCCCTACAACAGTCATAAAATCTTGATAATATAATTGAAACACTCATCACCCCACCTTCTTTCTGTAACATGTATTCTTCTAAAAGCAAAAGCACTCAGAACCAAGGACTGGTCTTTGAGAGAGGTTTCTGGTTGTTTCTCTGGGGCTATTTTTCCAATTTAGCAGTAATCTCCAGTTCCCAACCTTCAATATGCCAGAACATACCCTCCCTACAGATTAAGTAAGCAGCTCAAAAAAATAAAAATATTACTTGCTGATGTCTCAAGGAAAATATGAAATGCCCACCCTATCTTTTGTATTTTCAAATTTCCTGCAATGTGCAATGTCAGTGTATTAGGCTGACCATTAGGTTCATTCCTCCCTGAAATACAAAGTCAAATTATAGACTTACAAGTAAGGTCTCTCAAGTAGAATAGGTAGGTTACATTTTCCAAAAGGTCTAATATTAAAATAGCACACATTTAATGTGTACCTCTAAGCTCTGCAAACCTTGTTACCAGCTCATTTCATTGTGGATTATGTATGCTTTTTTATAGACAGACATTATCTGAGCCCTGGGGACATGGGAGGTATATGAACTAACACAGACAGCAGCAGACATTTATTTGCCAACTAATATCATTCACACACACATGTTCATTTTTAGCTTATAATAACTTAAGAGAATGAAAAAGGCTTTCACAGGTATGAAGAACTAATGAGAAAAAACTGTGAAAAAAAGCCTTTTACTAACAGTATAGACCAATACATTTATATTTGAAGCAGAAAGAAGCTGAAGAAGTATATATTTCTGTTCTGTTTCTATTTAAACTGTTGCAGGCAACCAATTAACAATTTAAGCTGGTTCCATGACAAATTTTTGGCACATTTTGTGGAAAACTTGGGCCAACCATTAACTACTGCCCCATCAGAGCAACACTGTGCTAAGCCTAACAGGAGGCCAGGGCTTACAAGCTATCACAGTCAGTCTCATAGATGATCAGACTAAAGGAGAAACCTCCCAAAGCCAGGCCTACTCCCATACCCATGCCCTCTTGCCTTCATTCCTCAAGTTGGGCGCACAGTCTTAGCTATCAGTGCTACATATGCATTAGCTTAAATACAAAATTTAGCCTTCATTTAAATACCGCTACAGAAAACGAAAGTGGTATACACTTAATTCTAAATCTTCCCTTACCTGGAAGAGACATGGTCTCTTCATTTGTTTCTACACAAAAACCTTGGTTTACACAAGAGTTCAAGAAAAGAGAATCAGAATGTTTGATTCTAGTATTTGACTAACCTGAGCACTGAAAGATGCAGGCATATGACTAAGTAATACTCACTATCCAGTAAATGCATATGAAGGCAACAATTCTCCCCTTTTTTTCCCCATGCCTATAGGAATTCCAGCATTATTACCCCACTGGTCATGATGTTAACACAACTGCAGATATACCTTTAAGTCATAAACAAGCACATGTTCAAATGCCCATTACAAAACAAAATAGGTATAAGCTTGTGTATATAAATAGTATTTATCACAAAAGTATATGTAAAAGCTAGGTGGAACTTAATTTACCTGAGTTAGAAAGAGGACCTTGCCAGTAAATCCAGTACTAAGCCTTCTTTCAGCAGCAAATAAAAAGCATGAAGCCTCTTGAATCTAAAAGGTTAGTGACGTGCACCACTTTATCCCCCAGGAATATTACATAACCTTGTCATATTCACTAATTTAACAAAAGGAAATTCTGCTTCAAAGCTCTCTACTGCTCCTTTTTCAAATTTTAATGTCTGCAGACTGCATATGAATTATTTGGTAACTGAGAGCTGACAAAACTTTTCAATGTGCAAAGTGAAAGCAGTGAATTTTAAAATGCCAGGCAAGCTGATCTCTTTCCAGAAGAGTTTTGCTCCAAGAGAAAGGCAGGAATAAATGAGGCACTACAAGTTTCAGTTAGGGACTTGGAATATCTGGTTTCTGACTAGAGAGATGACCTTTAGAAGTGTTTCAGTCTTGCTAAAACCCTCAAAATATAGGTACCAAAATGTGGAAGCATAAAATTGGGCCACTGTAACAACAAAGTGAAACTTCCACTTATATTTTATTTATCTAAAAACAACAAAATGCATACCTTGCCATTTATGCTGATTACTGACTGTGACAGCAAAATCAACTATCTAGTAATAATACTGATTCTACATACTAACATGATTCAGTGTTAATGCTTGACAAGGCATCCACATAAGCAAATTCTCATAATTCCTATTCAAGCAGAAGTATGCTTGTGTCTAATCAAATCTCACAGCCCATATGAACATATGCAATATGGGGAATTAAGGGGTTCAAGATGACTTTCTACTTGCAGAACAGCATTAAGAGATGGCATGACTTGACATAAGCATAATGTATTGAGCTAAACTGGTAAAAAAAGACAGTATAATTAAGGCTGCTATAAAGTAATAATAATTAAAAAACCTAGTTAGGAGAGACTCATAAATCTCTTTCCTTCTTACTAAATTAGGCCTGCTTCATCCCAAAACACCTCCTTCTATTAATTATATACCAACATTTACCATTTACCTACAAAGATCAGTTATATGCAACCTAAATTAGATGTCCAGCCAAGTAGACAGAATATATACTCCTCTTACTAACAAGCTCTGTGAGCTATGCAGTGCAGCCCACTTTCAGGTGTACTGTAAGACAGGTTAGCATGGCCCATAGGATGATGCATTGCTGATACATAAGCAGACATTCATAAACTAGGTCAGAAAATTGTTTATAGATATTAAAAAAGGTTCAGTGACTAATGGCCCCAGTGGATTGTCCCAGTTCCTTGCCTACAAGTCACTTGTGATACATCAGTATGGTTAGCATAGCACAAGCAGCCTGCTCTGGGATATGGCTGTGCAGACATAAAAGCACTGATTAGAAGGTATTTACACTGGCTGTATTTTTGATACTGTGTATTTTCAGAGTCCTTCTGTGTATAGGTCCTGTTGGAAAGAGCAACCACATTTTCTTGTCATTAAGGACAATGCACTGCAAAAATGAAAGAAATACTAGTCGTAAGGTGCTCAAGGTTCATCTGCTCCATGAACCTCTACTAAATTTGTTCTAGATGGTCTCTAGTAAAGTTATGCCAGCATAGATCTGAAGCATATTGAAGCATGTGAGAATATAAGAACTAAAATCTCATACAAAGATATGCCCAACAGAGGTATTGCCAGATCACAGATTTGATTAAAAAGCAAAAACACAACCAAAAGAAACATATCACCACATAAAGGTAAATCACTAGAAGCTGATTTCTATTTTAATTCTGGTATGTAATAGCACTTCATACAATGACATCTATTCTGCCACCTGCTACCTAAAATCACTGAAAATACAATTATTTTATATCCTGTATATCAGTACAGCATTGCATTTGCTTTACAACAATCTTGCATGGTTACTCAAGTTACTTCAGTGATTTTAAATATCATTTTTACTGGTGAGAGATATATCTAAGATGAACCTGTAGTGATGTTCCTAGCTTAAATCTATCTCATCTATCTCTCAATAATTGCATTTTCCATTCTTTCGTCTTTAATATAAATTTAATCTTATTTTAAAAAGATACCAAGAAATCATAACACTACCTGTAACTGATATTCAGTCAAGAGATGCTATTAAAAGAACGGCATAAGACTTTGTAGGACACAATAAAACCCTTTTTCTTAAAATAAAGAAAAAAAACTACATTTGATCTGTCATAGAGATTTTCGCTCTGAAACATGTCATAATTAGAAAGCATGATTCATGCCTATCTTTAAAAGAAAAGTAGAAATTACTAAAATGTAACTACCAACAAGGATTTCATTCTTTATTTTCTTGCAAAGGTAGATAGGTCTTTACAACTACTATAAAAATATTTTTTTAAAAATAATATCAGTCCTAGTCATGCTTTCCTTTTAAGTTCATATCTAAGCAATATGAAGAAAACAAATTCACTGAAGCTTAGTCTCAAGAGATATAACTGGAAGCCAGAAGCACTGAAAGTGGTAGCTGGCTCCTGGACAGAAGAGAAGGCTGACAGCCAAAACTTTTTAATTCTAATCCCATCTCTGTTAATTGCTTGCTGTTTAGCTTCAGACAAATTACTTAACCTCCGTGTCTCAATTTACTTAATTCCAGGATTATGCTACTTAGATTATTTCAGAAAACATAGGAAGGAGTATTACAGTGTTACTACTACTGTATTTACAAAATTTGTGCAGGGATTTGTGCTCATACATTGAATTAAATGTTCCAGTTTAAGTCCTATATACTTACTACAAGGGTGACACTACTATCAGGGCAAAGAAGACAAAAAAGAACAAACAAACCACACTCAAATCTGAATTTGGTAGAAATCGGTAGCTATTTGAAAAACGTTATTAGTCTTGGAAAACTGCAGTCCTCTGCATATCAGTACTGCAAATTGTTGGTTTAATTAAAACTCTTTTCTCTAAGGAAATGAGCTCACATTGCACAAGTGTACTGAGTAAGAACTGCTCATTTTGACACTAAGTATGTACTCAAAGGAGTACACAAAGAGGTATGTACTTCTATAAATGATAATAAATTATTTCTGCAAAATGTATCATTCTGCATCATAATTAAAATTGGTGGTACATGATTAATATTGTGTGTGTCCACTTAAATAATAGAATTGAATGCTTTAATTAAGAAACCATGTTAATTATAACAATCAGTTAAAATATTTATTTAGATAACAGTAAATGTTATACATATGTATACACATGTGATACATATGTTTAGATCTAATATGCATGTTCAGAAATTAGAGATTTAAGGAAATTTTATTTTCCACATCCAGCTTCAGCAACCTCTTGAAAGTACACTTGAAAATGGCTGACTGTTCATGAAGAGAATTGAGAACCTTGGCTTGCTGGTTTGCTGTCAATGGATTCAAATTTCTGTATGCCTTAATCTCAGTGGCCTATTCAACATGTACAAAACATCAAGTGATCAATCATTGCACTCCATCATCGGAGCTACTATCTGCTTACAGAAAGAATACAAAAGGTAGAATAAAATCTGCATTGTTGCAAAAATTAATTTTTCTCTGGTTTTTTTCCTTCTGAATATAAAAAGACAAACAGGAATTAACTTCTAACAACAAAAGTGAAAGTACTGAAAAAAATTCATATGAAGTTAGATTACTAAGGTTGGGGATGCAATGAATATGGCAGGTCACCAAACAGAACACAAAACGACTGGTCTCAAATATCCACATATAAAATGAAATGGGCTGTGGAAAGACATGAATAAAAAGACAAGATAAAAAGCTCATTTCATGGAAAAAAAAAAGATAAAACGCAAAAGAAAAGCAGAAATTAAGTCAAAAAGGGCAGAAGGATAACCTAAACTAAGATGAATCTCAGGTCTGCTGAAGTAAAAATTTAAGTAAAAATAAGATCTTTACATATTACTATAATGCCAGTCACATATCATTAGTAAAAAATTAAGAATGTTTGAAAACTTCTATTTCAGTGTATATCAAAGTTGCTTGCTCCCAAAGGCTGTCTAGAAAGTTGTAATTTAATCTTTATGTTCTTTAACATGCAATGCCTCTTATAAAATAAAAGTAAAACCTCTTGAATGAATTACTGTATTGTTCATAAATCACAAGAATCAATTAGTACATCTATTGTTCCTTCACTAAATGCCTTTACAAAAGCAGCTGCTGGTTGTTCAACAATTTGGCATCTTACTGTGTCATAAGCTGGCACACACAACTGGAAAAAATTGTAATTAGAGTCAGCAAGAAATATTGAGAAGTTAGACTCTGATGCTTGCTTTTGTAAAACAAATCCTCTTTTAAAAGTAGACAGCTTTCCAAAAAACTCCAGAAAAAAGTATCTTGGAAGCTTTTGGTTTCATTACTCTTAACTTCTCACTGCAATAGCAACAACATAATGTAACACAATATATGGTACCGAAACAAAAGGAAGGTGGGGAAAAGAATTAATATAAAATTATTATTGACAGAGATGGAAATCAGCCCACTGAAGTACCGGATATATTTTTTAATGTGTTTGGCCTTAACCCCAGCAACACTTTTAATGATTAAGAATAATAGATTTGAACGTTTGTGTGCTTTCTTCCTCCTCAATAGAAACAGTATAGTAAGTTGATACCAACATGCTTAACTTTTGTATCAGCCTGTAGCATATACACTGCATATAAATACAGACAGTGTATATAAAAGTCTTTTATTGTGATTATTTAATTAGTTGGGCATGGGTATACAGGAACATATCTGTTGGGCAGAGTTAAAAGAAGTAGAGTTTTCATTCTTCCCAATGGAGGAGCCTCCATTGGTCAAGGAATTACAACCTGTGACATTCTACCTGGTATCACAAGCTACAAACATAATGATCTAAGCCTGTGTTTTCTGTTTATTTTTAAGGTTCTTACTTACTGGATGTAATAGCTTCTCTGAAGTTGTTCCCTGTTACTAGGACAACAGTAGTAGGATGTTTTCAACTGTTCCTTCATAGAGACAAAAAAGCTATATGCCCAGATATGGAGATAACAAGAATGAGGAAATCAATATAGTGTATACAAGACTAGGTTATTAGGGAATTATTTTATGTTATAAATATAAATTCAGAAGAAAGAAATATATTAAAAAAATCTTGAGGTTAATTTAAATAAGACATATATCACCTTCTGTAGTTAAGAACTACTGTTTTTCAAGGAAATAATCATGCTTTCAGACCAAGGTTACAGATCACCAGTCATGTAAAAAAAATCAGAATTTCTAATTCTGACTGTATGACTTAATGTAGGAAAAAAAACCCAGAACAAAAACCCCACAAAACCAAAAACAAACAGTAAAAGACAAAATGAAAGACTTTTTGCATTTGAGAGCATTAGGCTAATGTGTATATTTATAGCACCAGAAAAAAACCCCAACACTTTAAATAGTGTCAAAAGCATCCCTCACCATTGAGTTTACCGATACTGCAGTAAATCTTGTAATTACAGTCATATACACATGTTCTAGTCAGATTTAATTAAGGTAAGGCAATACAATTAAATGTTAGCCACAGATCCCTCAACCAGGCAAAAAAGTAACTACATGGACCTTGCAGACAATCAGGCTATGCTGTCTGCCTAATGTTTAAGGTAGCCAGAGCATATCTATACAGTGACATCTATGTTCATCTTCAGAACTGACACAACTATGCAACAACAAACTTTCAAATTCCTTATAATTTCTCACCAAAAAAACCTATACGAATCCATACTCCATTGCACACACTTAGCTCCCTTGCTTTCTGCAATCCATTACAAAGATGTTAGTTTTGTCACTATCAAAATGAAGTTTTGTATGGGTGTGTAAATCTTTCCATACTGGTGACCTCCAAGTTCAAATCTCCTGTAAAACTTGAAAGTCATATTTCTTTCTCAACCCACCAGCACATCTTCTTTCTTCAAGTGGAACTGAGTTCTTTATCCGATACATATCTTGAGCCTCCCCTGCTCTCTCAGATCTGAGAATTTAAGTCCTTTCTGATCGAAGTAAGGGCTTATTTCTTAAGCTTTCTGATCGCTTCCCTGTGAATGCTTTCACCATGCCTTCAGTTTCTTTCTTATCTTGTTTACAGGTGATTCCTCTGCACCATAGCAAAGGAGCATGAAATTAGTTCAATGGCTAAAGCATTACACTGTTAAAAGGCAGGATCCCCATGACGAAGTAATTTTAATTGCCAAACACTGCAAATAGAAAAAAAATTGGATCTTGCACTGTAGAGCCAGAGCTAACTGTCTGCGTCATTTTTATTTGAAAATACCCATGTTCTTTCCCACATTCAAATTCACTGTGACCTTTCAGGACTGAATAAATTAACCTCTTTTCTGAAAGAAATAAAAGGACAATGAAAGTCAAGCAGGTGTGCATAGTTTTGTGCGAACAAACAATGAAGAACAGATTAAAAAGTCATACAGTTACCTCCAATGTCCAGACATTTACTAAAGGAGCAGCTATCTTACTCCCAAGATCAGATGAATGTCTAAAAAGGCCACCAAAGAAATGAGCGCTTAAGTGAATGATGCAAGAACACCTAGAGTATTGAAATAAATTCCAGCCTGGATATTTCACACAGATTATTAAACCCATTATGGATGTTCCTTTCTATTTTTAACTGCCTTTCTAAGAATGAAGGTATTAGGTTCTTCAAATGCTGAGAAAAATATACTAAATTTTGCTTTAGATCACAACAGTAAAATAGTGGTGCCAAAGAAAACCTGCTACCTGGTATTCATAAATAG
The DNA here is from genome assembly GCF_031753505.1 of Anomalospiza imberbis. Lineage (NCBI taxonomy): Eukaryota > Metazoa > Chordata > Aves > Passeriformes > Viduidae > Anomalospiza > Anomalospiza imberbis. The sequence goes on along the minus strand of NC_089721.1, from coordinate 34,551,872 downwards.
AGTCAGCCTTTTGACCATACAGCTAGACTTTGTATGGTCATGAAAGACTCCAGTACTAGTACTGCTTTTCAAGACAAAGCACCTACAAAAGTTTCTAAAGATTTTTCCAGTTATGTTCACAAAATGAAGATTGTCTAATATATGGCCCAGTGAATATATATGCATATTAACACAAGCAGAGATTTTGAAGAACAGCCTTTTTTCTGAAGTGCCAAATTGTTACCAAACTTGACTAGGTTTCTGACACATCTAAATTTCTGTAAAAGATCATTAGAGTTATGCAATCCTTGAAGACTGCACTGCTTTAAAATATTCTTTTTCTATTTAATTAGAAAATCACCTAAGTCATTAATTGATACTATGTTTCATTCAAGAGATTTCACCCATTACATGTCTCTAGTTATGTAAAATTTTCCCTTTCTTGAGGGAAATATGCACAATATGAACAGGTAAATTGATTTCTTAAATGAGTAGCCTAATTCCTTCACTACTGTAAGCTGCTGCTCACAGCACTAACAGTGATACTGCTTAAATTTACATAAGTTGAAGATTTGGTCCATTATTTGAGAAGCACACATACAGTATCAGGTAACTAGTAACAGATCAGGTTACTAGTTACATAGCTTCCAAAAATAAAAAGTTTGCAAACTTAGCTTCTTATGCATGCACTAGATGTCTGTTTCAAAGTTGGATGGATAGACTGATACTACTCATACCTCTGATCAAGACTCACCATATCAAGTAACTATAACACAGAATATAGGATGCATTCCACATGTTATAAACTAATTATTTGGGTGACAGGCACTCATACTACACTGCACAAAAAGTTAGTAAGTAAATGTGAGTTTTCCTATGAGACAATAACAAACTTGTATTTCTAATGATCTGATTCACATATTGTGCTTGAGTTTTGCAGATAAAAATATGTTTGAGTTTGTGATAAAAAATTTCTTCAAAAATTTAAAATTAATTTACTAAAATTCAAGTCTGGACATTGGTTTTGCTCAGGAAGTATGAGCACAGAATTTATTTTCATAGAATTATAGAACACCCTAGTTCAAAGTGACTCACAAAAATCACGAAGTCCAATTGTGGTCTTGAACTGGACAGTCCCAAGACTCACACCATGTGTCTGAGAGCATTGTCCAAACTCTCCTTGAACTCTGTCAGGCTTGGTGCTGTGACCACTTCCATGGGCAGCCTGTTCCAGTGTTCAAAGACCCTCTGGGTGAAGAACCTTTTCGTAATACCCAGCCTAAATCTCCCCTGACACAAGTTCATGCTGTTCCCTCAGGTCCTGTCACTGGTCACCAGAGAGAAGAGATTAATTCTGGAATTTCATTCCAGAAATATGTGCAATTCAGCAAGTAGAAAATAGGTATCCTATTTATTCTAATCCTTATTCCTACTTCATTAATTGTAGTGGCTAATTAATTTTCTTTTAATCATAACTAATTTCTAGAGTGATATTCATAAGGTAACAACTACAAAGAGAAAAGAAAGATATATCAACATTTCAAATTCATATACTGTTTATTTAGAGTTCAGCTTTTTTGAATGGCAAGATACAGGAGAGAGAGCAAAGCTGGTTTGTAGCAACGAAAGAATATCTATCATGTTTTTTATGTATTTGGTAAACCTAGGTCTGCTCCTACAGCATAAAAAATTTACACTGAAGTAGAAATTCTAACAGCCTGTATTGAAAGCATTCCCTGTGAAATGATGCAAAGTATGCATCTGTGTGTCCTTATATAAAAAATCTCCATATGTATTGAATGCAATTCTTTGTAGCACTTCATCATGCCTCCATGTTTCAGAAGTCCTCATAAATATCCAGGCTACACTGGTAATGGGCCTTAAGTTTCTCTATTTATTAATTGGCATGATCAATTTCTTCCAGGTCTGTTAGCCCTCCCTGTAATCTTAGAAGAAATCAAGAAAAAAATCCAGCAAAATAAAACTAATGAGTAGGTATACAGCGATTAACAGGAATTACATTCCAAAGTAATAAATAATGCATTTATTTATATCAGCATTATTCAGTATTTGTAGAATGTTTAGCACCTTCATATAACTGTATTTGACTTTGCTATACCCAGCAAAAACAGACAGGATAATCTTCCTCCAAGAATGCTTAAAATCTTAATCTTACCCCCTAAAATGTTTGCAATCTACATATAAGATAAGGCTTGACAGCTGACTATTGCCCAACTTAACACAATACACTAAAATATGAGAGAGTTTTAGTCTGCAAGAATGGCATTAAAATGAATTCTACTAACTTTCTAACATTTGTTGAGTTTCTAACAGAGCAAAATGCAGCTGAAGGGAAGATTTGGACGTCTCTTTGTGGATAACTATGGAAAATTAAACTTTCGCTTATCTTTTTTAATAGCCTGCAGGTTTACACAAACCTGTAAAACGGCCTCCAAAACAAACACGTAAGAAAGAAGTCACTATCTCTGCACTCTGGTTTGTAATTACTGGAGCTATTACAGGAGAATGTTAATCAGCTTGACTCACAAGCAACTCTGTTGCTGACTCACAGATATTAAAATTACAGAAAATATATTGAAAGGTAATCAGTGATTTCATTTACTAAGAAAAGAGGACAGTTCAGCCAAGTGAGAAATTGAGAGCTTACAGTAAATACATTGTATGTCTTTAAGCTGTAACCACCAACACAAATACTTTCTCAATCAGGAAACTGACTCCAATCTCACATATTAAAGTCTAATTACTATTTATTTTTCATTTTGCCCATTAAATGTATGTCCTGGAGTAACTTGAAGACGCTGAATTGTATCCCCATTTGTCTGTTTAGCCCAGAAATAAGTTTTGCACATGTAAAACTAGATCTCAGAGTGAAGGGCGGGAGAAGTGGTGGAATGTCTCAGGCAGTTGTATTCAAAAACATAAGGATAAAAGATTTCAGCTTTCGCTCTTGGTGTGCGTTGTCTGCAGCATGGACCGTGGGAGAGACCTCTCCTTTGCTTTTAGTTAGTTTTTTTAGCTAGCTGAAGCAGAGAAGTTCCCCGGACTGTGGCTTTTCTTTTTCTTGGAACTGACTGGCCCTGCTCTGGACTGAAATCTCAGAAGAGCATCGGGAGCTTACACCTGTAGTCCACCAGGGCCTGGGACGTGGCATTTTCCAGCAGGGACTGATAAGAGATTGAGCAAGCCAAGATAGACCCCACAAAAACGACTTTCTAAATTTGCCATCTCTTCAATAAAGCAAGAGGCTTTATTGTTTAATATTATACATTTTTTATGCTTGTGAATACGTTGCTTGTTAAATAAACATGTTTCTTCCACTTTTCTACAAAGAAATCTTTTCTCCAACCAGAAGGGGGAGGGGCTGATTCAATCTGTTTTCAAGAGGGACCCCTTTGCAAGTTTCCTCCCAAATCAGCCCTAAACCAGGACAGTGTAACAGGAATTCAGTATCTTGTATCAGTTCAGGAAATAAGGGATCACAGCCAGCAGATACTCAAACGATCGGTCTCATATTAGAACCCCAGACTAGGTTGTTCAGCATGGAGAAGGTTCTGGGGAGCTCTCATAGCAGCCTTCCAGTATCTAAAGGGGTCTTAAAAGAGAGATGGAGAGGTACTCTTACCAAGAGTAACAGCAGTGACAGGACAAGGGAAAAAGGTTTTATACTGAAACAGGGTAAATTTAAATTGGACATAAGAGAGAAATTCTTTCTGTGAGAGCTGTGAGGCACTGAACCCATCCCTGGAAGTGTTCAAGGCAAGTGTGGACGAGCCTTTGAGCAATCTGGTCCACATGGAAGGTATCCATGTCCATTGCAAAGGGTTCTGAACTCTAAGTCATTCAAAGTCCCTTCAAACCTCAACCACTCTATGATTCTAATCTGCTAGAAAGCTTTTATTACATACTCATCATTCAGATCATTCCAGACTCCATTTTCTAGTGAAATAAACATCCCAGTCGATACATTGAATCTGCCATTGATAACTTACAGCAGTTGAGACTTCAGTTCTCCTTCTGCTATAAAATATCAATCTACTGTAGTATGAAATGAGACATTTTACTTTCTGGAGCTGTAAAAGAAATACAAACAAGCTAAGCTACATAATGAGAAATGCCATTGGTTTCATGAATCTGCATTTTTGTACCTCTGTCACGATAACAGTCTGCATCAATACGGATTTGCAAACTTCTGAACTTATAGTTTTTTTATCAAATTGTAAACTCAGAATCCCCTAAGTTACTATTTAAAAGTTTAAATATTTAATGACTGCCATTGACCTACTTCACTACTGAAAAGCCTGTAACATATTATATGGCTGATTTCAAATATTTATTTAGGCTGCAGTTAAACTGTAGACACAAACATTGATCTTGTTCATGAAGACATTGTGTATTTCAAAGAGAGCCATATATGTGACAAATACAAGGTCAAACAGCATAGTGGGTTGACCCTGTCTGGATGTCAGGTGCAGACCAAAACCTCTGTCACTCCCCTCCTCAGCCTAGAGAAAATACACCAAAAGACACACAGGTTAAGAGAAGGACAGGGAGATCATTCACCAGGTACTGCCAAAGACAAACAAGACTCAGAGAAATTAATGTATTTATTACCAATCAAAGAGAGTCGGTTAATGAGAAATAAACCTTTCCCTGACCTCTCCCTTTTTCCTGGACTCAATGTCATTTTTGTTTTTCTCTCCCTCCTGCCCTTGAGCATCACAGAGAGACAGGGAATGGGCTTTGCTCTGAGTTCATCACACCTTGTCTCTGTCACTCCCTTCCACTCACCCTCTACCCTTGTTCTAGTGTAGGGTCTCTCCCACAGGTGACAGTCCTCCATCAATTTCTTCAATACAAGTCCTTCCAATGGTGGACTGGAAAAGAGTAAGGCAGACTTCAGGAAAAGAGTAAGGCAGCACAGATCCCCCACAGGGTCACAAGTCCGGTCAGCAAACCCCGGATGCAGCAGGAGCTTCTCACAGGGCCACCGCCTTCTTCTGGCACATCCACCTGCTCCACTGTGGGGTCCTTCATGGGCTGTAGATGGGTATCTGCTTCATCAGGGGCTGCAGGGGCAGAGCTGCCTCTCCATGGTCTTCACCATGGGCTGCAGAGGAATCTGCTCTGCTGCCTAGACCACCTTCTCACCCTCCTTCCCCACTGAACTGGCTGTCTGCAGGGCTGTTTCTCTCACATATTCCCTCCCACTCCTCGTGCTTTTCTGGATGCAGTTGCTACAGCATGGCAACTTCTTCCCTGTCTTAAATCTGTTATCCTAGAGCCACTACCAACACTGCTGATGGGCTTGGCTTTGGCCAACAGCAGGTCCATCCTGCTACCATCTGACATTGGCTTTTTTGGACATGGGGGAAACTTCAAACAGCTTCTCACAGAAGCCACCTCTGTGGCCCTGTTCTACCAAAAACTTTACCTAGTACAAATAGTGATTACTTTCTACTTTCTGCTTAACAACCTGCCTGATGTCTCTGTACTCTATAGCACTGTGAGCTTTCCAGACCCTCCTAAGCTTTTACTTTCCACAATTCCCTGATCTATTCATTGTACAACTTCAATAAAGAATGAAAGACGCAAAGGGCTTACAGCAAAGAACCTGAGCCTGAAGCCTGGCAGATGGCCAGGGAAAGAAAGTCTGTGTAATTGCATTATCTTGCAGTCATATAGGGAAAAAGAAAGTTGCAAGAATATCTTTGCTTCTAGCATTTCCCACTAAGTAAAAACACAGAAATCTTCACAAAGTTGTTTTTTTATTCCTATTAGAAAAGGGAATTCTACAGTATAATATATCTTTATACAAATTCCAAGTCATCTGCACACTTCCACTGATAGGTAAGACCAGCAGCAGCATAAGCAACTTGTAATCACAAAAGCTGGTATGTCAACCTGAAAACAGAAGACAGACAGTCGTTATTCTACTCAGTTTAGAGACTACTTCTTATAAAACAAAGAAATCCTTGATCCCATGAAACCTGGATTAATTCTCAAGCTTTCTCCCCACTGGTTTGTCCTTCCACAGCTTCTGTCACACTTACTATGTCAACCAAGACTGTGTCTCAAATAATCCTCACATCTTGCTTCTCATTTGCCTAGTTTCGAAATCACAGATTTTCTGCTCACATCTTCCCTCTCCTGTTTATCTTGCTATAAACCATCCCCCCCACCCCATTTTTCCAGAAACGGAATGTTTTCCATTAGGTCCATGAGTTTTGTTAACATGGAACAGTAAAAAAATTTCATTTTGAAACTATGTGAACAACCATTTAGCTGCAAATTCCTTCCAGTGTTAGCTTTTTTTATTTCATATTGTAGATACAAGATCCAATAATATTTGTTCTGGAATATCATGTCTAGAAAGTCACATATACACCTCTTTTTTTTTTTTTTAAGTTTCACCTTTACTCATAGTAATAATGACCTATACTTAATACTATGACATAATAAAAGAGCATAAAGGAAAACTTCCAGACACTGTAAGCAGCAGAGATGCCAGTTATGTAGCTATCTAGCCAAGCCAGGCAAACTATCTCCAGTACATATTTTGTTTTTAATAGCTACATTCTTATGTACTCATATTCCACTAACTTTAAGCTGTAATAGTGAGAATACATGAGACAAAGCTACAGATGACAAGTCCCCTCTTTTATCTCTACTACTAATACAGCTGTAGTACGGTGTTTAACAAAGACTATTTCAACAGCCGCTCCAGTATGCTGCTGTACATTTGAAAATGATGCAATGGAACAGCAATGGACATCTTTCTCATTTACATTCACAGCAGACAATGAAAACCTGATGGCTTTCCTTTCTTAAATAAATCTGAGTCAGATAGTTCCACCCCTTAAGTATAAATAAAGCACTGTGCTGAGTTATTTATTTTAAGATTAAACTGCTATATGGCAAACAGCCTGCATTCCTTTGTCATCTGCATGGCATGCAACATTTTCCTGTTCAGCTCCAGAGCCTAAGCACAAACTTCAAGCTCTAAGACGTAACAAGCAGGATGGATACGTGTCTTGGATACCTATTCATAATTTCAAGGAAGAGGCAGATGTCAGACACCAAAGTTCTGCCCAGGCATACCCTGTATTATTTGGCTTCTAACTAATACACCATTTTGCATGGTCTTGCTTCTGTCACACAAGGATACTTCATAAGACCAGAAAGAATGAAGAAGGATCAGGCTGACACTTCCACAGCAGTAGGAGCTAAATTGCTGTAACACAGTCACCTGTTTTTCAGCTTCAAAAGAAGTTAAAGGACATATTTTCACAGACCTCTTTGTCGTTAGTTCAGCATAAAACAGAAGAAAATGTTAAGGTGTAAAATACTCTCCATTAAGGTACTATGCATTTACAACTTGTAACTGAGACTCTAGGCCATCAGCAACCAAATTTCTATTCTAGTACCTACTCCCTAAAATTAAGCTTAGGCTATACCTAGCAAAACACAGCAATGTATAGCCTTTGTATTTCCCACTGATGAAAGAGCAGACCATTCAAAAAATATCAGTTAACCTCTTCAGACATACTTAACTTTTTTTTTTCCCATGTGGAAGGAATTCACTTCCAAAAAGCTAAATGTAGCACAGTTTCTATTAAGCACTGTTACAAAAATTAGAAATTATCTGATCTCAATTCAGTTATGAAATAATAATAATATTAGTAAGAAGCAAACTAAAAACTATTTTAAATTATCCTTTCTCTAACAAGATGGTACAACCTTTAAAAAAGTCATAAAAAAGCTTTTGCATATGCATATAAAGTGCTTAATATTTTTAGCTGTGCTTTCAACTGCTTTTAACAGAATCACTCCCTTGTCACAATCTCTGAAAGAAAAAAGTTTGTAGAATATCAACCTTCTGTCTCTCCCATTTCAGTTTTTGTAATTTCATAAAGCTAGTGAACGTATCATTACAAAGACTTTTTAAGTAAGTCAATATTAAGTTACTTGTAGGTTTTCTGATTTTAGTGAGGTCCTCTCAATGAAGCTTGAAAAATAATTTTATTAGAATGTGGACTCTATAATTAAGCTCCATGAGATTCAAGTAGTTTATGTAATTGACTTTTCATTAAACTTTTCATCATCTGTCACAAAAGCCGTAATTACAGTGAAAACTAATCTGAGTTGCACACTAATTCCCAAAAAAGGATTTAGCATTGCATATGGGTTTTTAACATTGTCTGGGTATTTCAACTCCAAAAATCAAAATTTCAGAGATATTTCTTTAACTTTTTTTTTTTTTTCCTGCCCCACCCCCCACCAGTATCTTCCTGAGTTTTGGAACTGGACCTTCTGTTTGAAGTTCAATTATTCAATCCAGTGCTGATTATACTGCTGTCCAAAAAGTCCTACTTCAAGTATAATCTCACTGAAGATTAAAAAAATGCATTTAAAAGGTAAAAAAAGTTTAATAAACTTCAGTTAATTAATACACTCCACAATGAAAGCAACAAAATATCAAAGCAATAATCCTGTTTAAAAATTTGATCTCAGCTGCAGTATTGTGTTATACTAGGGATTCTGCTATTGGTAGAAAATATTTATTTATTTATTTATTTCAAAGCTTATCAAAAATGCAAAAAGCTTCTCAGTCCTTAATTTAGGTCTTCAAATATATCTTCCATAACTACCAAGGAAATTTAACAGGTCATAATTTATAGTGCTTGAATTTGTTCTGTAGAAATGAATGTATTAGGAATTTTTCAAAAAAGAACTTGAAAGTTTGCATAATCCCCATTTCAATTAACTTAGTTTAAAATAAGGTCTGTATTTGAATTACTTTTTTTTTTAGAAACTTAAGTAATTTTCAATGAACATTAAAAATAGTACAGGAAAACCCTACATGCACCAGTCTTTCTTTACTTCATTTTGATAATTCTTAGTTTTTAAAATATGACAAATAGTAATAATAATTTTTTAAACATATCTTTTACAATCACTCATGGGGAAGGAAACAAAATCTCTATTTTTTAAATCTTCTATCACATGTAGAAACAGAAACCATTCCTTTTATGATTAGTAACAAAAAATTATAAACCCTCTAGCCTTATTTAACATGAATAGTCCAATAACTGTTTTCTGTCACTACCTGTTGGTTGTATCATAAAAGGAACATTTGATTGAAAAAGTATTAATCTGCACAATACGCACAGATTGAAAAAAAAACATTGATTTGACAATATTTATTTTATAACACAAGCCCAGCTGATAAACACTGAAACACAAGTACTATATGCTCTACCCAGAGTTTTTAAAATATTTTCCAGTAACTACTGCAAAAATAAATAAATGTAAGCATCACACAAAATACATTTCTTGACAGAGAAGATTAGCAATGCAAATATGCATAAGTGTCTAGACGGCGAGGCCCCGACTTCAGTGAAATCAGTACGTTTTTCTTTGTGCAACTCCACTAACTGCAGTGTGTCTCTCTACACATGGTGCAATTCAATATTAGTGACACCACTTTACCTGCTTACATGATGCTGATCAAAATCACCACAACTATCAAGGGAACTGAAAATTACCTGTTAAATATGATCCTTAGGATGTGAAGCCATGCTCTGGCCTCAGTCATGCCCTGTGTTGTTATCCCTCATCTGCACTTACTTAAAGCTGCAGAGTAAAAAACTCTTCATGCGAGAATGACAGTCTGCTGCATGCTTTGAAGTTAAGCCTGTGTGTTTCAAAATGTGATGAAATGCTATGCAGAAATTAGCAAAAATGTAGATCCCACAACTACTGTTGTAAGCCTAAACTCTATTCCATTCTATTTGTGAACCCAAATCTGTAATAAGCCACACATGATTTAGAGTTAGTATTTCTTAATATCCAATTAGAATTAGAATAAAACCATTAATGGTTCATTTATATTAGCACTTAGCTTATTAAGGCACATAAAAGGTTTGGCTCCCTTGGGCAACTTTTATGGGCCATATATTTAGAGCTGAGAAAACAATACCCATTTAAATAAGGACAAAACCTAGTTCAAAATGTACACCTCTGCATAGTTTCCTATTTCATTTCCCATTTTATTTCCCTAATTCAGATGGATCAGAAAACTCCATTTTAAGAAGCAGAAGGTTTCTACTAAAGAGGGATCAAATGCGATGCAACTTTAACTGTATTTTAAATTCATCATTATCACTAGACATAAAACTCCACTGCTACTGCCACCTATTAATTAATAAAAACCATTCTGACCAAACATCCATAAATGCCTAGATTAAATAGTTGAAAGACAATTTCATTTGTTTTGCAACTGATGGTCATTTTGCACACTTTTGCTATTTGGAAAATCATTGGTATCTTATGGAGAAAAAAAACAGCTTGCTTAGGAAGCAGGATTTCAAGTAAAACAGTGTAAATTTACAATATTTTGAAATAATATTTTCAATTTATAATGTATCTACAGGCACTGCCATATATGTACAACATTATAAAATAAAGGCAGAGAATAACTAATCTGAAACATGCTGAGCTAGACAACTACTGGTATACTCAGAAAATTACAAGTGTGTGTCATTTCTCTAAATTCAAATCCAGCCATGTAAGTAGGAAGTGAACAGTACAAATGTTTCATAGTTGCTGACAATTACCCGTATAAAATCAGTGGATCATTCCAGTAGGTGACTTAATGTAATTTATTTCCATGAAGAAACCAACTATCTTCATTAGTCATTTCTGATACCTATGCAACCAGAGATGAACTAAAATGCAATGGGAACCAATTTTTTTAGAATACCTTCCTGAGGCATTGAAATAGTCTAAATTTGAAACATCACATTTGAGTCAGAAGGATTATTAATCTCACCACAGCATAATGACAGTAGTAGTTGTCATTATGCAATAAATAATATACAGGCAAAACTAATTTTCCATGCTGGTAGACTTCAGGAAAAAAAAAACCATTAGTGCTTAATGGTCTCAAACAGAAATTGCCTTAGGAAGTCTGATCTAAGTTAAGAGGAGTTGAAATTGAAAGAGGCAAGATTTGGTGTGGAGTAGTACGAAAATAAAACTGTATGTCTGTATCACCACATTTTTAGCCAAAAAACACACCCGCTAACCTCTTTTTGCAGCTGTGGAGGTTTTCTCACAGTAAGCTGTGTGCCATGGGACGGTTCAGCCAGGATTTTTGATTAGCAAATCATTGAACAGAATTACAGAATTGTCAAGGTTGGAAGACACTCTTCAGATCATCCAGTCCAACTCTCAATCATCTAGTCCAACCATCTTATTTAGCAAGTAAATTTGATTTATGATAAAATGCAGAAAGTCAAGTTTGGTTTAGCTTCATAAAAAACAATGCTACTATACCAATTATATTTTTATGTTTCTTCAATTCTTATCCAATTCAATTAACTGCAGTTCAATTAAAACCAGATTAACTACCTTAGTCGTGGTGCACCATTTCAATTCACTTAATATTTTCATGTTTTATTTACTAAGAATGTCTTGGTTAAACCCATTCCTATCACTAGAGGGTTCTGTTGGGGGTTTTCTGTCTTGGTTTTATTTTATTTTCACATTCATCACCAATGGATATCCATCACCAATGGATATAACAGACAGCAATTTACAATAAGTTTCACTAAAATAAAGACAGAGTGAGGATTATAATTCAAATAGAAAAAGTCAGTGACTTCTTGGTACTGTGCATTTCTTCTGTGACTATTCACAGTTGTAACTTCTATTCATAAAACACAGACTATCATTGTTTTATACAGAATAACAGAATTGCTGTGAACATATTACTTCATTCTGATTCATGATAACATTACTTGATTACTGCCTGATAACAGGAATGAGCTTTTACCACTTCTGTGATCAAGCCCTAATGTTTTACTGGACAGAACACTTGATTTGGATTTTACTTTAAAAAATTCAGGATCAAGCCAGGATGGGACAAATTCAGCACTCCATCAGAATTAAAAACTGTAAGAAGATATGATCAAAAATATGTGATTTTAATGAACAGCACATGAGCCCTGCAGAATCAATACTGTGTATGCAATGGTGCATGCCAGTAAAAGAAAATAAGAATTTCATTTTAAAAGTAGAAACCCACTGTTAGTTTTAAGCTTTACCTGCAATCTCTATTAAGTGCACTGCCTTTTCAGGTAAGTTAGTTGACCCACCAGAGAATAAATAAACATAATCTAGGAAATAAATAGTTAATGGCCAATACCTAATTTAAATTTTAAAAAAAGAAGAAAAAAGAAGGAAAAGTAATAATATGTTGCTACCACTCATGGGAATCCAGCTTCATTATAATCAACAGTGTGTCTGCTTTGTCCTTGTTATGCTCTTCTTTCATGCTTGCTGAGCTTTCCTCGCTCACTGCATTAATCACTGTCCACAGCTGGTATGATTTAGCTGGGGTTCTGTTAAGAATATCACAGACTATTCAGAATTCAAGTAAAACAGTATTTATGAATTAACTAGAGTTTAATAACACACTACAAATCTTTACAAAGTCTTGGGCTTAAATTCCAATATGCAAAAATGTTACATAATTCTGCATAATATACATGCCATTTTTTATAGATATCTGTTAAAAGTAACTTCACTCTGGAACTTACAGTAAGCATCAGTGAAACTCTACACACTTAGCTAAAAGTAGTATTTTTTTTAACAACAATCTTTACCTTTATTTTCTAATTAAACTTAACTAAATGGGCTTTGGTAACTTCTGATGAAATTTCCGATAGAAAAGTCACTAGTTTCTGTGGTAAAAAGTCAAATGATGCTTTATTTCCTTAGCTTCCTAATGTCTTTGCCAGGCTGCCTATTAAATTTAAAAAACAAAGACAACAATGACAACAAAAACAACACCAACAAAAAACAAACAAACAAACAAACAAACAAACAAACTACTACATGCAACTACAACTGTCCACAGGCATTCTCCCTCTTTTTAAAATCTCTCTCATACCCATAGACAGAAACATACGCAAGTCAAGAATTTCAATAGAGCTTTTGCCAGTAACAGAGGTCTAAAAAATACACCCACTTAAAGAAGGCACAAAAAATTCTGATGTAAGTATATATGATAATTTTAAAAACTAGAATTTCATTACTACTAAATCAAATTTTTCTTGTTAAGAGTGCTAGAGGTTTCCCTTACTATGGATCTAACAGGCTGACTTATGAAAACAAAGCGAACCTCGTGTTCCAAAAATTAACACAACTCTTTTCATATATATGTGAAGACTGTTTTATCATTAAAGTGGTGCAATAGTTATAGCAAGGTATTATTATTCTGGTCAGAATTTTTGTTTTATATGACTCTGCCTTCATTATCACATGCAAATATAACACCAGAACCAGTAAAAATGGAAGTTTATGCAAACAGACAAGATTTCTCAAGTAAAAAAATTGATCCTCTTTTTCCTAGCTACATGAAAAAGCCATTTAATTATCTACATTCTCACACCAACTTGCAACTAATGCATAATGTAATCAATACAGTGATAAAACATGTTTTGTTCATATGTTTACCCACAGCCAGTTTCATCAAAAGAATAATCACCCTTCCTGTTCCTCCTTCAAAAATATAGTCTACATAGACAGTAATTCTTAAATAGCACATCTGCTTTAGGGATCTTGGCGTTTTTTAATGTACTTCCAGCAGCATATACTCCCATGATGAGACCCAGAAGAAGTATTATCTTTGTGTCATTCTGGTACAGTGTCTGAATAATAATAATAATAATAATAATAATAATAATAATAATAAACAAGTGTCTGCTTTCTACAGAGTTACACACATTACTTTTCAAGGCACTGTCAGTGCTAGCCGTACAGCTGCTAATTGGCCCAGACACTCTGTGGCTTAGTCCTGTGATCCATTTATGGACTCTGTTGGGGTCATCACGGGGACAACCTGATAGTCTCCACCTCCTCTCCCTCCCTCACGTTCTACTATCCAACACCTCAATACCTCACACTGAGGCTTAAGGCTCATTAGCCTTCTCCATCCCATGACTCTAAGTACTGGCAATCCACCATTTCACTACACACAATACTTGGAAAGCTCACACTGTTGGAAAGCTCACCACACTTATCAGTACAGCCCAAAAAACACAGCTTTCTGACAGCATTATGGAGGTGATTAAAGGAGTCATAGATGACTCTCCAGCCAGCATTTACTTCTCTGGATCTTAAACAGGACACATGCTTACCAGACAAAACTTAGTCTTTATTACAAGAAAGGGCTCTGTCACTGAACCTTTCTTAACCTTGGGCACTGGGAAAAGCATGAAGATATGCCAAGCAGTGGTAATCACTGCTTACCTTCAACTGAGAAATCTCACATATGCACATAAATAAATAGAAAAATTGGCATCTTAGAGGAAACAAAAAAGAGGGAGAGGAGGTGTAAATTATAAAAAAAATATAAAATAGAGAAAAACTCTTCACAGTCTCCAGGATTTATTAATGTATCTCTCAGTCAAATTTGTGTTGACCATTCATATACTTCATGTAAAAAACAGGTGGTTAATTGTCCCCTTACTTTTTGTTGACTTGGATGCTCAGCTACTTCATCTCCATATATGTCCAGATCTAACCCAAATGACCCTTTGAACCTTATCAAAAAGCTATCAAGCAGCATATTCAGATCCTAGAAACCAGAAATATTTGAAGTTGTTTACTTCAGATCAACCTCCAACAATAGTTAGTTTCCAAATTTCGCTATCTTTAAAAAAACCAGATAAAAATTGTTTCTGAAAGAAAACAGTACCTAATCCAGACTGCATTGCAAAGAAAAAATACCAAAACCAAAAAAATTCAACAGCTTTTCCTTATGGCTCCTCCAGGTCCCGATTCAGAATGAAAAATGAAGAACCTGCTTAATCCTTAATTACTAATGATAAAGATTTGTGGGTGAGACGTTCCATTATTCACACCCAGTGTCTGGGCTTGAATTGTTACTAGTGACCATTCTGCTAGAATTACACTGATTTTCTCATGTATGTGTCATTTTGAAAGGATAGCAGAAACTTGCAGCTGCTCTGTAGTTGATATATATAGTCATGAGTTCTTCTCATGAGAGAAGCACCTTTAACTCAGAGACCATTTTATATTACCCACATCTTTACCTGGCTTTTCCTGAAAACAATAACTGCTCTCTAGTATGGGCTTTTCCTACATCCCACCAAAAGACACTACCCATTGCACCAGTGACACTACCGCGGTTGAGTAGTCAGTGTTAAAATATTAAGTAACTTCAATAGGGATGTGTGTTGTCTTGAGAAGAAAGCAGAACTACCTACAAAGCTCTTCTGTCCAGAGAAAAATTATGACAATATTAGTTTAGAAATACTATAAAACTTCATAAGCAGATGCTTTGGAGTGTATGAGCCTATTCAAAAGTCCCTTAGGAATTCAAGCATCTGGGCAGCATTTAAGACGCTACTAGATGACTTGTAGTCATTTTAAGATCCCTCTCACATGCAGAATTGAATGGTGATGAATGCATGGAGACATCCATCCTCCCTCCTTCACTCCACATACAGATCCCTTTTCAACTAATGCCATGATCTTTCCTCAAATATATGAGAAATCATTTCTGGAAGAAAATTATTTATAGCTGGTAAAGATGTGAGTAGAAATATGAGATCTGTGCAAAGATACTACAGTTGTGATTTCGAGTCTGTTGTTCCTCTCTGTGTTTGATCTAATGAAAACTGACACAACTAGATGAATGAATGATTCTACCTGAACTAAAGGATATTTACAATGAGCCCGAGACCTAAAAACATTGACACAGTTTTATCAGTTATGTTTCTCTGTCTTCATGGAAGTACTCATTCCCAGCATCAGAATGTCCCACAATTTTATTGTAAATAAAATTTGCAATAGTTCAAATACTCCCTAGGAGTTTGATTAGAATTTTCATATTTGTTTTAGTGAATTATTCACTGGTTTACCTAAAAAGAAAGTCTTAAAAAAAGTACTTTAGATTTTAAACCATACTTCATATTTAGACTGTGTTTTGATCCAAGGGTTTAGCAACTGCAGCAATGTCAAAGAAGCTTTATGAGTGATAACTTCATTCAAACCATTCATGAAAGAGGGTTTCCCTTCTGACAATTTTTTCTTTACTCTGTGCATGTGTGAAGACTGCCATAAATACTAACTTTTCAACACCAGAAACCCATGTTGCTGAATCAGAAAAAAAGAACTTTGTAAATTTTAAATAAACTCTAGGACTACTTACTCCTCTAGACCTTGATCTTAATTTTTTTTTGTTTCAAATACTTCAAAACAACTTCTGCGGCACTTCACAAAATGTGAGACTAAGCACTTCAATGTTACACCTGTAACTGAAATTGACAAAGTAAAAATTTTCTAGAGCTAGGAAGATAAAACAAATAAATAAAAAGATATGCAATAAGAAGAAGGTGGAAAATATTCCCATTGTGGTATGGAAACAGAGCATGTATAAATTAAAAATCCTTTCCACAAGCCTGATAACCTGCATCCTCATATGTTCCTTGACAGAACAGGAAAGGCTTTGAAGCTAAATAAATACAGAAAAGGTCTCCATAAAAACATAAGGTCAAAAAACTCAGTACTTTGTGTAAAGGGGTGTTACAAACACAAATTAGTCCTGAATGCTGGTTTAGTTGGGGTTGGATTTTTAAAAAATTTATAAAGGAGGAATTACACAGGTATAAAGGAGGGAGACTACAGGTGGCATAATGAATTGATTTTACACAAAAAGACTCAGTAGTAACCAAACCATTACTGCAACAGTGGAACTCCAAACTCTGGAAACTAGAAATTTTACTTGTACCATGTACATGCTTACATGAAGTTGATATTTGGGATATTTTGATTTTTTTTTTAATTTCTAATCAAAAACTAGAAACTCAAGGTTAAGCAATATTAGACCTTTAACTATAGAAATCTTTCTCTAGATTTGTAATAGAAATCCTCAACAGGCCCAGCTCCCTCAGCCTTTCCTCATAAGAGAGATGCTCCAGTCCCTTAAACATCTTTGTTACTCCCCACTGAACCTGCTTTAGTAGCTCCTTGTCTCTCTTGTCTTCAGGAGTCCAGAACTGGACACAGCACTCCACTTAAGGCTTCACCAGGGCTGAGCAGAGGGACAGGATCACCTCCCTCGACCAGCTGTCAGTGCTCGTCCTAATGCACCCTGTTGTGCCACAAGGGCACACTGATAGCTCATGGATAACATGCAATATTTGGTAAATAGATGTAAGCGATTTTCTGATTTTTTTTCATATGAAGAAAATGGCTATTAAATGTGAGAATACATTTTAAGTGGTATGAAATACTGTTGGTGTCTTTTTTTGCAATTACATATCCTAAAGTAAATACAATCAAATATTCAGCCAAGTACAAAAAAATACTTTGCAAATACTAATCTGACTAGACCCCAAGAACATCTATTAGTATTAAGATGAATCTCATGCAGTTTACCAGGAAGTAAGAGAAGTCAAAAAAAGCCTTCCAGCCTTTATAACAACGGAAAAGAGAGAGAAAAAGATAGAGATGTAACACTTGACTTTCACACTATAAGTGGCCTCAGCATTCACCTGAAACAAAAGACTGTTATAAGCCTCTTTTTTTCAAAAATGCAAGAATTATAGACTCACTGTCCTGCAAAAACTCCTAGTGGACTTCTCTTACCTTTTTTGTTCTCAACTGGTTTTTCTGATTCTAAAATTTTAAATAGCTACCAAGCTTTTTAAATTGAACGATGCACTTCAGTTGACACTGAAAAAAATAAAATACATATCCAAACAGAAAAGCAGGTAGTGCATTTTTAATGACAGTTTAGACTGAAATTAATTGTAAATCACAAAAACAGAAGTTCTTGGTATACATAAGTTACACCTTAATATTGTTTTTTTTGAAATTAAAAAAGTGTAACAGAATGAAGAACAAAGAACCTGGGATTGAATATTACACTCTGAGTTCTTTGAAAGAATATAGAAACCTGTAGGTGTATTTTTTTTGTTTGTTTGTTTGGTTGGTTTTTTTGTTTGTTTTTTTCTGTTTTTGTTAGGGTTGAGATTGAAAGTGTTTTAGATGGTATTTTGTGTTCAGAATCACATGTTTATTGTTTCTTATCTATATTACAGTCTTACAAATTGTGAGTTTTATAGCATTTCACTAACAAGTTACAAAATGGCTCTGTATTTATCTCTATATATAAGGTTTTTTAAGGAAAAACTATTCAATTAAGAAATGACACCTAAATTATTTTTAGTTTTAACGCAATAACTAATTATTCGTGTCCCATAATGTGGAATTTTTTTGTCTAATTATAAAATATCATTTAAACCCATGAAGAAGAAGGTGAAGAAGGATTAGTCATTGCCCTAAAACCTCTAACTTAGCTCTATATATAATATTCTAAAACCTTAAATTCTAAGTTTTTTATTATGTGATATTATGCACTTTTATTTAAACTACACACCTATAATCCTAGTTTTATCATTTAATTTTGGAAGCTTTCTCTATGGCCTCAGGTCAAATGTAGTGTTCTCTTGAGGGTCTGTGTTATTCTACACAGAGGACTAAAATTCTCAGTATCAAGGGTTACAACATGCAGGGAAAATTTTAAATTCTTCATTTGAAAAAAAAACAAAAAACAGCATTGTTTCAGAAGGAAAACGAATTCTTGTTGTAAAAGGATGATTTTTTTTTTTTATTTCCAGGCATTGCAAGAGGCCTGAATGCTAGAAGTAAGAATAAAGAAAATTATATGAGAAAAAGTTCACACTGAAAGTATTAAGCAACTCATGGGACCCAGCCAGACACATCCCAGGATCCTGAGGGAGAGAATGGCAGGCAGAGATACCAAGCCACTCAAGATCATATTTGAAAAGTTGTGGCAGTAAAGTGAAGTCCAGTGACTGGAAAAAAAAGAAACATCACAGACTGGCCCATCTGTCTGACCTCCAGTGAAATTAAGGAAAAGGTCTTCCTGGAAGATGTAGCAAGACAAATGAAGGCAGGGAGATAACTGGAAACAGACATGGTTATACCAAAGTGCAAATGCTGCCAGACTAATTTACTTACAATAGCTGTGCCAGTGGGACAAGGGAAGAGCAACTCATGATCTATGCAGACTTCTGTAAGACCTTTGGCATGGTCCCTCACAACATTCTTACCATAAAATTGGCAAGATATGTGTTTGACAGATGTACTGCTGGAAGAAAAAGAAACTGGACAGAAGACTACATCCAAAGTCAATGGCAACAAGTAGAGCCACCATGAGGGTGGTGAGATACTAAAACAGATTGCGCAGAGAACTTGTAGATGCCCCATCCCTGGCAGTGTTCAAGGCCAAGTTGCATGGGGCTCTGAGAAACCTGATTTAGTTGAACATATCTCTTCCCAAGGCAGAGGGTATTGGACTAGATCATATTTAAAGATTAATTTTAATGCAAAAAATCCTGATTCCCCAATTATTTGAAAATGAAGAAAAAGGAAATTAAAGGGAGTAGATATGTTTATCACTTCAAAACAACCAAGGATAATTTCAATTCTACAAAGTGTCCATAAATTCCAATTTTATAGTGTTACTACAGAATCACAGAATATCCAGAAAGGGGCCCATGAAAATCGTTGAGTCCAAGTTCTGGTCCTGCACAGGATAACCCAACCATCCCAACATGTATCTGAGAGCATTGTCCAAATACTCCTTGAACTCCATCAGGCTTGTGCCCATGACTACTACCTTGGGGTGCCTATTCCAGTGCTCACCCACCCTCTGGGGGAAGAACCTTTCCCTAATAACAAGCCTAGATGACTAACCTAAATCTCCCCTGACAGAGCAGCCATAAAGCCTGACTCCATATCAGCACAAGACTTACAGGAGTGCTTCAAATTGAGTGACTAGCTCTTACACTTTTCTTCCAAGTCCTGACTGTACTGATTTTTTGCCCCTGAGAAGGTGGAGTGACAGAGCAGCTGTGCGGGCACCCATCAGCTAGCCACGGTTAAGCCACTGCACTTAAGCATAGCAATGAAATTTACTGACACTAAAGCTCCTTTCAAGGGAGCAAAAAATAATAATCCAGATAAAAACCACAGATATAATACACTATTTTCCTTTTTATGAAGAAGTATTCAATTTTGTGGACAGCAGTATTATCTACATCTGGACAACAGCAGATCTTTTTTCCCCTAATCATTAATGAAATAAGGCATCAAAATCTCTTCAGAATGCATGTGTACGCTGTTAATGAAGAAGTTAACTAATCTTTACATGCACTAAACAAGCATTCATATATTTTTGACATTGTTCACAGAATTCCAGCTATCATATAATATATCAGCATAATTCTGTGATGCATTTATAAAGACATTTAACATGAAACACATTTTAATTTCACTGAATTCCGCAGGACTCCTCAGATATAAATTTAGGCAACACATTATATTCATCTGGATGTTAGATGTTGACAAGTTAAGCACATTCTTTAAAGCCATGACAAGAGTTTCCTACTGACCAAGAGCCCTAGTTTATAACATCTTGTGTAAGAAAAAATATTTAACAAGTAGATGGCAAAAAGTAAAGATATTCCTAGACTATATCATGTCACCAAGATTGTCTGATTATCTGTACTATAATAATAGCCATCATCACAATATAGCTAGGAGGATTCAAAAAAAGGATTATATTTAATGCAATTGTAGGTAAAATAAGAAAAGAAACTTACTGTCATTATATTTTTTCATGCTATATTTATGGACATAAACACAGTGTATATGTGTATAAACACAGACATATGTGGTGCAGTTGAGCTTTGACATAAATAATAGACAAAAACACAAAGAAAAATGCAACCAGGATAAATCAGACCAGTGATTACTCAAAACTGGACTATGCTAAATGAATCTACTCTCTTTGATAAAAGACTTGATTTTTTTTAGATACAGGGGAAAATGATACAAATCATATATTTGTATTGAGGCACTGTTATTCTTCAGCAAAGCATCATGAAATGGGAAATGAATAGTTAAAATAAAAACAAACTGTGATTATTTTATGAAACATAAAACACTTAGCAAACTATCCTGAACTAAGCCGAAAAAATCCCTAGCTATAAAGCTACATGAATTTGTAATATTGTTCTTGCAGGATCAGCTTTGGGACTTTAAGAATTCTAATTATTCACTTGGCTGCAGAAAACTGAATTAGCTAATGATATGTGCTAATGGTGATACAAAGCTAAAAGGCATTGCCTTTTGCTATGATGGAAGTTGTTGCCATTATAGAAAAGGATCTAAATACCACATTAAAGAAATTGGATCTAGAATACTGAAACAACTGAAAAAAGGTAAGTTGCCACTGTAAAAAGTACAAGGTAAAGTGTTTAAAGACAACTGCAAAGGGTGCATATTATATGTGTCAAAAATACATATATATATTAATTAATCATGAAATTATGAAAAGCCAAAGAAAGGCAGCTATTTCAAAGGCTAAGAAGTTTCTGGAAAGAATATGTATACATTTTCCTCACAGAGTTGAAGACTAACTAATGCTAATGATATAAAAAAATTGTATTCTTTGACAATATTACATACTAAAGCTTACACAGATTTCAGCTATCCACGCGCAACAAAGTGCACTCCACATGGAAAACACAGAGATAAGGTGCACCATGGTAAGAAAAGAGATTGTGTGTTTCAGAGAAGACTCAATAAGCCTACAAAAATAAAGGCTAACTGCTACTGATAAGTACTTTGGAAAGGAGAACAAAGAGACCAGTGTGTAAGCACAAAAGAAGAAGAAGGTTTATTCAAACGATAAGCAGAGTTATAAGACACAGCCCAATTGGTTGCAAACAACTAACTCTCAAAGGAAACTAACTTATCAATTCACCATTTTCAGGACAATAATCTGTTTACCATCTTAAGTAGCTGTTCATCCCTCAGGATCCTTCTGGGTATCTTTCAACTAGAACCATGCGAACATTTAGAATTTTGCACATCGTAAGAAGGAAAAAAATAAATCTGTGAAAATTCTTCAGAGGGAAGGGGCCAGTGGAACAATGCAATGTCAGGAAAATCAGGAACTGTAACAGAGAGCCACCAACACCTAAATTAAATCTTTTCAAAGGCAGATGAGTTTCTGGGTGGGTGGCTGCCACTCTCCTTTTCAATAATCATTCAATAGTGCTGATTAAATTTTTTTATGCAGATGTAATGTGATAGAGAAAACTCAAAAGTGCCTTTTTTCCCTTCATTTCCCCCTTTTGCAATGTTTTACTGACTGCATCTACAAGGTTAAAATAACAATTGTGTTACGAACTGAATGAAACTAAGTACAGGCTATATATTAACCCTAACCCTATAATTTAGAAATAATATTAGTTATCAAACAATTCATTTCAAAAACTAATTAATGATGAAATTCAAAGGCTTAGAGCTCTGTAAGAGATTTATTCCAATGTTGAAATAGGCTAATTTTACTCCTCTATAGCATAACATCTACCACTTTCACATTCACGTCCTATAAACTTCCTTTTGAAATTCCATTTGCAGAACATCTGCCTTTTCAAAACGATGAGAAATGGAAAGATGCCCCATGAGAAACTACAGCATAAAATCCAAACAGAACAGATATTCACTTTATTTCATGGCCAGCTACTGATTCTGTCAGTGATTTTAATTTACCTGATCAATCTCTATGGGGTTTTAAACTCCTAGTGCCTGGTAAAATTCAGTGGGAACCAGGCATCCACTTTTCATATGATTTAGAAAATCCACTCTTTGAATACTTATTAGAATAAGACTCTTTTACAAAAATATAAACCTTACAAGGTAAATGCTCACTCACTCTCCCAAACAAATGCAAACAACAGAGAAAAAACAGAAAAAAAAAACAAAAAAAAAAACCACTTTCATAAGAAAAATGTGTAAATAATAATAAAAAGAGAAAAAAATTTAGAAGACTTCAACTGATGTATGAGTCAAGTTGTCTTTTTTATCTAAAAATCCTACATCAGTTTCATAAATAAAACTCACAGAATAAATTCTGGTTTCTCTCTGTGCCACTGGGTTTTTTTCTTGATATGTATGGATAGTTTAAATCCAAATTTAGTGTAATTCTGTTCTAAGTGTTATTATATAGGTGTATCTATAAGGTAAAATTTTTCCTAGCTTATATTCTTTTGCTGTTGATTGATACAGGCAGCCTTTAGAAGAGAACTGAGAAAGGAGCAAATGCCAGGCGATCTACATAAGCCTTGAGTGCCTGCTAAGTATCATTTCCAATACTTACTGTTCTGGACCTTACTTCATTTCTAAGGGCATCTTGACCAACAGACTGGTAACCCAGCTGAAAATAAAGGGTCAGAAATAAAGGAGCTTGATCCACAGGCTGCATAATTTTCTTAATTATAATGTTAATTTTTTCATGCAGTCTGGGTTGGTGTCCAAAACTACAAAACTAAGGAATGTATACCACTACAGGGGAATTCCAGCCACCAAGGTTGTTTCTCCAGCTGCCACTGGTCCAAACCCATGTTATAGAGCAAAACCAGAAAGATAAATAAAGTGAAGACAGTTACAGTTGTTATATCTCAAATTCAATGAAGTAATACGGATGATGGAGAACAGAAAGAAAATGCTGCTTGCACTATCTGGTATAACTACTGGTGACAACCTTTTCATTCTGTGATGTCTTGCAGCACTGACATATGTACTCCACAATATGGCAAAAGGAGGAAAAACACTTATGTGAGGACTCAGACAATAAGACACTTATGTTAAAGGTAGGGAGGAAGTGGCACAAAAGCGAAAGAGAAACAGTGACTGAATGCGCAAAAAACTATGCTCCAGGCTGAGAAAAGAGAAATGCGATCAAGACAAGTCACGCAATTGCCACTATCAAAAGTGTCTGCATGACCTGATAGTAATTGATTTAATGAAATCAAAATTTATCCATTCTATAAAAGATAGTACCTATCAAGAATGTTTATATCATTACAATAGTTGTAAGACATTTTATTATGCAAATACAGTATTTTGAATTTAAAAATGCATTATTATTTTTAAATTTATCACTGTATGCCTAAAATATAATATAGGTTGCTGATAAACAGCAGAAATAACATCTTATTTCACACCAAAGTTTCACCTACTACAGTATTACCTGAAAATGCTATTCTGCCATGTTCTTGCATGACTTGGGTCTCTCAGAATATCTAGAAATTAATTTATTAAGTTGGAACAGTAATTTCATGTCCACTCAATAAGTCAATCAGTGTATTTCTAATGAAATGAAATTAAAACAAGCTGTAAATGGATCCCTCTGTTTCTTTATGAAACCTATCAGTATAGCTCTGTGCCTGTAAGACAGATGCTGAACAGCTGCACTTGGAGGTTACTAACCCATACTTGTTAGAGAACCCATATTTTGAAAGAGAAAAAGCTCTTTCAAAGACATTTGTCCTAATTCCGAGGAAATTTTTAAAAAGGGAAAAAGGCAGAGATGGCAGAAGTTGTATCAAACTTCTGAATAAACCTGAAAATAAAACAAAGTGTTTATACTTTGATGTGACTAAAAGACAAGATGCTACAATATTACTACATTTCTCAAGTTATATCACTGTATTTGTTTGTTGTATACTTTTTGAAGTATCTTCACTATTCAGATTAGCTTTCCCTCACAATGCCTTAATTCTAATTCACTTAATTCTATTCTTAGAAAAGCAGCTGAAGCAGATGCCAGAATGATAACATGAATAACAAGCAAAATATTGCAACAAAGAATATATTTCACTTAGTGATTTCTAACTAGTATTGTGGTGAGATGTCTTTACATTAGTTTTAGAAAAATGCTTTTCAAAATAAACAGAATTCATATACTTTGAATATGAAATAAATCAAAAGCTCTGAAGAAAGTTATTCTAGAATACTATCGATACTGAGATTGCCATTGCATGAGGTAAAGTAGAAAATAAACCTGTGTGAAATTTGGTGGTTTCTATTGTTACTAACATATACACAAATCTGGCTGTATTGAGTTACACTATTGCATAGCAGGAGAGTAATTGATACCACATATATTTGTAAGATTGCTGAGAATTCAAATGGCATAAGAACATCTGTATCATCTATATGCTTTCATAGAAATAAAAACAGTATTAAATACATATCCATTAGAATAGTAAACTGCCTTTCAAGTTGTCAAAAGCCTTCCCTTTCCTAATGTAAAAGAGTTCTTAAATTATAAAGATATTGTGTAGATATTAACCTAATAAATGTGATTTTAGCACTCCTTCAGTATATAAAAGGGTGTTTAGTATGACATCTGGTCTGGATTTGAGCTCCTTTTTTAATAGCCTCTAGCCGTAATGGTAATTAAGGTGGGCAACCCTTGTGCACTTACACCTCAGTACAGGAATGCTACATTTCAAAAAAAGGTTGCAACAGATATAAAATATATTAATTACTCCACATTAATCTTACATGCATTTGTAAAATTTGCATTTCTAACTTAATCTGACAATTTGCTTATAACTATAAATTTCTGAGACTTCTTTCATACCTTTTGAGCTTATCTTAATCCTTGAATCTAATTTATTTTCCACAAGTATTCTTCACTCATATTCAAAATTCTAGTGCAAATCACTCTTTTTTTGAATTACAAAAATTTTACAGAAACACTTTCTTTTGTACTCTGGAAATCCATCAACTTCTATACCAGATGAACAGGAAAATACATCATCTGTCCTTTTCTTTTTTATTTAAATTAAAGGCCAAGGCAGCAGCAGTAGCTGATTAGTCATTATTTGGAAACATCATACCACTGAACCTCAGTTCCTATTCAAAGATGATTTTGTATTGTAGGAACACCACAGGATTACTATTTTCACCAGAAGGAATAGTCGAGGCTTTCAAATCTTTTGTTATCCAATCTGTCATTTCAATTAGTCTAAACTACCTACATTTACCTTCTTTTTTTTTCCATCTGTGTGTGTGACATTTAACTGATGAATAAGTAAATGAAAGAGAACAGTTTCAGTATTGCAGCATAGTATTTTCACCTATGGAATTATGCCACTCAAAAAGAAAGCACAAATATTCACATTTCTTCATGATAAGCCTGCAAATTCCTTAAGGCACAAGAAAATAGCCAGCCTAGAGGAAAAGAACAGAGTTTTTTTTTCATTTTATAACTGTTTTCACCATCATTATGCAGTTTCCTTATCACTTTGCTGTACTTAAATTCCATTTCTTATAATTACTTAATCTCTTAACAAACAGAATTATTAAATTACACGGCTTCGCTGCACACTAGAGGTCAAGATGCACTGAGATGTACTTTTATGATTTCCAACCACTGAAAGAGGTAATGCCTTGTATTACAAATCTTCAGTCATCACTGGGCTTCTCACTCATTATTGAAAAAAACCTAGCAATTAGATCTAAGAGTGAGCAGATGAAAAACTAAATATTTTATGACTAATAATTATATACATTTGACATCAACACAGAACCATAGGATGGTTCGGGTCGGAAAGAATGTCAAAGATCATCAAGTTCCAAAACCCCTGTCATGGGCAGGTACACCTTCCACCAGACCAGATTGTTCAGAAACCCACCCAGCCTGTCCTTGAACACTGCCAGGGAAGCAACTTCCACAACTTCTTTGGGCAACCTGTTCCAGTGCCTCCTCACCATCACAATACAGAATTTCTTCATAAGGTCTATTTTAAATCCACCCTCTTTCA
Organism: Anomalospiza imberbis; assembly: GCF_031753505.1. Lineage (NCBI taxonomy): Eukaryota > Metazoa > Chordata > Aves > Passeriformes > Viduidae > Anomalospiza > Anomalospiza imberbis. Next base: position 34,525,122 of record NC_089721.1, on the reverse strand, counting down.
GTTGAAAGCCATCACTCCTTGTCCTGTCACTACATGCACTTGTAAAAATTCACTTTCCAGCCATTCTGTAGGCCTCCCTTAGGTACTGGAATGTGCTCAAAGGTCCCTCCAAAACTTTCTCTTCTCCAGGCTGAACAGCTCCAACTGCTGTCTCAGTCTGTCTTCATAAGAGAGCTGTCCTGGCCCTCTGACCACCACTGTGGCCCTCCTATGGACTGATTCCAACTACATTCTGCTGATGTTGGGGCCACTGAGTTGGACACAGTACTCTTGGTAGGGTCTCACAAGAATGGAGTACAATGTGAGAATAACCTCCCTTCACCAGCTGGTTATGCTTTTTGATGCAAACAAACATAGGTAATAGAAACTTAAAAGAGTTTTCCTTCAACTCATTTTAAGCAAATTTTTTTTCAGAATGCTGTGCAAGTACAATAATTCAGTATTTTCATCCATCTTTAAAATCTTTAAATACACTACCCTTTCCTCTGTGACAAACTTCATTAGAAAGTCAGAAAAGGAAAAAAAAAAAAAAAGAAAAAAAAAGGGGAATGAAATTCGATAATTCGATCCAGGACTGAAAACAAAGCTGATTTGAAATGAAAATTTGTTTTGCCTGACATTCAGTAGGAAAATATACACTCACTTTCCTTTCCCCCCCCCCACTATTAGAAAAAGTCCAACTGAACTCACATTTACTGAAGTTATATAGTAAGTGATACCAATTTTTTAATCTGTAGGTTTTCAACACAGATACTTGAAAACGTAAAACAGTAAAGGCACTGTTTACATGGTAGGTATTTTGATTCAATGGACTTCCAATAACCTAGTTAAAAACTTAGTATTATACTGAGTTAAAAACTTACATGTACTGAGCATGTGCAATAGTCCTATTTTTTAAATGATAACTAGTTAATTTTATAACATTTATTTTAAATATACTGAGTTTATTTGCCAATGTTGTACTTACTGCCTCTGGAACTCTGGTGGAGTGTTTCACACAGTGTAAATTTAGAGGAAGATGCAAGTCCTGGACTCTGTAATTTAAACAGGATTTTTCCAACTGATTTCATTTGTGCAGCATTTCACCCACACACTTAAAAACATTTATTATATAGACAACTAAAGGTATATTTATGAAAAGAGAGATTATATCTTCAGTGGAAATAAATACTAGGTTTCTTAGACCTCAATCACACAATTCTTTGCTATGAGTGGCATAAAACTACAGCGTGTAGAATTTGAAAGGGCAGACTGGAGGACTGAAAGGAGTGTATGTTACCTATCTCTCCTACTTCTTTTCTTCCCTCATGATTGCATATAGCTGTGTTAACACCTTCAGGTTTTGGGTTTGTTTTCCATTGTGAATACTGTGAAGTTCACTTTTTTATGCAAAAGACATCTAATCCAATATTATTCTCTCAAATTTTCTCTCATTCTTTGTTGTGTTATGGAAATACAGTACTTTTTATAGTATAAGGTATCACAATCTTATACCTTTTTTTATAAAATTATAAGGCTTAATAATACTTTACTTCCATAGTCAATAGTTGAAACACAACATAAAAATTATTAGGAGCACATCAAACCTTGAGAGTGCCTAGTCCAGAACCTGGGTCAGCTACAGAAACTTTCTCAGAGTCATGCTTTGCTCAGTTTTAAGTATCTCCAAAAATAGGGACAAAAACACTTTGACCTATTCCAGTGCTCGGTTAGTCCTGGAATAATAGCAGTAATAACAACAACAACAGAGTAACCAGTACCAATTATAAAAATGTCTTATGTTTTAACAGAGCTTCATAGGCCTCTGGGGCTGTCAACTAGGGTTCCTTGAGAAGACTGCAGCTTTCATATCTTCACCCTCTACCAACAGGTGTATTTATATGTTCACAGGTAAAATTTGACTCAGCCTTCTTATATTGGGCCAAGCTGTCCCAGCTCTCAATTTCTCTTTGTATGACAGTATTTTAATTCCAGCACTGCCTTTGTGGGCCTTCAATGAACTCACTCCAGCATGTCCCTGTTTCGCTTCTACTGAGGAGTCTAATGCTGAACCCAACAGTCCAGATGCACCTGACCATGCCTGAGTGAAAGAGAAGGATCACCTAATTCCTGAAAAATGTTAGCCTTCCTTACCGCAAGGACACATCACTGAATTATGGTCAACTTTTGGTGAACCTGAACTCCCTGAACTTTTCTGTCAGGCTGTTTTTTCAGCTGGTCAGCCTCCAGTGTCTCAGGGGTTGTTCCTTCCCAGATACAAGGCTTGCCACTTCCCTCTCTTCAATTTCATGAAATTCCTGTCTCCATCATGCCCACGTCCCTTGAATCATTATCCTGTGAAGAGTTTTGATAAAATACCTTGTATAGTGACACAAATTTAAGATATTCTCTATTTTCATTTTGTTTTCCTAATGAACCCAAGCATGAATGCCAACCTCAAGTATATACAAGTGAATTCCTGAGGAAATGCAAAAAAAAAAGGTTACTATGAATAATCAGACACAGATTAATGGAACACCTGTTAGAATTTTAGAAATAAGTGCTTTACATAGAAGTTTCCAGGACAGAATCACAGAATCATCTAAATTGGAAAAGGCACTTAAGAAAAGTGAGACCAACAAAACACTGCCAAGTCCACCATATAACATATTCCTAAGCATCACAACTATACATATTTTAAGTATTTCCAAGGATGATGACTTAACCACTACCCTGGACAGCCTGTTAGAGTGCTTCATAAGAGTGCTGAAGTAATTTTTCCTAGTATCCTAGGTAATTTGTTTCAAGTAAAATTACCAACTATCACATAAGCCTGAGAAATCAGCCACTGCCAATGATGTAGTTTTTAAAAGGTCTCTATTTTGATTCAGTTTTAGCTGATTAGCATGAGCTGAGGAGTATTTTAAGCAGTATTAGCTCATTTAGTATTAGCTGATGCAGTATTCGCTACTGAAGTACCAGCTGATTAAATTACTATAAACAAATTCACATTTTTGAAATTAGCATCAGAATTAACATTACAACTGAGAATAAGGACAGGTCAATATCCAACCTGGTATCATTAAAACCAAATATTAACCATCCTTTACCCAAAATATTTTTATTGAAATACACATCCACAAAAGAATTCCTATAAAAACCATAAGCAAAGAAAAATGATTGTTAAAAAAGTCAGTCAGATCTCTACAACAAACCTGAGTTACATAGTTCATTGTCTAGCATTAATTAGCTATTGTCAGCTTGATATTGTCTTTCATTTTTCACTGAGATGACACACATAAGATGCAGTTTGTCTGAAAGTACAATGAATAGGATAGGTTAACCCCCTCCCAGTGCTGTTTGTGCTGCAGAGTTAAAGTGCTGCGCACCGACTTCATGCCTTTTGACAGTGTGAACACCACAAATGAAGAGCTGCATGAAGAACTGAAATAGCAGGTCTCAGGGGATCAAGAAAGAAAGCACTAAGCTTTACTGTTTATTAGTAAGGGGTAAGTGCCAATCATTTAATGATTTAATTACTGAGGCTAATTAAGATAATACACAACGGTAAGACTACAATCAAATAAACAGGGGTCTTTCAAAACTCACAGTTTTTAGGCTAGGATCCTGAGAACTATATTTTTCTTAAGGTAGTTTGTGTGAAGGCAGTGCTACCCCAGTATGAGAAAAATTGCAGCAGAATCAATGAAACATAGATGTTGCATTAAAATGAAAGTATTCAGAAAAGAAAAAAAAAACCAAACTTTGCCAGAATAGCAACTCTACAGATCCTACCATCTAGTAAATTGGGGTAATATGGTGCATTTTAGCAAAATGACAATTCTTAAAATTCTTTGCAGAGATAAAATGTCGTTTTTTAAAAAGCAGCATACAGTCTTTAAAAAGCACCACTACAGTCTCTTTTGAGAAGGTCTGTATAGTCTAGACAGATAGAAAATTAGACTTGGGCTTCCATTTTATGTCATTAATCATCGGTTACCTTTTCTTCATTGAATATACTGAAAGATCAGCAGATAGTAAGTCTTGTCGGTCTGACTATTTGCTTGATTGTATAACACAGATACTATTGAAAGGATTTTTGTGATTCTTTGGAAACAATTTGGTCAAGCAAAATACCAAACTCTGAGATACAGTGAGAAAGCATGTCCATTTGAGTATAAGGAAAACAAAGTTGCTTAAACATTAGGTTGAAATACTCCTTTACTGACCTCTAATGAGTTTCTGCAATTCACATGAAATTTCTTTGATGAATTTTTCAGTCTATTATTTCCACATGGGTGCTCCTACTTTGTTTCTACTTAGTGATGCACGACTGACAACATTTCTGGACCAGATTCCAAGGACGCTTATGAAAACAGATGCGTATTTTTGACATTAAGAGATAAGTGGGAAAGCTAGCATAAGGAAGGATAAAGAGAGCTGAAGGGCAAAATGGATGCATAGGAAGAGACACAAATGGTAAATGAAGAACTCAGGAAATATGAATTGCTTCACTAAGAGTGTGAGGCCCACGGATATTCACAGCACAACGGAAAAATCAGGCACCGTCTGGTGCCAAAGAACATGTAGTGGTGAAGTTTAAGCCTGGCATGCTGCTGGTCTTTGCAAGTGCACAGCAATCCTGCATTTCACTCAGATCAGCTAAAGAATACTTCCTGACAGCAAAAAAGCATGCCTTCTCAAAGCAGAAAACAACCCCCCCCTACACCAGTCAGAATGCACTCCAGCTTTGCCTAAATAAAACTGAGCCACAGACTGTTAAGAGGTAACTCACCAAGCAGAGAAGGTGTAAGGACAATTGTTGCCCTAAAGGTCCCAGGATTTGGAGCTCGGTACTCAGATTGTGATAAACACTATTTTTAGACCATGGATTCTGCTAACTTTGTCCAACTTAGGGTATTTTGGCAGAAAAGGGAAAATGCATTAACTATTGGAGAAATTTTGCACACTACTTTAAAAGCTTTTAAATTAGGAGCATTTAGAGATAACTACTCCAGTAGTGAGATTCAAATTACCCTAAAATCCAATTTACAGTTAAATGGTATTTGTGATTTAAGTTCTTATCTTCCTTTACATCATTTTTATGTTAAATGTCTTTTTCTGGACATGTCAGCATTTTAAAGAGAAAAGAAATTATTAAATTCCTCTCCAGAACGCATAGTAGTGTAATTTATTTATCTTAAAGAAAACATTAGTGTTGCAATCAGAAATTAATATCAAGAAAATATTTTTCAGAGAGCTTAAGATTTTTTCTAAAACTTCAATCTCAAACATTTGAGTATAACTGAATCAGAATATTGTATGAAATATTACCTTCTTATTTTTCTGAATCAGTTCTTCAAAAGAAATTTCAGCAGCCTTCTAAAACCATCAATCTTTTGGATACCATTGAGATCCCAGTTCCTGTAGCAATACCATATAGTCAAAGACAACAGCTTTCTTTTTAATTGTGCATTACCTGCCCTGCACTTTCCTGGCAATATTCTCCCAAATGGCAAGGAGTGTTTGACTACCTTTGTAACATGTTTTCCCTAAATAAACCCCAAAAACAAACAAACAAGCAAAAACCCAACCAAACAAAAAAAAAAAACCCTGTAAATTTATTAAAATTTACCTGTAATGTCTGAATATATTGGATTAGGCACTACAAATAAGGATTATTAATTTATGTCCTGAAAGTCAGCTTTGGATAGGATACCTGGATGACTCTGGTGAAAAAAAGTTAAGATGCAATATTCCTTTGAATCTGAGAGTCTCAGTATAGACCCTTCTCTTGCCTACAATCAGATGTCTAACAAATATGATTTCTGAGACTGATATGTGCACAATGAGATGCTAGTCCTTACTATTTCAAGCTATCTATAGCTCAATGAGTTCTGATGACTTGCTGTTGCACTTCTATGTTCTGTTCACAACCTAAGAAGCAAACAATAAACCAGAAAGAAAATACTAATATGGAATTAGATAAAATTGTCTTGATAAAAGAATAATTGCAAGAGCTACACATTGACACACTAAAAACTGAGAGGTATAGATTTGGTTCTCCTACATTAGAGACCCTTTTTTATTCTCACTGATTCTTCAAAATGCTTTCTTTGTAAAGTGAACAGACAAGACAGATCTATTAACATCAAAGAAATACAAACTCTTGATCTTCAGGCTCTCAGAGTAGTGTGTATTTTCCCCCAAGGTTAAAATGTATTTTGCAATAAGACACTGAGCCATGCACTCATAGATAAGGAAAAAGATGCACACATACCAAAAAAAATCAGATGCTAAAGACTCAGAAGATCTGCTCAGTGGCAGCAATGAGCATTAATTAACAAAGGCTTCTATAAACTCTCACTTAAGTGCACATGTTAGAGAGGAACCCATACAAAAATACCAGTCTATACCATACTGAAGGAAAAACAGTGTTTAGGGCATTCTAGACAAAAGGTGTTTTTTTCTGGCTATGGAAAAGGTACACAAATCTTGCTGTGCTTGGGAATCTAAGAATAATTTGGCTAGAAGTTCTAATATATTCATATAAATAAAATCCACAAATTCTATCCAAATTCTGCATTTCAAAACCAAATAAACAAATTCAAGGCCGAATGTAGCTAAAAATTCTGTTTAGCCTCCATTCACACATTTGCATTTCTTCATAAGGAAAAAAAAAACAGAAAATTGAAAGAGTACTGGAAATGCATTTATTAGTATTTAAAGTTATACATCTTTGAGAATAAATACTCCTTTAAAAAAATGTATCCTATATTTTATGCACAAAAAATCCAGATGGATTAATGATCAGGTTTCTCAAATCTGCTTATACATAACCTACCTAAATTGAGATCAATTATTAGTTGTCTCAAGGTTCTCAAGACACCAAATTAGCTCCTGCTCTCTATGGGTACTGAGATGCTGTCAAATGGTGTATAGCTGAGAAAAGTTTTCTAGAGACTTTCTGCCATGGGAAAATCCCTCAGATTTTTAATGTAAATCTAGAAGCTATTTTTAACATGCTCATGTTATCCACATTCATAGTCTTGAGTTGCCAAAGCACTTCATTTCACTGTAATGTTTTTAGAAGTCTGCAGTTCTTGATAAAAAATAACACGGAGTTGCTACATAGAATGCAAATAATTAATCCAAGAGAATCTTGTTTCATTAGCTTAAAATTTTAACACGTCTTTAGTAACAAATATATCTTCAATTAGTGCATTGCCAAATTATTTTAACAGCATCTAAATTAATTTCTTATGAGACATTTAATTTTAAAACCAACTATATACTGTAAATACTTTTAAGGGAATCTGTATCCTTTTTATTTCAAAATATGTACTTATGAGTAGATACTGTGTCATCTCCCTAAAATGTTGTGGGTCTTTTCTGAGTTCCAGTTTACCTCAATTTTTTAGAATGCATACATCTTTAGATGCTACAACCTTTAAGTCACTTTCATCAGACCACAGATAATGGAAAAGGTCAGTGAACATGTTACACTTCACATTAAGTGTATGTCTGAAGATCAAACTTTATAAAAGAGGAAAAAAAGGTGACTAGGATTTTCCATTAATGTACTTCATCTGTGAAATGTAAAGCTTTATAACACATCTTGTAAAATAACTAATCCTTGTATCTCCTGCCTCAAATCAACATACACAAAAACACATAAACACAGAGCTGGCATATATGGGAGCTCTGCTATCAGTAACACTAATATTGTAATCTTCCAAAATTATAAACTGTATTTGCTTAAATGCTTGCCACAGCCTCCAATTTCATTTCCTATATAATACGTTATTATATATAGATATAGTAATTTTGATATACTTGTGATACAGTGTGATACAAGACTCTCCAAATCACATTTTCTGGAAAAGTTAGTGTCAACAAACGCAATGCAAAATACATGCTGAAACTGTATGTATGTCTGAGTGTAAGATTACAGCAAATGCCTTATTAGGACACACTAAGTCTTCTTGTCTGCTATCATGTCTCCATGTCAAGATAACATGCCATATATGGGCACATTAGCCTGGGCAATTTTTGGGGTCCTTTCACTTCACATGCATAATTACATCAACAATGGCATTCCTGTTTGTTCTTTTAGTATTAATTTATAGACCTCCTGTACATGGATTTTTTAAGTTCTTTACAACTATTAATACTGTCTGCCTCCACAAAAATGAACAGCAATTTCCATTTTTTACCTGCTTTTAATAACTCTTCTACTAAAATCCCCAAACTCTACAGTTCTATTATTATTAAGTAGGTGGATACCCATTCTGTTTTCATTCTCTCCTCTGCCCCCATAATTCTTCAGACTTTAGCCATAATCCCCACAACCCACTTCCGCCAACTCTCCTTGAAACTGAAAGAGTCTCAGCCTCCTGAGACTCTTCTCACATGGCAGCTGTCCCATCCTCTGGACCATTTTAGCTGTCACTGAAAACATTTTATGTAACTCAGATGTGTTTCCTTGAGATAGGTATGTCAGCCTGTATTTTAGCATGCAAGATACAGGTGCACTAGGGTTTATACCATTTCCAATGATTTCCTCCTCTTCCTAATTCCCAAGGTAGAATTACTCATAGGTTTAAAACTATGTTTTTTACATTTAAAAAAAAGAAACAAATGGATTATCTTTGGCACTTCTGTAGTAAGTCTAGCACCTTGTGTACTCTCTATGAAATACATAAAGTCTGACTCTGAGAATATTCAGACATATAGGAGAAAACTCACATTTAAGCACACTGTTTCAATAGATACAATATAATTGACCACAATCAGCCACTAATTGCCATTAAACTCAAATTTATTGAGCAAAGTTCTCTATTACAAATGCTACATTCTGAGAAGAAAATACATATCCATCAGCTGAAATAAGCCTTCAGTTTTATAAAAAACTTATTACCAAAGATGATAAAAGCATTTTCCTAGTCCTGAATCTCTGTTTTTCTCCTCCTGCATTTTCTCCAGTTTTTCAGGAACCACTGACAAACTTCAATGCATTACTGGCCTCACTATGCCCTTATCTGTAAGCTTAATTTGCCTTTTTATTCACATTCATTCTACCTTTGCTTTTCAATCAAAAAATTTTGGACCCTACAACCTTATTTTAACACAAAGAATCTTTCACACACAAAAAAAAATTCTTTGTTTATTTTCAAAATCGTTACATTTAGAGATACTATGCACTCTTTATTGCTGGTAAAAGGTGTGCTTTTTTACTAGAACAGGAGACCAATTGGCTATTTCTCTATTCATTCTAGATATCACCTGCCCATATTCTCTACAATTATTTTACATACTGGAGTGTATGTGATATTCTTGGATGAAAAAAATGTCACAGGTGGAACTTTCCTGGAAATGTCCATACCTAATTGACTCTCACTACCAAAACAAATTTCTTATCACTTTTCTTTATTGTTTCTGCCTCCTTCTTAGCAATTCCATGTATTAAAATAAAATCATCACCACTAGAAGCTCTCTCCATTCATATAGGTACTGAAGTAGAAAGCACAGAAAGCTTTACAAAGAAAATTAAAAATCAGTTCCTTAGGAGTAACTGGAACAAAACTCTACCAGCTTAGATTTCACAAAGACATACAGACGAAGAATTTACATCCCAACAGAAAAAAATTTAAATTTCTATTTTATTCTCTTCCTGAGAACAGCCTTGTTGGGAAAAGGCTTTCAGAATTTATGTTTTGTAGGAATTTGAGAATGTTTGCTACTACTTTGCACAGCAGAACCATGTCCGAAGTGTTTATAGCCATGTCCCAGAATTTCTTGTAAACTTAAATTACCATATGCCACACATTTTCAATTTTATGTTTCTTAGTAAGTTTATGTTTATTAAAAGACATTTTAATTGTCCTTTATCAATATATTCTCCTCAATTATATAACATGAAGTTGGTAATCAAGAGACAAAATTCTACATTCAATTTTTTCATAACATGTACCTTACAGTTTTCTGTAATTCAGTGAAAGCCACAGTAGCAATCTGTACTCAACCCAATGTTTAAATCTATTTTACCGCAATTTAAAGTCAAGCTGTAACTTTGTTCTTCACATAACTTCCTTTAGAAGGAAGCAGTCAAAATAAATTAGCAATTTGCAAATTAATCTGTATCATAGAAAAATTGTTTAAAATGCTGTGCATATTCACAAGAATTTGAAAGGATTAAATTAAAAAATATTTGCCTAATTATTTTGAACAAATATGGCTTGAAGCAGATACTGATTAAGCCAGAATCACTCTATCCATATGTTATTTTGGGGGGATGGAGTTTACTGAAAGATAGGGTGAACAAAAGTGAATGGTGACCTTTCTATACATATTCAGGTATTTTTCATTTTCTAAAGATGTTGTCAGAAATTCACTACTGAAACAGATGCTGCTTCTCAAATTTTATCTCCATTTCAGCCAGTAAGGATTAAGCTTGAGACAGGGGATAAAAATACTGTAAAACACCACAGCAGCTGTTGTGCTGTGTGAATATAACCTAAAAAAAAATTCTAAAATTTCTGTACCGGTGTTTCTTCTTCCTTTTTCCCTAAGAGCATTCCTATATTGAAATTATGATATGTACCTCTAGTAAACTTTTGAAGCATGTTCTTAAGCAATCTAGCAGACACACTGGAATTCACTGCCAATTCTGACACAGGAATATTAATGACTCACATTCCTTTATCTGCCAGTGGTCATTACTGATGCTGCAGGGAATTACACAGTGAGATAACTACCCATACTGTAGTTTCTCCAAAAACACTTGCTGTTAACAGATAACATTAATCTAAATCATGTGGGTGTGTCCAACTCTGCAAAGCCATTAACGTAAGGTTCTCATATCTAGACTTTTGGGTGTCTGGGAAGATTTGAGACCCTGAATTTTCTGACTCTCGTTTTATACATACTCAAAAATTTTTAGAAGATAAAGGCTTTTTTTTTTACTTGGGGAACTTCACTGCCTCCACAGTCACACACAGGCAAAGTTGCCACAGCTTCTCAGATTCCCAAGCTTGCAACTCAGCTCTGTTCAGTGCTCTGCTTTAGGGAGGTACGGGTTTACAAGTACCTGAAGTAACAACAGCTCTGAAAAGAGCACTAAACAGCTCTGAAAGAGTCACAGCAACAATCTTCAGAGCACCAGAGATGCAGATAGAAAAATGTTCAGAAGAACCATTCTGTAATATTCTTCAATTTGTTATGAAGTTCAAAACCCTAGTGATTGAATTCTGAATCTACACTTTACAAAATACACACAAATCATTTGTTCATATTACATTTCAAATGTTTTTTTTATATAATGATTTAGAGTTAACCAAAACACACATTCATAAAAATTATTAAAACTGAAAAAATTTATTCCTCAAGCAGCTCACAATTTTGTTGTTGATAATTTACACCAGGTTAAACAGATATGGTGGTAGTTATGGCTACCACTGGAACTCAATTATTCAAATTTGCATCAGTGTAAGGATTTAAAAAACAAGGGTTGGATAAACCCTGGCTCATGCAAAGAGTTTTATTACCTGTAGTTTCTGCAGCTAAGTCAGTATGTTTGGAATGATCGCATAATATTTTCATTTTCCCTGACTTTTAATCTTAACTATCACATTTATTCCAAAGCCATCACTTTGCTGCAGAGCAAAATGGCTGCATCTAGAATGGCTTGGTATGACTGTCCCACTTTCCCCTAAAACTAAAACTTTAACTGATGGGTGATTTACTTGACATATGTAATACCATATTTAACAAGTCCAACAAAAAATTACTCTTGCAACAATATGTACTAATTTTCATCAAATAAACTGAAAAATGTCCTAGAGTTGAGCTGAAGAGAGGCTGTCAAAATTCTTAGGAAAAAAAAAGAAAGAAAATTGGAAGCTTCCCCCCCACCCCTGAAAAAATCCCCAGCTTATAGTTCAAGTCTCTTGAATCACCATTATTAAAAAAAAAAAAAAAGCAAAAAAAAAAAAAAAAAGCAGCGCAATATAACCAAAAGGCTGTATCTGACATACAGTGCATGCTATCACCACCAATATAAAGACAAATGATACTGTAAAAAATTACCAATAAAGAACAGAAAGATTTTATCTTTATTTCTTTTTGTCACTGCCCATACCGGAAAGCAATTAATTGAAATTACCTGCTGAAATATATCAGAGTTTGAATGTAAATCTAATTTACTCTGAAAAAAATTCACTAACTATCAAAGGTACATGCACAAAAAAGTAAATAATTTCCAGACTGGGCTTCATTGCATATAGTGTTTCTGAACTTATTCTGGAACAGTGATGTTTTTACTATGAACCATGTATGTCCACCTGTAAGACTTACTATAACATAACTGCTTTCTGTAATTTAATTACTTTGAAAGATCTGTTGGGTAGTTTAGTCTTACAGACAAGTGCTTAGAGAGAAGAAAATTAAGTATGGACTGCATGAATGTGTTTCAGATAGTTGAAGCACAAAAAAAGTTTTTTAAGAGAAAGAGTGATATTAGCAGGGAAAAACACACATATTCCCTAAAAAGCAAAACTTTTAAAAAAAGTGGAAACAAAATATAGAGGAAAAAATGGTTTCACCAATACTAAATTACTGTCTTTACACCCTATTAAACAAGAATTTGTCTCAATTACCCCAACATCTGTTATAAGTAATCACTCTTCTGTCAGAACTGATCCTGGCCTAGAGATGATGATATGATGGTACAGTGGTTCCCTGCATGATGGTAACTGTTACAATATGCATTAGAAGCCAAAGAACAAGCTAAGCATTATTTACATTTGAAACAATTGAGAATAGAAGCAGTATACAGCAAATGCATTGTTTTTAGTAAGTATTTCTGTTTGCCTTTTTACAGTAAGCTGCAAACACTTCTGCTGAAGGAAGACAGAATTTTTGCTTCTCTTCCAAAACAGCATCTCCCAAGAAGTAACATAAGACAAACGTCAGAGCAGAAGCTATGTAACCAAGAATGAAGGAAGAACACTAAACAGACAAAGTAACTGCAGAGAATTAATGTAGCAGTTAACACAGCAGAGAATTCTGAAATGCTGGTGTGGCCAGGCCTTTCTCAGTGTGGAAAAGGAACAGGACACACAAGAATCAACCCAATTGCTAAAAAGCAGGATGCAGACTCTCTGCAGAAAAATATTTGATTCTACTAATACAAATTAAACTTCTCTTTTTTAAAAAAATGGAATAATAGGAAAGACCAGGAGGTCTTTCCTTTAGAAGGAATTTATATTTCCACTTTAGAAGTAATTTATATTTCCTATCTTTCTTTGAGTTCAGTGGTTAAGTAAGCTCAGTCACCCTTGTCAAGGTCAGAAACACATAATAATGTGCCATATTTGATAGTTTTTAAATAAATATGTTATGTAGGAGTCTCTGAAACATACATGCATCTTGTTATTAAACAGATGAACCTGCATAAAGCTTCTGGATAGTTACTGTTCTGTCAGTTCATTGAAAGAAACAAGAAAATACCCAGTTCTTTTGTTATGACAAACAAAGCTATATTACTAATATCTCAGTAGATGTAGTGAAGCATTGCTATCTACACCACTGAGAACAGCCCACTCAAAGAAAAACACTGTAGACTAGCAGATTGCTGCTCCCCAATGAGCAAGTACTAATGAACAAGTACTTTCTTTCCTCAGCAAAATGTGTTTTACTCCTTCTTAGTGTGTACTGATCCTACAAATACCAAACATAAAAGAAGATGTCTAAAAAATACTCAAAATTCTTGAGATTTTTTTCACTTCTTGCATTTAAAAGCATCACATCATGTTACTAACATTAAAAGGTAAAAACAGCAAAGGTAGTTTTGCCACCTTTCAATTTTGTTTACTTTTCTCAGTCAAGCGTACATTTTGTTTCTGGATTAAGAGTAAGAATCAAATCTGGTTTGCACATATACTTGTTGACACAGTACATTTATCAGCCCCCACCAACACATTTCAGAATGTGGGGTCTTTCACAATGATGAAGAAAAACAAAGGTATCTCATTCCCTTCCTCTCTCATCTGTGAAGGTTGTATGTAAACCAAAAAGTACTAAGGAATACCATTGGAAACCAGTTCAGTAGCATTAAGCTGGCTTGCTACTTGGTGCTACTAATCCCACTCACAGTGACTTGACAGCGAGACTGGAAGAGCATGAGTTCTTTACTCATTTGCAACTACTCTAGAAAGCATACAACCTTGTGCCAATGTTTAGATATACTTTCTCTTCTGCAGTGCCTTGACGTTAGCAACAGGAGAATAATGGCAAGAAAAAAGGAAAGCACAGCCTTTACAGGGTGAGAAAGAAAAAAAAACAACATTTTTTTTTATTCCCTTTGTCTCACCTTTTGTGCCCTCTTCCCATTAAAATGAAGTAACATAGTCCTACCACTCTTAATGAAGAATTTCAAGAAAAGCACTAGGTCAAAGCAGGGTCTGGGCCCTTCTAGAAAGGGCAAGACAAAACAGGAGCGAGAGTATGTGCAAGTGCAGAGGGCAGAGCAACTCCAGAACAGCAGGACCTTTTCTTCAGGGAAGGAGGGCTAATCCTGGATAAAGACATATCTTTCTGTGTGGCTGCATACATAAGGCTCACAGATGCTGTCCTATCTCACTCAAGGCCATAAAATAACTATGTCTGTGGAGATTCAGTGTGTGTCCCAAGTAAAGTACTGTGTGCTAAGATGAAAATATGACTATACCCTCAAAGAAATTAGTAAAATAGAAGAACATTAACTTAACACTCACAGTATAAATGCAATATTAAGTGGAGTCAAATAAACATATATATGACACACAATTTAATTAATACCATGTATGTACACCATTTGCATATATGTATATAATTATTTAAGCAACTTAAAAGCTGGTGCATATTAAATACTTAAAAATTATAATCTCATTCTGAGAGAAACTGTCTCAAAAAGCTAATCTTTGTGCTTCTTGCAACTTTTAAAATAGGTGGAATACTACAATTGCAAAAGTGTCCAAGACATGGGCCCACTTCCTAATTAATTATTTGCTGGCTAAAGTGTTAAAATGTCCTTGGCTTCACCTTAGACACAATCATCCCAGCTGGTCATTATCTAACTGGAAAGGGGCCAAAGAATCTCAGCTGTCAGTGCACAACAATATGTATGTTTTGTCCTTTTTCCTCCATTTACTTCACTTTCACGTATCTGCACTTAAAAGAAGGAAAGCTTATTATGCATGAAACTGAAAAATGTTGGTATCTCTTTTACTGCTGTGACTCAGTATACCTGGAGTGCAGTTGATAAGTGGGGTGATGAAGAACTCTTCTGTATGCATTTATTGAAAACTGATTCATGCAGCCTTTCTACAGCTGATTCTATCACTCTGTGTTTCTACTTAATTTAACACATGTGTGAAAAAACACGGAAGTTTTCTAAAGACAGAGCTGAAACAAATTTATTGATTGTTCATGCATCTGCATAGAGTCAGCAACTAGTAGAAAAACAGGAACATATGCCCCAATGAAGTGAATGTTAACAGTCAGCTTAGAGCCAGTGTTAAAAGTCAGCGTGCAGTAAACCTGCAGATCAACAGGTGGAAAGCAAATGGCTTTTCTCCTTTGCACATTACTTCTGGAAGAAGCCAAAGGACAACTGGGAGAAGGAACACATGTAAACAAGGCAGACCTAATGATCTCCTAATTAAAAAGAAGATATTATCTTCCCATTAATAGATAACCTAATTGACCAAACTCCAGCAGTTTCCCCTCAGTACAAGTAAACATAGGTGCCTTTCCTCACTGAATTGTCACATGTTTAGGCCAGCCACTAAGTTATCAGTTCTGATTTGTTTGGATATTGTACTCTGCAACAGCTGTCAGAAATAACACATTTGAACAGCTGTTGCAGCACTTAAAAAGGGACAGGAATTTTAACTGAACTGAATATTAATTGGGAGGGGGATGTCTTTTTTTTCCCATCAAAGTTAAGACAAATATTCAAAGAATGACAGATGTCTTTAAGGTATTTGACCAATGTCTGGTAAGCAAAGTTGGTTTTTGTTTTGACTGTGTAACTTTGTGACAGTGGTTTCCACCATCTTACATGAACCACTCCATGCTTAAGAAAAGGGGTACTAAGAAGAAGAAAACAGTAAGGAAGTAAGGAAGAAAACAATCTTTTTCAAATACTTGCTGTGATCTAGAGAGGACCTCAAAGTTTTTGAAGAATCATTCAAAAGGAAACTCATTCTGAGACTCATAGCAACCACTAGCTGAAAACAAAACGATTCATGATGGCCGACCTAAGCATAAATGAATAATAAGCTTACTTTCAGCATCAGCATAGAGCAGCAAGCACAGGAGCACCACCACTGGCCTGACTACGTGCATCATCCGACAGTTTGGCACCAGCATGCTTTGGCAGCCTTGTTCTCACTGGCTTAGAAGCCACTGCGAGTCTGTCCAGTCTGAAATTTCAGATGAAGTATTTTCAGAGCCTGTGAAAAGATAAAAATACAATTAGCAAAAAGAGACCAGAGTTTTTCTTTTCTTCGTTTTTTGCATTCACAATTTCAGGCTAAACTACTTTAGAAGACAAAAGGGTAAGGCAGAAAGAAAAATAATTATTATCAAGCTACTGCTATATACAAGAAGACCCAGTATATATCCAAGACACTGTTATAACACATTTTTAATTGTACCTTTACCACATAATCAAGCAACTATCACATCCTGAATCTTTAGTTAGAACTACAGCAGGTCCTAAACCAAAGAAACTAGTATGACGGTGCTTAAGACATCACTGGAACTCATGTTGCAAGAAGGTTATCAGAGCAGCTTAGATATCCATAACAAATCCACATACCAACAGGAAGTTGATGCCCTGGCATCTAGTAAGAATAACACCACAAAATCTACTTCACAATGTATTATTAACATATTGCATTGCTCAGTAACTTTCAAAGGTTAAAATTCCAGTTGTGATTTCCTGCACATATCTGAATTACGCCTAACAGAGAAACAGAAATCTGGCACTGAATAAAGGGCTGAGATCTCAATTCAATCCATCTAATTTATTACAATGTATAATTGAATATGATTCACTGGTAGAACTACAGCTTAAGTACCTCACTTGAAAAAACAGTGTTTTATCCTTGTCCAAATATGCCACAAACAGAAATTAAGGAATATAAAAATATTTTTCCTCCTCCATCAGGAAATACTAGAGATATCCCTAAGCAGCCTGACATAGGCACTAAAATAACATGACATGCAATTATACTTTCTAAAAGATCTGCTACATATAGGCTTTGTTAAGTTTGATTCTACCACCTTTATTACCACATAAGTGGCTTCTATGCAGTAAAGATGAAAACCAAGAGGGCAGAGAAAAAAGTATACTAATTATTATGCCACTAAATAGATCTTACAGTTTTGTGGGTGGCATAAAGAGCCCATTTTCAGTACAGAGAAACGCTCAAAAGAATTTACTCAAGTAAGAAAAGATATGAGCAGTTAGTAGAAATCTACACTATGTTACAAATCTATTTTGTAAAACTATCTTTTGAATTAGCTACAGCAATCAAAAATACAAGCCTAAGAAATCTTCATAGGCAAAATGCTAAAGGCACCAGCTCTCCCCTTTCATCGCTACCATCTTCATGCCAGCATTTCAAATGACAGCAAAGTCCATGAGACACCAGTCCTGTCGGACTCAATTTGTGTCTGTGCAAGCGTAACAGAGCCAACTGCTGTGTAATGATTCCAATACTATCACAAAGATGGAGATGCATGATAAGTACTTTCAAGGAAGAGGTGATTTTTATTTTGCTTCTTCTGGAATGCAGGAGTTATGGGGGAGCCCTGAACTATCTCTACAGGCAGCTCACTTAAGAACAAAACTATCTTTTCATTAGTACACAACCATATTAGCTGATGTGTGAAGGTGAACAGAGAAATGAGGTGGGTACTAAGTACTCCCTTACTCCTTTCAGGGAGGAAGCAGAAAGGAAACAATACTGATAATTAAAAAGGGGAGCAGAGAAACAGAAAAAATGGTGACCAGAAAGGTACTTGTTTTACACAACAGTTTTTTAATCAGGGCACTGGGGCACATAATTTCATTTCAAGCATTCCCATAAAAATATTAAATGTGGTGGCTAACAAGAAAAAATATTACTGTCTGCTTGGGAAAAGGAGGAATTTTAAAATGATCCTGATATGTGAATAGGCACTCATCCTCTACGAGCTGTCTGCAAATGAAGGGATGTATCACAAAACCTGGCAAAGAAAATAAGAAGAAAATAAGAAGAAAAAAAAAATTTTTTTTTTTTGAGAAATCTCATTCTATTCTCTCATTCTAAATGCACATACAATCATTTGGGAATACTGCACTCTGTGTCTGCTTTGAAGGTAATATTCATTATCACTCAGGTCATAAAATGAAAGCCCTCAGTATTCCCTTTCTTTTATGTTTCCGGGAGTCACAGCTTTAGCTAACCTGAAGAACACACCAAGGTTTCCAGGACACCCTTTGCTTGTTGTTTGTTCTCCCTTCTTACCTATTTAGGCCTTCAAGCAAATTTCCAGTATTCTAGCTCAGGAAAACATAAGCATTAGAATAAAGCTGGTGGTTGAGTCATTTTTCTTTCAAGTTGAAGATACACTGTTAATGGAGGCATGCAGGTGATGGAATGGTAACATAGAAAGAAGCAAGCCAAGAGACATTCAGGTACTATCAAGGCTCTCAACAAAAGTCTGCTTTTGCTTTACCCACAAGAAAAACAATCTTCAGACCCTACTACTGACAACTGTACCAACAATGATACCATATCACATGGTTTGTAGGTCTGTACTTGGCTTATTTGTGAAAACTAACATGAAGATGTAAATCCTTAAAAGGACTGAATGAAATTACCAAGAAAACTATCAGCTTCCACATCAAGCCACCTTAGTAGTTCCAAAGTAAAAGCCTCATCTAAAGCATTATTAATTCTTAAAATTAAATTAGGTTAATTTTCTTTTCTATTTCCTCCTGATGATTGTTTGTTACATCCTGACTGTGGCATCAAAGACAGTGAAAACACAAACAGCATTTGCAGCACCAGGTTACACTAGCCTTGTCATCAGAGGACCAACACTTGCCTTGCAGAATTAATCTGGGGTAGGTACTCTCTTAAAAGCCCCTATTACAACATTCACACTACACCAGGGCAGAAAGATGGGATTTCTCCGTGGCAGATGATCACAATAACTACAGAGGTCAACAGTTCTTTGGAAAAAAATTCTCTTTATGAAGCTTTAATAAAAGCTGTTATTATTTTAGGTTAAGTGCTGTATAACTGCTGTATTAAATAATCAAAAATTACTCTTCCAATATCTCTACTGGAAATTACTCTTTCAATATCTTTAAAAGAGCTATCTATTAAACTAGGTAATATATCTAACAATACACAATTAAGTAAGAGTATAGATTTTCCCTGATTAGTGATATCTATAATTAGGATCAGTTAAATCGCAGGTGTGCAGGTCTCCAGAGTGTTCAATGCAGAGACAAAAAAGGATTCTCCTCAGCAGGAACACCATAGCTGATAGTACCAGGGCATGGGCAAGTGCACCAATTATCCTCAAAAGGATCAACTGGGTGAATGAAACATCTGAACACTGAAATGCTTCCCTGCAGTCTGTTTACTTTAGTAGCAAAAATAATCTTTTAGGTACTGTCACGGTACTCACAAGATGGCTCCTGCTCCAAGACAGTTACAGGAAATGCATACCTGGGGGCAAATTTTAGAAACCAATAAAAAAAGTAAACACTGATTTTTTTTTTTTTATCAGCTTGTTTTCCCATGCATGAATGTGCATTTAAATACTTGCTAATATGGAAATTCAGCTCAGCAGGGAAGAGTTGTCAGAAAATACTTGAACATGGACAAAAAAGAACTCGTGACACATGTAGAGAGCCACATTGACAAATAATGAGGCAAACAGTAACTTACAAAATTTTGAAAGAAAGGGATTATGGAGGTATAAGAGTTCATTTGTGCTACAAACAGGATTTCTGGCTCAATTTTTAACCAAAGTTTTAAATTGTTTAGAGATATGATTTTAGTTTATGGTCATCTCTGGTTTGTCACAAGGACTTCCCACAGAAACTGCCTGTATTTCCCCATAGGAAAGTAACTGGATATACCCTATATTAAAAAAAACCCACCAAAAATTGTGTTTCTCTAAGAAAACATGGAAGCAAAGATTAAAACAGAAGACTGTGCTGAAATTCTGTTTCTACACTTCATTCATCACATCTGCAATCCCGAATTACACCCATTTCCAAGTCACAGATTTCTAATACCATGGAAATGGAAGACAAGAAATACAAAGAAATTAATTTAAAATATTTCTAGAACTAGTGATGGAAAGGGTGTAAATATTTCCTGTATTTGCATATCAATCACGACCCCCGCTTCAAAAAGAAAATAAAAAAATTTCATGGAAAAATGTTGTCTGCAAAAACCTGACAGCTGAATCATTACTAAAAAGAACAGAAAACAATGCATAAAATTATTTTTCATAAGCTCTTTAATCAAAATCAATTCAGAAACACATCTGGGTAAAACAATGTCTTTTAAAGAGAATTAAATTTATTTTCCAAAGCAGTAAGGGCAACTGGCAGAAGCAGAAGTTCCACATTTTGCTTGCTCTTTTATTGATTGAACATGACAATTGTTTTCATAGTTGACCTTCTGGAAAAGTTCTGTGTTTCATTATGTTTTTATTCTTAAAAATCCAAAATACAAACACATGATTAAGGAAATTTGAAGGACAGCTGCAATGAGTGTTCAAAAGTTTAGTCTTATCACTCTCTGGATAGAAATTCACCCAAATGCTTATCTATCATTGCTGAATTTCTCTGATAGAGTTATTCGAAGATGAGTGAGCATCCATCCTAAAACAGCAGGTTTCTGATGTCATGCAAGCAATCGAACTACTACACTATAAAGCAGAAATTATTTGCAGTGCTAGGTGGCATTTTGTCCATACAAAACAATAAGTCAATCTGATTCTACATTGCAATTGTATTTTAAACTTCAACGAAGATTCCTCTGTTGCTATGAAAAACAGAGTAGATTTTTTGGTAACTGAAGAAATAGATTAAATTGTTTAGTGAATAAATCAACTCAATGACAGAAAGGTACCTTAAAATCACATCATTAGGATGTTTTTCTTGTATAGAAAGTTGTTTAAAGGTTTCTGGTTTTTTGCTTACAAAAAGACTTATGTTCATATGGGATCTTAAACCATACAGAGAAAACCTTGCCTAACCTAATGTTTATATAGCTCCAGTTCCATTCTAAATAATGAATTAAAATACCAATTGTAAGCTGACAGGTGTCTCAATGCTTACCAGCTTCTGCCATCTTACTCACTTCCGCAGATCATAGGAACTTTTCTTATGCAGAACATGATGCAGAAACAAATCGTTAGAACACTGCTTAACTTCTTAACTTTGTGCCCCCAAATAATAGCTCAAGAAAAAAACTTTGTACTGGCAATGGCTGAACTGCTGAGATGGAAACAGTCTTGCTTGTTGAGAAAAGCATACCATGTTATCTGTCTGTGGACATTAAAGCTATGTATCTTTGAGAATCTACAGAAATAATTTAAACCATGTTACAAAGCTACAGATATTAAGCAGACAAATGAAACATCTTCCACTAAAACTGACTTCTTGCCGGAATTAACACAAATTCTGACAATACCCCAGTCTTGACTCCTGTAAATTACTTGCATACATTAACCCTGAAATATTCCAACTGTGACTTTGCCCATTTGAGCAATTAAATAAAGCTAACTCTATTCTGACACTTGCTGAAATAAAAATCAACAGACCTACCAAAAAAACCCAAACTAAACCCAAAAAACAAACAAACAAAAACCCAAAACAAAATCTCCAAACCAAGCAAAGAAAAAATAAAGGAAGAAATTAAAAAAAAAAAAGAAACAAAACAAAACAAACACCCAAGAAGACAGAAATATAAACAGAGACACAGAAATGGGGAAAAAGAGCAGCAGCTTACCAAAAAAATAAAAAATAAAAATAAAGTATCTAGGCTATGCTGTTATTTTACATTTTCTTCAGCCACAGAAGAGAAACAAGGTGAAATCTATACTAAGGTGTCTAAAATCACAGGTCACTCACTAATGGTGTCCTCCAGGGACATACTGGGCAAGTCCTGTTCTATATCTTTACTGATTATTTGGATGAGGGGGTCGAACACACTCTCAGTAAATTCATAGACAACACCAAATTGGGTGTGATTGTCAACTGTTGAACTGCTGGAGGGCAGGAAGGCTCTGCAGAGGGATCTGGACAGGCTGGATCAATGGGCCAAGGCCAATGGTGTGAGGTTCAACACGGCCCAGTGCTGGGTCCTGCCTTGGGTCACAACAACCCCAGGCAGCGCCACAGGCTGGGGCAGAGTGGCTGCAAAGCTGCTCACAGGAAAAGGCCCTGGGGGTGCTGGTGACAGCAGCTGAACATGAGCCAGCAGTGCCCAGGCGGCCAAGAAGGCCCATGGCATCCTGGCCTGTACCAGCAATAGTGTGGCCAGCAGGAGCAGGGCAGGGATCGTCCCCCTTGTTCTCAGCACTGGTGAGACCACATCTTAAATCCTGTGTTCAGTTCTGCGCCACTCACTACAAGAAGGTCACTGAGGTGCTGAAGTGTGTCCAGAGAAGGGCATCAGAGCTGGGGAAGGGTCTGTAATACAAGTCCTTTTAGGAGCAGCTGAGGGAGCTGGAGGTGTTTAGCCTGAAGTAAAGGAGGCTCAGGGAAGACCTTACTGCTCTCTAAAACTGCCTGACAGGAAGGTACAGCCAGGTGGGGAATTAGGCTCTTCTCAACACAGCAAGAATAAACTCTCTTGAGTTGTGCAACGGGAGGCTTTGAGTGGATAACAGAAAAAATTTCTTCACTGAACAGGAGGCTAAGGATTGCAACAGTCTTCCTTGGGAAGTTGGTTGAGTTGCCAGCCCAGGAGATACTGAAAAGACATGGAAACATTGTGATTAGGGACATGGATGGAGTTAGTGTTACATTAACAGTTGGACTCAATCCCAGATATCTTTTCCAACATAAGTGGTTCTGGATCCTATGATTATATTAATTGTTTCTTCTGAAATCTGGTTTAAGAACAAAACAATGACTGTTTATGCAAAAACCTTTACAGATTGATTTTTGTCTTGTTTGCCTCAAAATAACAAGAAGTGAAGGAATGTACAGTTAGTACTAGGTTATTTGCCATACACAGTTTGTTAGTCTTTGTCTGTTACATTACTTGAACAACACTGAATGGAACTGTGCAGCTACCACCTCTTAGAAGAGGCTAAATCTATGAGTATGTGAACCACATACAAAAACATTCTTACAGCTATTGTGCCATATACCACATACTCATCAGACACTCCCAGGAAATGGATCTCCAAAACCAGCTTTCAAGGACATGCTCCCAGCAGTCTAACAAAAAAGCACAACTACCAAGAACAGCTAGAATCTACCATGAGCAGCTGAGTTTTCAGACCACACTGGTGGCATCTGTCTGTGGCTGGCTTCTTTACAGGGCTAAGTATGTGGATGACCTAGCAATAAGAATGATTCTACAGCAAGCTCCACTGCTATGCACATGACACAGACATGTCAGTATTGCTTATATCTAAACAGCCATCTTATTTTCAGGAGAATTTTGCCCTTCCTATGTCTTTTTCAGCAGGGATATTGCAAAAAATTCAGGGTATTCCTCACCTTTAGGATAGGGCATGGCTGAAGCATACCAGGTATCACAGATATTAAGATAAAACTAGAAAAATATTTGCAAGTTTGGAAGTCAAATGCAGCTTCAATATTACAATGCATTTTTTTCTCTATTCTCTGCAATTTCTTTTTAATGGCTTTTCTTTTTCTTTTCACTTAACGGTTTTGTTTCAAAACTATCCAATGTCCTTGTTGGCTAATCAGATTGAAGCATGACTGACTGAGACAGGAATTTGCAGTACACACAGGACAGCAATCCAGCTGCAACTAGTTTAGCCTGACTGCACTTTATTATAATGTTGCTGATGGCAATACAATTGTATTAGAGGAAGAAATGGAGAGCTGAAATGGTTATTTTTCAAAAGTAGTTGGCATTATAAAATTATTTGGTAATGAAAGATAAAAACTTGCTGAAGCAATAGAAGCACTATGCATTTCTTATATTAAGATATGGCATAATCATGCATGGTTGTTCACAGGTCTTCTTTTGGAGGAAAGATGACAACTGCAAAGTGTCATCATAATATAATACATGTTTTACTACAGTCAGAGAAAAAGTAAAAATAAAGTTATAAACTCTGAGAGAGTTAAAAGGCAACAACAAACTACAGATATTTTATTGCTGAAATTTCCTTATTAAGAAATGTACCAAGTGAATTGGTATACTTTTAGACACCAAACTAATGTCATAATAACACTGACAAACTGATACCAAATAAAATTATGAAATCATCTGCCAGACAGCATGATTCATAGCATGTTTTTCTTTACAGACCTCATTAATTACTATAGATTTATCTGTAATAATACAAAATGAGTGGCTTAGTAGGGCCACTTGAAGCAGCATTTCAGGTGCTTCATAGAACCTCTCCCTAAATCCCCTTCAAATGGGAAGTGATAAGCAGAAAGTTTAATCCTCTTGTATTTGATCTGGCGAAAGCCAACTGAGATCAACAAAAGATTTCCTCTATGAAACCTATTACTAAACATTAAACAACCAGAGAATGTACAAAGCATTAACCAGTACACATGCACTCCTTTCTCATTTTTGACTTTTAAGATTTTCTCTGCACTTTGATGGTGCAGCTCCCATACCCAGAGCTTTAATACACATTGTTTTGCCCAGGGAACTTGGCACTCACATGTTTTAGCTACAAGAACATGACAACAAACAACAAAAAAATCCTTCTTAGGCTTGTGGTTCATCCTCTTAAAACTCTGTTACAGAGTACTAGAATAGATTAAAATGCATTATATATTTTCCATATATTCTTCCCTGGGTTTATGTTCTTCTCAGGAAACATTTCAGCAAGCATGTTTCAAATCAAAGTCCTGCCACAGCTTCCCAAGCGCTCATCTTTTTTGGGTTGATGATATTAATGAAAAACTAACTGTGAGTTCATTCTCACAAATATGCTGGCCTTAGCAACAAGCTGGTAATTTCTAACCTAAGTGTTAATTGCATACTGACATTGTGCAACCTTCACCTTCTTTTGCAGCATCTTTTTGTCAGTTCTCAGTCAGTTCTTTTTGTCAGTAAAAATTGAGAGTATGTGCTACCACGCAAATGAACATTATTTTCATAAAGGGTATGAGAAAAAATAAATCTTTACTCTACTGTATACAGCTGTGGAAATATCTCTGCAACTTATACACCATATATACCAATAGTATATTTTGGTGAGATTAGGACATGCCATGATGTTATAGAGTGATGCCGCATTTACCAAAAATTGTTTTTCTATGCATATACTGGAACAGTTTTATCCTGCTAAAGAACTTCCTGCATACCACTGGTTCATATATATGATCAATTATTTCTCTCACTTCTTATGAACATGACACAATTTCTGAAAAATGCAATCTGTTGCCTCTTCTTTCATAAATGAGCAAGAAAAATCAGAGAAAGAAATATTACAGTAGATTAAATTGGTGAAATAACCAACTGCAGACACACTCATAGTTTGTCTTCTAAATGAACAGGAGAAAGTCATAAAAAAGAAACAGACTGAAGATATGACACAAAAGGAAGGTTATTATCCTAGTTTTGTTTGTCACCTTCCATAAAAAATACACAGATGAGAAAACACAGAAGATGAGTACAGAAGATTACAGTTCCCTGTCATTCATACTTTGAGTATCTTTCATAATCTCAGCATCAGAAGGAATAAAAATACAGATATAAGCTTAAACAATACACTTAGCATCCAGTAAAGCATATGCTTAAGAATTTACACAAGTACACACATAAGTACACACAATTACAAGAAAGAACTGATCTGCAGAGTTCATATTTGTATGATAAGACAGAATTAGATGAGATAACCTCTCTGCCCTTCAGATGTGCCTCATACACAAAGCCTTCCAGGACTTCTGCATTTTCCCTCTACTTTCAGCTTTTTCATTTCCAGAATTTCTACATGGAAAGTAGTAATCAGTAAACATACTGCTCTGTCATTCAAACTAAATAAAGAGTATAACCTTCAGCTACACAGTACTTCATATTTAGCCACGATGAAATTAAATTAATGAACCAATGAAAGTGGAGAACTAGTTTCGTTACTAATCCAACTGAGAAAATATTGAGCCTAATGAAATATTAAAAAGTTCATAAAGGTGGCTTTCAAAAAACATTTTAGAATTTTATCCTCATGTTCTGTACAAAATACCACAGACTGACATTACAGAAGCACACAGTAACTTTAAGCCTTTAGACAGTCACATTAAAGTATTGAAGACTTTTAAAGACTTAGCTTAAGTTAATTTTCTTTTTAGAACATGAAACAAAACTATTTACAATACTTGGAGGAAACATGACCTATAATCTTACTGTCCATTAGCATCATTAGCATCCATGTTACCACAACATTGCTTCCCAAATACAAGCAGAGAAAGGTTTATGTCCTTCCCTCCCTAGAAAAATGTCACCCAGGTGACACTCAAATTCCACATGAAACACAAGGTTGTGACTGACAGTCTTGTATGGATATCCCAAGGCAGTACACATCAAACTATAAATGAGGGCTGTGGGAACTCAAGGCTCAAACATTTCTCTGGAATTTTATCTCACAGAGATAAAATCTCTATAACAAATTTTAGAGAATGCTGCAAATAATGATATGTTAAATAATTTAAAAACAAGATCCAGTATAACCTAGAATGATAATTCCAGTTTTGGCTTCATTTACTCACAATCATTAGTTTTAACTAAGAATCTGGCTAGATGAATGAATTTTTTTTTTAATGAGTGCATTCTGGTTATTTATATTAATAAGCATAAATAAGTACTATTTTTCAACACATCTAAAGGCTAGAAGATGTGCCTAATGTTCTATATGGAACACTGCAAGGCACTTGTGGGAGTTTAATCTTTCACAACAGGAATGCATGAGCAACTATTATAAACCTAGTAAAGTTTCTGCAGCTTTCTATTATAACTGATATGTCTCTGGGTGTGTGTGCTGTCCCAGGAGTATTGTTCTGGATTGATTAGCATCTTTATAATGAAATGCTCGATTACAGCTCTGAAATAGATAATTATAAAGAGAGGGTGTATTTTTCAGTTAGGGATTTTGTTTTGATTTTTTTTTTAATTATCAGTGCATGAAAGGCAGCTGTAGAAGTTCTGACTGAACTGTTGCCTCTTTGGAAAGAAACTACATTTTGTTGCTCTGCCTGTGCATAAGTTAAATTGAATTGCTAGTTATGACTGGTATGGGAGTTTTATTTTCAACTGTCAGGGTGTGCAGCCAGCTGTAACCAATTTTTCAGTATCTTGAAAAGCCTCATTTGAAGTATACAGATGTGAATGACTTTGGGACCTTGTTGTTAGTAAACAGAAACATTTTTCAAAACATTTTACAATTCTACTTCGTCAGTGTTAAAAGAAAAAACCCAAACTGTAAAGAAAGGTACACATTATGGATGTTCTGTATAACTTTAGCAGCATATGCAAAAAGGCCATAAAAATGTAGGTGGCATGTCCAAGTTTGGGCTCATGTTTCAGACTCTCACTTATGTCTTTCTGCCAAGAGAAGTGACTCACTTTTTTATGAGGTTTAACAGCAAATGAGTGGGTAGGGAAAGTGCTTTTGATTTCAAGGGTTAGAAGCCAGGAGAAAAAATGATGAGTATGTCCTTTCCTTAGTGATCTGCATACTGCATCAAGCCCTCTATTTTAAAAAAAGGTTTTCTACTAAAGAAACTTACTCAGCTGTTGAGCTGATATGCTAGTTTGAATGGCTTGCTCACTGAAGGTGCTAGACAATACATGATTTTATGATTTTATTTATTATGATTTTTATTTATGAGAATATGATTTTATTTATTATTTATAAATTAGAATAACAGAAACAATCAGATTAAGTAAGAAAATGAAGGGATGTATCCCAAGCAATCTCTAATGCCTTGATATCCAAAACCAGAATTCCTTAGTCCTGATCTCTGCGTACAACAGATCTCTTTCACTGCTGCCAGCACAAGGTTAACAATGCTTATTTAAACAGAAACAGGCAGGTCACAGGCTAAAGGATAAAAAGAGTAAAAAAGTAGGTGTGTTTTTATGCCTTAAACAAAATCTAGACTCCAAAAAGATGGTCTTGTTTGGGTACCTGTAGATGAGTTTGTCATGTCTTTTGAAGCCCACAGTATGCAGACTGTTACCTTACTCTTTTTTTTTTTTTTTTTAATATATTTAGGCATAATCTTTAGGCCAGAATAGAAGCAGCCCCAATAAATTAATTTAGTCATGTCACAACTATTGTACTACCACACAGACACTTCCACATGAAACAATTTTATTTGAAATGTTGTAATGGAAGATTCGAATTTCCAGACCAAACTTTCACTAGTCTTTGTGTCAGAGATAACTTGGGATCTAGGACAAAGATGTGAACTTATTTAATAAGATACTAAAAGTTACAATTAATTCCGGAGGATGACTTGAATTTATCTACATAGAGTTCATTTTACATCTTATCTGTGGATTCGGGAATGTATTGGAATGTGTTGCTGTAATCCATTTGTTCCTATATTGCATCATCAACTTTAAAAATTTTTATCAATCAAGTTGCCTTTATTTCTGTAGTTCATATCTTGAACAAGCACATCTACATAACAGCCAAAGCAGTCATCTGATTTGGCACAGAATCTGGTATCCAGTAACAGATAAATGCTAACTGAAATGCAAATTTTTCGCTAATTATTTCAAATAAATGCCCCACTACTTTCTTTTTTTCTAAGCATCTTCCAGCAGCTAAAGAGCAGACTTCCTTGAGTTTCTATAGAAATAAAAAAAATACAAAAATCTTATGCTGATACTCAATCTTCATGCTTAAGATCAATATATATACTGTTAAACCAGATCACTGCACAGAACTGACAAGAGAAAAAATGTGGAATTTCATTTAAAACTCGTTAAACTTTAAAGAAAAGCATAATCAAACTGATTACGATAATTTCTGCAATTCTTACTCTCACATAAAATTTATTGATATTTGATATTATTACATTACCATTTTGATACTATTTAAATGTCTTAAAAAATTATATCTTTTTCAATATTCTGCTACTGTTTAATTACAGAAGTATAATATGGAAAAAAATCTTCTGACACACTGTTCTTCTTCATATTTTGTTTTCTCTTAAGTAGACTTCTAACACAGTAATCATTGCTGTCACCCTCAGTGCTTCCTACCTTTTCCTCACAGTGAAATCCAAGAAGACTTAGACACTGAAATCCCCCAAAAATTAGGCACATTTTAAAAAATAGAGATGGAGCTCTGTGAATATATGTTGGAAGTAACATCTATGTTAGAGGGTAAAATATGAGCATATAGAAAGATTATGCTACTTTTCTGTACTAATATCCAACTGCACAAACATACAACTGTGTCTACTACTATGATATCACTTTGCAGTTATCCATGGAATATGGCTTACTTATCTACAGAGAGTTATGGCTTACTAATAGATCTGCAATCATGAGCAAGCTCTGTATGCATAAATACTCTGGAAAGGGTTCTTTCCTACCTCAGTATCACAGACACAATATTGAACCCTAATCCCAACTGAATCTAAGACACCCAATATTCCACTTAGTTCCAGAAAGGTCAGTAAACATTTAAACAAATACTCATGTTTAAGCAGCTGAGGTAATTGGGCTGGTCCCTCCACTGCCTCAAAGGATGATTCTCTAATTTGTAAGTGATGTTTGCAGATCTTTATACTAATTAAAAAAAATCCCACTCACCTTTAAGCAAGGTCATGGGGACATTCTACTGCAGAGTAGTAGAACACTAGTAAACTTCCTTAGAAAATGGATCTGTAAGAGAATTCTTACTTCCACATCCTGAAAACACTGCATAGCCACTTTACAACAGGCTGTCAGTCTTCACCACACTTGCTATACACAACACATCTGCAAGAAGCAGGAATTATCAGACTGCCCAATTATCAGACTACTGACAAGAAAACCTATTTGAATGACTCCTTTCTTTTTTTTTTCCCTGACTCTCCATAAGACCTTTCTGCCTTTAGGCAAAAAAAAAAAAAAAAAAAAAAAAAAAAATATATATATATATATATATATATATCTATGAGCAAGACTTTCTCCTGTTATGGTGAGCACACA
The DNA here is from genome assembly GCF_031753505.1 of Anomalospiza imberbis. Taxonomy (NCBI): domain Eukaryota; kingdom Metazoa; phylum Chordata; class Aves; order Passeriformes; family Viduidae; genus Anomalospiza; species Anomalospiza imberbis. The sequence goes on along the minus strand of NC_089721.1, from coordinate 34,494,703 downwards.
CACCAATTCAATCACTCTTCTAATAAACCGCAAACTGAAAAGGAAGCTTTATTTTTTCCTTAAGGTGATTTCAGCATGTCTCTTTTGAGCCACAAACTAAATCAATTTTTTTGTAATTTTTTTGTAATGCTGGGAGGATGTATGTGGTGAATCTGTATTTTTGCACAGAGATACATCTAGCTGCATAGGTATACTTCTACAGACATGTAGATATATTTTGTTATACATTCATAAATTATCAGAATGAAATAAAAAAAAAAAACTTCAGGGAAGGCACTTGTATCAGAGTCAAAACCTTTTACATCAATAGTCAGAGTAAAATCACTGTTTTATTATTCAATTACTTGAAGTATGAATGACAGACCATGATGCAATTTGCTCTGCTGACAGAGCTCACCTTTGTTTGAGAGAAACTATTTGCAGTTCACAATATTCACTTCCCAAGCCTGACATGATAAAGAAAAAAACAGATATAAAGCTAAATTTAAAAGATATTTTACATGTCTTTCAAACAAGGAGAAGTTCAGTGGACTGAATCTGGTAAATACTACCTCTTAACCAATGCACCTGCTTTTGTTAGCAATTCTTTCTGAAGGATTCTCCAAAGTGCTTCCACTATGTTCTCATTTCAAAGAACCTAAACAGTCTGTTGAATTTTTATCAGCAGAGAGTGACATGACAGCAGATGGGATTCACAAAAAATTGAAATGATGTGTACATAAATCTGCATGTTGTTTACTTTATACATAACAATTATTCTGAAAATGTTCTTGTAAAACTTTAAGGTGCATATGCAATTATTTCTTTTTTATATAATAGATATATCAATTTTTAGGATAATTAGCAAATATGTTGCTTAGAAACTTTGAGAAACTTCTTAATAATAGTTGTAATCCCAGTTTGTTTCATGCTTAAAATCCTTCTGAATTGTTTTGTAACTTCTTCCTACAGGTGAGTGTGAAAGCACATAGGTTCTCCAGTCAGTGAAAAAAACTGCTTAGACATATTCCTTTTCTTAATAAATATTCTCTTTGCAACTAAGCCAGGACTACAAAACCACACAAGTGACCTAAGGTCATGCAAATATTATCTTCCTACCTGGAAAGAGGAAACATTTGCTTAAGTTTATCAATTAGAGTTATTGTAAGAAATAGGCGTAATTATCCCTTCTATAAAAGTGAGAGCTAAGTCTCATTTGAAATGTCTGGCATGGCAGCAGAGTTCTATACTTCTCTCTGAATATAGGTCATTATTCAGATCATGGACCTTGGACATTAGAGGTCTGTAAGAAGCAGAAATTCATTCTTAGTTCTAAACTGGCACAAAAATAAAGCAACATAAGATTGCTAAGTATTTCTAAATTTTGAAAAGGTCATACGAATATAGAGAGTGTGAAGCAATACTCTGTAAAATCTGTAATCTGTAAAATTCCAAAGGCTGCTCCTTAAACTTTGTAAAATTATGTTTTAGTGATACATTCTAAAATAATATCAAACTAATACCAGCTATTAATAATTACAATAATTTAGAAAGAAAATAATTAAATATTTTTACAGATCTCAGCATATCTTTATTAGAACAGAAATATAATTTTTAATACATTTGGACATTTCCCTGATTTTTTATTTGTTAAAGCAGTAATATTGCAGCAAAAATTAATTGGAGTAAATTTCAATGCCTTGGAAATACACTTGATTGTGATGAACACAGAGACTGTGAAGAACATAGAATCACTTAGAATCGTAAATCAGAGAACCAAAAGAAAGATGGTCTCTTGATTTAGGAGTTTCTTTTAATCTTGCTTTGATTATATTAGCATTAACAGCCAAGAGACTAAAATACCATCCTTGCTCACCAAAATCCAAGATCTTATCTATATTCTAAAGAATACAGGTAGAAAAATCGTGAATGCAAAGTCCATTGAGTAAGGCTATACTCTAAAATGAAAGCATGGAATTCAGATGGCTGGCCAATTTAAATTACTTGTCCTGCAACTAACAAAAAAACATACTCCCCAAAACTCATGCATGTGAGTTTTGGGGAGCATGTTTTATATACAGTGCAGTCTTTTAGCCCATATGCAATACCACTAGTCTTTGATACTGTAAAAGCCACACTATTTTAGAAACAGCATTTAAAAAGATTTTCATATTTGGTGTCAGAAAACAAATTAAATCCCATTATAGACAATTTTAAAATCATGTTTTCATATTAAGTTGACAGTAAATTGCAAAAATTTCATTGTAGTCACAGAAGTGAATTTTCAATTCATGCCATTTGTCTGCACCCACTGACGATTTGATTATTTATTGTTGCCAACTTCCTTCACAAGCAGAAAGCAGATTCTTAATAAGCTGTTTTCTATTTCCTTATTTCAGAAAAGAAATAGTCAGCATATAAACTAAGGTCAAAACCTGGACTAGCAGGTTTTGCTCATAGCAGCAAAAACTAACCATAAACATGAAACTCCTCTGTAAAAGTAGAAATTTCACCACAGTAAAACTGGCAAAAATGGCATGACTACAATGGACTGCTTCAAGTGATTTTAGCAGTGTCTGCCATGAATTATTGCTAACTGCCTGGTAAAAAGTACTGGCAATAGCTTCCTTAAAAATCTCAGATTAATCATCTCAACACCAGAACAGTCTAAACAGTAGTCCACTTGAACAGAACTAAAAAGCAAAATCAAGTGTAAGTTTGCTGGAAAACTAGAAAGAAAGTGGTCTGAAATCTAGGATCTGTTAACCTATCAATCAATCAATCAATCAATCACAAAAACAAGGCTTAGAGTAAAATGTATTAAGCATTCCAGTATTTTGCCACCCAATCACAGGGCAGTCTTTTGAGATGGTTCATGTAGTTGCCACACAAGAAACAGGGAGGTCTTTCATATATATATTTTTACCATACAACACAATCATTTATAAATGCTAAAAAGTTGAAAATTATTTGCCTAAAGTCAGTATTTTTGTCTGGTAAATAACTAGTTTCTTTGTTTTACTCCTGCCTCCATAAAACCGAACAGAACACTGATATCCCTGTAAACTTAAAAGGCTTTTTTTTTAGTTTATAGCAAGTACAAAGCTAACAGTTTAATGTCACTGTTAATCTTAACTGGGCAAATGTAGTATCAATACTGTTTTCAAAAAATGAAGTTTTATCTTGACATTCTATTAATTAGTTTTCTCAGTTTTCACTTAACAAGTCCAAAAATTTATTTGAAGTTAGAAATCTAAAGTAATAATCAAAATCAAACTGAAACAGTCTGTGGTGACAAATGGTGTTTCTTCTCACTCAAAGTGTGGATGACCTCAACTACCCTGTCTTGCTTCAAAAGCAAGTCCACATAGTTAAAAAAAGCATTATACAGGTTTCTAATACATCTTACACACACAAAAGAACCCAAGAGAAATGAAAGCAAAACAAACAATAATAAGAATCAACTAACCAAAAAACCCGCAAAACAAAATGCAAGACCCGTACACTCAAAAAAAAAATACAGTAAGACTAAATGAGTAGAATATGGTGAGCTAAAAAATAGGGTAAGGTCTCAACTTTTTAACTATACACAGGTCAAGATAATTTCTCCACAGACTACTGAAAATTTTTCAAATTAACAGCAAATTAAAGGTTGAGTCCAAAACACATATTTCTGAATCACCTCATTAATTTCCAATCATGAGGCTACAGAATGACATCCAAGCAGTTTCAGGATCCTTTACAGAAACAATCATAGTAACTATAGTAAACTTCTGAGAACAAGGGGAGGAATAAAAACCTGCCATAAGCAACCAAACACCACACACATACACAAAAACATGTATTATTGAATCCTTATTTGAATAATAAAATTTGGGCGTTCTCAGAAAGACATGAGGTACCAGACTTTTCTGGAAGTTAGTAATTCAGGCAGCTGTCATTTCTCCCTTTGAGATAGATTCCAAAACTTTGTGCAACAATACAAATCCTTTTATTTCCAAACCAGTGGGTTTTTATGATGGAATTTATGTATTTGATATGTGAAGAAGAATAATGATGTACACACCCTGATAAAATCCCTTTAAGATCAGCAAAATTACAGTATTAAGTCTGTTAGATTTCATTTACAAGGCTAAGAAACATGAAGTAACACATGAAAAGTTGCAAATCAATGGTAGAAGAGCAAAATCAAGATGCTTCGCTACTGGTCCTACTGCTAATTACAACTTCAGTAAACCTTCATATGCCATTACAGCATTTCATATCCCAGACAGATATTTTCTTTATCCCCCTCATTGTGTATTTCTGAGAACATACACACATGCAGAGTCTGCATTTCAAAACAAATTGAGTATCTCAAGTTAATGAAAGATTCATTTTGATTGCAAAACAGTTAAACTATTTCAGATGTTGTCTAATACATCAACTATTGAAATTTAAAAGCAAGAGTATTTCCATTAATTTTAGGAGAGGTTCTGATGCCATAAAGTTCAAAGAACCAAATATGAGAAAAGTATTTCAGCAGATTTAGAAACATGAAAATTGGTCTTCCTTTTAAAAGCCAAATATTCTTTATTCTAATTATTGTATTTATAATTTATTAATGTTATTTATTTTAATGTTGTTAATGCTAGCGCCACTTGACAAGGTTCTAAAACCACAGATATTTTTTCTGCATCCTGTCATGTTTGAAAAGCATGTATGCTTCTCGCACATGCTTTTAGTCTGCATGTTTCATTCCCTTAAGTTTGTACTTCTGATCGCCATTTCTGTTGTGATTCTTTAGACATCTTTAGGGGCATTTATATCAAAGTATGCACTGATAAAAAACAAACCTCAAAGGTATTTATCCTAACCAATGCCATTAGTCTTACAACCCATGTCAGATTCTTTAATTCCTGATTCAGAATATGCTTTCCTTAAAGTTTCATTAAATTTAGAAGCAGGCAAACAAGACACAGAAAATTACTGTCTTTTCAGAGATGTAAAACTAAAGTTTGAATACTATGTTTGCAGAGAGAATCAGAAGTTGCTGGTAGACAGAATGGTGGGAAATTGTTGCTAGCTTTTGAAATAAGTTAAAAGGATGATTAAGGTGAGATCTACATGAACTGCGAGAATGGCTTTTTGTTTACTGTCAGTGAAGAATACCAACTTCTGTCTACATAGAAGGATAACCTCTTACTCACTTTACTCTTAACTTCAAACAACTGGTTCTTCTGGCTAGGGAGAGCATTTTCAAACTACTATAGCAATGCCTCCTGCTGATCCTGAAACCCATGAGAATCTTCTGAAAATAGTGTGGGAAAAAAGCATTACCATGGACAATCAAGTATGTTACCACTCTCAGATTCAAATATGTGTCATTTTTAAGTACATACACACTTCCACATACATGTATGGACAAATTATCTATCTATCTATCTATCTACAGACTGTAGCTCTATCTATGTTTAGATCTATCTATCTACATACATTGTAAAATAAAAGTTATCACCTGGTTCCTAAACATTTGCTTCTTCAGATTATGTTATGCTTTAATGACTAACTCTCTGAAAATTGACACCAGATGACTGACCCTGCATAATCTAAGAGTTCTTCCTCAACTACAGCAGAAAAGTTGTAGGAAATGAGTTTCCAGGAAACAGAAATCAAATAAACTAATTATCAAAAAAAAAAGTCAAACAACAAATCAACTTATTCAGAGAGTTCACACAACAGAATATCAAAAATGCCCAGAATATAAAGTCAAAGAGCAATTGTTGAAATTCCTGAAATATTTCATTGTAACTAATGGCAGAGTTTTTACTGTTGTATGTGGCTAATAATGAGTGTTTAAGGCATTAAAAACTTCTAAATTCCTAGTTGCTTATACCTGATACCATGTAGGTATGAAAGACTGTAAGTCACTCCAGAATGCATCAGGAGTGCATAATCAGAATTGCAATAGTTCCTTTAATATCACACTGCCTTAGCAACAGAAGCTCTGTCAGCATTCCTCCTGCTTCAGCCCATACAGAGAAGGCTGCCATGAACAATGAACCACATGCAGATGTCTCACAACATCCTTCAGAGTCAGCTTCAGAACACTGCATCTACTACTGTGCTGCCTACAAATGTTTTCATTCCAACATCATTGTTCTCTGTATTTCTTTTAACTACTGCTACAGCGGGATCCACTTCTACACTTGGTGACCATCCAAGAAAAAGAAACGCTTACAAGGGCTGAAAAAAACCCAAATTGTAAGGTCTCAGAAATACTTGAAATATTGCTCTTCAAACACCACCCCTCTTCCAGTTCCAACAAAACAGAGGTATTCAGATGACTGCGTGCCAAAGATTTCTGTTAGTGACAAATAAATGAAGCAGGTGGCTCTTACAGTCATAAATGTGAAGATGATGCTTCACCTAGGGCCCATCCTCTTATTTGCAGCTAAAAATTTCAGAATGCCTAGTAAGAACACAGCAAACAACAACTAGAAACAACTGTATTCAAAAAAAGTATTATTTTCTTTTTAAAAGCATAAATCTGTGATAGTACTGATAATTAGTACAAATTCAATAATTTCTGGATAAAATATTCAGATCATTTCAGGACAACTGGTTTAGGTGCTTAGGATAGTAAGTTTTTTTTTCCCCTGGACAGCACTTTAACAATAAACAAAGCAAACTGAACCAAAACCAAAACCAAAACCAACAAACAAAAACAAACACAAAAAAACAGCAACTAAACAAAAAAACCCATGAATTCCCCCCACCAAAACAAAACAAAACACCACCACCACAATAACAACAAAACAAAAAATTCCACTAAACTGTACTATGTGAAGCCAAGGCAGCAAGTAAATCAAGTAAATCAAAATATAAAATTCTGTCTGCCCTTTGGATCTCAGTACAGTATCTGCTAGAGCTGAATAAGCTTGAAAGAGTAAAATGATCAAAGAAAAATTCATTCTAGATCCAACAGGAAGTATTCGGTAAATAGCACTGAAACCCAACATGTTATGTCATAATTTCTCAATTCTCTGGTGTATACAATTCATGTTTTCTTTATAAAACCTTTATCTGGTAAACTTTATTTATTAAAATTTCTGCAGTAATGTGACTTTAAAATTATGATTTAAAAGTTCTAATTTTAATAATAATCACAAATCCCACATAACATCAAGATAACACTAAGTACACTGACTGAATGAAGAGTTAAAAAAAGTATCTTTAGCCACCAGTATTCACAGCTGCCAGAAACTAATATAGATGTGACAGCATATAAACTGTGAAATGCCAGTAAACTGTGTCAATTATTCTGGTATGTTTGTTTATTGCTGCTTCAGGATATCACTGAACAGATCCTTTTGGTAAGCTGTGTCCATATACCATAAGTGTACACATCTTACCCAGCTGAAATGCCTTCTGGGAATTACTAATATGTGAATGATTTCTTCCGTGTCCAACTACAGTTATACCTACTAACCAAATGCAATTAATCTGGACATTTTAATGTATTTGCTTTTTGTTTTATGAAGTAATTTCATGTAATTTTGAAGGAGTTTGAGTATATGGCAAGCCATTTGCAAAACTATTTTATTCACATAAAAAGGTATAATTAAAACATATGTATCAGCAGTCTCAACATTTAGATATATTTTAGGACTAGTGGAACTCTAGTACAATTAAATGAGTAAGTAACTCCCAGGCATGCTCTTATTTTGAAAGTAAATGTGAGAACACTTACTTGCAAAGGAAAGAGATGTATCCTATCCTAGGTGAGATAAAGTTCAGAGACTATTCTCCAGTGCTTGTCTGGAACTAGACTTACAAGTTATTATGATCTACAGGATATCTGTTTGAATAGTACATACAGATCTATCAACCACAACACACCTATTTCTGCAAGTAGAAGCAGTGGAGAGAAGATAATTTTATTTAGAATGAAAAGAAGACGCAGATTACAATGGTTTTGGTGGGGGGAGAAAGAAAAGCATACTAAAGAAAAAAAATAAAATAAAATAAAATAATTAGGCATGAATATCAAAACACTGTATTGTTCTCAGATGCCACTTGCATAGGGATATCAAGGAGCATGCTAGCATTAGCCAAGTAATACTGAAGATAGTACTACTTTGATCAAATGAACAACAGTATATTCTTTGGACTTGGCCACATTATACAAGGAGGAACTGCTTTGAATTGATACAGGTTACTTCAATTTTAACTCTCTCTAAATTTTTATTTGTATATTACAAAAAAAAAACCCCAAATTGAACAGCTGAAAAATAATAAGTTCAAGAAAAGATAGTTAATATAATTTACAATAAGTTAAAAGCTATTTAATGTTGTGATGTAACACTTGACTTACTCATGGGAATCCTTCACCTTCTAGAAACTACCTGGTATTAATACTTGGCAAAATTATTGAAATAGCTTCACCTGATTTGTACATAGTACAATGCATGGCATTCCAAGTAGCACTTCAGTGTCCAGACAGTAACATCTATGTCAGGTATACATTTCTTTAATAAACAACATCCAATCTTGACAGAATTACATTGCATAATCAATATTCCACCATACATTCAATGGTTAATTAGCTCATTGTCTATAAATGTTACTGTATATGACTGGAAACCTAAAATTACTCCATCTGGAAGGAATCTTTTTGTTCAAACAGGCAATACTTTAAAAGTTGCTTCAAATAATAGTGTTCCAAGCATAAGCAGGAAGTCTGGATAGCTTGAGGGCACCCCAACCATTTTTGCTGACTACCTCATCCCTGCATCTAAAATTATTACATGACTGAATTGCATAGTTTCACCTTTCAGGGAGAGCAATTAGTTTTCCTATTCCTCTCCCACCTGGAGACAGAAAATCAGCCTCCCACACTTCAGATAAATACACGTCACAGAGCAAATTTTTCCCGTGCTAATTTAAACAATAATAGTTCAACTGCATTTAATTGTAGATACCCTTTAACCACGCTAAACCATCCCTTTTTTAATCTCAATGTAAGAAGAACTGCAGGTAGGAGAAATAAAGTCGGTAGAAATAGAAGTGCAAAGCATTTATTTTCACTTTTGACATTACTGCTATTCTTCTTCAATACCAAAAAATTATATTCAGTCCGTATATTTAACATCACCTAGTATCATGAGAGAGATGTCTGCAGGATTTTTAATTATCATTCATCATATATCCTGATACTTTCTCAACAGAAGCGTCAAACAATGCATTAGTGACAAATTCCCAAGACTGTGCCCCTTCAGCCCTTGGAGTTTAACTCCTCTCACATTACAGTATTTATTGAATTTCCAAGCCAAACGGTGTTCTGCTCCATAAAATTCTGACAAGTGAACTCTGCCAAGCTAATAACGGCCTCATTCTGCTGAAATAAACTTATTTCACTGCAGCAAACAAAATGACATGACCTGGAAAGGTTATTTTTAACTAAGTAACAACCCAATACAAACCAAGTCTCTCTCACCAGATCCTGAAAACTGTTAAGACAAATTTCTTAAATGTAAATGTGTCCTAACACCAGTTCACTTATCTGTTGCCCTCACTGTACATGACTGTGGCAAGATTTTTTGAAGGTCTGTGCTGTTTGATTTTCTTAATCAGTAGCTCAGTAAACTAATTAAACAATGCCTGGTTAGAGTGGAGTGACCAAGCAAGTGCAAAACTCATGCTAGGATGCTGTGTCCTCCTACATCCTTTACCCTCTGCCGTTTAATGATTTTTCTCCGTTTATCTGACAAATTCTATTAGAACTGCCCTTACATATAACAAATCTGAGAAGTATGAAATTGAAATTTAGAAGGATTTCTTTCTCTCTGATTAATTTTATATTAATTTTTACATTGCCATTAGGGAGATGTGGAAAATAAACGTTTAGGGACTAATTTGGCTTTCTAGACAGGCTGTATCTTCTACACATAAGTCAAGTTCTTCACAATGGTGATTCATGTTATGGACATTAGTGTGGTAATATTCATGAACTCCCCTTTTCATGCTGGCTATATTCTTCTATTAATACAATATATTTTCTGCAGACTGCATCCACAGACTAACCATCAGTTTCAGGTCAGATTTCTATCAAGTTTCAAATTACCAGAGACCATCAGAGAACCTTTTTAACAACTGGAATTTAGTACAAACATGCTGCACCCTGCTAGGTATACCTTTGCTAATAAAAGGGACAATCCTCGACTTCAAACAGGAGACTCCAGCCAGACTCCAGCAGTTTGCTGAAGAACAGTTAGAACACCTACTGAAAACAGAAGGATCAGAATAATGATCACTCATAAAAATCATGAGTTTCAGAGAACAGGTGAAAAATGCAAAAACCCCCAAACCCAAGGGTGAAAGAAGGAACACTGCCTTTTTTGGGTATGGCCTGTAGTTTATCAACAGCAATGGCAAAAGGTTAAGAATTTTGAAATAGGCTCCTCAATCACTTAACAATAAGCTAGCAAAATGCAAATAGCTAGCTTAAATAAATGTAAATTATCTTACTTCTATGTATTTTTTTGGGGGGGGGGGGGGTTGTTCTTACAAATGCATTATCATGCAAAGCACAGAACAACTAGAAAGTTTCTCAACAGTCATGATATTGCTAATGTATCAATCCAAGTTAATTCTGATATTAACAATCCTGATTATTTACCCTAGCCATAAAGCAGGCTAGTGCTACCCTGGGCTGCTTTAGGAGGAAAGCTGCCAGGTGGTGAAGTGATGTGATTCTTCCCATCTTCTCAGTGATAGGCTTTATACCTCTCAGTCATCTGAGAATGGAAGATACAAATAAATTCATATACTTGGATTTTTTCTAGGACTTTGCACATATCAGAGACTGCATGACCTATGACCTTAGTAATAGTTGTATCTGACATTGTGTTAACTTACTCTTAGCCATTTAAATTTTGCAATGTTCTGTTTCTCTTTAGAATGTCTAGCTCTCAGATTCAAATAGGCACACTTTATTTCTCACTTTAGGAACATCCTTTTTGCATGTGAGTGGCTAAAAAGTGTATAAAATTTAAACATTTAAAAAGTTAGCCCCTAACAAAGAAGACCAGGTACAATTTTAGCTACTAAAGAACACTGCAATCATCCATTTGCAAAACAGCCACCCCACTACCATATTGCTATGAAACTGTTTCATTTTTTGTTATCCTGCAGCACAAACTGCCATAGTTCTTTCTGATACTGATTTGAAGTACACCAGAAAACCTTTACTTACTTCAACTGATCTATCAAAAGATGAGTGTAAGAAAGGCAAGAGGATATTATTTACTACTTGACATATGAACTTACCCAGACTACCTGCAAAGAACCTGATTTTACTAATCAACTTTGTCTACCACACCTATTTTTGTTGGTTGCAGAAGACTGAGAAAAGGTAGCAAATCATGTTTGATATTAACAACTATACATTTTAATTGTAAAATCAGCTGCAGACTGGCTGAAGTTGGAAGCGACCTCTAGAAGTCAGGATGCAACAGTCATTTGGTCCATTTTGGTCGCATCCATCAGGGCCACCTGGAGAGACTGCCCACGGCCATGACCCTGGCCAGCCTGCCTCAATGGTCAGTCAGACACATCCTAAAAAACATGTTTCCTCATGTTCAGATAGAATTGATTGTTTCACTTCATGGACAATGACAGGATAGTAGACACGGGTATAAGAGGATCAATGGTGACAATTACCCATTGCTCTGTCACTGGATATTACTGAAAACAGCTGGGCCTGTTTTCTTTACACCCTCTCATTAGGTATTTGTACACATGGACAAGATCCCTCAAGCATCCTCTTTACCAGGGTAGCCAGTCCAGCTCTCAGACTTCCTTGCTGAGGAGACAGCTGTTCTCTAGACTGTTTCCAGCATGTACGCATCTTTCTTGTCCTGGGGAACTCAGAAATGCACACAGTATTCCAGCTGTGGCCTCACAAGTCCTGCTAGTCACAGGTGGCTGTACAGCAGAATACTGCTTCAGTAGTGGAACTCACAAGCACCAAACTGCCTTACAGTCTGAAAAGCTTTCTTAGAAAGTTTCTAAGACTGTTATGTCTGGTACTCATGGTTCAGAGACACCTTTCCATACTACAAAGACAAGAGTCATTTTAAGGTCATGAAGAGAAACAATGCAGTTCAAAGCTCCAGAAAGTCCATTAGAAAGAACATGATTTACAAATGATTCACTATGAGATACTTGCTTTAAATTTTTTTGCATTTTGGGAACAATTCTGCTTTCTTAAATACAGGCAAAGTGATAAAAGAGTAACAAGTTTATAAAAATTATTTTGAAATATGCTTATTACAGATACTGAATTTTTTTGCAGTGCAGAAGCATTTGAAGCAGAACTCATGAAATATTTAAAGTCATGCTTGTGACAGAACTCATATTTATACAGTATACCCTTGAGAGCTTTCTCACAGGTGCTTAAAAGCAAAATGGCTGACAGAACCTTTATCTTTTTATTCAACTAATCTCCACATAATAATAACTGAGATTAACTGAGATTTATTTGCAATGTGTGTGCATTTCCCTACTGAAAGGTGTTTCTCTAAGAGCAAACATACTATCTATGTCCTTTTTATTTTGCAAGCACTATTGCTTTAAATGTCTTTGTAGGATACTATTTTTATTTTTTTAACATTCAAAAACTTTAGAAGGCTTTCACTTGCTTGCAAGACAACAGTGGAAACACGGAACATTGCTTGGTTTCAGTGTCAATGAAATGCACTAATCAAATTTTGTTCCTCAAGAAAAAGCAAACAGGTTATTATTTACAAAATTCCAGTTTGATAGCTATGAAAACTTGTTGATACTTTACTGGAATTGAATGGATGACTCAAAATGAGGGCAGTTTCTCAAAATGAGACCGGGGCATAACCAGCATACATTCTGGGTTGTTTTTTTGGTTTGGTTTTTTTTTTTTTTTTTGAACCCTCTTAACAGTTGATATCTAACAAATCACATTAACTCTCCCAAAGTGGTTTTGAATGAAGTTATATTTAATGCAAAAGTATTTGAACTATGCAAAAATACCAGGATATTCTGTTTAATGGCAAGTGATTCCATGGCCTATTATAATTCATCCTTCCCCAAGTATTCTTCATTTAGCTTATAATCATGATCCCGTTAATAAAATTAAATTAATAGAAGCTATCTGCTGTGCAATTTCTAACTAGACACATTAAAAACAAACTGGATACTGAGTCATTCAGGTCTACTTGTCTGTAAAATCCCTTTATGTTCATAAACTTTACTATAAATTGCCACTATAATAAAGTATGTTGTTCAAAAAATAGTAGAAAATTGAAACGCATAGATTACTGAACAGCCTTTTCACACCAGCTGTATGTCTTATATTCAGAGATTCCAAAAGATAAGATTAAATATCTGTATGAAAATTCACATCAACTCACCAGAATAAAGGAAAAAAAGTAACAAAAGAGATGGTTTTTATAAACACCAAACAATCAGATAAAAAACAACATATGGATTTATTCTCACAATTACAACTAAATGCATGAAGGAAGAAATTAGATGCAATCAAATCAAGCCAGAATGCCTTAATAATGTTGTCGCTGGATGCATGAAGAAAGATCCCATGCCATTTGGGGAGTGTACGTATAATTTACAGACACTATAGCAAAAAATTTAAAGAGTACATTTTTGTTTTATATAGACAAAGAAAGAATTAGCATAAAACAACATATCAAAAGATGCATGTACGCGGTAAGATCCCAGTAACATTTCACAAGAAATACATCTTTTGGTTCAGTAACAAAAATAAGCACGTAAATTAGTAGTCAGTAAAATAAAGGCAGAAGCACCATAAGCAGTTCTCTAAAGACAAATTTATGGAAAAGATCTCCGAGCTAAATATTGGCATGCTGCTTATAAAATGGCTAAGTGACAACTGAAAGATGCAACAGTCTGCAAATTTTGAAGGGCATATGGAAATTGAAATATAAGAAAAAAAGGAAAGGGACTTGATTATTAGAACTTTCTAGAAATAAAAGGTATAATCAAGGAAAGATGCATTCTAAACAACTATAGGAAATCCCTCAAATTTTGAATATTTGAAAAAGATTCTAAACAAACATAAAAAGTAGCAAAGAAAATACTCACAAGACAAGGAGGATGAAGACCAGCAGAGTTTTTTTTATTCCCCCTTCCCCACACCCAGATAAAGTGGACTATAATTCAAGTTGCCATTATTATGAGTACCCAGTCCTTTGCAACAGCTTATCCGTCTTACCATTTTTCAAAGAAAATACATTGTATGCCTTTAGAACTGTAACTCAATTTAAAATCTGTACTGTTTCAATAGCATATATCACTGACTCTAAACCTTTTCTCTAAAACGCTTGAGGAAATGAATGACCAAAATAAAAAGAAAGTCCACCTTGTATATGTATCTAAAAGTTCAAGAGCTCAGTGAATGCACAGGAAGAGATCCACATGACTCATGCATGGGGCTATGGACTCTATGTATACAAGTAAGGAATGGGAGAGTAAAGTGATTATCAAGAGGCCCCTTTTTGCTTGGAAGGGGAGACATTTGATTGGAGGATCATCAAATGCCATGCCAATGCAGTGGTGAGACTGCAGTAATAGAGAGAAAAAAGATGACAACCACTAGATGCTCTGATTCAGCTTGAGCACACAAGTAAACCCAGGGAATGACTATATTAAATTGTTTCTGTGTTTTACACCATCAGAGATCAAAAAGGAGCAAGAAGGCAGCCTTCTGCATGAGGCCTTAACCCCAAATTTGTCTACCATGTTTTTCCATTTCTTTAACATTTTCAGCTTTTGTGTTTTGCAAATTGGCAGCTAACCACCACCTAAGATACTACAAAACTGGACAAAACAGACTAAATTGTTTTTTAAAAGTGGTGCAAAATGGAAATATTCAGCAGAGTAAAGCACGTTGACTTTAATGTGAAGTAGTCATGATAACAATCAGCACTGTACATTTATCCTGGAAAAGGTGAATAGCTACTACTACCAGCCAAAGTCAAGGATGATTCACTGAGCCAGTATAAACTCACACAGAACACTTTTACATGCAAAGTACCTCACTACAAGTATCCTGATCCCTTAGTGCTTTCCTATCCTATGTGGTACACTCTCTTAACCTCTCCCACTCTCACTACACATGGGAGACTTCCATGAAGAGACTGAAACTGTCACACAGAGTTTAATTAAGGGTCTTTTTGAAAAAATGTTATAGGACTTGCCTTCAACACACAATTCAGGTGAAACAGAGAAACTACTTTTGTATCTTCCCCACTTTCTTACCTTGACAGTTGAAAGCAAAAATCAGAATATATGATTTACCAAAATGCACAGGCATTTGAAATATATATTCATCTTTAAGGATGTGCAGTGTCTTCCATGCCATGTGAACCCAAGCACTCTATGTTCCATCAAACCCAACAAATTCAGCTCCTTAAGGACATTTTTCTTAAGAGTTCAATGGCTCTCTATGCTCTGTGTAGGAAATTGAGTAAAGCAGGCTGGAAACCAGCATGGCTGAGTAACGATTTGCTTCTCAAACAGAGGAGAGAAATGCACAACCAGTGGAAGCAGGAACATGTGAACTGGGGAGAGTACAGGGATATGGTTGAAATACCTAAGGATGGTATCAGGGAAAGCCAAGTAAAATTTGGAACTGAACTAGGGAAGGGACATGAAGAATAACCAGAAGGGACCCTATAAATCCACAGGCCAGAAAAGAAAGTCCAAGGAGAGCCTATTCCGTGATACGCAAGCAGGTTGAACTACTGATGACTGATACACGGAAGTCTGAGGTGCCCAGTGACCTCTTTGCCTCAAACTTCACCTGGCAGTCAAGCCTCCCAGTTCTTTCAAGTCCCTGATCCTCCGAGTGAGTGTGGGAGCAGTGAAGTCCCTCCCACTATAAACAAAGAGCAGGTTTGGGACCACTTGGTGAAGCTGAATAGCCACTGGTCTATAGGAGTTGTGACAGTGACAGAAGTGGGGCAATGATTTTAAGCAGACAGAAGGTAGGTTTCATTAAGAAGTTAGGATGAAATTCTTTACCCAGAAGGTGGTGAGGCACTGAAACAGGTTGCCCAGAGAAATTCTGCATACCCCACCCCCATAAATGTTCAGAGCCAGGCTGGATGGAGCTTTGAGCAATCTGGTCTAGTGGAATATGTCCCTGCCCATGGCAGTGGGGTTGGAACCAGATGATCTTTAAAGGTCCTTTCCAAAACCAAACCATTCTGTGATTCTATAAATAAACCTTCAACAAAGCCAAAGTAATAAAAATTAAATTGTTTAAATTGCATGTTTCAGAAACTTTTGCACTATACTGAGCTGTTCTGAACTTCATACACAAACAGTGACATATAATAATGGTGATTCCACGCAGATCAGTGATTCCCAGATAGGAGAAAGCAGAGGCTGCATAGCAAAATATTCTAAATATTGTTAAATATGTTATTCTGCAATACACTTAGAAGCTACGACACCTAAATGTAGCAATATATTACAGTAACAGAAAAATATATACTGTTCACAGCAACCATTTTTCCCCACCTCAAAAAAAGCTAAAGTTCATCTAAATCACAACAGAGACACAATGGAAAGGGCAGAAAAGCTTATGAGCATCCTCTGAACAGGGACAGGAGAACAGAATTCAAAGACAATGAACAAAGCTATTAAAAAGGTAGCACTATCCTGAAAACAAACTGTTTATTCTTCTCCTAGCTTATCCCTTAGATTATCAATAGTTCTTACTATAGGCATCAATTTCTCTTTTGAATGAACCCTTTTTCTCCCCTTCCCTTTTTACTTTGTTAGCAAATTCAGGTCACCTTTGCCACAATGACAGGATAGAGAAAGAGGGCAGATAAGAGAATATAAACAAAAAAAAAAAAAAAAGTAGTATGAAGACTTCAATAAAATACATTAAAAATTGGGTACAGTTCTTAGATATGCTCTCAGGAATCATTGTTCCTAGGTCATTGTCCACAGAAAATTAATAATTAGCAGCATAAACAGTCACACCAAGTGAAGGAAAAACAGTTCAGAGATACGAACCTATGAAGATCTAACACTGAAAATCCTTGTCAAGAAATGAAATTTGGCATATGAACAGTTAAACCCCTGCAGGCACTTAACTGGACTGAACACATTCCAGTCACTGACTACCTAACTTAGTTATAAATTTATACCGGAAATACAAACATTCCTTATTAATTAGATATATGAGAAAACAATGACAGTTTTTTTTTTTCCTAAAACCATTAGCAAAATATGTCTTAGCAAAACAGTAAGTAAAAGCTTCCAGTCCCATGATTTGCTAGACTGATAATGGTCTCCTAAAAGGAAAAGATGTAGGTCACATAATTTATGATACCAGACACAAAAATAGAAAGGGAGTAAAAAAATACAATACAAGCAACATATTTTAGCTGTGTTTAGCTGACATTAGCATATTATTTCAACTCAAAGTTCAGGGTGTTGGTAGATAATCAGTCTTCTTGTCCTTACTCCCCTCTCTTTTATAAATGAAGACTTTGTTCTTCGTCCAGCTTTAATAATAGCCAAATCTGCCCTTGGTTTTGCAAAACTCAAGGGATCAGCAGTGGTACCTCCTCAGCAGACCGATCTATTAATTACAAATTTATGCTCATGTTTTAAAAGCAATAAACTCAGATTTGTGCCCCGCTCTTTCACTGTTAAGAATTAATTCTTTTATTTACTACACAACACTCAAACTCTTTCCTGAGTTCTTGAATTACTAATTTCCTCATCAGCACTTAATACTTCCATATGGTACCAACTCACAAACAATAATGTATTTTACTTCATACACCTATGTCATAAACTATCATATTATTCTTAATTTGCACAACAGGAACTGAGAAAAACAGATGGGTCTGGATCAAGTTCAGGAACATAAAAGCCTGAATAAACGCCAATGAATAAATTATATTGAAAAGTCATCAGAGGTCACACATTCATGTTCAAAACTCTTACAGCTAAGGAGTAAGCTTAGCCTGAAGTCAGATTACAGGCCTGGAGGAAATTTGTTGCTGAATCCAGTAATACTTGCTAGTTCAGAAATAAAATCATGCAGGAAGGGAAAAACAGTTTATCATTTGTTCTGGCTCATGTAGGATTTTCTCTTCATCCTAATGTTACCCTAGCTGCTAGGTGAAGTCTAATGCACCCAGAATAAGGACTACATGGGAGAGGTGAAAAGAGCCTGTATTTTGCAGTAATCTGGGAAGGTATATCCTGGATAGTATTAGCCTTTTACTGCTAAAGTTGTGTATTGAGAAAGTCTCAATAAGAGGTTTTCTTACTGGAATGTAAAAACCACAGAGAATGTGGAAATGCAGAGAAGGGTAGAGATGGAGACAGGATATGGCTGCTGTGGCAATGATGATCACCAGTAAATTCCTGTTAACATGAAAATTAAGTTTGGTATTGGAACAATTGAGCATGGTGACTGATCCTGCAAAGCATTATATCCCAATATAAGAGCAAGGGTTGGAAGAGAATTTCCCTCTCATTTTCTCTGAGAGGTCTCCATAGAACCAGTGTCTTCATTTAGCTACCCTCTCAGCATTTTTTCTCCTTTCATTTGAAAGTTTTGAGTTTTCATTTATAATTTCAGTAGCATTTCCTGGCATACCTAAAAATCTAAATATAAAACTAAAAAAAAAAGTCTTTTAGCTCTCATACATTGATAACTATGATAAAAACATACACAGATTTCATTATTTGATCAAATCAAATACAAAGGTTTTTAAAGAAAGACTTCTCTGTATTTACACTTCCCTTCACAGTTGTTGTAAACAATTACTCATGATTTTCCAGCTTTCTACTTCAGCACACCTACTGTTTCAGAAACTGTTGACAAGTAGCTATTTCATTTGGACTAATCAAGCCTGCTGGAATTAACAGGAAGTTTTCCATCAACAACATGGAATGTGAATGCTAACAAGAAGCTGTTCCTTCTAGTTAAGTTGAAACTGGTTTCAGAAACAGGTTCTCAGCATAATGAAAGTCCTCCAAGAGGCCAAAATAGCACATGCATATTACATGTTGTGCAGGAGTGGATCACAGAAGTACAGGAAATCCCAGGTTTTTTACTGTTTCTGATGAGACATAAAACTTTTCTCCCTCAGTAACCTAGATCAGGCTTAGCTATTTGTAGATACGTTCTGATTTATCCATCTTTTTTTAGGATCATCTAATGCTATGACATGTTAGTTGGAAAGTACCACTAATTTTTTATTACTAAATAAGAACTTATTTTTCTGTACTGCAAAAACCATTACATAGAGCTCATGTAATGGTTAGAATCTAAAGATACTACTAAATGAATGGGCTTAAATCAATAAAAAGAGTTAAAATGAAGTTGTAAACTAGAAACAGAAAGCAGTAAAAACTTAGAGATAGTCCCCATCCTAACGCTGAGTACTTCAAATTCATTTTGACTTGCATATCTGAAAACCTTGCATTTCATGACAAAAGAACTCAAAATTTTGGGGGGGGGGGGGGGAAGAGCCCTTTAATTGTATAGGACAGAACACAATATTTTAAAGATTATAAATTACTGAGCAGATATCAAATGTATTCTTCTGTGATCATTAATGGCACATTTCATTTTTAGAGTAATAAGCCATTTAATAACAGGTGTCTTGTGAACAGGTATTTGGAACATCACTGGAGAACATGAAATTATTCAATTTGTTAAAATTAAGAAGTGCTAACCAAGTCCATGTATTTATTTTACACTACATTTCTCTACAACTTCAGAGTATGTATACTTTAATTGAGACTGTATCAAATAGAAATACAACCCTAATTATGTCAGGAAATCAAGCTGCATCTAAAATGACGAAATACCTTTTGTTAAAGATATATCTGCTGACTCTGAAGAGATTGTTCAAGATTAAAATTTTTTCTGTGCACATTTACACTGCAGTTTATTTCATTATATGAATAGGAGCACCTAACCAGTTGCTAGCAATGAAGATCAGGCTGGACACAATTCGGTCCTTAAGAAGCGTGCCTTTATACTAAAGTAAAGATGGAAAGGTTGTCATATTTCTAAATGTTCTTTTCCCATAACTATTCCATAAGCTCACTTCTATTTTATGGAAACTAGAGAAATGGAAAATGATGAAGGATTATTATAGGGAGGGAAAGGCCAGGAACTAAGGTGGGTGAGAAGGAGACAACATAATTATCACCAAATTAATTCTAATGTATTTCTTTTACATCCATGAAGGTCAACAAAATAGCTATAGCCTGTGAACAAAACAATTAAAGATTTAATGTTGCAAGAGGATCTATTTCAAATGTGCCAATGTTTGGGTTTTGATATTTTCATGTGCTAATTCGCTATGATGGGTATAAATAACAAGCTGAGACATCCTTCTTAAAACAACAATTGTATGGTTCTACTGCTCACAATATCAAGGTTATTGTCCACTTAAATAGAAAAAGAGAACTTCCATCAACAGATGTCAAAATAGATAAGCACAGATTTGACATGCGCTTGTAGAACTATCATCTGCGATCAGTGCTGCAATGACAGCTTTATGGTAAGAATGTCAATGAAATTCATCCGGCTCTGTATTTCAAATACTGCTCAATTGAATATGATAAACATGTGTATCTGCCAAGCATTAGGTGTTTATTGCTGTAATCCTACTTGTGTAACAAGTTTGCAAATTATTTCCTTTCTACATAGGTATATCCATATTCCACTTAAGCACACCACTATTAAATTTTTCACTGAAAACTTAGGTTAATTGGTGCTATAGATGGTGCCAGAAGAAAAGAAGATGGTAAGGCACTAAAATTAAAAATAATTCACCTGTCTTCTGGTAAGATGGCGATATCTAGTAACATGTACTTTCCATGTTTTTAGGATGTCTACAACAAACATCTCTCTTTCTGAAACTGTTTTCTAAAATATACAGGTTTTGAAAGATACCTCTTCAGATCTTCCTACTATCTGGTAGGGGATCACACTACTAAAAATCATATTATTTCTAAGTATATAAAAGATATATCCAGTCTAAGACAACAGGTGCAACGGCAACATGCAAACGTGCAAAAAAAATGTTGAAAAAAAAAACAAAGGAGAAAAACAAAGGTAGACAAAAGCCTGAAATGATTTTGTACTAAACATAAAAGGTCCTGTGAGATCACGAGGGAGGAAAGAAAGCAGGGAAGAAGTACTTCTAAGTACTAAGTAGTATTTCTAAGATTACAGAGAAACACTTAAGTTTGATCTGACTTACAGTGTTACTAGGTACTTCTTTTGTATTTGTGGACCACTACCTCTTGCTTGTACTTCTCTATGACAGGTTCTACACTTACTTGAGTACCTTATTAAGAATAAGTTCCATTACAATTAATATTTTGTGCTTCCAGATTTGCATAAAATTATCTCTACTGAAACACTTATACCACCCCAAGGACCACAGTCATCATTTATTAGTCCTTCTAGACACACTTTACAGCTTACCCTAGGCCTATTTTTGAATGGTAATTTCCCCATGAAATCCTCAAAGCACAGGTAGCATGAAGTATCTTTTAGGTCTTCAGCTCACTGTTTACCACTGTAATTTTTAGACAATATCCCTAAAATATATTCAAAAATAGTCTCTTAACCTTTCTTCATAGTGTTAATTTTTTCAATTAATCTTCTCAACTGAACAATTAAAAACCTCATCCTTATAATTTTTCAAATCAAAGTTACTGAAACAGTAAAAATAGATACAGTCAAAAGAAACAACTACGTATTTTCCCTAAGCAAGTAAGTCAGAAGTTCTGAAAGAAAGAGAAATTTTAAAGTCAAAATCCCCATGCCTTTCATTACTAAAAGGTTGTCTTTCTTGGAAATTGACTGATATGCAACAGCTGCCTTTCCTCTGCAGGGCACAGACACTGGTCTCTCTCCTTTACTGACAAAGAACTTAATACCGACTTAGAGCAATAACCACAAAAACGGCTGACAAAAAAAAATTACAAATACAGAGCAGAGGATGACATAGATACAAAAAAAAAAATTGGTACTTTTACTTAATATACCTGACCAAAAAGGACAAAGGCATTATTATCATTATATAGAGGAAGGAAACTTTAAAATCACTTTTATTATAAGGATAAAATTTTCTCTCAGAAAACATTTATTGAAATTGGGGGCTGAGAAAGATAGAAAGATACTGAAATTGACAAACATGCTATTTATTAACAGGCATGATCCTTCACTTAGGTCAGAGTAGAAAAATGTGTCTTTCATTATCTTTATGGATAAGAAGCATGCGAAATTACATACATATTCATCATTATTAACTATGATTAGCAAGCTTTACTACTAAAGTTTTATACAATACAATGTAAAGAACTTTTTGACTTTCTGTGACTAAAAACTTACCCAAATGATCATTAGATAATCTGATGTATCACAATTAAACTATTATTGTAGCTGGCATTCACACTTTAAAAAAGGTATTTATATACTAAGCCTCAAGATTCACCAAGATGAAGAATACCAAGTAAGAGTTGTCTCTCTCTTAATCAAAGCACTGAACTGAACTGCTCAACTTGCTATTTAATATTTCAGTCTTTTCCAGAGAGTAAGATGCATAAAGTAAATTATTTACAAATATCTCTGTAACTGAAAAATTAGGAATTTGAAGTAGCTGTCAGAGACACTTTTAGTACAGTGCAATAGTTGATCTAGTCCTAGTTTATTTTTTATGTTTTGAAAAAATAAAGATCTTACTGAGTTTCCGATCATCAGTGTATAGTGGAGAAGGGAATTGGTTCTGCACCACAAAGAAAAGGAAGAACAGGGCAGTCTTTTGATTGCAGAGGATAATCTATAAACACAAGGAACAAAGCTGACCTTTGATGTGATCTCTGTTCACCTCTGACAAGGGATAGCAATCTAGAGATATCGTTATAGGGTACAAAACAGCTTTTAGGAAAGGTTCCAAAAGGAAATAATTCTTCTATTCACCCTTGTTGCCATAGAAACAGAACCAATCATGCCTGTCCACAAAGGCTTTTATGTCAACTTCTGTTAGAAAACTTATATAAAAAGTAGAAATTAAACCAAATTAACAAGACAGTCATGAAGTGATTAAGATAGTAAAAGAAAGAAAATAATGTATAAACAAATGTGTCCTGCCTTGCTCCTTAAATGCTTAACTTTTAAAGTGTAAATCAGCTTATTGCAAGGGTTTACTGCACACTGCTATGGTTCACTGTCTTTTACTTCCATGCAACCTGAGAGGGTGTAATTTATATAGAATGATGTCTTCAAATTCATGGGGTCACAAGCGATACATTTTTTCTCCTTTTTCCTCCTCCCAACCATTAAAGAAAGGCCGTATCATATCCCCACCATCTTTACAAAATTAGATCTGTCCGAATACATCTTCAATGAAAATATTTCAGCTAAAGCAATACATTTACTGTGGTATTTTACTTCTATCCCACGATACTTGTAAAATATTGATTCTGCATAAAGTTTATGGCAAGTAATACTGCTACATATGTTAGAAGGTTGATTAATAAAAATGGATTTCCAAATTAAAATATGTCAAATTTCCTAACTCTCCACCTAATGTAAACAAGATAGTATGGCCAGCAGAATCTGGATCTTGGTAGCTAACATCAGCAATGAGTTTTGTGTCTGTGGTATTCTTGAAAATTATTAAAACTCATGCAGAACTAATACTAAATTACAAAAATTTTATGCTAAGGTTGTAACTAAGCTTTTATGTTGCCACACAAACTACTTTACATAGAAGGAGGGGTTATATTAAAGACAGAGAAGAATCTCTGCCTCCTTTAAAGTGCTAATCTTTGGTCTAGTGTAGTTTGACTCAAAATATACTACAGAACTATCAAGATTGGATCCCTTAAAGAACTAACTGCTTTTTGACTACACAAATATATTATAGGATTTCCCTTTCCATTCTCTCGACCCAATTCAGAAAGTCTTAACACATCCATATAACACCATGAATGGCACCCACAAGAAAGGTACTTTAGGCACATCCTCAACTATTTGTTTTTAATGACAAAAGATTTACCAGAGTTTTGGAATTAACTGGATTTCAGTTTTTTTTGAGATATAATTCTTCTGGTCTGGCTCAAATGACCCATAAACCAAAGAGGATTCAGGAATGCACCAGTTACATACTCTGGTCCCAGAATGTTAAGGATTTCCACCCGTTGATGTTTTCTGAAATATATATTAAGTTAGAGAATTATTCTTTGTATATCATTTATGTATTTATAAGTAAAGGGCATATTCTTGATAAATTAGATTTTATAAAACTCTGGGGGTTACTTTGTTTCAGATTTTTTTATAAAAATTATTAGTATATTTTATTTTAGTTAGTTTGGTGATCTGTTCTTCTTCTTCACAAAGACTCAATTCAAGCAAAACTCACCAAATTTTGTAGTTAGTTTCTGGTGATTTTCATGTTTACACATGAAATCTATGCTTTGACGCTTCTAACTTTGAAAAAGGTTATCAAATGTGCTGTTTAAACTACATGGAGGATGAACCTACTAAATCTAATGTTGTTGTGCAGAACATCTTCGAAGTCCAAACATGTTTTTTTTTTATTCTATCCCCAGAATTTTCCAAACCCAAACAAATCAACTGTGTGGTCATGTCTCTTTTCCTGTTGGCAGAATATAGCTCAGATTCTGCAGTTTATACTAAAACCTCAGCTCTACATCAGGAACTGGCAGCTTGAGTCTCAGTGACCACTACATTTCAGAATACTTTTCTTACCCATGCCAGGACAGTCCTGAAGTAGAAAGATAAGGCTTTGAGTTACACTACTATTTTTAACAACTTAAAATATATTTATATGTTTTTATAAATAACATGCTAATAATATGTTAGTTTACAAATGGTGTAGAATTAATCGAGCTAGAATCCTGTGCCAACAAGTTCACAAAACTGTGGGTAAGTCAAAGCTCATACTATGACATCCTTGATTATTTTAGAAAGAGAAATATTATCTAACATCATGTACTATAGACAAATCTGGTCCCTAAGTAAAGCCATCAACAGTTAAACTACATAGCACATTCCTCAGTTCCCTAGTCCACAACTCTTTTCCTCTAACTTCCACTCTGGTCCCTAGACAGGACAGCTGCAAGAATTACACCATCTGACTTTACATGAAGAATGGTTTCCTTGCAATTTTTTTTTTCCTTTTCTGATTTTTCTTACCTTGTGGTGCTCTAACACCTACCAAAAACTTCCTAACTGTTAAATGGCCAACACCCAGAAGCTTTTCCGTTGCTGTCTGAAATTTGGTCAAACATTCTGTTGGAAAGAAATTACAGAAACAAGCTCTGATACTGATGAGTTTTGTGCTTTAGATGAAAAAGATTTTTTTTTAATTGAATTAAAATATTTCACTTAGCCCTGGATTGTACACAGTGATATTATAAAAATAGCTGGCTTTTCCTTCATGCCTTTCTGCCAATGTTTTGCCCCAACATCGAGGAGAAAGTGGAGAAAAGTTTTTTCATCAAAGCTTACGTACCACTTCATAACAATAGTTGGCCATTAAAAATTGTAATCAAATATCTTGAAGATATCTAATACCTGATTTTCAGAAGAGGGATGTACGAATCATACAGAATCAAAGACACATTAAAAAATGTTTTGAAGACCACATGAAAAACATTCATGAGACTGGAGAGAGGAAAGAAGCCCACCTCCAGGTCACAATTTCTGAACAGAACAAGAGAACATCTAATGGTGTCTGAGATGCAGGAATAATTTAGTTCTTAATAAGTTTAGAAGAGTATGAGCATTCTTTATCTGATCACACAGTATTTGTAATTGTCATCAGTAATTTAAAAAAATACTGAGAACAGCTTTCAAAACATATTCTGTTTAAGTATTTTAATTAAGCATAACTATGCACAGAGAAAGACCTTCTAGTCCTAGTTCAAGGAATATTATACTGAAACTGAAATCTTATGTGGTGACATTGTATACACAACTGGCAGGCAGGGAGAGAACTTTCCTGGAGAGCACCACTCTCAAGTCCAGACAGCTGTGTAGTGACAGTCTAGTGGGGACAGCAATTATTTATAGTTTGGAACTTTAATTCTTTTCAGTTTGCACAGGATTTGATTTGTCAGCAAAACAGTCACTTAAATTGTCTGCTTAATGGTAACCAGCTCCAGTAGTCAGGCAAGTAGACACACTTGGGTTGAAAACTCTGTCCAAACTGTTTTAATGAGTTTATTTAATCTAAACCTCTGAGGACTGTGCTCTCTCTAGAGTTATTTCTCTTTAGTTCTATCTTCCTTGATCAACTGTACTAAAATACTCCAGAAAATCTGATGACTGGGTCTGATCCCTCTATGACCCATAGAACCAGAACAAATCCATTATGTAACACTTTACTTGGGTTTTTTGTCCACAACAAAAGCACACGGAACATTATTGCTCTAATCTAGGTTTCATTTTGTTACCTTTTAAAATAACATTTTTTGGAAACATGTTTATCGAAATCTTATCTGTAACAATTAGGCTAACTTTATTTTATATAGCAGAAATATTTCACTCATAAATTCAATTTATCTTAATCAGATGATAATGCCTAAATTTTAAACTGAATCTTATTATATTTTTTACAACAAATTATCTCTAATGATGAAGTAAGAAAGCAACAGCTCCACAATAACCTGTTATACTTTTGAAAGCCTCCATAAAATGGAGTATTCTACTATTTACAATACTGAGATAAAACACGCTGTCAAATGTTGTCAGTGAAACTTTTTCAGAGTTTTTATGTCTTCTGACACAAAGTCAAAGAAGCTTTTCTTTTGGAGTCCTCTTCTTTATGGATTGGATTAAATAATTTTTGTTAGAAAAGACAAAACCTGCTAGCTGACTGCCTGATTTTTTTTAATGCACAACTTTTTCAAAAGTCTAAGTCTTCTGTTAAGATACAGACTTCTGTAACAGGTCTGGACATAGCAGCTATCATTTCAGGTACCTGTGTAGCCTAGATACTTCATAACCTCTTCTAATTTATCTAACTAGCTGATATTTACACACATAAAGTAGCATATGGCTGAAAGTTTGCTCAGTCATTTACTTGCTGTTAATATGAGCAGTAAAATTCACTCACTACATTTGCCAATACTCCTTTTTGCTTTTCCTTTTCCAGCAAAAATCCAACTCTAAGTGTCATGCTATAATGCTATTATCTGGCAGATTTAGACTGAAAAAAAGAAAATGCAAATTCTCTTCCTCTTAAAGGTTCCATCACCTTCAGAATTACCAGGTCCACAAGCACATCCAAGTCTAAATGTAAATGCATCTGGCATAAACAGAAAAAAAAATCTAAAACAGTACATTGATAAAATATTGTCCCATATACAAATTGGCTCCTTTCAGACCATTTGCTTCTAGGCACATTCAGAGTTACCAAATAATCTAAGGTCACATGAGTATCCTGAATCTCAGAACAATGTCTCTTTTACTAAACATATTGAAATATATGCTTCTATTTAAATATGTTCTTTTTACTTGGGATGTTACCTTTGCTTTTCTTTCCTTTTTTTTTTTTTTTTAATCAATAAGAAGAACCATGATATGTTTTGTAGAGTCAAAATTATCCATTAACGTGACAATGATGTAATAGCTCTTGCTTGGATGGCCAAGTTGGCCCATTATGTGTCTCTCTCCCCAACAAGAACATCTACATTCTCTTGA
Source organism: Anomalospiza imberbis (assembly GCF_031753505.1). NCBI lineage: Eukaryota > Metazoa > Chordata > Aves > Passeriformes > Viduidae > Anomalospiza > Anomalospiza imberbis. The sequence continues at coordinate 34,466,934 of NC_089721.1, read as the reverse complement.
CCTTTGTAACATAGGTACAACCATGAGAGTAATGATTTATCTGTGAAAATCTGTTGTGCAGTTGGATGAGAGTTAATATAGCATTTTCTGCTTCTGTTTCTGAAAGAACACTGCCAAACAGCAGGAAAGATGAAAATTCAGCTTTCAAGTCGAACAAATTCAGACACAGTAAGCTAGGGTGTCCTAGAAGCTGGAAGGAAACACAGCAGGAACAGCTGATCCCAAATGACTGAAGGGATGCTCCATGATATATAACATCATGCTCAGTAATGAAAACTGAAGGAAGGGTTTTTAAAGTGTAGGTCTTACTCAAAGACTGTCTGGATTCACACTACTTGTGGAAGGTCTTCACATTGTGATTTTCCTTCTTCCTATTTCCTTCATTTAATAAATTGTCTTGATCTCAACTAGTTTTCTCACTTTCACTCTTACTATTCTCTCCCCCAGATCACGGTTGGGGTAGAGGAACGAGACAGTGGCCAGGGCCAACCATCAACTCACTTCCATTAAAAAGTACAATAACACTTCACAGGGGTGAGGATGTGACAGGGAACACACACAAACACAATGAAATAAACAAACCGGAGCTGTGCATTCTTTAGAAGTTAAAAAAAAAAACTATCACCCTAAAATGTAATTTTGGATCAGTGTCTATTAAAGCCAAGGGTTTTTTCTATAAAAGCTCAGAGAAGGAGTCCAAGGTAGAAGTAAATATTCTTTTACGTGGAAATAAAAAATTAGGTGAATTTAAAATTTTGGACATGATCTACATCCCACTTAGCTGAATATGCCAAAGCAGATACCAGAACATGTGTAATCAGTGTTGCAGTAAGTTAACTTTGCTGGTAATGAAGACCCTTAGTGAATCTGGTTTCTAGAATCACACAAAATCTCATCAAGAAAAGTATACAACTGCTTCGTAATGCAAATACCATTTATATCACCTTTTTTCAGTGAGAGAAAATAAAAAAGCTGCAACAAAATTATCCACACTGATGCATTTCATGAACACAGCTGGACTTTGTTACTGATCGTGAGACTGTGTAAATGAATTGTGAGGATGGACATTCCAGTAAAAACACTGCTGTTTAAAGGACAAAAAGAAAATTCCTGTACCTAAGGTCTCCATCATGCAAAATAGAAGTAGAATAATTTCAAGTGGGGACCTGAAAATAAGAGGGTTTTGAACAAATTAAACAGCAGACTGTTTATGCAGTAGCTCTTGGGCCACTCAGGAACGGACAACATGTAAAAAATGTTCTCTATATGGCAGCCAGGGACAACTGTCCTTCCTGGAGTCTCTGGCAAAAAAAGAAGACTCAAACACAACTGTTGGGCTACTGGAGTTGGAGATGAAAAGGAACTCTGACCTGCTACACCCCACCTGAAAAAGAGATGCTGGCAGCTTATGAAAGGTTTTGAGCTGCTTCAGAAGTGATTGCACTGAAGCACAGCTTCTTCTGGCACCTTGACTGCCAGTGCCAGGTTGGATGTTCAAAGGGAAAGTCCCTTGCACATATCACACCAGTGATGTTACTAAGTGGGTTGCACTGATCACACACCTGACTCGAGCAGGAAATCACAACTGCCCAGGGATCTTGGAAATTATCATGATCCAGCCTGAAGGTGAAAGTTTCAGACTATCATCAAAGGAGGTGAAGGAGGCGTAAAAGGTATCATATGCTAAGGAGGTGCCACCATATAATCAGCCACCTGAAAATAAAAAGTAACACACTCTCATTGCTGACTCATTCTGTCTGTATTGTAGGAATAAACTGAAAATGTGAAAGCTGCTATATGGATTCCTATGCAATGAGTTGCTGAAACAATTAAGGGACAAGGTGGATGAACTAAGGCTGCAGCTGAAAGCTGTCCAGCTGGATTTAGATAATGTTGAACAAGAGAAATAGCCAACACTCCACCTCTACACTGACTCATGGATGCTCTGTGGAAGTGGCTAAAATGATAGAAAAATTGTCAGGGCAGAGGTAAATGCATCTGAGCAGCTGAATTGTGATGAGACCTCACTACCTGGGATAGAAAAGTTGGCTATAAAAGTACATAATGTAGATGCATGTGCACCTAGGAGTGGAGCTACTGAGGAGCATTGCAACAATAGACAGATGCATCAAGCTGCCAAGATCAAACCAAGATCTGGGTTGGCAACAATGAGGTGAGTTATTTCTGCCTTGGTGGGCTCATGATGCCTCAGGTCATCAGGGAAGAAATGCAGCTCACAGACAGGCTTGTGATTGAGGGGTGGACTTAACCATGGCCACTAACTGCCAGGTTATCCATACCTGTGAAACATGCACTACAATTAAGCAGGCCAAGAGGGTAGAACCCCTGTGTATGGGTGACAATGTTCAAAATATAAATATGGGGAGACCTGGCAGAATGATTGCATCACACTCACACAAACCTGACAAGGCAAACTTACAATGGTGGAGACAACCACTGAATGGCAGGAGAAGTACCTGTGCCTCCTGCCACCTCCTGGAACTCCATCTTGGGCCTTGAAAAGCAAGTTCTGTTGGGACATGGTACCCCCGAAGGAATTGAGTTGGACAATGAGACACATTTCAAAACTAACCTGAGAGCCAGAGAGCCAAAAAGCACGGTATTGAGAAGGTGCTGTGGTTTGACACTGGCCAAACTTCAGGCACTCCTGAAAGTTGCTCATTCACCCTCCCCTGCCACAGCTGGACAGAGGAGAACAAAAAAAAAAAAAAAATTATGAAGGCTTCATGAGTTAAGGACCAGGAGAAAATACTCCAAGAGCAAAACAGGTTTAGCTTAGAACTACAAAGTGAATTTATTACTAACACATTCAGAGGAGGATAATGAGAAGTAAAATAAGCCCTTAAAAAAACCCCTATTTTCTTCCCCCAACTCCTCTCTCCTTCCCACCAACAGTGCAGGGAGACAGGGCATCGGGGAGTTGGTCAAATCATCACCTGAGGATTTTCTTCTGCTGCTCTGGGAAAGAAGTCCTTGCCTGGTGAGGCCGTGGAGTCCCTCCTATGGGAGACATGAGCTCCATGAGCACACAGTCCTCCTAAAACTGCTGCAACGTGGGTCACTCTTCCATAGGTTGCAGTCCTCCAAGGACAGGCTGCTCCACCCTGGAACCAGGGGCCCTCTCTCTCCACCAGGTCTCCCACTAGATTACAGCCTCCTCCAGACATCCGCCCTCTCCTGCATGAGCACCTCCCTCACAGGCTGTGGGTGGATCTCTGCATCCCCCATGGATCCCCACAGGCTGCAGGGGCAGAGCTGCTTCACCATGGTCTCACCACAACCTGCAGAGGAATCTCAGCTCCAGCACCTGGAGCACCTCCTCCCCTCCTTCTGCACTGACCTTGGCGTTGCCATGTTCTCATCTCCTCCTCTTCTCTAACTGAAATTAACAGTGCCAGACTTCATATTGATTTTTTTCCCAAATGCCTTATCACAGAGGTGTTACCAACCTCTCTCATAGGCCCAGTTTTGGCCAGTAGCATGTCCGTCTTCAGAGCCATCAGGGACTGGCTCTGCTGGACATGGCGGAAGCTTCAGCAGCTTCTCACAGAAGCCAGCTCTTTCCCCCCCCCCCCCACTAAAAAGCAAACCATAAAAAACCAACACAGTGGATGTATCATACAACCTGAGAATGTTGAACTGCCTCTGAGAAAGTTGAGCACTGCAAAGTTGGGCATCACATTGAAAGCAATGGGTGGGGAAACCTTCAAACACTGAGATATACTTTTAACAGTAGAGGCTGTACCAGCTGAGCTGGCCCTGACCAGCCAAAACCTCTATGTACTGTAGAAGAGGATAAAGTCCCTGTGGTACATGTGGGAAATGTGCTAGGTAAGACTGAATTAGTCCAGTTAAGGCAAACCTGTCCGTGTTTTTGCTAAAGGACCTGAATGCCCTTAGTGGGTAATGCAGAGAAACAGGGAAACATGATGTGTAGCTCAAGGGGATTTGATCTTCGGATGAGAACAGTTTATAGTGTTAAACGTGCATGTCATACTGGTTGGTGAATGATACGGCCTCTGCATGCCGTAACTACCATGGACAATGAGGATGGACTGCTCCAGGTACACCAGTCATGAGCACCTGATGCAGCTCTCAAGCACCCAACAGCAAACCAGCCCTCCTGCTCTGGAAGCCTGGAAGACATCTAGGACGGATAGAATATGGCCTAAATGAGCTCAACAGCCATGTTGAGTCATGGCCTAAATGAACTCAACAGACACCTTGGAGGGACAAGCACCGACTATGGAAATTATATCTTTGCACATATATGTGTGTGTGTGTGTGTGTGTGTATATATGTGTATATATATATATATCTATATATATATCTGGAAAGTGTAGGATTTGGGCATGATGTAGGTGGTATGGAATACAGGCCATTTCCTCACCACCTACATCATGCCCAAATCCTACCACGTTTCAGGTATTTGTAGTGAACAATTAGGTCCTACCCGATCCTCTTCTTCTTGAGATGAAACAAACTTAGTTCCCTTCAGCAATTGCTAGCAATTGCTAGTTCCCTTCAGCAATTCCTCAAAAGACATATTTGTAGACCTTTCACAAGCCTTGTTTCCCTTTTCTGGACATGTTCCAGCACTCAGTGCCCTTTTTAAAACTGAACGCAGTACTCAGGTTTCAGCCTCACCAATGCTGAGTACAGGGGGACAATCCCTTCAATAGCCCCCAGTCCTGCTGGGTACACTATTCTTGATTCAGGCTAAGATGCCATTTACCTTAAATCACAGCCAGCCTATTAAGCACATGGAGCTTTGCCTAAGACACAACAGCCTGAATTTTTATCTTCAATTCATTGTCATCAGAGTTGTTACACATTATTATTTTTAGGGCTTGAAAAAGAATCCTTGCAGAACAAAAAAATACTACCTCTAAGAAGGCAACAGATCTCTTGCCTAGATTCATATGTTGAGACTGTATGCACAGTAACACAGGAAACTCATGAAAAATTATTTACTTCTTCTTAATGATGATTTTGATGTCAAGTAACACTCATTTTTTAAGAGACTTTAAGAGATTTTTTTTTTATTCACTACTTAGAAAAAAACCTAGCTTTATACTTATGTGGTAGAATAAAAAGTATAGTATTTTTTTCTCATTCCTTCATAATATGAGAAAATACAACTTCTGGAAACAAACTATAGACAAGTGGAAGTCTGAGAATTGAAAAATGTAAATTTACTGCTTTGGATTGAAACTATGTATTTGATCACAGAAAAACCAAGGAGCGTATTCCTATTTCTACTGCTGTCATTTCATTACTCTGGGGAATCTTGTGCCCCATGTGTATGAATGAATGCTGACAACAGCTGAAGTCTTTTACCAGGCCTACAAGTCCAGATATTTCTTAAAATAAACATATATTAAACACCCCCTCAATCATGATTATCAATTTGTTGTTACATATCCAACATGATTAATCTGCTGCAAATATTCCATTTAGTTTCTTTTTTTCATAAACAACAGATTTCCAAACTGAACTTAATAAAAACATACAAAATCAGTGCACACTTCTTAAATAATTTATAATACTTTGATCCCTGTAAGGTTTAGTATAATACTGTTGATTCAAAACAAATCTTAAAGTACTCTTGCATAAAACATATCTTTACTGCAGTAATTCAGCATAGTGATCTATCACCTTTTGCAGCACGCGGTAAAGCTGCATCCCATAAATTAAGTCAAACTTTAATACAAAAGATTAAGAACCAGAACTTTTCAGACAGCAGTGCAGAAGAGAGCAGTTCATGTATAACCTGAACCTTGAAGAAGAGAAATGAAGATGTTCACTGAGTCTCTAATAACAGGAGAAAACTGAGCTCCATATTTATCCTCTTGAGTAAAAATGTAAGAGATCAAAATCTCATTCCTGGGAATAATCACACTGTTATCATAACTCTGTCATTGGAAAAAGCATCTATGTATTATGTTTTCTGCTATATCTGTGCTTTCTTGAAACAGTTTGTCATTTTCTTGTGCATGTATATTCTTCAGGAAATAAATCCACATCTTAAATGCTGTGTCTTATACTGATATGAAAATATAATTTATGTTAAAGACTAAAAGATATAATTACTGTGATAAAAGTACAATTAATTATAAATAAAAAGGATCTGCTAATTACATTGTGAGGTCTTAAACAACTTCTTCAGGTCTTACTCAGAAGCCTAAAACCATTTAAATCATACAGACTCACACAGCCATTCCCAAAATTCAATACTGAAGAATATCTTATGACACCATATTATTAAAGTAACACAGTGGAGGAAAAAATAAATTAGAACATGTCTGTATCACTGAATTTCTCCAAGACCACACACAGCTGGTCACAAATATCAATGACAGGGTGCTAAGAAAGCTCTAACACTCATGTTTCGTGTGCCTCCATTTCAGTTTTTAAAAAGCTACTCATTAGCACTTAGTTTCTGTAACCTGAAGCATAAGAAATGTCAAAAACTACCACAGCTAAATTATCGTAGTGTATAAAAAATGTATTTCCCCACTGACAAAAAGGTACCGGCGCATTTATTCATTTCTAGCCACATATTGTATTATATAATTAGAGTATCTTAAATAATAATTAGAAGAGTGAATGAGAATCTGCATATATTTATATATATACATTTACAGCAGCAGGGAAGACAGTAAAAGAAGAATTTTTTTTTCCCTTGAAATTCAGCTAGCTATAGCAGATGTCAGGCATACAGTATGACTCTGGAAAAGCCTAAAATGCCCCATAAATCCTCCAGAAGCTACTACAGAGATTGTCACTGAATACCAGGGAACAGAAAACAACAGGACACCTTTGGAATTAAAAATTTAAAAACTCCAATACAACAAAACAGTCCTCTTGTATCTAATTACATTAAAAGATAGAAAGGGTGAGAATTTTCTATGTAACTATGCCCTGTCTAACTAGGTATCTACCTGAATCTTGTCTTTCCTCTCAGCAATACATTCTAATCTCAATCAAATTAATTTACATACACCTGGAAAACAATTCAAATAGTCTAAAATGCCCATAACTCTGTCTAGTACTTCAGCATATACTTTTATGGTTACCTGAAATGTCAGTGGTTAGAGGCTGCTCAGTAGCATAGATAAATATGGAGGCAAAGACTAATTGTAGGGGCATCTGGTCAAAGGTCCACAGTAAATTTAACCTGTCATATGGTTCCACCATATTCTGCTACATGGATACCATATTATGGCCTTTTTGAAGATGACACTTCCTGTCATGTGCCCTTTATCCATGAGTGTCTCTTATGGGTCATAATCTAAGCGCTAGAAAAGTTTTAAATATTGCATATTTATATATGGAAACAAAAAACCTACTTTGCTATTGACCGCCTACTACTACCAATCAAACTGTGAAATTTACTAAAATTATAGTTCCTTGATATTTCAGATAGGAATGAGATGAGAATTTTATTATCAAGTACTTTATGTATGCTAAGTCAAATAAACTTCTAGAAAAAGGACACAAATGAGTTTCCAGCTTTCAAAAAACAAGGATATCACCCATGACTTACCCACACCAACCTCAAGATCATCTTAATATACACTATTACACATATGATAATATTATATTGGGACTAATACTGGGAGTTGCATATTAGATCAAGACTACAAGCTCAACCAGGTAGTTCTAAGTCTTCTCGAAATACATTTTTAAGAGCTTCAGTTTATTTACACAAACTTTACAAAGCTATTTTCATTAGACTTACACTGGTATGTTTTGCACACACTTAATTGACTCTCTCTATGCAGCCTTTATATATTTCAACTATTTATGAAATTCTTCCTGCACAGAATGATATAGCAAAGAAAGGTAACAAAACAATCTAGAAGCTAATCTAGGAGTGACTTTGCACCCTTTTTTTTTTTTTTTTTTTTTTTTTGTTTTTTTTTTTTTTGTTTGTTTGTTTAATTTCCCTTTGCATAAAAAATAACATCCAGGGAATTTTATAATATGGCTCAGAAAGAAAATAAAAGCTTTTCTGTGAGTGCTCTTATATCTTAGAAGGCAAAAGCTCAGACACTTGGTAGAACTGCAACTTTTGTTAAAATTAAAGAATTCATAATACATCGTACTGTTCCCAAGCAACAGCTTGTACCTGCAGGTCTCATTTACTTCAAAAGCACCTCTATTTGAATTGTATCTCCTCTTTATAGATGAAAAAACTGAAACAGAATGAAAAAAGGTTCCAGAATTTTTCCATCCGTCTGTTTCCCATATCTGCAACCATCAGAAGAGACCAATCACATAAAAACACTGGTTTATATGTACACAGCCATCCAAGCTTTCACCCACAAAAGACAGCCTCTCTCACACCTGTATGAGTATTAGTTTATATGTATGTCTTTCAACAACAATGCTTCAAGCATTGCAACGATGCTACATAGACTAACACAGAAAAATACTTAGTATTCTTTTTAATGTCTGTGTTGTAATAAGGAGAAAACAAAATCAGTATTCTCAAATTCAAGGCCTGATTGTCACTAAACTTTAAAATTAAGGAACAGGTTAATGAAAATTATGCAGCCTCCTATGTAGGTACACAGCTGAAATCATACAAGCATCAGAAAAAGTTATGGACAACAGTAAGAGGCAAAATCTAAGAATGTCTGTACACGCAAGTAATTTTAAGCAGCAGGATTACAAATAGAGCAACTATGCTTTGCAGGATTGTGATTTCTGAGGAAAAATTTTAACCCCCCAGCAAAAATCAAGAGGTGTAAAACACAAGAGTCCTCAGAAAAGCCTCAGAGGCTACAATTCTGCTGCTTCAGCAACTGCAAAAATCAATGCAACATTTTAGCACAGTTTTTTGGTTTAGTAAGCATCTCCTTTTTTGTCTCTGCAAGTAAGACAAATCAACTGCAATTTTTGTAATTCCCTTTTTTGTTTTTAATAAACAAAATGTTGAGTGACTGGTTAAGACCTAAAAGCTTGTTGGCTGTTTCAATATCCTGTCTGTTGCTGTATTTGGAACTTTTATTCATGCACAATAACTGTACTGCATACCCAGGTTAAAAAGCAGCCACACTGTGCAGAAGTACAGTGAAAAGCAGATACAAATATCACTTTGCAATAAGCTTCAAAACACAAACATACTTTTGTTGCTACTGAGCTGAACTTTCACTCTGTGTAGAGCACTGCATAATGTCTCGGGTGGTTTGAATTTGTCCTAGGAAATTCTGAATAGCTGCATTCCCACCTCCACGAGTAGTCTGAGGTCACTTCCACTAAGGAGAACTTAAGACCCATTGAAAAGAACCAGCAACAAAAGCACTACAGGGTGTCTGCACACAGCACAGAAGAAATTATTTAGTTGTTTTCCCACAAAAGCTTTAGAACTATGAAGTATTATAAGTGAATGGTTAACAGTATTTATTACTACATTTTTTAAGAATTTAAGCTTCTTCACCTACAGGATCTCTTTACAAATAACACTGAAGAAACTATTATGATTTAAATTTCAAAAGCCCAAACAATTAACAAGTAGTGTAATATATTTAGGTACCCATGATACACTTCTCATCACGGTATCCATTTTTAGACGTATCCACACAATATACTTTATTGAGAACACTGTATTAAACTAGTCCAATTAGGACATGGTGAACTGAATCTGAATGAGATCTACTTAAAATAATAGGCCTAAAATTACACAGAATAGATGCTTTTTGCAAATTTATATGTTCCCATAATATCTAGTACAATATCCTTAGGCATGTTTAATCAGCACTTACAATGTTAATATTAACAGCAATAGTAATAGAACATTAAATCCACTCTGGGCTCTTGGTAGGTTTAGACAGCAGTTACATTTCAACAAAAGAGCAAAGCAAAATGATTGATTGTTCAATTATGGATCTGCCCTGCAATAGAAACATGGCGCACTGCAAAGGTATCAATTCCCCTAAAAGAAATAGAAAGTTTTCTGTTGCATAGAGTGATCACCACAACCAAAAATAAACCTCATTTTAAATTACGGTTGAGTGAAAACCAGGAGGACAAGAGCAAAAGGACATCTAACAAAACTAATGTGAAAATAAAGTTAAGCAAAACTCCTGGAAGAGTGCTCCTGGAAAGAAAATTGTCAAGGTTTCTAGCCCTCTTTTACATTCCAGTGTCATAAATGGGAGGAAAAAAACTACTAGAATTCAGAGTGTACACAAAAAATTCTTAAATACCACATGTAGTAAAGACATAGTTTAGAAAATGTATTTTCAGGAGAGTTGTAAGAGCATTGAAATTACACATTTTTCTTCTTTAAAAGTAAAAACGATTGTATGTTTCCCAGAGCACCAACCTAGACACTTCAAAAAGCTTGACTGAACTCTCAGCCTGCACAGTAGAAAATATGACAATCTCCACAATGTAGTAGCTCTATCAAATGCCCATTTCTTAAGTCTGTGAGACAGAGTAATGATAGTCCAGACAGACGTATCTTATACTGAAGGGAAAAAAAAAAACCCAGTTTAAATATACTATTGTGTATTGACTGCCTGATTTAAAATTCTACCATACTATGCTTCACAGAATTCTGTTACAATTAATTTTACTGGCTATGTCCCTAAATCCTTCTTGAAGCAGAAGAGGCTCATTTTGCCCAGTCCCTACCCACTAAGCCACACAGGCCTAATCTAGCCCCCAGAGAATTTACATTGTAACATAGTCTGCCAGTTTATTCCCAGTACAAAATTCTTATTTTCAATTAATCACTGTGTTCAGATTTTAAAAGGTCTGGTTGTCACTTTCACTTTAGATTCTAAGTCCAGAAGAGAAAAAGCACAGTGCTTTCAGATAGGTAGCAGATAAATTATTGTCATTAATTTCAAATATGCAATATTGCAAGTATTTGCAACAATAAAACAACAAATCTGAAAAGTTCCATATTACCCATTAATAAAGCTAGAGATAGTACAGAAAATCATCAAGAGGCAAATAAGGCCTTTATTCATTAATTAAGAGTTTTGTAAAGATTTGTAATCTTCACAGATTCTGGTCCATGTCATAAACTCGTGGTGAAACTTACTTATACAAACTAAATTTCTGAAATTAATTTGGTTGAGAAAGGTCAACATAGTTAAAGAAGTAAGACAAAATTACCACACAAACATTAACCAATGTAATAATACGTCGTGACTTACTTTTTTTTAATTAAGTCAATCAAAGATAAGAACTATTTAAAAAAAAAAAGCTTTGCATTTACTATCAAATGGCACCTACTGTCATTCAAAATATCTGAAACTTTCCACCATGAAAGATGCATGCAACTTGTATGGGCAAAAGCAGTCAAGTGCCACTGAAACTGTCAGGAGAGAACAGCTCATATTTGCTTCATGAGGTGGAGCAGATCTCCAAGCTCTTTGACGTTTTAAACTGTCTTAATACACATACACAACTTAGGAACCAAAAATGCTCACGCAGTCTTATACTTCATGCCTACTCAGCAATAGCAGAAGCAACATAAAATGTGGCAACTCTCTGACAAGAGAAATGAAGGCAAGAACAAAGTTATTTCCTTCATACTGTCCTTCAAGAATAGGTTTTTAGGAGTGTTTGCTTTTTTCCTGGAAGTCCTATACAAATGAGAACATTCTTCATTACCTGTATGACAGTAAACCAGGACAAGCTCCTCTCCAACACTTCTGGATCTCATGGAACACACAAACAAAATGTCATGGCAAGCATGTTGCATGGCAAGCACTTGCTGCTGCTAGCTATGAAATATAATATGAAAATTACAACAGCAGAAGCATATATGGCAGGTGTTGCAAGATGGCCCACCCCAGTTCTGAAGTCAGACAACCATCTGGTGATGCCATTTTTCCTGAACAAACTGGTTAAATCAGATCACACAGCTCAAATAAAATTGCATTAAACTACATTCAGTTTCAGCATCAATCAACCCAAAATTTTAAAAAGTTGAGTAAAATTATGATACAGTCAACAAATGCAGGATCATGTATTTTTCCAGAGGACTTTTTTCAGTTAGTCCATAAAAAAAATGCACAAAGAGACGTATATGAGATTATGTGGCCTGCTGCAAGACCATCTTAGCTTCTTAGCCTTTATTTGACAACATAATTAGGGTGTTTTTATTTTCTAGTATAGTATACAGGATTTTATCTCAAGCAGAACATATAAATACTCAAAATATCCCTCCAACATTTGCTGAGTTAATTTTAAAATATCTCTTTCTTTTCATGCAATTCATAGGATTACTGATACATAGAATGAAGGGACCTTAGACATCATCTAGTCCCAATGACCCTGCCATGAGGAGCAACACCTTCCACAAGACCAGGCTGCTCAAAACTCCACCTAACCTGGCCTCTAACACTTCCAGAGATGGGGCACAAGAGTGGAGGGGGAGACACAAAACCCTCAACTTGCTGTTCATCCTTCTTTTAATGCAGCCCAGGATATGGTTGGGGTTTCTGGGCTGCAACTTCACATTGTCCAGTCACACTGAGGTTCTTGTCAACCAACTCTCTCAAGTCCTTTTCCTCAGGTCTGCTCTCAATGTGTTCTACACACTTGCCAAAAAATTTATTGAGTACCTCAGCCTTCTCCATGTGCAGGCTAACCACGTCTCCTGTTTGATTTTTCTCTTCCAAAAAAGGTCTACATTTTCTGTAGTCTTCTTTCTATCTCTGACATACACAAAGCTTCTATATACTTAGAAGCTTTTCTTGTTGCTCCTTACATCCCTAGGCAGATCAGTGCTATCAGTGCTTTAGTTTTACTAACCTGATGCCTGGCTGCTTGAAAAACTTCTCTGTATCCTTCCCAAGCCACTTGTCCTTGCTGCTACTCTCTATATGGTTCCTGTTTTGTGTTTGTCTAGGAGCTCCTTCTTTATTGATGCAAGCCTCCTGGAACTTTTGCTTGATTGTCTCCTTGTTGGTATGCTGAGCTTGCAGGAATATTTACCAGCTCTCCTGAGCCTTTCATCCCTCTAAGACTTTATCCCATGGTACTCTTCCAAAAAGATCCCTGGAGAGGCAAAAATCTTCTCTCTGGAAGCCCAGGGTAGTGAGTTTGCTGTATATCCTTCTAGCTGCCTTAAATATCTTCAACTCCACCATTTAAAGGTCACTGCAGCTCAGTCTGCTCTTGAGCTCATTTCCTGCCAGCCCCTCCTTCTGGTGAGAACAAAGTCCATCACAGCACCTCTCCTCATTGGTTCCTCTATCACTTAGAGAAGGAAGCTGTCACCAGCACACTCCAAGAACCTCCTGGATTGCTTGTGCCCTGCTGTATTGTCCATCCAACAGACATCAGGGTGGTTGAAGTCTTCTGACGGGACCAGAGCTCGTGATTATGAGACCATTCTTGTCCACAGAGGGCTTCATCTACTCAGTTGTCCTGGTTGGGTGCCTCTAGCACCATAAGGTCACTTGTGCCTGCACTCCCTTTAACCTTGATCCATAAGCTCAGTCACCTTCTCATCCAGATGGAGCTCCATGCACTCCTGCTAGTCATTGACACAGGAGACAATAGGACCTCATCATCTCCCCTTCCTGTCCTTAGAGAGCTTGTATCCAACACTCTAGTCATAGGAGTCATCCCACCACGTCTCTATCATGCCGTAAGATTTTACCCCTGGAGGTGTGTGCATATCTCTAAGTTCTCCTCTTCATTCTCCACGCTATGTGCATTTCCATAGACTCCTTTAAGTTGAGCCCCTGGTGAAGCTGACTTAATGGCTGGATTGTGTGGAATTCCTTTTCACTGTTCTTCAGGTGCTCTCCTGCTGATCTGTGATCCCTTTCCAGGCTCTGAGCATCTCTCATTGCATCTCTCTATCTAAATACAGAAATTGTATTGCTCAAACTACCCAAACTTGGCATCAAACTGGTAGCAGAGGGATGGGGTGAGGTTCCCCTCTCCCAGAAACTTTAGTCTGAAATTCTCCTCACCAGCCTGGCAAATTTATTACCAAAAATGCTCTTCTCATCTGACAGATGGACCCCATAAGTCCCTAGTAGACCTGGCTTCTCAAAGTAAGTCCCATAGCCTAAGCAGTCTCTGGCTGTGGCACCAGTTCCAAAACCATTTATTGATCTGCTATAGTCAACTGGATCTTTCAAACATAATTGGAAGGATTGATCACTATCTGAGCTCTGGAGTCCCTCACCACCACTCCCAGTAGTTCTGTAATCCTTCTTGATGCTCCTCAGATTGCTCCTGGCTTTATCACCGATGCCTATGTGAAACAATAGCCATGGCTTAGCTCTTCCTTACCCCCTAAAACAGTCTTCCTAAGAAATCCTTTCCTCTACTTTTTCTCACCATTCATACAATTTTAGATTTCTTTTTCCCAAGGCCATGATTTATGCCTGACATATAGCCTTTTTGCTGCTATGGCTCTCCTCTGTCACCCACTTAACTTTCTTTAAATCACATTTAAACAGTAATCTTCTCCTAAATTTATAGCACATTTTGTATGAGAACAAGACGTTCTAGGAATGTTAATGAGATATGGTACCTCTAACATGTAGGTCTGTAGATCAAAGTCATCTGTAAGCAGCATAGGTTGCTGAAAATTCAGTGATTACCAAACTGCTGAAGATACACTGAGAAGCCTTCACAAGACTTCAAGATATACAAATAATAACATTGCATAAAACAGCATGGTATCTGTTTGGCACTGGCAGCAGATAGGATTAGGACATAAAGATTCCCAACTCACAGGTTACTCAGGTGATAGTGAAAGTACCTCAGCTCATTAATGTGCAGGACTATTTGTCATCTACAGAATCTGCAATAAATCTTACATTTTACACCGTGGTGTTGCACTAATCAATACATACATTTTTATTAAAAAACACTAAATGTTGTTGCGCTTTATGAAATTCCATGTGAAAGACAGCAGGACAAAATTGATTATAATGTTTAATAGGTTACCCATCCTTTCCACATTTATGTTTTTGTTTATTTAGGGCAATCTTATTCATCTATTTTAATAAATTTATTGTTCATTAAAGGAACAGAGGAAAAAAGAGCAAAAACAGCAATAATCACACTTCATGTAAACAGATGCCATCTTAAACTGCATGCTGAGCTCTAATTAAACATGGTGTGGGGCTGTCACTGCATCCCTTGTATGAGAGGTTACATTTATTCTACTGCTGAAAATATTCAGAAAAAGTCACGAGAGTAATTAATATGCATGATGTGAAATATACTGAACCTATTGTCTGTGATCAGTGATGGAAGCAGAGCAGGTCAGACAACGAAAACCGATTACATGGTAACGTCCAATTCTCTAGTACTATTTAATACTGTATGGTAGGTGAAAACAACATTTATTCAGACACTTCAAGTCCCAAATAGCATCTGAATTATAATCTAATGTATTCAAATGATGCCACATGAAAAGGCTGTTAGCAAAACAGTGCAGGTACCAATACATTTCTTTACAAAATAGCCCTATAGTTCACTAAAAAAACAACAAGTCTGTAAACCATAAAAAAATAGTTCAAAGTTCAACACAAATGTAAGAATTTGATTTTAGTAAACATGCTTTCAAACTTGAATATTACTGTCAATTTTCTTATTTTGCTTTTCCAAGGCTCCTAGTGAAAACATTCCTGTATTAATCGATGTATGTTCAATTTGGTATGTTACTGGAAGTCTCCCAGGAGAGCTTACAAAGCTGACAAGGCTAAGTACTCTGAATTCCACTCGACACTATCTATGCCTGTGCAACAACTGGCACATGTCAGATCTATCAGCCACTCTTACGGATTTTGCATATCCAAATGGTTCTGGTTTTTAACACATACACAAAATTACTGAAGTCTGGCTGAAACAGAAGAGCAGCATATCCTCACATTGTTTAATAACCATTTAAACAGGAGCAGACATTCAAGACTGGTTTTAGATTCATCACATGCCCTTTCCAAAGAACCTTAGAAGTACTATCATTTCAGGATGTTTTCCTGTATTCTATGTTCATTCCTCAGTGAAATGGGATTAGAAGGACCAAAAAGGTCTTGAATTGGCACCATAGTATTTACTATTATTATTTTTTTATGTATTTATTATTTATTATGTGAATACACATTCATCATATATTCTGCAATGTAAGATTTTGCTTTAGGGAAAAAAAAGAAAGACAAAAAAATAGTAAGAAAAGAGATTGTTCAGAAGCAGCTTGCTCCATAGGTATTTCAAATTTTTGCATGATCACAGTGCAAAATGCAAGGAAGTTTATACTTTATTGTAAATACAAAGGAGTGTCACTTGAGACAAATCTGATTTGTAACTCAATATAAAAGGACATAATGATTTATCAACTTATCAACTTTATCAACTTATGATTAAACTCCAAATGTTTTCTTTTTTTTTCATTAGTTTAAAATTCATATATAAAAAGGCAGAGAGTGGAAGAAAAATAAAGTAAAAAATATAATAGACGACTGCAAAATTTCTATCCTACCAGCAACGTAATTCAAAGATTCAAAGGAAAACCATTATGGAGAAATCTTAAGTGTCACATCATTCATGGAACATTTCTGTTCAAAAGTATTAGCACTTCATTGTGCATTCTAGTTTTACTTCCTGTTAATTTCAGTCAATTTAAACATCAAAAATGTTAAGTTTAAATTTGTTACAAAAAGATTTAAGAGTAGCAGTTAAGAATTTCTACACCATGCAATAACACTGCATCATTAAGGAAACTAAAGACAAAAAATGGTATATTTTTCCAGTAAACCTCCTGCAAATGAATTAATGTATATGGCAACTGTTAAGAAATATTGAGGCTGAGGCTCAAATGCCTCTTTTTTTGCAGGCATGGAACTGTCAGGCTTCTAACACTGTGTAAGATGGAGTTCCAAAAAAGCATTTGGTTAGACTATCTAAATACAGAAATTGTATTGCTCAAACTACCCAAACTTAGGTGCCCATACAGAAACCTGCACTCAGTGTCATGCACAGTACAATGGGTAATCCATGAGGGAGCATCTGTGCCCTCAAAGGGTAACAGTAGAGCTGGCTACATGCTTCCCTGGCCATCTCGCCCCTGAACACAGGCTTGTAAACTCATTACCAAGGTGTTGCACCTATCAGAACTAATGTTACCAGAAAAATACAACAGCTACTGGCATTAAAACTTGTGAGGAAGGCAGGGAAGGAAGGATGTAAGAAATAAGAACAGTAATGGCACTGTTCATCACCTAATGGTGATAAAAGTAGAATAATCAGTTGCATACAGCAGAACGTTCTAAATCTAGATGAGGATACATCTGAAAAGTACTGCTAGAGATGTCAGTATTTTCTAAATCTCAATAAATAAAAAAATCAACAAAACTTCAAAATATTATATGTTTCTGGTGTTCAGAAACAGCAATAAAATCTAACACATGCAATCTCCTTAGTTACAAATTCTAATTTCTGAGCATGCACATTTGTCTGAGTGCACATGTATGGGCACTCAGGAGACTTCAGGACTAAAAAGAAAGAAAAGAAACCCATCTGTTTTGGAGTAATCATGATGCTTTTCACTTCCTAGTGAAAAATATTTATCAATTAAAAAAAAAAGTGGCTCAGTTCCATATTATTTTTATGAGTCAGCTATGGTTGTAAACATTTCAATCCTATATAGAAAGCTACACAGAAAGGACAACTTACATATACTAATTTGCCAAATATTCCTTTCTAAATAAATACTTTTTATAGAAGCCATATTTTCTTTTCCTTTTAGTGCTTGCTGACAACAGAAATAGATCCAAGCTGTAATTTATTTGTATCAATTTCCTGCTTTACTAGTGTCCAGTAAAATCATTCAAACAGCATGACAGATAGAAGGCAATAATAAAAAGCATTTTCAGTCTTCAGAGACCTATAATGTGCACTGAATACAAACATCAGTTATGGAATAAAAAGTAAACAACAGACACACACATACTTAACAAAGTCCTGCTGGTACCTTGTAAGACAACTCCTAAATATATTTCAGTACCCAGAAATGAAAATATTATGTAAAATGATGTGCACTGATCCAGTAATCCTCAAAGCTCTTAGACTGACTTTAATTTACCTGAATACAGAACCGCTTTAAGAAAAATCCTTCTAGACCTTGCCAAAGTCTGACTGCAGGGAATGTCATATTTTTATTGTCATAAAAGCAGAACAACAAAAAAGATGTCAAACATAAGGCCAATGGCAGCTAAAGCTATCATGTTTTTTACACAAATAAAAATCAACAGTGTGAAAATTACTATACAAAACAGTCTATGAAGTAAAAGATGAAAAGAAAGTTGATTGTGAATTATAGTAAAATATTTTTAGTAGCAGCAGTCTGTCCAACTAAAGGGTAAAAGCTATATAAAACACTGAATTAAAATAAAAACTTGCATCCCATATATGTATATTGAGTTATATATATATACATATACATAGGGTAAAATACATGTTTATTCCAGTAGAAAGTTATCCTTGATGAAGTTTATTGTCAAATAATTACTGCACATACCAAAAAAATATGTGACTTCACCTATACCAGTGGTAGAAAATTTAGTACAAACTAGCTACAAAAAAACATTGCTTTAAAAAATCTAATATCTGGAAAAAGACCAAAATGAAAACAACATATATCAGGTTCTTTGTCCTATGAAAGAAGTCAAAAACATTAATTAGAAGACAGATTTTATTCTCACACAGCAGAAGAAATCTGAGACTTGGTGTTACAATTCCAATAAATACTTTCCTACCTTTATCTTTATTTCCATTGTATGATTCATATCACTCTGAGATTTATTAATATTAGCTTTTATCACATGTACAGAAAATCATCTGATTGCTCTGTGCTACAATGTTCATTTCTCTACTGATAAATCCCTGTGCATTGAATTCTATAGAAGTATATTAGGGATCAAAAACTTCAATGAAGTAAAGGGACAGAAAGGGAACTGAAAGGCTTAACCCCTAAGTGGATTGTTTATTTTAATAAAATTATACTTTAAAATCAAAGCAAGCCTATGCTATATACATCAGTCCATGTCAGCAAATCTAGCTGTCAAAAATCACACTGATTTAAAATTGTTCTTCCAACTACCTAGAAAAAAGACATCTTCTTACTCTTAGATACAACTTACAAAGTCTTTTGGTCTTCAACTCATTTACCTTAACAAAAATCTACAAAGGGCACTAATTTACAGATAAATATGAGAGCGCAGAAGAGCAGTAATATAAGAAGAATAAAAGCTTTTTGAGGGAAAAGACTGGAAACTCTAAAAGAACATAAAACAAAAGCTAAAGAATAACAGACATAAAAAGCCCTGAGTATGGCACACCACATCACGATGCTACATGCAACATCACATAAAAATCCACAGGAAATATATTACTTCTACAGCATAATTTACAACTAAATGCCATCTAATATCTAAATTTTAGTCCACAGATTTGCATCAAACAACAATTTGCTCACTATTTTCAATATTTGCAACATTTTTTTTGAAGTCGTAGAAGTACTTTGCCTAAGTTTTTTATCCATCATTAATTCAACAAAGTTGTAAATAACCCAATGCAAAACTACAAAATTTTATAAAACAGAACAAGACCAGTGGGGGAAAATAAAAGACACAAAAAATCCCTCAAAAACACCTCAGCTGATTCAGATAAATACTTCACTAAAATATTAGACAGTATGAATCAATTAGAAAAAATTCTTGCTTGACTGCGTATACAGTGTTTCAGCCCTGAATTGTGGTTTCATAAAAGAGAAAAATTCCTGACAGAGTGATGCCTATTCTAACGTCCCTGTATCATGTAAATTTTAAAAAGTGTATATGGACAGAAGCAATTATAGCAACAAATTGTGACCTGTTGTGGACCTCTTAACTTGTTGATATTTTTTCCTGTAGTAAAATGACCATGTTCCATAGTGAACACAAATGAAAATGAAGTCTATTTCAATAGTTTGGAGATGTTTTGCTTGCTCTGTATGCAAAGTGAAAAAAAAAAAACAGTACCAAGAAGTATTATATTACTTTCATACTTTCCATAAGCCAAGGAAAGCATTAAACCATTCCATCTCTTGACAGCTACGATAATAATATTCATTTGAACATTATGGAGGAAATGCAAAAATAGTGTAAAGCAGAAATTAGAATTCTTTACTTCATTTCACTCCACAGAACTGAGTTCAAATTAAAAATAAATCACTTTAGTGTGCATACTTGTATTTAAACCACACCCATGCTTACTTTTAAACCCACATATACTCTCACAGATTTCAGTAATGTTACACAGTGGTGAAGTTACCTAAATATATGGTTATAGGTATGGATGAGCCTAACTTCTCTGCTGAATTCTACCTTAAATGAAGTATTTTTTATTTATCCTTTATGTCCTTGCTTACATTTTCTCATACATGTTCTCATATTTCCAACATACACTTTTACTATAGAAAATGACAGGACAAAGAACAACTAACCTGATCTGTAATTAAATCCATTTAATACTGTGGGAGTATGTGTATGAATAAAGTGAGCCATATACAGCACACAGCTTATTACCAAGGACTGTTTACATACAAACATTGTCCTTCCACAAGGAGACTCATTTAAAAAAAGTCCTTCATTAATGTACAAAAGACAATTTTCTTTCTAACGTGTAAAAAATATTCTCCTCTCTCATTTGGTGTGTTATTTTGTCAGCAGCCGTGAATGTTCAGCTTTTTTGAAGTAATTTCAGGAAATCTGGTTATATGCCTCCCAGCGCCTAAATTAATTTTTACCTATGTGTCCATAAACAACTTCTTTCTTCAAAATTATCCTCAGAATTACAGATAATTAGTGAAAGATAAGAAGGAAGAGTGAAAGTAAGAGTATTTTACAGCCATTATTTTTTTCTGTATTATTCGTATTTTATTAGCCAATGACACAAACCAGGGACTAAATTCTAGGCTATAAATGACAGAGGATGCATACAAGCACTCAGCAGTAACGGAATCTCTCCGAAGTACAGCTGATAGACTAGTTTTTAACATTCAGTGGATCTTTGCAATCTGTCTGGGCACTGTATTTGCGATGCACAAGTGTACAATGCCTTCATGCCTCTGATCTGTGCTAATAATGCAACTATAAAACTAATGATAATTCAAGTAAATCTAACAATGCAATGGAATATATACAATAAACACCCTCAGTCCCTTATAAAGACACACCATAGATTTATACTTGATTTATATATACAGACATTCAATACCTGATTTATTCCTGTTTATTCCACTTGAGACCTAAGAGTCTGTCCATCTGAGAGTATGAAGTAATTCTTGACTGCCATCTGAGTAATCTAACATCATCTCACTCCACTGATCCTTATTCAGTTATCAGCTGTTTGACTACACTAGTCACACTCCAAGCCCTCTCACATAGCTGTAGCTTATCATGGAGGCATGCCTTACAACTGGTAAAATACACATGGAATCTATAATTTGAATAAAGGGAAGCCACAAGACTTTTGAAGACTAAGTTTCAGCTATACTTTCAGTTAAGAAACATCAGAAAATTGCCTAAATGTTTCAACAGGAAAAATCTGTAAGGGAATTGCTGAACATACAAATATTTTCACAGTCCTCCAAAGAAGGCTTGCATTTTTCAAGAAGTACTGTGGAATCTTCAAGCATATAGTGCAAAAAATTATTGGTTGAGAGGGACCATCTGTCTTTCAGTCTACACACCATTAAGAAAAACAGAAAAATCATCATCATTATAGCAAAAAATATAAGACTGGGGATAGCTTTCCCTTTCAGCATGTTTGATGGTAAAAAGAAACGGTTCATCAGGAACCAAAAACTGACAAATCAAAATGTTAAGTCACCAAGTATCTAAGCTATTTGCAAACAGTAAGGAGGCAAGACATTGACAAGATTTGCAACACATCCTGAAGTAGAAGATCTCAGTGATAGAAATTTCTGAAAACTGGTCTTTGTAAGAATAGGACTTTGAAAATACACAAACAAAGAAAGTCATGTTCAAATAGTCAAAACTGTAATTCTGAAAGAAGCTTCAGACTTTGTATACATTCAGACAAGCCACAAAAGTCCAATATTAGCTTCAAACCACTGGAAAGGGCAACCAAAATCACAATTAAACACCTATGACAAGTGTCATTAACTGCACTCTCAGCGAAACATAAGCTCTCAGCTGCTATGGCTTCATTCCTAACAGTGGAACTGTTCACACAGAGCTCCCCTCAGTAGCTTCTAAATTATTAAACACATGCTACTACACCAGAAACCTAGTAACACATCTATACCTCCGACTGGAGCAATCATCTACCCAACACTAATAGAAACAAAACTTATACATGCAAAAGCAGGGCAAAATCTTGCTTAATTGTTTTATACAGGTATGGATATGCATAAATCAAAAAACACAACAGTTACCTACTTATAATACCTCAGAAACTTAGTAGGTGGAATAGTAACTATATCACTGAGAAAAACAGTGAGAATCTGCCTCAAAATTCTCAAACACACTAAATACAGTGAAGAAATACAGCATACTAAGAAAAATACAGTGAGTATGACCCTGTCTGGCATATGGTGTCTATTAATGACGTTTAATGCTTCAAAATATTAACACTGCTGTTTAAAAATACCTAGCCCTGATTCTACTCGGACAACCTGGCATTGAAGCGAGATTGAAAAGCGTTGGAACCAATACTCCTGAAATTCCTGAACTCATAAGTATCAACCTGAATCTCTTTTGCCAGCTTATTCTCTGAGAAGAAATTATCAGGACCATGTCTCAATAAAACCTCACTTTCTCTGACAGACATGGAATTTAAGAAACTGAATTCAGCTGAGTAACACAAAGATTTAAATGGAAGCCTATACTTGAAGAAGAGAGAGATAACATCCACAGTTAAATCTACACCTGCCACCACTGCACCTAGAGATAAAAACCACCAAAACAGCACTAGAGAAATCCATTTCTTTGTTGCTACACTCATGCAGTTCTCTAGTCACAAGGAGACAAGAGAAGCTGCCAAGCAGGTCTCCTTCTCTTCTTTCATGTGGAAAGCTTCCTGCTGTGAAAAATGGGAAGTGGTTGAAAAAGCAAAGATTTCACAGAGAACAAAAAGACATTGTTGTATCCTATCCAAGACATAAAAGCACAAAACTTTTTAAAAGACAGATAGCCTGGACTTATTCAAATACCTCAACAAAGGCAGCAGGCAGACAGGTGTCCATGTGGAGTCATGAGTACACCAATCCTATACTCAAAGACTACTTTCTAGATACTGATACATAGTCAAAGAAATCAGAGATCAATCCGAATGGACACACCTGTAATTTGTAGCAGAAGTAAAAAATCATGTATTAAACCTTTGAGATTGCAATGGCAATTGGTTTCAGATGGGATTTTAACAACATAACAAAAATAAGTATCCAATGATCATGATTTCAGTGGCATTCTAAAAAAAAAAAAAAACAAACACAGTTTAGTGAGTCACTCTCACAATTTTTGAGAGTTCACAATCTCAGATATGTTCTTACAATAAGAAGCAAAAACTGCTATGGAAAGTTGCATTTAAAGGACACCTAAAACACTCATTCCAGAGAGAGTGAAGTACAGTATAGAAGAGTTGGTAGAAGTAGACACTGGTATTTGTTCAGGAATACACATCTCTCTTTCCCAATTGCTCTTTATAAAACTATAGAATTGCAAAATCAAGATGGAGAACAACTTGGAGAAAGAGATGGGGAAGGGACATCCCCAGTCACAGCTGTGAAATTGTCATTGATTGTATGGCAGTTTTGCTTTAGTGAGAAAATTCTGAGATTGCAAAATTTCAATCCTTATTCTTGAATTCAGGTTCATCCTTATTCTTGAATTCAGGTTCATCCCATTCTAAAGTTCTTTGGTGTTTTCAAGTGTTCTGTCACATTAAATACGAAATAGAGCTTAACACCATTATCTGAGCAACAGATAAAAACTGCAGAAAAAATCGCTGCCTAATTTTCTGATTGGCATCTGCAACATGAAGTTAATCAAGGAAAGAAAAAATTTCACACAAAAATGGCAAGCTCTTCATCTCCTAACAAAAATGACAATCAAAAAAGGCTGAAAAAACAGTTTGTCTCTCTGTTAAGAGTATACCTCTGTTAAGCACTTGTTACTATATAAACATTTCTAGCAGTTCAATTCTATCATCATGGTGGAAAAATCATACCATACTTTCTTCTATACATGATAATACATTTTCATTTTCTTATTAATCTCTGTCTCTCTAATCTGGACTACTGCAGAGATTAGAAAAAATGAAAAACAGTTTTAAGGCCTCTGCAGCTTTCATGGTTTATATACAGCACAGTAAAAAGTACAAAGACCAACTGAGATTATAAATTCAAATTGCTTGAAGACATAAAAATCCACATCTCTAAGAAGTCTAGTAGTTATTTTCATGCTTTCTAATACCTTTGGACTAAGATTACCCTTGTGCACTAGATTAATAAAGCAATCCTATGAATAAATCAGCAAGGGATACAGTCCTAGTAAGTGTCCTTTTAGGGATTACATTGTCCAGAAGGACATATATCTGTTCCATCAGATACAATTGAACAGATGAAGAATAAACATTTCCTTTTTATATATATAGACAGTATTTAATACATCCAGCCCCACACTATCCAAAGCTGAGCTAACCAAAATACTATTGCTGAAGTCCTAATACTCTATTTTTTTTTCAGAGTCACTGTAATCATGCAAAATTAAACCCAAAGAATGCTAGGATTCTTACAGAGGTGTGATTGCTCCTGCAGGCATTCCCTACCACCTGTTAGCATTACAAAGTACAACACTCTCTTCATTGTCTGCTTCCCTTGATGAATTTTTCATCTGGTCAGTATGCTGATACTTCATGCGACCGTTTAGGACACATTTTGAAAATGTAAAATGGGAAACAAGTATAAATTCTACATAGTGAACTAAATGGCACCAACCATTTACACTGATTATAGAATTTACTTTAACAAAACAAAATTGTATTAAATTATCACTAATATGAACTAAGACAAAAAATTCTTTAAGTTAATATTACAGTTTTTCTATCACATGCCATGTACAGTAGAAAAATTCAAGGTTTTTCATGTCAATAAAAAATAATATCCCCAAAACACCCAAATTTTCAATAAAAGTAAGAACAATTTCGCTGTTTGGAAAATTCTGTTAATCAAGATTCATTGATGCACTTAATGGCAATGAGTGAAAAGTCCATTCTTTGTGCAATAGGTCAAAAATGAAAGAAAAAGTCCAGTAACAGAATCCATCTTTTATTGTTAGTAAAATAAATTGGTAAATAGTGAATATTTATTACTTAAGCAAAGAGAGTTTTCCAAATAAAGTCGATGGCATGCTGCCAATAAGTAGAATACATAGGCATTTGGCAAAAGGCCATTTCCTTGATGCAGAATTGTTCCCTGGATAAGTATTTCTCTTTACCAAAATGCTTCTTACGCCCCAATTTATGAGATACTATAAATCAACTTATCAGATGTTTTATTAAGCTTTCTTGTCTGGATTTGAATTTAACCACGGCTAGGATTACCCAAGGTAGAAGTCCTATCACTTATGCAAAGGCACAAAAGCACTATGGATCTGATCCAAATAATGCTGCTGTCAAATTAAATCTTTCTCACCAATCACTGAAGGCTTTCAGCGTACTAGGACAACTTTTCTAAGACTTGACAGAAAAATCCACCTATACCATTAAATAGAAATTAATAAAAACAATTCAAAAATGGTTTGCAAGCTTAACAATAAAGCAGTCTGGGATTTCTGTACACCTTTCTCAACCAAAATTTTTTAAAGTTAATCACATCACTGTGTATCAGGAGCAAACTTCAACAGCTCAGGGAAGGCAGACAGTCCAAAAATAAAGTCTGAAAGTCTGACCTCAACAAATGCATCTGAAAAGACAGCTAAGACTATGTAAACTATTCACTTTTATTAACAATATGAATTGTGATACCTGAATTAAGGTAACATTCCATGTCATAAAAGTGAACTCCTTCTACCTGATGAACATCTACCCTTTCATCACTGATGGATATCTACTCCACCTTGGTTATGCTTGCTGAAGACCATTAACATATATTTCTTCCACGGTAAAAAAAAAAAAATCCTATTTTTAGGTCAAAAATGAGAATATGTTCTGAAACATAGCTGAAACAATTGAAACAAAAAGTCAAAAGTGTCAATTCCAAACTTCTTAACACAGGTTAAAATAATATAGAAGATTTCTAAATGAAATCACATCATCCAATTTACTTTTTGTAGCTATTTCTGTGTGCTGCTGTGAAGCAAAGGGCACACTCATGACTAAATTTATCCTTGCTATTCACAAATCTATTTATTCTTTCTCACAATATGAACAGCTTATGCAGCAATACAAGCTCAGCACTGAACATACCTAGTTGTTGTGGGCTTTCTTTTTCCCCCTAAAGAAATGCTACTGGTTACTTTGGTGAAGAGACATAAGGCTGTAAATTCCTATCCTCCATCAGTAGCACTGACCTCAGAGAAAACCCCACAACTGGCTACAGGCATTCAACATCCATCACTGCTCCTGAAATCTAATCTTTCAGAGAAAGACAGCTGCTCTGGGCAGTAGTTAAGCAGCTTTCTAAGATACACTACCATCCTAAACAAACAAAAATAAATAAATAAAACTTCCTGTCCTACTTTCTGATCAGTGTTTTAGAAATTTTTCATTGCATGTTTTTTACATCAAATGAATGACTTTCAAAATAATAGGCTGTTTGCTTATTAAGAAAAAATAGTCAAATTCCAGGAAGTGTTAATACACAGTACACATGCAAACAGGATTTTAACAAAAAGTAGCGTAAGAGGTAAAGAAATTATGCAACTGACAGACACATTAGTGAAACCTCAGCGGAAAATACTTGGTCCTACAAACAATCTTTTAAGAAAAGACCTCCCTGCCTTCAATAAATTCCATAGAGGAAGAAAGCCCTTTCCTAAAGTAAAAAGAAAAGAAAATTAAACAAGTGATTAACAGAAGTTTAGTAATACAGGCGAACACAGACATATTAATCATGTCTCTGGGTTAGAAACAGTGGAATGCATCTGCTTCATAAACCCATTCTCTGTGGCGTAAAGAAGATGAAGAAAATGGGCTAGAGTACAGAATTCTGTATGTATTTTTGCAAACTTTAATAAGATCAGTTTTATCTTTGTTTTTATAAGAAAAGGGGAAAGGAGTGGGGAGGAGAAGGAGGGAGAGGGAGAGAGAAAGGGGCTAAAAAATGAGATCGTAGAAATAGCAGTCCATTCCTCGTACACAAAATTCAGCTTTTTTGGCAAAGTTTTATAAAAAGAGTATGGCCTACAGATAGTTCCAAAAGCACTTAAGATTTTTTTTTTATTTGATCAACATCGTCAAGCAAGCAGAATTACTGTGTTCAAACTCAGCAAACAGTGATTTTCTGAAGATAGAATGATTAAGACATTGCTAACAGAATGTATGTAAGTTTTTTATTGCTGAGTCAAAGCAAGTATCAATTAACCCAGATTTTTGGGTAAAACCAGTGAATAAGCCAAGGTGAAATGCTGAGATCAAAATGGGATTGGGCAAATTTGTTAGAAAAATGTGTATTTATCTGCAAATTTATACCTAAGTCACATTTGTTTTGGTCAGGTTGGCACCGACTATGTTCTTCTTAGGAATCACCCGATTCAGCAACCTAAAAAGCCAGATTTTATACACTATTTACTGAACTCTGTCTTACAGAAATGTAATTTCCAGAACTCTAAAGACTGTAAAAGAAAGAGCAATATAATTGCTGGCATAACTCAATATACCACATTTGATATACTGCTTGGGTAAAAGGTGCATTATCTGACCACAACAATATGTGAGCAGTTTGGCTGGCACTAACCAGGACATCTATTTTGATTGTCTGCAAATAATAAATTAATTTGTATACCCAAGGAGTGAGTTCACTAACTGGACAATTACTGAAAAACTAAAATAACTACATTGTGCTTAAATATGAAGAAGCTCAAGACATGATAGTATGCTATTAGAGCATGTCCTCTTGTACAATAAATCAAAGTGCCTGAAATTCCATCTTCTTCTGTTGAATGAGGAGGACATTTTCTGCCCATTCTTTCTATTCAAAGGAACACACAGAATCCCCACCAGAAATCAGGTATCAAGTATAAACAGGGGAGCTGATTTTAGAAAAAAACCTCTATCTCTTTTGAAACTCTACTGCAAAATAATCATATTGTCTTTTTTGTTTTTCTCTTTCTGTAACTGTGCTATTAAGGTTATGAAGAAGCCTGTCACAGCATGTACGCAGAAGACACCTATAGAGGCAAATTTAGGGAATATCATAGGGAAGTTCAGACTATGTATACCTGCTGATGTAGCTTAAAAAGAAGCTCATAGTATTTTGTTTGACTTGTCACTTTTACAAATTAATTGAAAGAACCTGAATAATAAATAAGTTCTTAAAAAGCACTACATATTTTATTCAATTTAACCTCATTTTTCGCATAGAAACAATTTTTATTATTCTGCATTTCTCTTACTGGCATTTTAGCTATCCGCTTCTTATAGGAAGACACAAACATGCTACCTTTAAGGCAAGTATTATCAATAAACTACCAAAAGTCATGAGCTTATGAAATACAAGGTGAAACTGTGCAGTAGTAAATATGGTTCTATTAATGCCCAGTGTCTTACAAAAACAAGTGAAACAAAGCTTGTTGGAAAGGAATTTATATGCAAAGCACTCTCATATAACCTTTTTCTAAATTACCAGATTTCTCCAGCTGTACTGCAACCTTCACCGTAGCAGATCACCAGGAGAAGTAAGCTTCCTCTCTGCTCCTACTTGTTAAATTCCTGATAGTATTCAAATAAGTATTTTAAAACACACATTCTTGCTTTAGGCTGCCAATTTGCCAGCATACATTCATTAATTGGCTTTATTTAAGGCCTTTTCCAAAGAATACAAGGATTAAGCAAATAAAGTACATTCACAGAATATGTGAAATTGAGTTTTCACAAAAAAACAGTATGTTGACTATGTCATGACAACTGTTATTAAAAAGAATTACAATGAAAGCACGCTCCTGTTACTATAGATGGCATTATCTGACTGACACTGAACTTAAACCAGCAAATATATTTTTCTCAACTCTTGTTAGAGAACAAAAGCTTTAAAATCATCACAGTTATATGTAAAAATGAAATACAGTGATTCATAGATCCATACCATATAACTGTTTTTGATATCCAAAGCACAAATGAAGTGCCTATCCTCTGCATTTCAGAGCCACCGCCTTGGTTTACTGATAAGCAGTAAGACTTACACTTTTGAACCAACACTTATCAATTGAGAAAACCTTTAAAGCAGATTTCATTAAATTTCATCAAAACTTTACCTAAGGCGCACACACACATTTCAGAAAATTAAGCTCAGTCAATATTTGCACAACTGTTGTCAGCAAGATGACAAAAATACCCTCTTGCTGTAACTGGCCCAACACCGAACAATACATAAGACTGATGTTTTAAAAGACAGCTTATTAAAAAATTAACATACCATAGGGAAACTGCTTTTTGATTGTATGACCTTACTGTGATTCAGCCTGAAAATCCTTCCAAATGAGAATTCTCAAAGAGCTTAGTAATGGAAGTTCATTTCGAAGGAAATCCAATATGCAAATATTTCAGTCGTGCTCTTTTACAAATTATCTGCCTTGTTTCAAAAACTGAAAACCAACAATGGAACTGTGCAAGCATACTTGACCTTACTGCTTAATGGCTATTAAGAATGCTGCGGCTGGTGGATTTTAAATTTCTGAAACTGACACTCAAGAATGTATCATGTGTCTTCAGCCCATGTCCCATAAATGCTGACTACACTCCAGACAAAACCTTGGAGCTGACACATTCTCAAACTTACATAACACTTACAAAGCTAGTTTAAATACACCATCAATCTATGTCTGTTCCTGCCTTGTAGAAATCTTGTTTAGTTTATCTTTTAACCCTACACTTGCACAAAACAGTACCATTACTAATCTAATAGAAAAAACACACAGGCAACAAATCTGATTTTCTCAGCTTACAGAAAATATGAAATGCAGAAGACACACAAATGCAACTTTGCCCAAAATTTGTGCCTACTGAGTCATGTTCATCCCCATCGCCCACAGTAATCAGGAAAGCAGCGACGTTGGACACAATACAGGACTGGGGAAGCAGATGAAGTGGGGTAAAAAATAAAAACTAAATAACATGCAATTTGTACCCACCTCCTAAAAAACTGCCATCTCATTTATTAGTAAGGAATGAATTACTGGCATCTTTGCTCTTGACATTATGTACCTGTGTAAAAAACGTCTGGTGAAAGTGAGCATATGCCATGCACTGGTATCTGCTCTATGAGAGCAGTTTATACAGGCCCCTAGTGGCTCAGTACACATAGCAGCAGATGAAGAGGAACTCCTACTCTTCAGCTTGTGTAGTTTTGGTCCCTGCGTTCCTCAAAGGTAGAAGCAAAAGGCAATGTTAAAAATGAAAGGTGAATCGCTGACTGGACTTAAATCTTCAGATACTTAGTTCTTTACCTTATCCCTAGGTACATTCCTGCACACCCTCTCCTAAGATTAGGCACTGATTTACTAACCCCATTGAGATGCTGACTGCTGGTGGTTTGAGTTACATAACCATCACAGCACAATGCTTATTCACATTATTCCTTAGCGCTCGTTTTAAAAGTAGCATGACTGATAGGTCTAAAAGCAGGTCCTATGACAAATTCCTGAAAACTAGAAATACTGAAGTACCATTTTCCGTACCATGCCTTACTATTCCTAACAGCTTGCCATAGCATACACAAACCATAATAAATTTCTTAGTACCTTCTTAGAGTAGAAGACTTCTACTAAAACAAAGCTTTTACTTCTTTAAGTGGATACAGAAAAGCTATACATCATTTCTGCATTGAAAGATACCCCACCATATTAACACACGTGACAAAACTAAAAATTGGAAAGCTACTCATGTAAAAAGTATCTCATTAAATCCATTCTTTCTGTGTAATACTCGGTACCTTAAAAATCCCTTGCCAGTATATTTACAGCTTTTAGCAATTTTGATTGAGTGAAATTTGACAGCTGCATTTATTAAACTGACCAGTTTGTCAATTTCACACATTAAAATGCAGTAATAGCTCATCTCATGAGAAGGAATTTAAAGAAGCAATCAAAAAATTGCCATCTAAAGTAAGATGCAAGTACATATGATCATATTTAGGACAGGGGAGAATATTTTTTTTTCTTCAGAGTTGCTCCATTCATAACAAGAATTGTAGGATTCATTGCTCACAGCCCAGGAGAAAATGATGTCATTTACTACACACTTTAACAGCAAGAAAAGAAAGTATTGATTGTTACAACATTTTAAACCACTAGCAGATACCAGAAGAAGGAAAAATATGATACATACATTTTTCCGTCTCTGTATCGAAATTCCCAATAAT
This sequence comes from Anomalospiza imberbis, assembly GCF_031753505.1. Taxonomy (NCBI): domain Eukaryota; kingdom Metazoa; phylum Chordata; class Aves; order Passeriformes; family Viduidae; genus Anomalospiza; species Anomalospiza imberbis. The sequence goes on along the minus strand of NC_089721.1, from coordinate 34,435,334 downwards.
GTCCCAACATTACAGAGAAGTTGCTTGTGCTTGAACAAAAGGTATGTTGGAAGCGATCTCTGAAAGGCTGAGAAGACAATCATATCTTCCCACATTAATCCTAAGTTTAAGAGAATACAAGTGTCATCACAAATACTCTGCAAATAGGAAACTCGTAAGTCAATCAACATCTACAGACTTAGCCCCAACATAACGCCATCTCAGGCGACAAGTGAATGAACACATAAAACCCTAACTATTCTTTGTAAATAAATTAACCCTTCTACGTGTGTCAAAACTGGGAATATGGACATCAAAATGACGGTAAAGAAGCTGCCATCCTTAGACGAGGCAGCAATTGTACAAAGGCCAGGCAAAAGAATAAAACATGCATGACAGCAGTTCTGGAGAAATAACAAGGAGAAGCAGGCATTCAAAAGCCACACATGCAAAGCTGAGTGGTAATCACTTAAAACTGGAAGAATACCGCTCTGTCGAGAACAGATAATAGGCAAAATAGGGAATTCTATGCAAGGAAACAACGGTTTAAGAAAACAACAGTCTGGGAGAGACCGGTTGCAGCAGTAAGGAGTGCCTCCTTGCACGGGCAGACGGCGCAGAGGGTGCTGCTAAGTTTGCTGAACAAATTCAAGAACCCCTTTGCAAGCGCTCGGAAAACTGCGTTTCCAGCCCGATGTGCTTCCTTTCAAGTGGCTTCGCGAGAGTAAACAAACAAATTAAAAGCCTAACCTGTGAAAAGGTTCGCATCTCCGTGCCTCCCCGCTCCGCCGAGAGACAGCAGGAGGAGGAGGAAGAGGAGAACGAGGAGAAGAAGGAGGAGGAGAAGGAGGAGGAGGAGGAGGGAGCCGTGCTCGGACCGGCGCCTGGGGTCCCTACTGGCCGCTCACCCCCAAGCCCCGTCTCTAGTAGCAGACGCCTGGTCTCTCACCCCCGCTACCTTCCCCCATCTCCGAACCCGTTAGAATAAACAAAATAATTAATATTAATAATTCGTTCGCCAAAGCAAACAGACAGTGTGTAATTACCGTACTCCCCTCTCCCCGCCCGCGCACAGCGGCACTCAGTGGAAACGTCGACTCCGATCCATCAATCGTCCTCTCCCTACCCCATCCCCCGTCCCCGTACCGCAGCTCCCCTCGCTCCTTGAGCAGGCCCCGCCGCCCGGCTGAGACCCGGCGGCGAGGCGCAGGGAGCGGGCTGGAAGCTGCCGGGGGGAAGCCCTGGGGCACCCACGGGAGAGTTGTGCGTAAGGGACATGTGTGCGGGCTGCGCGCACACTAACACGCACACTTCTGTGCTCACACACACAAGCGCGCCTAAAGAGGCGGCAAAGAGGGAGCGGCGGCGGAGGAGAAATGGGTCAGGAGCGGGGCAGTTACCTGGTCATGCTGGCTCCCCCGGTCCCAGCAGCAGCCTTCGCCGCTGCCCGCCCGCCTGCCGCTGCTTCCCGACGCCGCCGCCACCTCCTCCCGCTGCTCCCCTTCGGCTCCGGGGAGGCCAATTTAATCCGAGCCCCGCTGCAGCAGCAGCTACGAGCGAAGCCCCGCCGCTGCTGCCTGACGCTCGTGCGTGCCTCTCACAGTGCGGCGCCGGGGAGCCTGAGAGAGTCAACGACAGTCCGAAAATCCAGCATCCAGAAGAGCCAGGTCCCCGCCTACCTCCTCTTGCCAGCGCCGCCTCTCCTTCGCGCTGCTCTGCTCCGCGCTGCTCTTCTCTTCTCCTTCCTGCGGCGGCTGCTGCTGCTCCCGGGCGCGCTCTCTGTTCCCCAGCTAGCTGCTCCGTTTCCCCTCCTCCTCCTCCCTCTCTCTCGCTCTCTCCCTCTCTCTTCTTCTTCCTTCCCCCTTCACTATTTTTTTTTTTCCCTCCTTCCTCCTTTTCTTTTCTTCGTCTTTTCTAACCGATCTTTTGCTACAAATAAAAGCGAGGTCTCCCACCCACTCTCCCGCCCCCCTTGCTACAAAAAGTGCAGCACAAACAAAAGCGAGAGAAGAAGGCACAGGGCGGGCGGAGTAGTGAGGGCAGACACGGGGAAAAAAAATCCCAGAAACCGTGCCCGAGAGTCGAAATGTGAAAACCCTCCCCCACAACTCCACTTCGCTCCTCTGGGGAACAAGGGGGACTCCGTGGGGACACCGGTAGAGACGAAGCTCTCCCGTTTCGTGGTTGTGCCGTGGGCTTTGGGTTGGATGGCTGTTTGCGCTTTTGTGTGTGTATGTGTGTGCTTTTGCTTTTTTTGTCGGGTTGTGGGTTTTTGTGATTATTCTTTTTTAATCCTCTTTTGCTGTGCGGCTCACAGGATCCGTACGGCCCCAAGCCTCGGGGGCAGCCTGCTGCCGATGTCCGTGCCTGTGCGTGTGCGGGCAGGGTGGGGGGGTATGGAGCGGTGATCCATGCAGCGCCCGCCCCATCCAGGGCCGCGCGCCGGCCGACCACCGGAGCCGCGCGCCGCACGCACACCCGCGCGCCGCCGGGCGCTGGGGGCGGGGCGGTGACGTCACTCGGAGCGGGCCGGGGAGGGCGGGGGGCACAGCGGCGGGGCGGCGGTCGGGGCGCCGCGGAAGTTGGCCGTGCGGGCGGCCTGCGCCGCGCTTCGAGCGCTGAAGTTGTGTGCGCCTTCGCGGCCAGATGGTTAAACCGACGGGGGTTGTACCAGACCTGCCGGTCCGCGAGGGGTGTCCCAGAGTGACAGTGTGGCACAGCGATATTTTAATAGCAGTCATCTTTGTGTATTGCGAATCTCAGATTTTCTTCTTGGTGAATGGTCAGGTTCCATGCTGAGTGACACCACGTGCTGCTTGGCACAGTCGGTGGCGTAACATTGGGCTAGAACGGGGTCCATCCTGACTCTTCTTAACCTGTCCAGTCCTCTGCAGAGAAGGAACGTAGGTGGAAATAGTAGGATTTAGGTGAAGAGTGCTGTGGAAAACCTCATTGTGAGCTTCCAGGCGTCTTTGGAAGCCTGGAAGATATACCCCCTGTGACACCGGTCACGTTGTGTAAAATGGGGGTAGAGTGTCAGTATAAACGCAGTTAGTGCTTGTCAGGCATTGTGGTGGCGGGAGACCATTAATACTGGATGCTGAAGAAGTTGGTGGAATAGAAATGGTGGAATGAAGCTTCGGGTGCACTGCTGGCCACAGTGGTGCCTCTTGTCCTGAGTTCCATACCGGCTGGCTGCAGCCCCATCAAGCTGAGTAGTGCCTGATTCTGAAGTCAGTCTTGTTGGCACCTGCTAAGCTCATTGCAGGTCATTGCTCCTTTTCTGCAGAGGAGAATGATTTGGGTGTTTTCTATCATATAATCGTGTTTTATCATCTTCTGGAAGCTAGTGCTGCCAGCATGAAGGCTGACAAAAGTGAAAATAAACTTTGTTCTCCACAAGTCCTATAAATTGCTGTCTTCTTTTGATGCTGCCAGTTACACCATGAAAAATGGTCACCCAAATAATCTCACACTTAAAAGAACACTAATGCTTTCCAAATAGTATCTTTCAAAATACCAAGTAGCCTTGTAAAATAACTGCTTTGTATGAAAAGGTAAATATATGAAATGTGGCAGATGATTACTTCTTATCTACTCAAAAAGAATGAACTATTCCATAAAAGACTAGCTTTACAACAAGCAACAATGTCTTCAAAGTACAACGCAAATCAAAAGCTGGGCAAAATGCTACTTGGTCTTTTTTGCAATAAATGTTGTTAAAGAAAGCAAGACTTAAATCATCACCTTTGCCCCCTTGACTGAAATGGCTTCAAGGCTGCATTTGCTTTGAAATGACAACACCAAATAGATATTTTAGGTTTTAATGTTATGTCCCAGCAGTTCTTATGAGTAACTTAGCTGTTTTAGTGCTCTTCATGCTGTGATCCTTGCATGACATTGAAGAGTTGAGCAATAAACTCATGTATTTTGTATTTTTTACGTGGTATCACCACATGGATGTGAGGTTTGAGGACTACATTTAGCTTTGCTTTTTTTTAGAGTCATAAGCAGGTTGTGTAGTTCTTCCTTTAGTTCAGTCAGAAAAAAAATGTATCACATTAGGAATAAATACATTTCTTTTTATAGAAATATTAAAACTAGATCTCATTATTTAAAAGATTATGTTTTGTAATGATGCTAAAGGAAAAAAAAACAGATAAGAAATTACCCTAAATTAATGAAGAAGCATTAAAACACTGTATATTTCTGCTGCTGTATTGCATATCAACTTTTGTTATCAGTAGCATAAATTTTTTTTTTAAGATGGTAGTATACATATCCACATACATTAACCTGTATATGTGGTTTGTTAATACTCCTTTTAAATTCCTTTCCTTCTAAGAGCAAATAACGCAACAAGAAGCTTAATTCATGTGTTACAAACTATTAATTAAGGTAGATTTTTCCCCCAAACTTAAAAAGATTCGAACACAGCATTCTATACTGGTGTTCTATTTCTGCCAAGATTGCAGCAGTATGTTACTCTGTGTACAGCACTGAACTGGAAATACATCTAAACACTCTTTAAACCTTGAAATGTTTCCTGTAAAACACTTAATGATCTTGAAGATAGTACTTAAACTAGATTTGGAAGATAGAAATGTTGGTGAAGTTTTTTTTTTTTTGTTTTTTGCTGGGGGTTTTGTGGTGAAAGGAAGATTTTTTAATTTGGAAATAAGTATTATGTATTCCCTCAGAGGTTTTCAAAAAAATATACATCTTTCTCATGTCATTCCAGATTAACTGTTCAATTCTCGTTCTTCCTGCTCATGCAGCTGTGTTCAGTCTTCTCATGGAGACTGCACACCAGCAGTGAAAATCTTATGTGAAGTACAAGCTATGAGTACAGGTTTAAATCTCAAAAATTTTAGCAAAGGAGGAAGCAAAATAAGTCAGATTGCCTGCTGTTCATCTGAATACTCACCTGTGACCGTATTCTTGAGTAACTTCTACCATACCTCTTCAATCAGGCTCGTGAATTTAATGTATTAAATAGTACTCTGTTCATAATGGCAGTGCTATTTTCCTTTCATCTGTTCTGCCTTGTATTGTTGCTTGCATTCCTGATAAATAGCATCCCACAAAGCTCTTTAACACAGTAGGATATTCCATTACCACTGGAACTAGTGGCCGTTGGGTCAGTACACAGCAAAATCAAGAGGCGAGGGGGAGTAGGAGAGGTGTATCAGAAAGATTGCTCTACAGTCTCTCCCTTTTTTTCCGTAATACATTATGATAGCCGTATTTTACAGTTATTTATGGTTAACGTATGGCAAGCTGTCGGCTGAAATCTAACAGGTGATTTGTCATAAAACTGCATTAATACATATTTTAGGCATTGACTTACAAAATGATTATGAGAAATGTTCCTGAGTTGCCATACTGATATTTGGAAATTCTCATTTTTAGACCCCAGATACTTTAAGCTCCTATTGTTAAGTTTAATAAAACACTGTTAGACAAGTAAACACATGTTATCTATATGCAAAAATTTATTCTGCTAATTCAGTTTGTGCACACATCTTTTAAGAGCTGATTTAGTATTTCATTAGACACTGTCAGTAGTTGTCTTTATTTTGTAAATATTTTTCATTCACATGTATCTAGCTTATGAAACTTCAGTACTTAGAGACAAAGGTATGGAGGGAAAAGCAATTTTCAGTGGAGCTCTTTATGATAATTTTTGGCTGAAGGAAATGAAGCTTTATACACTTGTGTGATCCACCTGGTACCCAAACAACGTCTGCATGTGCCAGCACATTTCAAGTCCATTGCAAAGCGTTCAGGTCTCTTATCCTACAGGTTTAAGTCCTGTTCTAATTCTTCCTCTTTGGAAATAGATATTAGAAAGATTAGGGAGATGAGCAGGCTGGTTCTCACACTTGTCCCAGCTTATTAATTGGTGTGACTGAACCACAGACCTAAACCATAAAGTCTACCATAGACCCAAAATAGCATGGTGGTGGAATAAGGTGATATTAACACATTAACTCAAAGCAAATTAGGCTTAATTGTTTCTGCTTGTCAGGGAAGAACTAGCTCTTTGGGGCTTTTTTGGTCAGGTTTTGGGGGCTTTTTGGGTTTTCTTTTAAGTGGAAAGAACAAGAGGCCAGTAATTAATCACAGGGCCAGTGAAAATCTCCAGGGGCTTGGGGATGATGAAGCAGGATTAGCTTTGTCAAAGAAGACTAGAGTGTGTGCCACAAACTGAAAATAAACAGCAGCTTGTGTAGGGAAACCTGTAAATAAGATTTGTAGATAGGACGGCAGCTTTGTCTTTTATTTCTGTACTATTTGGAGTATCTCAGATGGTGTGAGAACTCTGCTAACTATTCTGAAAGAAAATATTTAGAATACAGAACAGAGTGTGGTAGTATTGTTCTTGAAAATCATGCTCTCCCCCATATATATACCTATAAAATGTATGTATGCACACAGGTGCACGAGGTCTATTTCAAGATTTGTCATCATTTTGAATATGGTGCAGTACACTGAGATTTTTGTTCTTTTTTTTTTTCTTCTGGATTCAAAATGTATAAGGTACCACTACATTTCAAGGACAGTAGAAGAGAGATAGGTCTAGAATGTCAGAAATATTCTCTAATATCAGCAGAGAAAAATGGAATCCAGTAAAGGAAAACAATTAGCCAAACAACCGCTTGTTAGTTTGAATCTTTTGCAACAATAAACCAAAAATTGGACCTCATACATTACTTAGTGTGTTTCATTATTTAATAGTTCCTCAACATCCACTAGAGAGACTAAAGGCACCATTTTGCAGCCATAGGTCAAAGAGCTCTGTCTGTATAACACTGCTTGATCTAAATCTTGATACACTTCTTGATGCAAATACTGATAAGTAGCAGAATTCACATACTTTAAAATTCAGGAACAAGAAGAAGATACTAATACAATAACTGATTCACATAAATGAAAGATTTTTTAATCTTTGACTTCAACACTGGCTTCTAGTTTCTAAGGAGACACTCACTGCTGGTCAGTTTACATAGCTTCTTTTATAGAAAAAGTATCCAGAAAAGTTCACAAACTAACAACAACTGGTCAAAGTGAAGTCTCATTAATCTGAATGTTCCCTCCTGCAAAACATCAAGGAGGTTCCAGACTCATCTTATATGGCAATACTGTGCTGTCAGGGCATTGAAAAGGGGTAGAGGGAGGAAAATGAAAAGTCTTAGTTTATTTCCCAACCTTGAACCTTTTGCTTCTTGAATATAGGGGTGTTTTGGGAGAGGCTGCTCAGTCATCTGATGGGGACAGTGTTTCTCCATTCCTCTCATGTTGTCTCCTTTGTACTGGTAAATCAAGGGGCGTAGACAAACATTGTGAGGCAAGAAATGCATTGTCCCAGCAGAATGCTGCATTACAAATCTCACAAGATAGAATGTGAAGAGGGAAAATAAAAATATAAAATTATTTTCAGTATCTCTTAAAGTACCTTACAGTTAATATTTGAATGTTGCTATTTCTGTGGGCCCATAGGTATTTCAAAAACAGCATAGATAAATACCTATAGTACTAAAAGAAGGATATTTTTTGCTAGAGAGGACCCTGTCATGCTCTGGCTTGGCTTTAAGTAAACTTAAATGGCCAAGTTTAAACCTCTTCCATTGAATCTGTTCAATTCTGATCTCAATACAAAGACAGTATTTTTTTTTTCCTCAGCATAACTCCAATTAACTTCAGATAATATGTTTCCTAATCAAAAATATAGAAAAGTATATATTTATATATCTATATATATAAATATATGACTAGTGGGTAAGTGTCCCCATTTAAAAATGGTGTTATATTTTATAATTATGTTTAAGTAAAGGAATTTAAGGAAAATCAAATTATTCTCTCATTTCTTAATACAGTTGCTCCAGAGGCAGCTGCAAGTTTAATGGCAGGTCAATCTAGATAAAACATTGTGAAGTATTTAGTATTAGCCTGAAGTCTGAGTCTTACTAATTGACCACTTATCATAAACATTGTATTCGCTTTATTTTCAATTTGAAATATAAAATATTTCAAATTCCTTGAATTCTGATACCAGGAAGAAACATTTTTACATTATGATTTTAATAGACTTAAGTAAAAAAGTTACTGAATTTTCACTGGAACAGTAAAAATATTTTCCTTATAATCATTCTGTTTATGTTACCTTTTAATTGTTTCAGTTTATGTTTCCTTCCATGCTATTTATTAATCACTAAATGCAAACCCAGTTAACATTTACTGTTATAGAATGTAGTATAGAAGCTATGCATTACCACATTCTTTTATGGAAGACTGTGTATTTTGGGCAGAACAAGAGGTGTTAAAACCACATTTTCCAAACAAATCTGTTCCCCACACAACAGTCTCTAATCATTTTCATTCTCAGCAATTCAATTAAAACAGAAATTAGGACCATAAGAAAAAAAATTTGTATTTTAGCCAAATAATTTATTCGTGAAGAAGGAATGGAAAGATTAAATCTGTTGTATTGAATCCAGATTATTAACAAGCTTGGATGCCAAGTCATTTTTCTTTCAATGTTGAAAAGCACTTTCATACATTTGACTAACCCTGTGAGGGAAATCACATATTAGTCACAAGGGGTTTTTCTCAACAACAGAAAAAATATTTTCAAAGTTCTGTTGTAAAAATGACAACCCATTCATTATGAACTTCAGCAGACATCTTTTTTTTAATGCAAATACATTTCAATAACCTCCATGTATTTTTTTTTTTTAATAGGCACATGCTAGGACAAACATGAACTGGTGGCAATCAAACTCACAAGCTAAGATTTTGCTGGTGTTTTTTTCATTTGGTTCCTTCTCTGAGAAGGCACAAAGGACAGAATAGGGGCAATAAAATCCAACTCCAGTGTTTGTGGAATGATAGCATGTTTTACATTTTTAATCTCAATTAGGTTCTGCATATTCAAGTTGCAGGTATGTATGCTTAAGAAAAAGTGAATAGAAGACTTCTTCAGACTTCCTTTTACTTCTCTGTTTCTGTGAAATCTGATTTTGCAACACAAATGTTTCTTTGCTCCCAGTGAAACTTTACATTCTCTTAAAACCAATCACATACAGTGTCTTTTCAGAATCATCTACTTCTTTCATCTTCTAATTCCTCCCTTCTCTTTGACAAGGGACTGTACTTTCTTTTCTTTAAATCTGTGCTTTTTCAAATGTCAGCTTCCCCAGCATTACAATACCCTTTCATTTGTTTCCTCTTTCATTCATTTCCTTTTTTTTCTGGTCTACCTTTGTCTTTCCCTTAAATGCCTCTGTCATGAGCCTTTTCTAGTTCCAAATCCTTACATTTTCCATTCCAGAAGTACACTTGTGCTTATTTATCTAATGGGGAAGAGAGAAGGTACATATTATTTTCTAATCTGTATTTTTTGAGATCCCAGACAGGTCAGCAAATTCTTGTTCAACACATTGAGGATGCTGTAGCAAAATACCAAACAACATTTATATATTGTTTTATTGCATCCAGTACATACCCTCTTCCAGAAAATATCCTTCAGAAGCTGGAGGCACTGAGGCAGGGAGCAGTTCTGAATACAGGGTATCCCACTGAATATTTCTTCTTGATACAGCATTCAGTACCTAAATGCTTGGTTGGTTATGCATTTCTTTACTTCTCCCTGCCTAGATCCAATTCATTTTTGTTCTGCAAGGTGTAAAAATTATCTCAGAAGGAAGTGACTTATAGCTAAAACTTGGAAGCTGCTTTTCTTAAAAATTTTGAGGATGCAGAACATCAAAGGAAAGAAAAGGGTCTTAATCTGTTTCTGACTAACAAATAGGTCACAAATATGTCATATTGGGGGGTTTTAGGAGCAGTAGTAGATGGCATTACCTGTCCTTTCAAGAACAGCAATGATCTTGGGAACAGAAAGATATTAATTTAAACGACACTGATATGATTGTCCCATCTTTTCACATAATTAAGGAGGTAGAAATCTCAGGATTTGTCTAATTCTATGTAAATAACATGCCAAATCTCAGAGCATTTATAACAGTTTGCCCCTACAGACTCTGCAGTAAGCAGCAGCTGGTTTTGTGGACTCACTCGAGCAGACACTATTTAAAAGGTGTAGCTTAAAAGAATACTGTAATCTTTTTTCTTTGAATGCTGATTCCCAAGGTGGCAAAATGCAGTGATGACAGCGATGATGGAGGTTTCTTCCTGTAATTATGCTTTCATCACATTCAACAATGTAGCGAGTATTATCAATATGATCTGAAACAATAAAGTTTGCTATCAAGAGGTAAATCACTATCTCATTCCATCAGATGAATTGTTTTTCTTTATGCAGAAGCTTACACACACATTCACAAACACAAGGCCCCTTTTCTAAAGAGGGTATAGAAAAGAACAGGACAAACTTGGGATGGGATGAAGTACTTTTAATTGGGACACTTTCACATAGAGTTTTTTAAAAGGGTCTGTACTTGTTTTCTGGACACAAGGAAGTGCTAGTTTTGAAATCATTTTGTGTATGATTTCACTAAGAAGAAAACAGGGAAAGAAAATTGGTTTTCTAGTTAAAATAAAAATAAAGCTGCAACTTGAATGATTTTTGTTCAGCAAAAATTATTAGTTTACTTGATAAGTCTTCAAGCAACAGACAGAAGGAACGGCAAGACTGTATTTAGGAAAAAACATGAATGAAGAAGAAAAATGAAATTTAAAAATGGAAAAAAATGGAAAAAAAAGGAAAAATGTTTGTAGATATTTCTACTGGCTCATCAACCCAGTGTCAGTTGGTGGATACACAAGGCGTATAAATACCACTATAGTTGCTCCTTTGTTCAGTGCTACCAGGATGCTGTACATCACAGGCTAACAAATATTCTAGCCTCTTTATTTTGCTGTTACTAAGCAGAATGAAGAAGACAGGCCTTCAGCAGTGGGAGACAGAATCCCTGTATCAACTAGGTTGGAAAATACCTTTAAAATCATCCAGCCTATGACATAACACCACCTTGTCAACTAAACCATAGCACCAAGTGCCGCCTCCAGTCTTTTCTTAAACACCTCGATGGACAGTGACTCACCACCTCCTGCGCAGCCCATTCCAATGCCCAATCACCCTCTGTGTGAAGGACTTCTTCCTAATGTCCAACCTAAACGTCCCCAGGAACAGCATAAGACTATTATGTCCTCTTGTCCTGTTGCTGAGAGAGGAGACTGACCCCTGCCTGACTACAACATCCCTTCAGGTAGTTGTAGAGATTGGTAAGGCCATAAGGTGATAATACATGCCTCCTCCTCCTACTCCAGTAGGCCTAAGTGATGGGAAGCTCATGTGTATACCAAACTGCAACAACTGAGATATGTTTATAACTGATCATTTCATTTCAAAGAAGAATAAAACAAAAGGAAGAATTCTGAACGTAAAAGAAAGTTTCAAAGATTGTTTTCACTTACTAAAATCATATGATGTAGTAAGCCACCAAATAAGTCATAGAATTATAGTATCATAGAATTCGCTGAATTGGAAGGGACCCATTGGGATCACTGAATCCACCTCTTGGACCTGCACAGCACCATCCCCAAGAGTCACATGTGCCCAAGAGCATTGTCCAAATGCTGCTTGAACTCTGTCAGGCTGGTACTGGGATCCCTTCACTGGAGAGCTGGCTCCAGTACCCAATCACCCTCTGGGTGAAAAACTTTTTTCTATTATCTGACCTAAATGTGCACTGACTCATTTTCAAGCTGTTTCCTTGAATCCTGTCATTGGTCACAAGAGTGAAGAGATCAGTGTCTGCCTCTTCACTTCCCAACAAGGACGTTGAAGACCTCAATGAGGCAGTGTCCTCCAGGCTGAATAGACCTCAAGTGACCTCAGACACTCCTCATACAGTTTCCCTTCCAGACCCTTCATGATCCTTGTGGCCCTCCTTTAGATGCTCTCTAATATTGTGGCACCCAAAACTGCCCCCAGCACTTGAGGTGAGGCTGCCCCAGCTCAGAGCAGAGCAGGACAATTACCTCCCTTGCCCAGCTGGAGATGCTGTGTCTGATGCCCCCAGGACATGGTTGGCCCTCCTGGCTGCCAGGGCACTGCTGATTCAGATTCTACTTGCCACAGACCATGATCCCCAGGCGTCATTTTGCAGTGCTGCTCTCCAGCCTCTCATTCCCCAGTCTATTCACTCAGCCAAGGTTGCCCCATTCAAGGTGCAGAATCCATCACTTACCCATGTTAAACTAGTATATGACCCTTCTAAATATTTATGAGACATGTTTCACAAAAGAAAGTTGCCTAATCATGTGAGAATGGTCTACATTTCTGCTTCAGTCCTGCATTTGGTTTGTCCTCAACTTTTGTCTGTGCTTATTTTACTTTACTTTTTTACTTTTTACCTAATGATTCAGATTGGCCTATGTTAATGATCTGTGCTTTTCATTATTTACAAGTACCTTGTACTTTGTGTGTATCAGAATGCACTTCCCCAGTGAGGTTTTGAAAGGCTGTACATTGCAACCTGTGTACTTACTATACCATTTCATTCTAGTATTCCAAACTGAAGAAAACAGAAGTGAAAAGAATTCAGAGAACTCAAAATGGATTTTTTTTACTCACTTGTGCATAGACAGTGGAAATACATAATTTAAATATGTAGCTGATCATGAAGTTTTGTACCTCTCCCTGTGTTTTTTGGTATAATATGTGATACTGTAAATCCATGTAATATGTACCAAATAGGTTTTAAAGACAAAGACTGATGCCAGTGTTTACATACAGCTTATTTGAGAGCATACTCTTATATTCAGACTATACTAAATGAGGTGATTCTTCTATTTAAAGTAATGTATTTGGATAAGTGTTTGCAGAAAAAAAGACATAAGAAGTGTAGTTATATTTCCCTCTGAAGGCTGAATCAGTCTGCTGAAACTTTTAAAAAGGCATATAAAAAGTATATTTTTATAAGAATTGAATTTATTCCAAAAATATCCAAAATACTGTCATCAAGTGAAAAACATCTAAGAAACACTAGGAGATGATATTCCCTGAGCTAGCTGCTAAAAACTTAGCAATTTCCATCTCCTCATTACTTACATAGTATCCACTCCCCTTTCCTCTATAAAAATTGCTTTCTTCTAGTTACGATAAAGCAGTGTGATTCAACTCTCTGCACAAAACCACAGTGGAAATCTGAGTGCTCGGGAATTTCATAGGGTCTGGCTAGTTAACATAACGGACTACCTTCAGAAAATTCCTAGTGCATTTAAAGGCAAAAAAAAAGGTTAAATCTTTGAAGAGGAAAACTTTAAATAGGGAACTGGTTTTGCATTTGCAAATCCTAATTTTAGTCTCCCTTTGCAGTGGATGTTCAAGGATAGTAATAGAACTGCAGTGTCTTCTCAAGAGTTTGGAGCTTTGTCAGCTGTCCTGGTTAAAGATTTCATTATTTCCTATTGACAGAGCACATAGGCTTGAAGCATTTACTAGTTTATCATTCTAAGTTAATAAATGGTATCTATTTAAATCGAGGAAACACTTTAAAAGATAACTCAGTATATTGTGTGCTGCTTATTGATTGGAAAAAAAATACAGCAGTGGCAAATTAATAAATAGCTGTTCTTTCCCAGAGGTTAATATTACAACAAAATGGGTATAACTACCATCTTAACACAGTCCAGTTCAAAACTGTGTTTCTGCAAATATGTTTTCTGAATATATATAACAGTTATTTGTAATTACCAAATCAAGAGAAAAATGAATAATGCAAATTTTGTCTCTGTTTCAGAGATCCAAGCATGATGAACATAAGTAAATTCATTTGCGCTATAGCTAGCTCATTAAAATATCTTTAGAGACTCCTGATCTCCAACCAACAAGGTAGTCCAGGACTCTTTGTTTTCATACTTCAATAAAAATGTGGAAAAACAGAGCTCTTAGCCCAATTCTGTATGAAAATTGCTTTGTGACCACTGTAAATTATCCTATATATTTTGCTGGATCATATTACACACATAAAATGTGATAATATTGTATCTTAGTGTATACTTTTTTACACTTTATGATATAATCATCCAATTTATAAACTTAAGAGTTAAATTGCTTATTTATGACTTAACAATAATAAAATTAATTGAATCATAGGATCATTAAGTTTGGAAAAGTGAAGTCATCAAGTCATCACCAAGATCATCAAGTCCAAACTCTGACTGAACACCGCTATGCATGCTAAACCATATAGTGAATTCTTATATCTACTCATTTATTTTAAATAAAGTACATAAGCATTTCCTTTATAAAATTAACAAGCAATATTGCCCTTTCGTTGAAATGTGCTAGTGTATGATTACAAAATAAAGTAGCATATGATGCCACATATGAAAGCAATTAAAATTCTATTCAGTACTATCATCAGTCTGATCTCAAAGTTTTTTAGATGTTCTTACCCTATAAATTTTGGAAATAAGCACAAACCTCTGTCTAGACTGATCAGACTTTTTAGAAGCACTTGACCTGGAGTGAGCTAAATATCTGAATAGCACTATTTACCTTAACTTTCTTAGATAACTGAACTATCTCTAAAGCAGGTATAATGGTTAATTATGAACCAAAATTGAAGATTTTAATTAGAGGGAAGATTATAATTATGTGTTCAAACAAACCTCTTTGAAGAACACTGCCTAAAATCTCCTGTTTTCAGAATCTAGAATGGAAGTTTCTTTTGCTTTTGTGTTCCAAACTATAGTAGAGACGAGGTGTTGTGGGTGGAGAAAGGATGTAAAAGGCACCCTTAATTAAAGGAAATTCTTCAGCCCTCACAGCTCTACAATTTATTAAGTGGTAAGAAATCCATATTGCAGAGTAATCTTTGATTTAGTCAGCCTTTTAGGCTATCTGACTGAGAACTAATGGTAATATTTATGATTATTCAGAGTTACTAGTGTAAAATGCTTCAGAAATGAAATGGGTATCAGGAATTTCTCCAGTCAGTTCTCTCTGTACAGTTTCATTTTTCCTCCTGCCAAAGTAATCAGTAGACATCCATTAGCTGTATTTTCTCTCTTATGATGGTATGGTACAAAATGCAATCAAATTCAAATTCATTCTTTTAAAATTATGATTAATATTGAGCAAAATCTTAGCTGTGCAAAACCTACAGATACAGTTAAAGTTCCATGTAAATGTCGAAAATATTTAGTACAATACTAAAGTCTAAAGTGTTAGTCCAGTACTCACAAGTCTAAACCCTGGCATTCCATGGCATCTTGCCTCTTCCATTACTTAGAATATATCTACTGAAAGTAAATTATAAGCACAGAAAGAAACGTTAATGGAGTTTATTGATGAATCTATCTGAATTCATCAGCAAGAGTCAGGCATGTTCATGTCATGTCAAAGCTTACATAAGCGGAACTTGTTTTGGGTTCTTCTTAGAAACTTAGGGCATCCAGATATTTTAGTTCAAGGTCTCCCTTGATGTAGAGGTTTTCTAGGAGAGATTATAACTTAGATGAATCACTTCAGCAATAGATGACCCTGCTTGAGCAGAGAAGGGTGTTCAAAGTCACCTCTAGAGGTACCTCGCAACCTGTTAAGGTTTGACACTGGCGCGATGCCAGCGCCTCCATGAAAATGTACTTTTTTAAATAATTGCTGTGAGATGTGATCAGGAACAGAGCAGAGCAGGCCCAAGCTTAATAACAAAGAAAAGAACTTTATTAAACTACTACTACTATAAAAACTACAAACACTAAATCCTGGATGAAGACTTTCTAAAACACCCCTCCTCCTCTCACCTAATTTCTAAACAAACTCAACAGTGAGACACTACTCAGGATCCTGATCAAGTTGCCACCCTTCAGATATTCAAATACTCAGTCTTTCAAGGGAGACAGGAGTCTCTCCTGTGCCACAGACCACCCCCCCTAGGAAACACAATTGCCACCCTTGTGTTTCCATGTCACACATGGCAACCGCCAGGAGAAAATCTGCCATGGTGACACTCTCATTTCCATGTCACAGTGCTCTCACCACCGTGCATGGACAGACTGCTCACAGGGCTCCTTTAAGGATGCTTTGCCATGGACCAAAAGAGACAACAGTTCAGTTTCTCATTTTGGGACTACAGTCCCCCCCATTTTCCCCTGGGGCTGAGGGTCCAAGAACAGAGGTCTTCTTCTCCTCTTCTTCCTTCTTGAAGATAGAGGGCTTCTCCACACCTTCTCTAACTCTCCTCTCTCTACTCCTCTGCTGGTAATCACTGAAACAGGTCTCTTGGCACATCAACGCACCACCCTAAGTGCAGCTTCTGTCAGGAGAATTTGGTTCAGTCTATGGCTAACAAGAAAAGTCCAGCCACAAGCCACTCCATCCATCTCCTTCCAACTCAAGAATTTCCTCTTCCATCATCTCGGATTCCAGACTGTCTCTCTTCTACTTCAAATCAAGGAGGAGTAATATTTTACAAAGCCTCCATTGCTCAGGAAAGGGTTAAAAGCTCAGACTCCCTGGACGGCTGAAATCTCTGCCCAGCAGCCGATTCCCAAGGCCAAGGCTGGGCGCCTTCCCTCCCCCCACCCTCCTCCGCGCCGGCAAAGTTACAGGTGCCGTCCGGACTCTCTATCTCTTCCCTCTGGGGGAGGATGACAAAGACATCTCCGCTTCTCTCCACCCTTCCGTCCACAGGAGCTGGCTCGGTTCCAGTCCTTCTACCCCTCGGCTCACCTCGACCAGGCCACATGGCTCCCCCTCCCCCACCCAGCCCCATGGCTGGGCAGGGGAGGTCTGCACAGCACCCTGACCGGAACCAAAGAGAGCGAGCTCTTGGGAGCTCCTGCTTTTAACCCCCTATGTTCTCAGAGGCGTATCCCTATCTTCAGTGGTCACTTCAGGTGCCAATATCCAAACTTGACCACTGATTGGTTTGACCCAACTTCCTGAAAAAATCACTTCCATGTCAAACCACGACACAACCTAAACCATTCTACAATTCTGTGATTAAAAGTATCCTGAAGAAAGTACAACAACAAAGCCAAAGTTCCTATTTGATCATCTATTAGATATCTCAGGGTATCTGTGAGTAATCCATTCGCAAATAAGTACAGGAAAGGATGATATTTAATGTGATAGGGTGGGGACATTTGCTTACACAACCTACTTGTTGTTACATAAGGATTTATTCTGTAAAGAAACGTGCTGCTAATAGTGGCCTATAGTAACAGGACAGCACTCCTAAAATGTCTGCCCTTCCTTAAAACACAGGAAAATGTGGAATGAAGTATTTTGTATCCTAAAGAACTGCTTAATGAAGAACTACTATCTTCTTATCTTTACCAATACTGCGCAGTTGCTAAATTATCTCTTTGTCTCAAATGGCCTTTCTAGATATACAGCTCATTTGCCATTTATCACAATTATTCAACAAATGCAAAAGCATCTTTAAAGTATGCTCTAGGTAAATCAGAGAAGTGTCAGTTTTTTCTTTGTCAGGTCCTGCAAAACTTGTGTAGAAGCATACAATTTTGGTGTGCTATGATTACTGTAGTGTCTGGACAACTTCCTTAAGTGATGCCTTGTGCTTGCAGAAAACATTGATACCTTCTGGTAGAAAAAAGAGATATGAAGGCCAGAAAAGCAGCTGACAATAAAATTTACTCTGACAAAGTCTAAACTCTGCCATTAATTCTTTGTTCACTTTAGGAATTAGTGCAAGTGACAGGGGTATATTTTGTTCAGCTCTTCTTGAAGAATAAATTTTATTTTGTGCAGTTCTGCTATTTCAAAAGGTTTAGTTAAGACACATTCATCTCAAAATTATATACGTCACTATACCTGTGCTGTCAATATACCTAGCTTTTGGCCTTCATTATAGGCAAGAGAAACAATTCAGTTGCTTGTAATTGTCAAACCATAATTTTATGTTGGAAAAATTTCATGTGAATATCCGCATAGAGTTGAATTTGGAGCAGAAAGCTGGAAATATCTGGGCTCTATCTGTGTAATCAAAGAAAACAGGGATGAAGGAAAGACTGAAGTAAAAGAAAAAGATGTATTGCTGCATCGGTAGTTGTTAGAAAAAATTTTAAAAATATTTTGAATCATAAGCATACATAGTCCTGAAGAGAAGGCAGAATTATTTAGCATTTCTCTTCTGCTGCCAGCAAGTCTCTGAGATATACAGGTATAAATAAGTGTGTACATCTATTGTTGACCATTTTGAAGGATGACAACTTTCTCTTGTCATTTACTCTGTTTGTTCAAGGAATGAAGGTCTGTGTAACAGACCTAATCAGAGACTGCAGTCATCCTGAGGACGTACTTCAAGCACTATGATTTCCAGTCACAAATGTAATTATGGGAGTGGAAGATGCTAGTTTGTTTGGATTAACCAATTCATTTTTGTTGCTTTTTTTTTTTTTTTTAATACCACTGGACTGTCAACCTTAGTGTTATTTACAGAAATTTCTTCATATTCTAACTGGGTCATCAGTATCAAGAATTATCTTCCAAGCAGGACTAAATAGTAAAAAGCAAAGACCAGAACAATCAGTTTAAAGACATCCAGATTTCTGTGACACCATCAGATTGGCAGAATTCAATTAGAAAAAAACAGGTTGACATGAAAATCCAAGGACAGAATCTACTGTCTTGGGCAGCTCAAGAATGAAGAATCAGAAAAATGATTCTCTGAAGCAATTCAGAGAGTGTCTATATTCCTGTGATTCTGGACAGAAACTTGCACATTTTGTGTTTTTAAGATTGTTACAGATATGTAGTGTTCCTACAAAGAGATGAAATACAGTTCTTCCATAATTTTGACAGGTAAAAGTCATTTCTACGAAGTAAAATCAAGTGTGATTCTTGCATATGTCAGCTTCATCCTACCAACAGCAATGAATTCACAACTGCCTAATCAGAACACTTGAAAGCAACAAGGTTCTCCACCTTGAAAACAGTTTGTTTCAAACTGGTGTAACCAGATAGGCACCATTAACAAAGAGTAAGAGAATTGTTGGCATTTCAAGAGCTCAGCAAGAAAACAAAAGGTTCAAGATGAGACAGCAGTAAAATTTTTGAACATATTTATATGAAAAATCAGAAATTTTTACAATGGTTAGAGAACAGAATTAATGAAGAGGTGATGCAAATGTATGTAAAAACATGCAAATAGCAACATGCAAATAGCAACATGCAAATCATAAGTGGGAATTAAAGGTCAGTTTATTCACATTAGGAAGATCAGTTTTCAGAATCCACCCATTTGCCAAGGATAGACTAGATGCTTCAGAAATGCAAGAAAAAGTGCAGGGGGTTTTTTTTTCAGTTTTTTTTTACACAATATTTGGAAATTTGTAATGATAAAGACAAACACAAATCAAAATTCAGTGTATCAATTTTTTATTTACATTTTAGGTATGACTTTCTGTCACACATATTTTGAACTACATTATCTGCTTTTTCATTGAATAAGTGATCTGTTTATTGTACTAGCTTTTGTTTGGGTTTTGTTTTGGTTTATTCATTTGCTTGTTTGTTTCTGGTTTTGTTGTTGTTTATTTTAATTTGACAGTTTTAAGTGTTCCAAATTGCAATTATCAGTGGTCATAAAATAAAGTTATTATACAGAATGTTTCTTAGGTGTTAAGTCAGTATTTCTGCACTTGAAAATCATAGTAAACCTACATTTTCTCAGAGTTTATGTTTCTCTATAAATCCAGCCACAGTCAAAAAGAGCACTAAGAAATAAGGTCTTAAAACCAGAATGGTTTACCACCTGATCTCCATGAATTAGAGTGGCTTTGGGTTCAGAAAAGTTTATTTGCTGTGATTTTTGTACAGTAAAGCAAATTAAAAATTCCATGCACTTTTGTAAGTCTCCCATAACGAGAGGGGGTCACAATATCTCACAACTTTAGTTATTAATGGAAGCTATGGCTCTGATTTTTCCTTGTAGATTACAGTGTGTATAGCTGGGTTTAAACTGCTCCAAAACTAGTCCCAAACATAAAACCTCCGCCCAAAAACAAACAAACAAACAACTATTTTTATTTATAATTAAATGTTTATTTGATGCTAATGAAACTTCTCTTATTTTCAAGAAAAAAAAATCCAGTTGCTGAAGCCTGTGTATTTTTAAATTTAAATGAATATCAGAACTCTCTGTTTTGGTAAGAATTAGTCTGTTGGAGATTTCTTTATTACATTAAGTTCTGCTAGCTGTATGTGCTAATATGTTTACTGAAATAAATATTTTCTATTAATATGCCATGTTATTATATTGAAAAGTTCATGTTCAGAAACAGAAAAAAGCTTTAAAGCATTAGGAGCATTAAGAAAACATTTTAAAAAGTATGCCTTCTTGTTCATAAACACCTTGAAATTTCTAAAATCTGAAGTCAAATTTTTTTAGAAACTTTTATATTTGTAGTGTTAAAATAATCTTAAATAAATAAATATATTTTAACAAAATACTTGGGAGCACTGCCATATATGTTCCTTGTGAAGTGTTTGACTTACTGCCTTACAGAATGGTGAGGATATGACTCAGAAAGTTCCCTCTTCAATACACTACTTTAGAAAACACAAACTCAGACCAAAAAAAAAAATAATTGAAAATGCACAACCAAACCAACTAAGCAAACAAGCCCTCTCCCCCATCAAATCATTACAAGAGACAGAAAACTGTGTTAACAAGATACACTTTAAAAAACATCCTGTGATTTCTAACTTCTTCATCCTGTGATTTTTTTGAGAAAAGAACTTGGCATACCATTAAATGAGATTATGCTCATCATCTGTGGGGACTTTATGTTTCCGATAGAGTGCTACTTCCACCTGTGCAAATACCAATAAAGTTAATTTTCAAACTGAAAGGTCATGCCTGATTTGTCATCTACGTTCTGTAAATTCATGACACAGTCTCAAGGCAAATTTACGCTTGAAAACAAGATAAAAATAGTGAGGTAGAGAAGGGTGAGTTTCTAAAAATACAGAAAAGTTGGATTTCCTAAATCAAAGCATATTGCTGTTTGTCAGATCTGGTCGAGTATCATTTTGCTCTGTTTATTTTTCCGAGTGGAACAGTTTTTTCTTCTTAGTAGGAGGAAATTTCTTCCTTGACATGAAGCCTTGATGAGCTCAGGCCAACAAACAGAATATTTTCTTATTCTTCTAGGTTGTCATTTGATAATATCTTTGTCCAAGGATAATCTCAGATACTCTGATTTTCTACCACTTCCTTACTGCTAGACTGCTATGTGCCAGAGATGCAATTCCAGTAGTGCTCAAGAGAAGGCATAGTGTTAGGAACATCCTAATCAGTTCCATAATTTTTCTGTGTATTAATGTGTTTTTTTTAAATGTATATATGTTTGCATCTAACATATGTATGTGGATATGTATATGTGATATATGATCTCATCAGAATTCCATGATAAATCATTATCCTTACAAAATGATTAATTTTTCTCTTAAATCTTTGAACAACTCTGGAAGTATGTGTATTGATTTGCGTTTAAGTTGATGACTATGTAGTTAATTGATGAGTTCCATGCAGATGTGGTTTGCAATATTTTCAATCTGCAGAAGGGTTTGTGAGGTGACTACTTGTGTTTAAGAGAAATGCAAGAGGAGATCCATATCTTGGAATATTTTTAGGTCTCTCTGTGTTGTAACATGTCTATAAGCAGTGATTATCATTGCTTTCTTTAGATACATGCAAAAATAATTCCATGAGGGGAACAGAAGACACAAAGTATAGTTTAATGGGTGAATACTAATTTAAAGGATTAAGTTAAGTTAAAGATAAGTAAACTATTCTTAAAAATGATCCAAAATATGATAAAAGAATTATAAGAATAGTAATAGAATCCTTAATGCTACAGAGCATAGAACATAAATGTCAAGGATACTCCAGCATTTGAGAAATCTGTCCTACAAAAACAGATAAAAATGGAAGCATATCTGTAACCATGAATCAAATGCCCAGAAGCACAATATTACGATTTAAAAAAAATATAACCACTAAATTTTGCTATTTTTTTTTCTTTTGAAGAAGGGATTTTCTGAATACAAGAATTGTCACAAAGCCCAATCAAACAAATAAACAAACAAACCAAAACAAACCCGAAACCCCAAACAAACAAAACCTCCCAAAACAAACAAATACACAAAAACCCCCCAGAAATTTACTTGTGTTTTCATATTTAGAAGGACCACTGAGTGGACAAAGGTAGAGCTAAAATGTATCAAAATAATTTAGCTAGATTTATCGAATTCAAATTCTTCTTCAATGCAGTCACCATAGTCTGAGTTTCAGTCTTATATTTGTTGAATCAGGAAACTCATAATAAGTTTATAATCCATGTCAAGTAAATAAGTCTCTGTGGACAAGAGCATTTAAAGAGGACAAAGTATGTTGTGAAGGTAAGAGAGAGTCTGGACTTTACTCACTGTTTCAGTATATAAATTTGAGCTCTGGCAAAACATAGCAGGTTATTTAAAATTTTGTGGATGCAAAAGTATTAAAAAAGGGGAAAAATATAACCGCTGTTAACAGAAGAATGGAAACAATTGAGTGATAATGCCCAGATGTTTCAGACAAAATAGTGCTTTGAAAACAATGTACTGACCAGTGCTACTTCATTGCCTAAAGATACACAGAAACCATATTAAAGTAATTTGACTGTTTTCTAATATACTCAGTTATTTAGTAACAAGTCTTGATAAATAATCTCCAAAATCTACAGGAGACAAGGCACCGAAGTTCACTAGGAGGACTTCTGAGACAGTCTTGCTTCTGTGTATTGGCTTTTGTATGATACTTGGTTAATATTTGCTGCCCCCTGTAGTTTACTCTTTACATAATTTCAATAAAACCATCTGATGTGACTGAAAATACAAACCAAACTTTTCTTTTCTAATGATTATCTTTTGGTTATTTTTTATTTCTATCATCCTCTCTGAATTGTTGTTGTATTGAGAATTGGGATGATTCTCAATTAATTTCTTGTTCAATTGTTATTTGATAGATTAAAATGAACAGATATTTAAAGTACATGGAGCCTATTTTATTTTATTATATTTACTTCTGAAATTAATATAATTTCCTTTAAAGAGACAAATCAGGCAAATATATAATAAAATGCCTTGTAAATAATTACAGTGCGTATATAAGCAGCCTTATGGTTCTTTGAAGTCTGTTTTTGGAGAAGATGATGAAAAGTGGTAGTTTCAAGGTTTAACAGGCATCTAAGTTACTTGCTGAGTTTAAAACAGTCCCATCACTGACTAATGAGATATCACACTGTGCGTCAGAGTTTAATACTGTATTTCACAATTACTAATGTCTTCCTAGTATTGAAGGAAGAGGGATTTAAATAGCCTAGGAAAAGGCTTTATGAGAATGGAGGACTGCTGTGATGTATAAATCAGGGGTTTTAACCCAGTAATGCTAGAACCAGCTTAATTATGATCAACTTCCTAGAGGTGTTTGTCTTCTTGGCACCAATTAGACAAGGGATGTATGTACTTATTTTTGGTTTAATTTAAAAGAAGACAACTCTGAATGCTGAAAAACTGGAATTTGAAGAGGTATGTGGCACATTGTTCTGTTGAGTGTAGACTACCAACTACTTTTACAGTTACCAGAGTCTTTATAGGTAAGGCTCACCAAGATCGACATCCACATTCAAAAACTGCCTTTGTTGAGTTCAAACTCAAAATCTCCCAACCAGTCAAGAAGAAATTATCTTATTTACAAATACAAAGTAATGGAGTTAAAAGATAAAGTAGGAGCAGATATGAAGAAGGGGCCAGAGGTGTCAGTCTCTGCCACAAATCAGGACTCAATACCAAATCTTTTTCAGGAAAATCCTGGTACAGATAGAATCACCTTGAAACTGCACTTTATCGTCAGAGAAGATGGTTATGCCATGCTTAAGGCAAAACCAGCAGATGAGGAATTACCTAAGCGATTGGAAATCGGTCCATGTTTGCAGAATTCATCAATCCCAGGTGCTAGGCCTGAACAGTTCCAAGACAGAGCAATGCATGGGGAGTTTTGTGTTTTAATGGATGAAGGCACTATTGTAAATGTTAGAATTTCATTTACATAGGTGTACACTTGTTAACATATGTACCCAAGTTACAAATTTGTCCTCAAAAAGTTTGATATCAACATCATAATACTACCAAATTCTCATAAGATTTATTTCCTCAGTGAATTATAGGTTTTACAGTACTTGAGACAAAGGAATGAGGTGGCATTAGATAAATATTTGTCTCATGACAGCATTATATAAATATTTATCTAATGACAGCATTAGAAATATATTTTTCAGGATGTTATTCGTTGTTAAATATTTATGATTTTCAACATTAATCTTCAGAGGAAGAGAATATTACAATACAAGAAACAAACAAGTTAGTAAATAAGTCATTCAAGAAGATTCCTGCCACATTAATACTGGGAAACAAATGATGGTGAGCTGCTAAGGCCTTATTTGTAAAGTAAAGTGTCTATGTATTTTACGAGGGAACAACAGTCACTGACTTGAGGAAATACTTTTTGCCTCATATGTTTTAGTCCCTCAGAAAGTATGTTTTCAGTAATGGAAAAAGACAAATACAGAAAATAAATGTTTTATTTATCAACAAATGCACCTTCAGAAAATTATGAATAATTATTATAAAAAACACTCTAACCCCAGTAAATGACAGTGTAGCAACCTTTTTGTGAGATTCAGTCATAAACAAATGTCTTTGACAATATTTGCTACTTTTTCCTCAAGATTCATCTTAAACATAAATCAGCTGTTCTGATAAGGTTTGGAAATGGGAGTGACATGAGCAGTCCTGATTTTCAGTATAGAGCTGAGGTGAAAAGGCAATAAAAAGACATTGAAAGAACTCGACCTTTCCTTCCTTCTCTCTTAACTAGTGGATATATTAAAAATACTAATAAATATTAATAAAATTTAACAACAACAACAATAGTAGTAATGTGCTATAATTAATTTTGTATTTAAATTTACGGATATTTTGTAAAAATAGCAATTTTTTCATTTTGTCTATCATATTCACAATAATTTTTAAGTTTCAGTTCCAATTAAGTAGACTAAGTACCTGTAAGAATAGGCTTTTAGTTTTCAGTTAATCTCTTTAAACTTAAAAAATAATAAATTTATCATGACATGTCTTCAGGTAAATTTTAAATAGGTAAAAAATGGCTGCATTTGGAGAATTCTATGTGTGGAAATAATATGGGAAAGGGAAAATGAGAATTGGAGTGGAAGGTAAACCTGGGTACAGGAAATGGAAGGTTTTGGAGCTCTATAGTCCTATTTCAAGGAAGGTCTCATTAAATATGTTCATAGATGTTCTGGAGAAAAAAGCCCACTTATAAATACTTGTACATTCACACTGGTTCTTTTCTTTTTCTTTTTCTTTTCTTTTCTTTTCTTTTCTTTTCTTTTCTTTTCTTTTCTTTTCTTTTCTTTCTTTTCTTTTCTTTTCTTTTCTTTTCTTTTCTTTTCTTTTCTTTTCTTTTCTTTTCTTTTCTTTTCTTTTCTTTTCTTTTTTTTCTTTTCTTTTCTTTTCTTTTCTTTTCTTTTCTTTTCTTTTCTTTTCTTCTTTTCTTCTTTTCTTTTCTCTTTTCTTTTCTTTTCTTTTCTTTTCTTTTCTTTTCTTTTCTTTTTTTTCTTTTCTTTTCTTTTCTTTTCTTTTCTTTTCTTTTCTTTTCTTTTCTTTTCTTTTCTTTTCTTTTCTTTTCTTTTCTTTTCTTTTCTTTTCTTTTCTTTTCTTTTCTTTTCTTTTCTTTTCTTTTCTTTCTCCCTCCCTTCCCTCCCTCCCTCCTTCCTTCCTTCCAAGCTTCCTTCCTTCTGAAACTCCTTCCAAACTTTCTTCCGAACTTCCTCCCTTCCAAATTTCCTTCCTTCCAAACTTCCTTCCTTTTACTTTCTTCTTACATAGCAAAATTTTAACTTAGATCGTTAGAAAGCGTATATAGACATTCAAGGATGCAAAAAAACCTCATTGCTGCTCAAAACCAGAGATGACAATTTAAATGTTATGGAAACCTACATTTCCTAACAGCTACATGAAATGGCTACAGAAAAAGCAAGCAAAAATTTTGAGGGTAAATGTGGATAATTATCAATATATTATGTGCTCTGCAAATACTCTCATTTAGAAGTAAAGGAGTTTTGGAGAGCTATAGTTAAATATTTTTTCAAGGACTAGTGAAAATATAAGAACAGACGTTTAATGTGCTTTATTTAAACACTTTTAAAGTGTTTTAATAAAAGTTTCCACTTTTATTAGATTTGCCTTCATTCCTTTAAGTTTTCCCGGTAAAAGTCCTTCAGTTAGCAGCTCTATATTTTTTTGTCTAAAACCAGAAGAGTTGCAATTTCTTGAAAGACCTACCTCACATAATGAAACCACATATAAAAAAATCTACCCTTCTAGGTAAAAAAGGTTTTTGGCTGAAGAAAGGTACAATGTGGACAGAATGCACATCAGGAAGTAGTTAAAGAAGTCCATAATCTACTAGTTGAATGACTTTTATGTTTTTAAAAAAAAAAAGATCCATTTGCTTTGAGGGGCTCGATTAATCTTCAACAATAGCCTTGATTATCTTCTTCATCTCTTGCTTTACAGGAATAGCAATAGTGCAGTTAAGGTGTAGCCTTTAATGTTCATTATTTGTACATCAGATTTTGTGATAGAAAGTAATGCTATCTATTAGCACATCTTTAAATATGAGATGCCTAATGGCAAAGGATATTTCATTAAATATTTTCAACACTTCATAATTAAGAGATTTAAAGAGGAAAAAAATCCTACTATACCTAGTACATATTTTTGTTTCTGTCATAAAATCAAAGAAGGGTTTAATTTGGAAAAGATAGTTAAGACTGACATTGCCAAGTTCCCCACTAAGCATATGTCCCTAAGCGTATCATGTACACATCTTTGAAATACCTCCAGGGAAGGTGACTCCACCATTGCCCTTACCAGCCTGTTCCAATGTTTGTCTTCACTTTCCATAAAGAAACATCTTTTGCCACTATCTCTCTTCTTCTCACCATTTACTTGGGAGAAGAGTCTGATACCACCTGGCTACAACCTCCTATCAGGGAGCTGTCGTGAGTGGTAAGATCCACACTAAGCCTCCTTTCCTCCAGCTGAAAAAAACTGCAGGTCCCTCAGCTGCTCCTTAGAGGACTATAGTGCTCCAGACCCTTCATCTGCCTCCAGCTCCATTGCCCTTCTCTGGACATGCTCCAGCACTTCCATGTCTTTCATGCAGTGAGGGGCCCAGAATTGAACATGGGATTTGAGATGCATCCTCACCAGTGCTGAGATAGGACAATCCCTGCCCAGGTCCTGCTGGCCACACTATTGCTGGTACAGGCCAGGATGCCATTGGCCTTCTTGGCCACCTGGGCACTGCTGGCTCATGTTCAGCTGCTGTCACCAGCACCCCCAGGGCCTTTTCCTGTGGGCAGCTTTGCAGCCACTCTGCCCTAGCCTGTGGCACTGCCTGGAGTTGTTGTGACCCAAGGGCAGGACCCAGCACTGGGCCTTGTTGAATAAACCTTACACCATTGGCCTTGGCCCATTGATCCAACCTGTCCAGATCCCTCTGCAGAGCCTTCCTGCCCTCCAGCAGTTCAACACTCTCACACAATTTGGTGTTATCTTCAAATTCATTAAGTTTTGAAACTTTAGTAATTCTGCTGTCTACTTCTTCAAGATATTTAGACAAACTTAATAGATGTCTTGAAATTTTGGATATATTTTAAAGTAATTTATGTTTCTTATTCTTAAAAGGACTGGAATATTACTGTTACTTATCTTAAGAGAAAACCAGTACTATCCAGATAGACTTCACTTTAGTATAGACAGGTAGAATATTAGAAGGTGATGTAACATGAACCAACTTAGAATGACAATTGCTTCATGAGAAAGCAGGGGGAAACCAGGAAATTGAAAACATTTTATTTTGTTCCTTAAAATTCTGTGTGTCTCTGATCAGTCTTACCAAGTTTAATGCTGTAGCAAACAACACATAGTGCCACAGTCACTGCACAATGCTAACTATATATGTTGCTCTATTCCATGAGCTGGGTTTCTCATTTCATACATCATTTGCAACTTGCTGCGGTGATTCTGTGAAGTCATTGCCTATCTCACTAATATAAAGTTAGGAAGAAGTATCATCTTTCCCAATACTTGATCAATGTCTGTGCAGTAGACATCACAGTCAGTTTCCTTTTTCCCTCTACTGAAAGTAAAACACCAGCTATAATTTTACGCACTCATATCATACCAGCAACTCTTTGCATCCTGTTCTTAAGTGTCAATGTTAAATTGTAAACAAAGGATATTAAATTGTTCAACAAAGCTTTGTCTGTCAGGTGCTATATACTGCCACTCCTTATTTTATATGCTTAGAGACATCCAACAGCATGTAAAAACCACATCAGGAGAGGAAACTCTGGACTGTAGCCAAATCTGTCAGGTTTTTTTATGTTTCTGAAATGCCATTCAATAAAAATCAGTGTGAGTTATTTCTACTTTCCCCAGTCAGCACCAGCAGTATAATAGCTTAATGATAGCATGAGACTCAGGGCACAGACCTGAGACAGGCAATCATAACAATATCTCATTTTCCCCCTGGTCTACATGCAGTGAACCAACATTTCAAGCACTGAAAGTAAAGCTGAGTTAAAATGTGTAAACCTATAATGCTGGCAAGCACAAAGTGTTACTGGACCTCACCTTTGTGTGAAGCATAATCAACAAGTTTTGATATTGCTAATTTCACTGGACTAAATCCATCTTTATATACAGCTGTCAGTGTAAATGAAGTTAGGTAAGGACTGAGCATGAAAGATACCCTTAAATATAATAAAATATTTACATTTACTCTAGCTCCTTAGAATCAAATATGTAAGTAATATAATGTAAGCATTAATAATGTAAAGTAATAAAAAATGTAAATAATATGTAAGTAATTTATCCTGGAAAGGGGACTTTGCCACCACATCAGCTTGTAGGGTTTTTTAATATTTTTTGTCTTTTATGTTTTAATATTGGTCAGTATATGCCTCAGATAGAACAAGTGTGGTTTTGCCCAGTTGAATGAAAAATTCAGTTTTATGCCAGTTACAGCAATGTATAAAATGAAAGATGCTTAAGCATACTATTGATTCAATTCCCCTTTGTATTGTCAGGAATACACTGGGCCAAAGCGAAAATACTCTTTCGAGCACCTCAGTTACTATTTTGACAGTCTCCATAATCTAGTAAAATGCATCATTAATAGGTTAAAATTGCAAATATATCTGCTATAATTTTGGTCTTCAGTTAGTTTCAGAGAGAAAGTGGAAAAATGAAATGTGTCTTGTTTTGATTACTCATTTTTTTGTTTATTTTGGTAGATGCTCCCAATGAATGAAACCTCTGTTTTTATTTGAAACATACTTGGCATTTAGCTATTCTTATTTTGCCAAAGCTTAAGATTTTTAGACACATGGAATGATGCAGCCATCTCCTCTTTTTGTTCTGGTTCCTGTTGTAGTTTGGGTTGGTTTAGTTAGGGATTTTAAAAAATGTTAGTTAGGTTGGTTCTCTGTACCTCTATTTCCCCCTCACAATGGTCTGCTCCAAGCTGTCTACCACGGGAGCTCTTACATGTTAATCTTGTAGCCACTCCCTGCTTCCTCACAGAAAGTTCTCTGTCAGTCACCCCACCTTTGCATTCCCATTTGTCCCAGAACACTGTACCCACCTCTGTTGTGTTCCCATAGGTTGTTATGTTCTATGTCACTCCCCTGTTACCTGTCCCTATTGGGCGAAGGGGTTTTCCACCCCTATTGACCCGCCCCCTATATAACTCAATGCTTTCTTTGTCCCATCGCCATTTTGCCCTGCATTGGCACTGGGAATGGCTGCTCCGACCACCACTGCGGTCACGCGAGAAATAAAAGTTCTCAGCCTCGCTGGCAAAGTGAGCCTCTCTCGTCCCTTTGTTTCCTCTCTGCGAAAAGCTACCGAAGCTGCAAACCCATGCCAGAGCGCTCAGCACTAGCAAGGAGGCGAACGCCATAGCCCTGGAGCACCTGTCCCCATGTCAGCTACAGTCTCTGCAAGGGCAGCTCTAGCTGGGCGTTCCTGCTGCCAGAGGCCATGGCGGGTGAAAAGCTGCAGGTTCCCTCAAGTCAACAGGCTGCAAAGCAAATGTCTACTTTGTTTTTGGCTTGTCTAGAAAATTGAAACTATGCAAGCCCTACAATTCCCTCTTCTTTTCACAATTGATTCTATTTCATTCTTTGTTTTCGCTATGATGTAGGCTGTCATTGCTCAGGAGATGAAGGAAGTGATGGGTCATTTTAAGCAGCCTTCTCACTCCATGATTAGAGGGCACCAGTGTATACTGAGCCCCTTAAAGAAAAAACAGTCCTCTCTCCTCTCTTTCTTTTCCTGTGTCAGGGAGCAAAGAGAAGGATGAATCAAAGGCAGTGGAGCACAGTAAGAGCAGACACACAAGAGTACCATTACTAAGCACCCTGAAAAGCATAGTTACTACCATGGGAATGCACCAGTATTAGTCAGAAAAAAAGAATTAGCTGAGGGGAGATAAATAAAGTAAAATCTCTAACATATATGAGATCTCAGAAATGCCCTTGAATGACCATTCTTCATAACCCTGTAGGACACATTATATTAAATGTTTGTCACTTATGTAACCATTACCTCAGGTTTCACTGACCTTGACAGCAAAGCAATAATTACATCTTTGAATGTCACTTGAGAGCTTTTACAGAGTAATGTGACAGGCAGATAGAACATGCAGAAATTTTTCTACTCACTATTCACAGATATACATGGATTGTATAAGCCTATTATAAAAGAAACCTATCTCATGTCAAACTTCATTTTCATGAAGTATTCTGACAATATTGCAGATTCTTACAGTATGCTGTTACCAGATTTAAGTGTGCAAATATTCTTCATGCATTTCCTACACAGCTAAGTTTCTCATATCTTTTCTGCTGCATTGAGAGAGCTTGAGCCACAGTGACTGCATAAGAGCATCCAGATTTGGCATCACTAAATCTAAAAAAATACTTCATAAGTTCACTGGCATTACAGAGCTATTGTTATACTTATAGCCAATGTCAAAAGTTGGGTGATGGCAGAGGTTGGCTTGAGGGAGTAGATTTCTAAGATCAGGAAATCCAGTTCACTCACATATAGATCAGCTTGTCATATCCATAGGTAGTTTCACATAACATGAGATACTGTGCTTGAACCAATGTGCTCAGTAATTTGGCTTGCTTATGGCCCACCCTTTGCAGTGGGTATATTTATAATTCCAATAAAGATGAGAAGATACAGTGCATTCGCATCCCAGGAAATACACATAAAGAAGTATGACCTCTTGTCTTAAGGTTAGATAGCAGGCTGCACACTGGTATGCAGTGCTGGTATCAAAAAATTGAGCAGCATTTACGTTTTTAAAAGTTGATGCTGCCCAGATGTTTATTTCCTATTCATAGGAGCATGAATAACTTGAATTTATTCAAAACCAGAGTTTTTGCTTCCTAAACACTGTTCATAAACAGAAATTCTCTGCTCTTCACTGAGGCTAAGGTTCCACTGAGGCTAAGGCTAAGAACAATCTTTCATGAGCTAACAGATTTTCTGAACAATATTATCTTCCTATATTTGATTAACTTGTTCAGCATGTTTTATTCCTGTGAAAGACTCGGGGAATTATTGCCTATCACTTCAACCACCAGTCCCCAGATAATTTTTCCAAGTAGAAATTTCATTTCATGTAACAAAGGATCCCAAAAGCAGTGGTGTGCTGCTCAACCTCATACTAACAAATAAGAAAGGTCTTGTTGATGATGTGAAGGTTGGGGTCAGTCTTGGCTGTATTAACCATGAGATTGTGCAGTTCAGTACTGAATGAACAGGTATCAAGGACCGTGAGTAAGATTACAGCCATCAACTTCAGGAGAGCTAGCTTTAGCCTCTTTGGGGATCTTCTTGGAAGAGTCCCAGAGGAACAGGCCCTGCAAGGAAGAGGGCTCCAAGAGAATTAGTTGGTAGATTTTCAAAGATCAGATCCTCCAGGCTCAAGAGGCCAATGAGAAAGAAATGAGGCCAAGGGGGCAAGAAACCTCTTTGGAGGAATAAAGAACTAGTAAAGGGAAATCAACAGATAATTAGCAAATGGAGAGGGACCCTGGTAATAAGTTGTAAAGAAGGCAGTTATGGAATGCCTTCTTTGCATCAGTCTTCACTGATGAGACTGACCTCCAAGAATATGTGACCCAGGAGATCAGGGTAAAGAAATCTTGGAAGGAAAACTTCCCTTTCGTCACAGAGGATTGGGTTAGGGTCAGAAAAACATGATATCCACAATTCCATGGGCCCTGATGGGATGAATCCACAAGTGCTGATAGAGCTGGCTGACATTCTAGCCAGACTACTCTCAATCATTGAAAGTTTGTGGCAATCAGGAGACCACTCTGAGGACTAGAATACAGCAAATGTCACCCTGGTCCTCCAAAAGGGCACTAAGCCAGGGAACTACTGCCCAGACAGCCTCACCTCAATCACTGGAAAGGTGATGGAGTGAGTGCCTCATTCTGGAGCCTGTGACTACCACATGGAAGGCAAGAAGCTGATCAGGAGTCAGCATGGATTCACTAAAGACAACTCATGTTTGAACAACCTCATTGCCTTTCATAATGAAACAAGTAACCAGATGAGAGAGCAGTGGATATTGTCTACCTTGACTTCAGCAAGGTTTTTGACACTGTCTCTCACAACATCCTCACAAGCAAACTCAGGAAGTGTGGATTAGACAAGTGGACAGGAAAGTGATTAAGAACCAGCTGAATGGGAAATCCCAAGGAGTTATAATCAGTAGTGAAGGGTCTGGCTGGAGGCCTGTCACTAGTGGTGTCCCCAAGGTTCAATACCAATCCAGTATTGTTTAACTTGTTCATCGATAACTTGGATGCAAGTTATTGATGCAAGGGGCAGATGCCTCCTCAGCAAGTTCAGTGATGACACAGAGCTGGGAGCTGTGGCTGATACCCCAGAGGGCTGTTCTGCCATTCAGAAGGGCCTTGAAAGGGTGGAGAGATGGGCAGAGAAAAACTGTCTGAAATTCAACAAAAGCAAATGCAAGGTTCTGCACCTGGGGAAGAATAACCCTGGGCACCACAACAGGTTGGGAGCTGATCTACTGGGAAGCAGCTTGTTAGGGAAAAACCTCAGGGTCCTAGTGGACAACAAGCTGTCCACGAGCCCGCAGTGTGTCCTGGTGGCCAAGAAGGCCAGTGGTGTCCTGAGGTGCATTAGGAAGAGCACTGACAGCTGGTTGAGGAAAGTGATCCTGCCCCTCTACTCAGCCTGGTGAGGCACATCTGGAGTGCTGTGTCCAGTTCTGGGCTCCTCAGGACAACAGAGACATGGAGCTCCAGAAGCAAATCCCACAGAGGGGTATGAAGTTGATTAAGGGACTGGAGCATCTCTTTTACAAGGAAAGGCTGAAGGAGCTGGTTCAGCATTAAGAAGAGACAACTAAGAGAGGACCTTACCAATGTCTATAAGTATCTGAAGGGAAGGTAACAAGAGGCTCTGCTCAGTGGTGCCAAGCAATAGGACAAGAGGCAACAGGCAGAAAAAGATGCACACCTGAACATGAGGAAGAACTTCTTTACTGTGCAGGTAACTGTGCACAGAGAGGGTGTGGAGACTCCTTCACTGGGGAAATTCAAGAACTGTGTGGATAACAATGCAAGGTGCTCTGGGATGACCCTGCTTGAGAAGGAAAGTTGGACCAGATGACCCATTGTGTTCCCTTCCAACCTGGCCCATTCTGTGATTCTGTGATTTGATTTTTCCTATAGCAAAATATTTATTTGCAATTTGGTTTTGTGTCAGGAAAATGCTTCTACATGAGGACACATTAGCTGCCTGTTATCTGAAACACTGGTTAGTATTTTCCAGTTGAACCATTATTCTGCAATATTATTTTAATCTTTGTTGTAAGAGGAATAATTGTTAGAAATAAAATAATAGTGAGGGCATTTAAATTTGATTTTTTTTAATAACAGTGAGGATAAAAATAATTTAAATAATGTAATATACCATAAATAATATACCAAATAATATACCTAATAATATACCATAATAATATACCAAAAATAATGTACCATAAATAAATGCCATTTAATATACCATAAATTAAGGAATCCAATACAATCTGCAAGATCTTGTAGTTTTCTTAAATGCTTCTCTCTTTTTATCATGTAAAAAGATTTAAGTAGCCCTTCAAGACATCTATTAATCCATGGTGGTTGTGGCTTAACTGATGTTCTTATTGGTTGCTCAGGACTACTCTGTCACTGAAGAAGAATCCTCACTCTTTAAAATTTACTGCTTCTCAACCAACCCCCTCCCCCCTCCCCAGGAAATATAGAAGCTTTGAAAGAAACAAAAAAAATGCCTGGAAAGAGCAGAAGAGAGAAAGCTAGGGAAATAAATTCACAGTTACAATGATTTTGATGCCAACACTTCTTGCACATCAAGTGCAATTCCCATAATGTCTGGATCCATAGAAGGAATAGGAGTTTATCTGTTTCCAAGGAGTAATTTTGGCATATATTTCCTGGTGCCGCTTTTTCTGTGGAGAGATAGCTCATCAATGAAGTATATGTTGTTTGAAGTGCCTAAGGTATTAGCATGGTTTGTTTATTTTTCAGACATTTTTTGGCAGTATTTCTGCTAACTTCTTTATCTACATTGTTTAGAGAAACTGTAGTTTTCAAATAATTGCCTGTAATGTTCCTTATAAAGCAGTAATGTTAGAGGTCATTTATTGAGACAAGAACTGTAATTTAGAGGAATTAATTTTGGCTAACTGAAATAAGTATTAGAAAGCATCAGAATAACCATAAATGCCATAATGACTCCAGCTAAATGCCTCCGATACCCCTGTTTTTATAGCCATCTGGATCAAACATTTTAAATCTGTAGTCTGTTAATCTTGCTTTCTCTTATTCTCTCAAAACTATGTCCAGTAGCAATTGCAACTCAATGTTCTTCTATAAACTGTGAGTGACAGAGAGACGACAAAGCACAGACAGAAATAAGTGGAAGCACAAAATGCCATGCTACACGATGAAACAGGTCCTGTCACCAATGTGGTTATTTTTAGTGAAAGGATGCACTGCAGGTCCAGTTTGAGTGAATGACCTTACAGAGCCCTTGCTTTGAGTCTCCTCCAAGGACAGCACCACATATCAGGATAAGTCTGCCTCATCATGAGAGGGGATCCTATTTTTCAAGACCAATGTTCTTTTCTTTGAATTTTAACAATGGTCATGTGATCTGTAAAACAGTTTTTACTTCCAGTTTATTTTTCTTGATCACTGCAGATTGTACAATCCCCTTTTAGGCTGTATATTGGACCTCCTCTTTACATTAAGTCCTGATGTGTGCTTTGTCATCTGACTTGTTTTCCCACACAAGACATGTATAATCAATTCATCTTAACACAAGAAGTGCTCAAATCTGCCTTACTCAACAAATTTTGGTTTATTCCCAGATATAAAAGGCTTCTGAAAACTTCAAACTATAGAATTTTTAGCTGTATAAATTTGGGTCCACTAGCAGCTACACCTTACTGAAGGAATCTGCATAGTCTTACAAAAACAATACTTCAAGCTGTGTTTTGATGCTTTCCTGAGACTAGAAAGCACATGAAAGATTGAGGTGCTGAATCTCATGTCAGTTTTGTAGTATGTCTTTTCCTCTGGCTCAGCAATTCTGTCATCAAAAAAGCCCAATAAAGAATGTCTGTATTATTTACTTCTTTGGTGTACACACATTACAAATGAAACTATAAGGCCCAGTCTGGTACCCACTTATGATAATTAAGATTTAATACTAATTTTGATAACTTGCATTGGGGTGTGCATTTAGATAGGAAATTAACAGAAAAAGTAAATGTTACAAATCTGACCATGTATCTTCTCTGTTATGGCAGTGTCTTATGTCCCCAGAAATCAGGAACAAAGAAATTAAAATAAACTTTTCTCCTGTTAGTTCATACAAGATTGACTGCTTCTGGATGAAAAGGTCAATTCATACCATATTAGTAAAGAGAAATGTAAGAAATTACAAAGCACAACACACACAATCTTTTTTTTATACACATGCATGCAGGGAGTAAAACAAAAATTTTTCCACAGGAAAGAAAAAGCAGAATTTTTATCTGATACAAAGTTTATTATTTCTTACCTTTCAAAACTCTATTATCACAGAAGAGAATACAATGGTATATTCTTTTTACTTGAAGTAGACTGGTTTCTAAGTACACTGAAAAAAATAGGCAGAAAGAATCACTTCCTTAAAGAATCTGTTTCACATTTTCCATATCCATTTGCTACTGGACAAAGCATTGAGTGTACATTGCAAATAAGTAGCTTCATCTAGGAAAGGGTAGCAGGAAAAAAAGGTGGCAATAATAAAAAATATGATCTGTTTTCTTAGCAAGGTTGTCATTAGTGTCTCCAGGAAAAGATGGTGCAAACCTCTGCTAGGAATATTGCATGTACCCTGCCTGGATACACAGAGTGGGCTTCATAATCCCAAAAGACTCCTCTCTTCCTCATGCTTCTTGCACAGGTTCTTGGGATTTTCAAGACAAGTAGTGGCTTACCAAACAAATAGTTATTAAAGAGGCTGTGTGTGTGGGAAGTAAATTACTGTCATTGTTCAGATGAAATATGGATTGCTGAAGAATTCTGCTTAGAGCAATATCCTGGACTGGGTTAGAGTAAACTGTTGTTTAAAGCATTTTCTTTTTGTTCCTATGTTTGTCTTAGTTTAGGGGTTTTTGTAATTTTGCTTTGCTTTCCGTCAATAAAGGAGAGCCTGAGGGAAAAGGTGAGTTTTAATTCCAAATGTACATTCTTTGCTTTAGAACAGGTTGGAAAGGAGTAGCAGATGGATAACATTTGGGACATTTTGTCAATTCATCTGTTAATAAGTGAGACACTCACACTGGCTACATTAACCAAAGTCCTTCTGCCTCCTGCACTGCCAGCAGCCCTGAAGATATCCTCTGAGAATGTTTTTGATGGTGGACAGCTCTTACAAAAATAGCAATATTTTCTACAGTCAAAAGCCCCTTGAATCAAGACCGATTTTTTGATCATACCTTATTATTATTTCATCACAGAAACACATTTTTACCTGCATTAAAGTTTTGTGAACTTGTGCAGACAGAACTAATGCAACATATGGATTACAAAATATTTTTCTACCATTTCTGAGAAAAAAGCAAGTATGTTACCACGTGGTTGCTGCTGTTGCTGATCTAGCTGTTGTCAACCTGTCTGATACTACTTCATATTCCCTCATGTTCCTAAGACCTGTTGTTGCATGGTATGTACCTAAGATATCTTGGATGTCTCTTTCAACAAAGGGTCATAGAACAAAGCAGTAACTTTAAATATACTGTATACAGTAGAAATCAAGTAGTGTTTTATTTGCATTTTGATTAGTGATTTGGAAAGAAATGCTGGGTTATGAAAACAAATATTGTCAGAAGTCTTCTGAAAACTTCTACTTCCCTATCCTTTTGAAACATTGTAAACTACAAGATATTCTAGCCATACATTCTAACACACTGTAAGTCAACACCTGGGTATGTAAACAAAATGTAATTGCTCATCTCATTAGATGATGTACACAGAACAAAATAGCCAATTCCTCTGTTCACATGCAGTATTTTTCAGTGTTTGAGCATTGTTAGTGTGACCAAATGATGCTGCCAAATAAGAGGCAAATTTTTCTTTACAGGCACATAGCACAATAATGTGCAGACATAATATTTGGCATACTTTTCATAATGCAAAGGTGAAATTAAAGAATTAAAAGCCCAGATCTTGAAACTAGTGCAGGATATAATAAAATCATAGAATGTGCTGAATTGGAAGGGACCACAAGGATTGTCTAAGTCCAGCTCCTGGTTTTGCACAGAAGTACACAAGACTCTTGCCATGTATCTGAGAATATTGTCCAAATGCTCCTTTGAACTCTGTCAGGTTGGTGCTTTGGCCACTTTCCATGGGAGCCTGGTCCAGTGCCCAATCACCTTCTGGGTGAAGAACCTTCCTCTGTCCAACCTAAACCTCCCCTGAAACAGCTTCATACCATTCACTCATATCCTGTCACTGGTCACAAGAGAGAAAAGATTGGTGCCTGCCCCTTTGCTTCCTCCCATGAGGAAGGTGTAGACTGAGATGAGGTCTCCCTTCAAACTGTTCTTCTCCAGGCTGAATAAGCCACTCAAGCTTGAAGTAATTGTTCATATGGCTTCCCCTGTAAGCCTTTCACCATCTTCATGGCCCAAAACTGCAAACAAGACTCAAAGTAAGACTGCGCCACTGTGGAGTAGAAGGGACTATGATGTCCTACAACAAGCTGGAAATACTCTCTTTGACTCCAGGACAATGAGAAGAAAGGCTGAGGAAAATCTGAGGCCAATGCTCAATGGAGAAATTAATTTAGTGAGAAAGGATGGAAAAAATCTTGAGGTGCTTGAGGCTTGTTTTGCATCATTTTTTGCTGATAATATCTGCCATCTGACTTCCTGAGCTTAGTGATAAAATTGGTGAGAATGTACCAGAACCTGGGAAGTTCCTGGTGGTTAGGAAAATATAAAGGTTGCACCAACCTTTACTCAGCTCAAGCAGGAGGACTGGAGGAAATGGAGGCTAATCAGCCTTCCTTAGTACCTGGGAATATAAATTAAAAAGTTTCTTATAGCCGTTTCCAGAGACTTGAGGAACAATGATGTGACTTGGAACAGCTGGTGTTGGTTGGCCAAGGACAAATTATGCCTGACAAACCTGATAGCTTTCCATGATTAAATGGCCAACCCAATAAATAAGGAGAGAACAAAGAATATTTAAGACCTGGGCATTGGATCCAAGCAAGTCTGTGGGGGGAAATGTCAGTACTCTGAAGGGCAGTGTTACTGTTTGTAGAGACTTCAATAGGGTGGAGGAGTTTGTGAGAGACAGCAAGGCTAAATTATTCTGGGGTTTTTAAATGGCCAGTTCTAGTAGGTATGCTAGAATTTGTTCCAGAGAATTAATTTTTCTCTTAACCATAAATTCAAGGTGTAGTCTTTTTTTAAGACAGTAATGTCATCAGCTGTTGTTGCTGTAAGGTTTGCTGGAAAACATTTGACACTATGCCATCTATCCACAGACTGCCCCACAATGCTGTTATTCTAAGAGAACACAGACAGATGATTCATATTTTGGCAACCCTATTTCATGCACTGTCACTCATCTTAGACAACTACTTGAACTGCATAAGTTCTAGTATTTGATTTTTGATACTTTTAAAATTTTCTCTATTCCCATGTGTCTGGTAAAGGTTACTGGAACACAGGTACAATGCCATTTCTAACCATTCCTGCTAAAACAAAACAAAACCCACAAGTATAAATAACAATATCTGAAGATCTTACTGGATCTCAAAAAATATGTGCTTCCTTTCTCTTCTGCCAATATTCGTCAAGTAAATAAAAGTCTAACATAGAAATAAACAGAAAAATGAAAGACAGTAAGAAGCAAAGTCCTTTCATTTTAAATAGTCTGTCCCTGCTCTCTTTCTGTGACTGGTTATGGCATACACTTTCAAGTACCTTGGAAAATATCCTCTTTCATTACTGTATCAGAGAAAATAACATTTCCTGTTTTCTACACTCCTTATATACAAGATGAGCATCATAAGACTCGTACATGTCTCCTCCTCTACTGTCCGTTAAGGTTACATCTTGAAGTAACTTTCACAATCTTCTTGTATGTCTTTCATTTCCTCACAGACCACATTTGCATGATTTCTCCTAAAGCTAGTTTGGCAGTTATATCTTGAGAAGGAAATCCTCCAAAGAGATTCACTAGATAGACTACAGATCAGAAATATAGGGGTTAGTATAGGAAACAAATATGAAAAGTTATTTTCCTACATATTTATCACATACAGCAGGGCACATACACAAGCATGTTACAAAACTGATACGTTTTGGAGGTGAACAGAAATAATGAATATCTTTTCTTTTATGCGACCTTTTTCTATGACATATACCTCTATCCAAATATGCCTAAAGAGTTGATTTGGTCTTAAGATTGCCTGATTTCATCAAACACATGACATAGATTTAGAAAGGTATGTGGCTAGAACAAGCATTGTGTTAAAAAAACCTTATCATTTTGTTAGTAGATATATAATAAATATACGTCCATATACAAAGAACACAGTTTTTAGAGGGGAAGACAAATATATTTCCCTACCTAGCAAGATAATGGAATTTATCCAATGTCCAGTTTTCATTGAATATGAGCTAAAGGCTGCTTCTTTCACTATCTTTTTTTTGTATGATCTTCTGAAATGTCAGTGTCTGGATTGCAATCCAAAAGCTAATAAAAAGCCTAAAACTAGGTAAAATGCTAGTACTCTCTTTTTCTGTGTGACAAAACAATGTACTGACTACACAGAATTACTACAGCAAAGTTGCAAATGGTGTATGAAATTAAAAAACTGCTATCCAGTGCACAGAGAGAATACAGCTAACAATGTAGTTATTGCTGTATTGTGGTATCTGCAGTGATATTTAAATTAGATACATTCTTTGACAAAACCCAAGCAGATAAACAAAAACAAAAAAAGCCAGAGCAGAAGTATGAAAAAATTGCAGGTGGGAGAAATTAACTTCCGTTTCCCTATTTTCTCCCTCCTTCCCTACCAAAATTCATTTGAAGAGCATCTTAGATAGAGACTTGGACTTGGGTAAAGTCTCTTACTAGCAGATACCTCCTGCACACTTAGGCATAACTGCATGGGACATGCAGAGACATATGGAAGATCCACAGGTCAGATGAGGAGATCTGAGAAAATTAAATTTGCCTAGAATTGTCCAGATTGAAAACAGGTGAGGACTTGAACGCAAAAGCTAGACAGCAAAGCTGTCTCCAACCTGTCTGCAGAATGTGTGGCTTCACAGCCAGAGTAACAAAAGTGAAAATCTGTCTTTTGAAGCATCATCTTTTTAAGTCTATTAGCTTTGATTAAATGGGAAAACCAATCAATTTATCTACTCTCATCCAACGCTGTATCTTAAATAGATAAAGAAGATAAAAAGATAAAAAGAAGAAACATGTGTGAGGAAGTGTCCATGCAAATCTTTGGCATTTCATTTTGTATTTTTGAAGTCACTTTAATTTACCATAAAGGCATAGAAAATGCCTAAAAGTCAGCATAGTTTGATGTGAGATATTGCTAGAAGTAGACGATGAGGAATTATTTGGTTTAAGTATTTTTCTCCATTTATTGGCTGGCTACATTTTTTAAATTAGCTTTTGTTTTATATTTTCCATCTGACATCTTCCTTTGGTTTTCTGCTTTACTAATCTGAACTGGCATCAGTGCTAAGGCTCCTGTCTTATGACTTACTGTTACATACTTGTCATTTTCTGGGTTTCTGGGTTATCTCTAAAGATTATCTTTAAAATTATGTCCTTCTATCCCCCATTTTTCCATCTTTATATTTGTAAAATGTGATCCTGACTCAAATTCAAGTGAGTACTGCTGACACACAGTATAGCAAAAGTGATGCATACCTAGTAGACTGGTAGTCTAGGATGTCACAAGCTAGCTGGAGTAGGCACATTGGCATTATCCAAACAGAAAACTGGGAAAATCTGATTTTGATTTTAAGGGAGAAATAGAATAGAGTTCTATCATTCATTTTAGCACATTGAGATGTTACGAAAACACTATTTTTCTAGTATCCTTAGTTTATCCTCATAGCACAAAGACCTCCCTTTACAAGTCAACAGAATGAATGTATCTCTTTTGAAAGTTTCAATAGTATTATGTTGTTGAAATAAGTAATATGTGTGTATATGCTGGGCCATGATCTTTTATATTAAGTTAATTTTGCATGAGTAATGAGGTTACCCAAGCTGATGCATTAATATTCAAAGTACACTAAAGCTTTATGAATATTTTTAGAGATTATGTATAAAACTAAAAGAACTTAAACAAATATTGTAATAAAGCATTTTAAAAATGAAGTAGTTTTTGACAGTGCCCTAACTGTCATACTACCCAAGGTTCATAAGTGCTCTTACATCTGAAAAACAAGCTACTTAAAATACCAGAATAGGATGCACATATTTAAGTAAATATAAAATAAAATTTGAACTGGATATAAAAAAATTATTAAAGTAGCCCTGTAATTATTGACTGTCCTAAACTAAAGTGAATCTCCTTGATATGTACTTGCCATAGCCACCACAAAAAAATATATTCTACACTTCATTCAGTGAACCAGAATAAATACATCTTAACAATGGGACCACCACCTACACATGCAAAAAAGAATTCTATAGACTAAATTTATTTAGTTGTTTCCTTCAGTGCAAATAAAAGCAGAGTGTCACTATAATTTCCAGTCACCCTGAACATCTAGGTGAGCATCCACACTGAATGAAATTTAGAGTCAATGATCTATTCCGTTTGTCAGAACAACATAAGATGTACCCTGAGGACCCTTTTTTCTTCAGCTTGGAGAAAGATTCTTCTTTCAAGGTTTTACAAGCACTTTTGTTTTAAGAATTAAGCACACTCATCAGGGAGATCTTTTTAAGGTAGATGACATTTTTGGAAAATTATTATACATAGCACAATTATAGACTTGAAAAAATAACTGATTTCTTGGTTCATTGGCAATTCAGACAAGAGGAATTTAGCAAGTGCAAGGTGAATTTTAATTCATCCTCCAACCCAGCAAACAGATCAAAACTGAATTCTTTGGTATGATATGAAATATTTGCTACAAAATTATTATTTAATTGCAAACATGAAAATTTATAAAGGCTTAGAGAGATAAAGGAAATACAAAGCTAAATATTAATTTGAGTATTTAATTTTTTAAAAATCCTCAGCTTTTACATTTTTTTCACATGAGCTATTTTGTCAAACATTCTAATGGACAAAATATTTTGATGTCTGTAAACTTAAATTTTTCACCAGAGCAAATAAAATAATGCTGAAAATCTTTATCCATAGGTAATATTCCATTAGGTACTTGTTTGTAGACCACTTAAGTGCTGTGATTTGAGTACCCACTTTAGATTATAAATCTTCAGAAACAGCATAATTTGCATACATTCCAGAAGTGAAATTGTACTGATAAACAAAATGAATGTGTGATAGGAGTTCTACACTAAACTTTTGTCTAATTCACTTCTTTTAGATTCCAGTTATCCAATATCTGTCCAAATTAAAAGTTTCTGCCAATTGGGTTTTCTTCCTTTGCTTCAAATCAGGATGGACTCTAATGGCCCATTTCCATACCAAAGAGGAAGTAGCAATTAACTTGCAGTCTTTTGAGGATTCTGACACATGTCAGCAGGCTGCAGTAACAAGAAACATTCAAAATCTTATCACACTTAGGTTGATTTGGAAGTCATATACCTTTCTTAGCATGCTGCCTACTTGTTCCCAGTGGTGAAGCAACGGGGACAATTTTCTGCAGCACTACAGGATATGCAAAATGTTTGAAGAGGAATGTTTAAATCACTACCATCTGGTGGAATTCAAGTGGATTCTTTATACCATCTTTGAGGAGCTCAGTGGTAGCTGTTG
This sequence comes from Anomalospiza imberbis, assembly GCF_031753505.1. Lineage (NCBI taxonomy): Eukaryota > Metazoa > Chordata > Aves > Passeriformes > Viduidae > Anomalospiza > Anomalospiza imberbis. Next base: position 34,391,602 of record NC_089721.1, on the reverse strand, counting down.
AGAACTACACTGAGTACACTGTGAATAGAGATATTATTTTAAGATTAATTTCAGACAATTGTTCAGTGTTTCCTGTTAATCTATCACCAATTTTGATAGCCTCCAGCTGTTTCATTATTTTGGAAAAAGTTATCACATTAAGATATTTGATAATTCAAAGGATTTGTCAAAATGAAGATGGACATTGCTATCTGTATGCTGTACTATTCCATGTTTTGCTTCTTTAAGTTTACAAAGAGTTAGTCAACTTGCCCCTTTAATTATCTTATTGATTTGTTGCAGCACCAAGGAAAATCAACACAGTCTTTCCTATCCATGTACTTGATACTATTATAGTCTGTTTTACTTTTTTAACTGCTTCTTTAAATTTTACTGTAAAATATTGATGTGTGAGACTACATACAACAGTTTTTGTATTTTTTTCAACATGAGAAACAGGAAGTGGGTATTAAGAAGTTATAAATGTCCACAGTTATTCAAAACTATTATCATTGAAGACTTTTATTCTGAGCCTCCTGTATAGCGAGTAGAAAAACTGCATTTTGAAAGAGAAATATCACTGATGTGATTAATTGAGAAAAATTACCTTTAAATTAAAATTCTAAATCTATTCAGGTAAAGGTTGAATTATCCCTCTGAGGATAAAAATAAAAATTGCATAGGAATTCATGTGTGAGCAACTGAATCAGAGAAAGTCTTATTCTTCATAAAAAGTCTTTAAACTAGTTCTAAATAATATCTTATCCTAGCTTCAAAAATATGGATTTGGGGTTCTGAATGCAATGTGCAAGATAGATGCATTAGATACTGACATAAATCAGTCTAGATAAACAATGAGATATAGGTATAGATGATATAGATATACATATCGATATCAATAGATATAGATATGACAGATGCATTTGTGCAGATATTTCAACAGTTCCTTTTTAATTTAATTGGCTATTCATAGGATTCTATTTTATAGATCAATATAAATGTATAACTGTGAGTAATGATATTTGCTCACAAATATATTGCTTACAATGATATTGCTATATTTTTCATTCTTGATTACATAGGTAGGATTTCTAAAAATGCCTAAGCATGTCTTCAGATCCACTGAAATTCACTGAGTACTGATAAACTTCTGTGCCCTTTTGGTGCAGATATCTCTGTATTCTTGCTATCATTTCTGTCTCTTTTCTGGATCTTTTTATTTGTACATAAATTGTAACCTAGACAGTAAGATTCAAATATGCTTTGTTTCCAAACATTTTCTTGTTTCCTTTATTACTAAATATTAGCATATTACTTAAGGGATTTATATGCCCATGATGGCCAAAGAGATTATTCACTTAAAAGTGTATTAGACTAAAGCTGAGAAAATGCTCAGTATTTAGCGTTTTGCATACTTATCGTACTATTTTAATTAATAGAGATTTAAATCCAGGCAGTGTGGTTCACTAATTTGCCATGATAGTAATATTAATTTATTATTTAATATGCAAAGACAGTGTGCTTAATCTTTGTAAGGTGTGTTAAGAAATCCTAAAGAGTTTTTTTAAACCAAATGCATTTGGAAAGTAGGCAATTAAAGGATTTGGATGCCTCTGTGAGAACTTTCCGTAGTTTTCTTACTGTCTAAAAAAGCTGCAGAGGATATATTCCATTTTAAGAATTTAAAAATTATCTCTGACTCTGATATTCTTATAAGTATAATCCCAATAAGTAATATTTGAGGAAATGTTTGTTTGAGTGAAATACCTAGTCTTGAGAGTCCAGATTTATTCGTCTCATATTCCCAAGACATACAGAAGATACTATTTCAGAATTATGTGCTTTTTCCCATCAAAGCAGAAAATAATTATTTCCACTTTTTTTTTCTTTTTGCAGTTTCTTCATGGTTTTGTATGGAGGAGCTGTGATAAATTACAATGTAGGAAACATTGCTTGTGTGGGATAGATAAGAAATAGGTACAGTCATGTAGGCAGGAACAGATAAATTCTCTTTATCTGAATTTATCCTTCACTATGTTCAGGTTTTCCTGGTCTTTGTAGTAGTCTTGCTATAGTGAAATTGATCATTTAGATATACCCAGTCTTTTTGTTACTGTTAAATGATGCTAAATCAGAAGGACCCGTCTGAATAAATGCTCAATCAGCCAATGATAAATTGTGGTGTCAAGAACATACAGTGACCTCTGAACGTAAGAGAAAAAACCTCACACCTTCTTCAGAGATATATGTTGATTAGGGATGTTTCATCCTGTAAAAAAAACTGGTGCATGGGCAAACTGTAACTTCTGGAGTTCACACATACAGAATAAATTTTGTCTGTGCAAGTAATTCCAAACTAAAAAAAAGAAAGAAAATATAGAAATTAAATATATAACTGAGTTATGGGACTTACAAATATTCTGTATTTATTTTAACTGTAATTTTGAATAGTTTACTCTAAGTAAGCCAACCAACAAATCTAAAACCTTTGGTTAGAGAGAACCATTAAGAAATTTCAGGAGCTTTGTAACTTCAGAATTTACAGCGTTTAGCAGTGTGTATCAATAGGATAGCACAATGACAGTTTCAGCTATGCTCAAAATTTTTTTTGCTTCCAGGAGTGAAATTGAATATATATCTAATCAGCATATTACATTGACCTTGTGCAAGTGACTGAAGATGAATAATGTAAATAATTGTAAATACTGAAATAATATTGCTCATGTGCATAATGGAAAATGTGGAGGTAGGATCATAATATCCTTCACATTATGCACTTCTAAAAACTAATAAAAACTTCTGTTATTTTGTACAAACCTTCTGTCTTTTGTACACAAGGACACATGCGGAGAACACACATTGTCTTCAGATAAATAAATAAAATAGGAAAATGAAGTAATTAAAAACCAAAGTCTTTCATCTCAGATTATAACTCTTTCTGTCCAGGACTGTTTCTAGAACTAACTGAGTTGAATTTTCAAGAGTGTAGGGAATTGGAGTACAAAAACAAGCAAGCAGAATGTGCAATATAGCATTATAATTTTCAATTGGAGTTATAGATTATTGTTTGAATTCAAAGGGAAGAAAAAAAGGAGAAAATTTCCTCCAACCATTCCAAAGGCTTTCCCTTTGATCATTTTCTTCTTGCAATAAAATACTTTAAGTTGCTTTTATCTGATTTAGCAAGATAGAGCATGTGGTGAGAAAAAGAGTAGGAAAGTTTGCACAGGCCTGGCAGCAGCACCTGGATTCCCTGAGTGCCTCAGGTGTGTTTTCTCAAATCTAGATAATCCTTTCCAGAGACAGTAATTTGTAAGTTTTTACTGGGGGGGGAAAAAGTAAAAAAGGATCCTGACCCACCCGAGAGGACACTGAGAGAATAGATTACTTTTTCTCAAACTGGTCTATCTTTTAGAGTATTAGAAGACTTAATGAAGTGTTAATGCTTAACTCTTAACCTTGATTTTTCAGATGGTCATTGTAATTCAAAACCTCTACACCAGAGTAAGTGAGTAAAGACAAGTATGTCTCAAAGCACTATCAGAATCAATATTTTTTTCACCTTCTTTAAAAATGAATTCCTCTTAAATTTTGAAACCATCTAGTTGGCAGGAAAAAAAATATTTTTTTAAATTACTGCTTATTCTAGAATATGCCAATCTTTCTTTGAGATGCAGGATTGGTTGGCTTTTGGTGATGTCTTGAAGAGTCAGAAATTCATTGTTGTGCTCATCCAGAAGACTTAGTCAACTCAGAGTTAAGGATATTGTCCATTGCAGTAGAAGTGAATGACTACATTTAAGAAATTTGTGTCATTTACTCACTCTGGATGAACATAAAAGGACAATTTCCAGTTTTTGGTTTTTTAAGCTTTCCAAGTAAAGACAATCACAAAATCAGAACCTCAAAAAACCACCCCCCAAAAATAAAAAAAATCATAATTTAAATGATGTATGGCATCTCTATATAACCACCTGGCCTCTGGATAAAATTGAAAATAGAAAATAGATGTGCAATTGTTTCTTTATTTGCATTATCAAGTATGCAGCAATTGAAAAAAAATGCTCATTGTGATAAACTGTGAAAAGGCAAAGAGCATAGAAAGCTGACTGGAAACACACTGTACAAACAATGCATCAAAAATATATGCTGAAAGAACTGTTTTCTAGTTCTCTAAGAATTCTAGTAAATGTACAAAGGTGTGGTTTTCTCACAGAGAGCAGGACATTTCTTTTTACAGATAATTATCTTGTCCTCTGTGTGACCCAAACACCAACAAGTGAATAAAATCTTTTTATGGGATGCCAATTCTCCAAACTAGCTTGCACAAAATTTCTCAAACAGAAATAGACTAGCACAGGAGTAACTACAAAATATGTTTTATCTATACACAGCAAATCAGAATAAAACAAATTTTACTGATTTAATATTAAGTTTTAAACTCTGCAAGAATTCCATCTAATTAATACTGCTCATGGGCTTAGAGAAAAAGTATTTAATGCTTAGAAGAGGAAAAAAAATAACTGTGTGCCGCAGCTGCACGTTACTTTTCTCGGCCCCGGTCAGCTCTCAAATGCCCAACTTGGGCGTCTCAGCTTTTCGTCAGGTACAGACATGGGTAGAGACATCGTGGTGATGATGTGTACTACAGCAATGGGAACACAGTAGGGGCGGACACAGGGCTTTGGGGTGAGTGGGACCGCGAGAACGGGGAGACGGGCACAGAAACCGCACTAGGGGAAAACCCGGGGGATGCACGAGAGTACAGAGAACTGGAAAACTAACAAAGAAAAAACCCATAATTTGAACCCAAACCCAGGATGCAACAGTGTGCAAATAGAAATTTTGTAGCAGGAGAACAGAAAATATAGTGACGTTGTCAATTGTTAAAATGCTAAAATCATCTTAAAAACTTGCCTAAAAAGCACTCCACACAAGTTCCAGATTCCCTAGAATTCATTCAGTTTGGATTACTGTTGAAATCTTTCTAGGCAAATAAAATTATTATGCAGTATTTTTTTTTTTGTTTGATTTGCTTCTTTTGGGTTTTTTGCTTGATTTGGGTTTTTTTAATATATTGTTATTATTGAAGTATTTTGATCACAATATAAGGTTTCTTTACTGTAAGTCAAGATAACAGTAGAATTCTAGAATTTTCAGTGTTCCACAGGAAAATATTAAAGCACATGGTAAAGTATTTCCTAAGGATAATTTTGAAATTCTGTTTTATTAACCAAAAAAATAAAAATAACTTTATATTATGGAAATACAAAGCTCAGCTATTGAATTAAATAGAATCAGCACATGGAGTTTCTAAACAACTAAATTCTCCATATGTGGCAAAGAATCACATGCAGAAAGTACTTGAAAACAAACTTCAATAGAAGCCAGAGGAGATAGATACATATTGTCACTTGCATTAGGCAGAATGTAGATCCCCACAGGAAATTAGGCAGGCCACAGATTGTATAAAATAATACTGCCATTGATAGAGTTACAGTGATTCAGAGAAGAGGCAAATGTAGAAAATTTCCATTTCACCTCTAAATAAAGACTCATGCTAATTTAATCTGAAACTAGCTACTTTACTAAGGTACATAAGACATAAACATTGTTTCGAAATTCTTCCATGAAGAATGTGAAGATATGGCATGAGTATGGTATGAGTTAAGAACAGGCATCTCATAATGTTTGATGAGAAAATGAGTGCCCAAATTGCTATCTGAAAATGCATTTTATTAGGATGAGCATCACATTGTATGCATTACCCCTTTCACTCCATGATTCATTTGCTTATACACATACCAAAACTAAAAGGTTTCATTGTGGACATGGGCTTAACTGTCTCTACTGTGACTGACTGCTTGATTTATTTTTTTAAATCTTCAAAATAATATCTTCTGGACAATATGTATGGTTTCCCAAATTTCTGAAGACAGTTAAATTTTTAAATTTCAATTTATTTTGAACTGTTAGATGATGCTATTGTGTGTTTATGTGAGTTTATTTTATTTGCAAATAGTGTTTGGTATATTTAATTGCATAAGTGTTGAAATTTTTTATGAGTAGGACAAAGGGTTGAAAATACAACTCCTGTAAGATTTTCATAGAAAATAAATTGCATTTTTAAAAATATTTACCGTCTGCCTATTTTCTTGTATCTTTCCCTTTTGTATTGTGTTCTCTAAGTAAGGAGAAAATGGAATAGACAAGAAAGATATGAAAAAGAAACAACCTACTGGAAATAACCTAGTGGTTGTGTTACTGAGGTTGTGTTACTCTTCTGCTTGCGCTTTTATGTACTAAAATGTCATGGGATTTTGTATGTTGATTTCAGTGGTACCTGCAAGTGTTTTGCTGAAAATAACTTCTTTCCCTTTCCTTTCCCCTTTCCTTTCCCCTTGCCTTTCCCTTTCCATTCCCTTTCCCCTTCCCCTTCCCCTCCCCTCCCCTCCTCCTCCCTTCCCTTCCCCTTTCCCCTCCCCTCCTTTTTTTTTTTTTTTTAAGAAAGAGTTTAGTTAGGGTGGAAGAGTCTTTTCCTCCTTTCTCAGGACCCAAGTTTTCGCATTTGATTAGAAAACTGTGCTTTTCTCCGCAGAAAACATATCTGCCAATACATATTTATTTGTTGTTTGTAACAAACCTCCTCTTCTGGAATTGAAAAAACATATGGTAAGTCAGCAAGCCCTGACAAAAAAGCAAAACTTAACTTAGAAAACCAATACTGAGTGAATAGTTTCTTCATAATGAAAAGAGTATTCTGATAAAACATCCACAGTGAATTTTTGTCTATATTGTTTCATCCTTATTATGTTAAGCAATAAATGTTATTGAGTTTCATAAAAATTGTAGATCTAATGATTAATTTTTAGGAAATCATATTTCATCAGATTTCTACCTTATAAAAGTAGGCTATTGAAGCCTTACTTAGAAAATTACTGAAAATAAGTAACATGACCTGCTACATGGCACAACACAACTGGCTCTTTATAGGGTATAGCCTATACTATATCAGAACATCTGCTGATAAAACAGCTGTGAAGTACAAAATAGTTAGGATTAAAGAAATAGTTTTGAGAGGTTTTTTTTTTATCTAGAGCTGTTTCTGTCATATTTTTCAAGTGCAGAAATGTGATGTAAGTTTTATAATCAATCATTTCAATGTTTTTCTGTAAAAGTACATATTCAAGGCTTAGTCAATATCAATCAACTCTATAGCAAAGACAAATGACATTTAGTTAATAAATTCCACCTTTATTTGTCCAGCTGGCCAGCAAATCACTTCCCAGCTTCATCACCCCATTGTTTTTAATACAGATCTTGTAAAGAAAGATGTGTAAAATATTATCGAGAAAGTGACACAGAGACAAAGCAGTTTCCAGTATCTTCACAAAACGAAGAGCATCTGATCATCTACCTCATTTTTATAAGGTGCATGTTTGGATAAATACCACAAGATAATAGCAGTGGTCTTTCAATTTCCTTCTCTCCCTGCATTTGATCAATTGATAAATACATCTCTCCAAAATGATAGAGGTAAATATACATATACACAAATCAGTATATATGTAATCAGTCTTATAAACCAGTTGCAATAAAACTTCTCTGAGGTAGCTTCTCTAAATGGGGCATAGCACATACATTTATATAAATAAATGCACATGTAATCATAAGTGGTGGTTTACTCTTAAGCCTTAATTGTTTAATTTGTTACATGTTAGATTTTTCTATGTTCTGTAATGTTTCGCTCCATGTACTCCTGTTCAGTTTACCTAATGGTACTTCCCTGAAGTTGTTTACTCCAATTTCCCTGCCTTCCCTGTGTCAATCCCTAGGTCCCTCTCCCTTGCACCTCCCATGTTCCCAGACTCTTCCCTGTAAGTCCTTCAAACCATGCCCCTGTAGCTTGTCATTCATAGTTTGCTACACCTTTTTCACCAGAATGTTTTGTGTCAGTTATGTTATTCCTCTGTGTTGATTTGTAGATTATGCATTCACTCCTCCTTTTTCCTTCTCCATTGGTTTTATGTTAATGTGAACCCACACCATGCTCCTCCTTGCTAGCTAGTGATTGGTTTGTAGGCAGTCTTCTCCCCAGAGACTTGCCCCCCTTATAAACCATTGTAATCCCTTTTGTTTTGGCTCTCTCTTCTGTCTGTCCCTTAGGGTTGTTTCACTGTAACATCTTGGTGCTTCTTGGGGGAAGAATAAACATCTTGGAACTTTGCCATCACAGAGTCCCTCTCTCTTTCACTACTCAGCTATGATGAGGAACCTCTTTGGGTGCCCACCTTCAGCCAGGCCAAGTGGAAGCAGAGGTTCCAAGCCAGAGGCTGAACCACTACCCTCAGCCCCAGCTTGGGAGCTAGAGGCAGGGAGCGGCCACACGGTGACATCGCTTGGAGGAAAGGGGATGGGCAGCTAGCTGGTTACACGGCTCGCCCTTTCTCCCAGGATCCAGGCATGGCATCAATCATACACATTTTTAACATAAAATGAACCTCCTAAGAAAATGAAAAACCTTATTCACCTCACTGGACGAAGTGAACAATCATAAAAGTAAAGTTAATTGCAATAAACAGAATTATGATTGTAATAGAAAGAACTATGTGATGGTGTATTCTGGATAGAATTGATTTATGTCTTTCTGAGGAACTGCAGTTGTGTACATATGCACTGTAAGGATGCAGTCTAGGAGGAGCCACTGCCAAGACTCCAGTTGACTTCAGAGGCTTTGAACAAGCTGTCTGAGAGAGTCATCATAGGGACATGTAATAGAAAGACCAAGCATCACTTCCCTTCAAACACTTCCAGTGTTTTTTCACGGTCCTTTCATTTGAAGGAAAAAATACAAAATATATAGGAAGCTGCAATAGGCTCAGGTGCATAAGAAAAGTTCTTGCATTGAAGAAAACTCTCCACAATCAGATCCTTCATGAACACTTTTTCAATAACAGGAAAAATGTTAATTTTAGAAAGTTTGCTATTTATCCAGTTTCTGAAACTCCAGAATATTATTGCTTAACATTCTATTGTCTGTTGGAACTGATGTACTGATATTCATTTATTTACCCTCTTTTATCAAATTCTCATGCCTTAAATAATCTTAGACCTTAACTAACTACTCCACCTCAACTTTCACAAGAAGAGAAGTAGAGACTTATTAACAAAAAGAAAGGTGGAGTTCTGTTAACGTTTGATAAGTGTGAACTTTTGTAGGTGTATTGTAGAGATGGAATTTAGACAGAATCCAATGTTTTAGATTACCTTTTAGGTTACAAGAAGTATTGCAGAACCATTTTTAATCATAATACATATTTCTGATAGTTCAATGCATCAATTAATAAAGCAGCTATCTTTGTGTTCTTACTAAAGTGATTGATTTTGTTTTGCACAATGGACTTTAAAAAGTAAAATTATCTTTAAATTGAAAAAAAAAGAGATAAAACAATTAGTTAAAAAGAGAAAAACAGCTGGGCTGTTCCTTATAGTCCTTAATACATTGTTTTTATGTTGCTGGATTAAAATGGTACCTGATTTTTTTCTGTCCCACAGCACCATCCTTGTAGTTTCTATGAAAATAGTAAAATATCCTTTGTCAGAATCCCTTTAGTAATCCACCTTGGCAACACTAGGCTTCTTGGAAGATTTAAGATTGCAATTGGCCAATTATTAACAGTCTTAACAGCCTGTTTCCTTAGTAACTTTTGAGTGTTCAGATGAACACTACCCCCCAAGTACCCCCCCCCACTGCAATTTTTTTTTTTTTTTTAGTAAGAAATACTCTCAGAAACTATGTCTTCTGTATACTGTTAGGTTTGCTTTGCCTAACCTCCTAGTCTTTCTTATTTTTTCCTAATTATTTTCCTTGCTTGTTTTTACTTGCCCAAATAAATGATCTATTCTGATCACACAGTAAATCCCCTAGAACTTTTAGCTGGGTTTGGTTTGGTTTTGGGATTTTTTTTCCCTTTTTGGCAATTACAGCAATGTCCATGGCTATGGTCTATTCTCAAATTCAGAGATGCATTGTCTTTGGACAGCACCTATTCACATGTAAATTATAAATTGCATGCATTATATTTTCTGGCTAACAATCAGATTCCAGTAAGAATTCCAGAATTAAAGACAGGCAAATACAGTTTTGGAGAGAATGTGTATAGCATTGACAATTCTTATTTAAGACATAAATTAGCAGCTGGACTTCATGGAAGTGAATAAAACTGTTTTATGGGTTTGTTTAAGATTTTTTTTTAGACAGACTAAACTTTTTTGACTTTGAAACACTGTTGAATTCTAATTAGTGGTTTACTGGCAACAGTCAATATCCAAAATACCTTAACACTGTTGAAACAATACATCTGCAATGAAAGTAGTGTGCTCTTCTTCCAGTGCAGATAGTGTATTGTAGGCACTTACTGTTTCAGTTTTGCTGTTTCCCTCATTGTGTGATATTAAGCTGATTTTATAAGATTCTCTCTACTGAATATGATAAAATCCCCATGTATGGAAATATAAAATTGGATTTTTCAAATGCAGATGATTGTAGTTACCATCTCCTCTACATTTTCAGCCTCAAAATTGTATAAGCCATAAATCTTTGCAGTACAGCCCTGGCATGATTTAGAAGAAGGCTGGTAAGTCTGTACTGCTTACCGCAATGACATAGTTCTATCCAAAGTGATACAACATCAGACAACCACCCTGGTAAGAAGCAAAAGAGAGGAAGCACACACTTTCATTTGGCCTGCTTTCCTATATTTATTTGTTAAAGGTCTTATATTTTCAAAAAGCACTTATGACTATTTTGATGCTATTTGAGAGCATATTAGTCTGTACTACAGATTGCAGCATAGGACTTACGGAGAGATATAATAGAAAGCATACGATGCGTTACCTCAGGTAATCTTGCCATGACAGCAAAAGTTAAATGTAGGCTAAAGAACCATTTCAGGCGACAGAATGTTGTATTAAATTATGAAAGATGGCACAGGTAAATAGTATCAGTCATCTGGTTGGTGGAAGCACAGCTAGAACAGAATGCAGCACAGCCCTCACAGCATGGCCAAAAAACAATGTGAGGAGGTGGCTCACTGCAACTCAGCTGGGTAACACAACAGTTGTACTGCTGGCAGAAATTAACTGTGTTTGTGCTTGAAACAAGGCCAGGCCAGTAAAAGCTTAAAGATGGCAATCAGTGACCCTAGTGTTTGTATATCTAACTTTCACAGTGCACACACTGGTTCTGAAAATGATATCGTCCTCTAAGTCTTTTGGGTCTATTTGAAAACCCTAACCAGCAACACCAGCTCAGATACAGTTAACACAAGCAGTTATAGAAATAAAAACCAAAAAATTGAAAAAGTATTTATGAAGAGAATCACATTAAATGTATGCTTTAATGAACAAAATATTTAGTCTTCCTATTGTATTCAGGTTTTACTGACTTGGTCTTATTAAATAGAGACATTGAGCTCTCTTATACATTGAGCTCTCTTCAGTGAAGGCTGCTAGTTGAAACTTTATTTCATGAAAACTCCTAATTACACCCTTGAGTTCATTTTTGCTTATGACTAAATGTAAATGTGCAAAACCAAGTGAATTTCTTAATATTGAATTTATAAAACAATACCAAAAAATTTTTAGGGATGTCTAAGAATTATTTTTAAAGATATGTCAAAAAAATGAAACTTATCTTTCCCAGAAAATAAATTCTGTGTTAAAAGTCATTGTGAAAAGAAAACCAAACTAAAAACCATGGGGTTTTTTCAGTTTTACCATCTTCTTTAAATAAAACAACTCCATAAACATAATTAAAATGTATTAGCAACAATTTTTTTTATAACTGCATTACTATTCTTTGACTAAAAAGTAAAAGTCTACAGTTTATGTCTAAATCACCTTGGAAGTTGTTATATAATTTAATTTAAAGATAAGCTTCTGCTTGCACATATTAGTATGCTAAAAAGATTTTAAAATTAAATATTTTCTGTGCTGTATTTTTGCTCATATTATTTCTATCCTTATTCCGAATGTAAGGGCTTATACATAAGAATCTCTGCTTAGAAGTAAAGTGAAAACTCAGTAATAAATCAGGGAAAGTAAAATAGGAGAAGGAAATCTGAGAAATTACAATCTCTAATTTTTTCTGTGGGACACATTGGAAAGGAACCTACTGAATGTAGTTGGTGAGCTGGTACTTAAGGTTCTCATTCTTCTCAATGATCATCAACCTGTAAATGGACCATTTCTTTTTACATGTTTGGGGTCTGAAGAAGTATGTTGTCATGTCAATGAATATAGGATCATCCAGTATGTGTGCATGTCAAAACAACTCTGCAGAAACAAAAACTTGTACTGAATGGGAGGTTTGCCCAGAGGAGCACTTTACTTTGTATCTCTGAATAGGTAGTTTCAGGAATGATACATTAAATAAGTCTATTCATTTTTTTAGCATGTATTCCTTTCTCTTTCCGTTGAAATAGAAGAATATTTAGGTTGGAATATTTAGGTTATCCATATGTCAGAGAAAACTGGGCAGGGATACTGTGAGAACATAGAAAGCACTGCAAATTAAATTAAATTAAATAACACATATTATATTTCTTTATCCTTGAAATCCTTAAATATTGTCTCATAAAAACATTGCCTTTATATACCACAAAAGTGGTCTGACTTTTAGACCATACTTTTTTCATTATGCACTATATGCCGGGATATTATCATATGTTCTACACACACAGAGACATTTTTGAAGCTGGTGGATGATTTTAGTTGTTATTTCATAATTGCTAAAAATTGTGGGCCTGAAAACTGAGAATTACTTGTATTTTCCAAAGTTTTAAATCAAAAAGTGAAACAGATCCATGACATATCCCTCTGCTTTCTCTGCCAACCCAGCTTTCATCCTTTCCCTTCAAGGCATCTCAGGGTCTATTCACTTCAAGAACTAGCTCAAAACCCTTGCAGGAGTATGTGGTGGCACTGCTGCTGTGCTTAAGGGTAACTAGTATAAACTGTGTGTCATTGAATCTACAGACCAGGAAACTTAGGTGTGTTTTGTATTAGCTAGTGGAATTGTCACATCTCTTTTGAAGAACAATTGCATCAAATTAGCAACCTAAAATTAGAAAACTTCCTTCCAGTTTTGCTAGAGTAGATAAACTTTTTTCCCCCCTCCATTATGCAGCCTATAGTCTATTGGCATTTAAAATTTTAGCAGATTAGTACAGCATAAAAAAATCTATTTTAAATTCCAGGGAGGGGAAATACATAGCTATGGAAGTTGGCAGCTTGCTCTACTTATATTAGCTCACACTTACACTGCAGTAGGAACAGTGGATGACTTTTGCAGCCCACTTTTGCTGTTCATTTTGTGCTGGTTCCACAACCTTTCTTTCAAACAGTCAGCCCTGCACAGTAACATGGTGAATGTTATGCCTAGACAAGTTATGCATGAATACCTTGTCAAGTAGTGGGTGCTTCCACACTGTGCTAATGAACCAGGGACAGATTTTTGATTTGTGGCTGAACAATGCTGGGCAGAACAGCATTTTGCCTCTACTCCTGTCACATGACAGAGATGACAACATAGTTCATGAGATGCGATTGTCACTGAGAAGAATAGCAGTACAAGATCTTCAAAATCCTCCAAGAGAAGCTGTGTAGCATACCTCTAAAAAAGGTTCATGCTGTAAAATATTCTTCACCTGCCATCCTAGGTGATCTGTGGCTTGCAGATACAATTTATTCAGCTGGCTTCCTCTGCCTAAAGATTTCATCCACCACCACTCCCCTGGCTGCCCCCTTCTGCTTGCCCACCCCAAGTGCTAAAGGGGTGAAGGAATAATGAGAAGTAGGTGAATTGCTTCTGGTCACTGCTTATGCTAGGCTCAGCTCATCTATTGTCATATTGGACTTACTGATCATGCATTATACAGAAGAGGTGTACAACTAAATCTTTTTCCAGTTCCAAGGAAACTGATATTTGGCTGTCAGATACCACCATCACAGCAATTCATCTATTCCCTTGATTCTTTTGAGTGTGCTTAAAAAAATGGCAGCTTTTCTCTGTGCAACTAACTGCCGAACTGCGCTCTTTTGTTATAAGGAGCAAACAATCAGGAGTCATCAGTGCACATGAAAAATAAACCCCATGCTTTAGAGATCCTTTAGTACACATGGAGAACAATCTACCTGTTTGGTCAAAACAGGTATTGATGAGGAAGAGGAAGGTTGGAGTCTATGTGCTTCCGGCTAATGAAAAGAACTTTGGGGAGTACCTAATGAGAAGAGTTAAGCAATGTTGATACGCTGTACCACAAAAAGCATTTCTGCAGGGAGTTAAAAAAGATTAAAAACATTAATTAATTAAAACAAATACCAGATGATAAATGCAGGTTTTGCTTGTTGAAACTAAGACCACAATGATCGTGTGGGTAAGGACAGGATTCAGCCATCCCTTTTTGGTAGCTGTGCTGGTTTTGGCTGGGTAGAGTAAATTTTCTTCACAGTGGCTGGTATTAGGTTTCAATTGAATTTTCACTGAACAGAGGGGTTGATAGTACAGAGATGTTTTTGTTATTGCTGAACAGGGCTTGCACAGAGCCAAGGCTTCCCTCCTTCTCATACTCCACACTGGTGAGGAGACTGGAGGTGCCTGGGAGTTTGGAAGGAGACAGAGCCAGGACAGGTGACCCAAAGTGACCCAAGGGATATTACAGACCATGTGGCATCATGCTCAGCAGATAAAGTGGGGGGAGGAAGGAGCAAGGGGGGACATATGCAGTGGATGGCATTTGTCTTGTCAAGTTACTGTCAAACAGAATGGGACCCTACTCTTCTGCAGATAGCTGAACACCTGCCTGCTCATGGGAAGCACTGAATTAATTAATTGGTTTACTTGCTTCTGTGCATGGTTTTTGCTTTTCCCATTAAACTGTTTTTATTTCAACCCACAGGTTTTCTAGCTTTTATTACTCCTCTGATTCTCTCTCTGATCCCACTGGTAGGGGAGTGAGTGATCAGCTGCATGGGGCTTGTGAATGACTGGGTTTTAACCATGACAGTAGTGCATGATTAAAACATTTTCGAGTTTCCCAGCTTTAAAAGTTTACTATACCATGAAACATTAATGATACAGATAGAAGAAAAATCATTAAAAGGTCTTATTTTATGCCTGTTAATGACATAAATAATAAAGCTAAAAGATCTCTTGGCAATAATTGAAAATTGTCAAAATCGCAACTGTTATGTGTCAGATGAATGAAAAAATGCTCTATTCTTTTTTCTGATATTCACTGTATTTTTCTCATTTCACTACATTTTGTAAAACATAATAAAACATATCTATTCTAAGACTCTGTTCTAAGACAGGAAAAATATTTAATCTATTTTAATATAAGAATTATATGTCTTGCTATGTTAACATAAGAATGGTTTGCATTTTCTTGAACCTAAGCTTGCAAATATTCACTTTCATTTTTAACTGCTGCTGTTAAAAGACAACTATGAATCACTGCATCGTCATGCTTTTAGGTCGTGAATGATGCCAGAAAATTGAAAATTTAAGGTACGTTGTGTCCCATGTAGTTTTGCATCTATCTCCACAATCTCACTTTTAAATATTTATACTGTAGAATAAGGAAAACAAATTATGTGCATCCCACACATAAAGAGCAGAAGAGTACCTCAGTAGTTTTTATATTTAAGATTTCTCTAGTTGGTCAATTTGCTATAACAATGATCCTGGACAGCATGGAAATACAGCTCTGCAGGAAAAGAATGAAGCCAGATGAGGTCAGGAAAGCTATTTTATGGTGAGTCTCATCTTTATTTCATCTTTTATCCATTCCCCTTAGTAAAGCTGATGCATCATGTTCCAGTCCTTTTCTAAAATGGCATTAAAAAGCTTTTATACAAGTTTGAAACTGTAAGCATTTATTTTATATAACTGATACGTTACTAAAAAAAAGTTCTGTTCAGTTTTGCTCATTAGTCTTTTTATGCCATGGAAACTACACAAATGCATATGGATTTCATATCACAGGAATTGTGCTCAGAACTTGCGTAGTTTAAAGTCTGTGACATGAAATCAAACTTTTGTGCTCTGACTTCCTGCTCAAATGTGATTCTATTTGCAGCACTAGCCATATCACAATATCTAAATCTTTAATAATCATTGTATAATTAATGGCAATAGATTTTTCTTTAGAATTGTTTTAAAACTATGTAGGTAATTCTAAGGTTACCAAATACACTCAGGAACAAAAAGGAAAAAACTTAGAAGGTTAAATAAGCTTATAAAATGTACGCTTGTGAAATTCTTACCTGGCTCTGGAGATTTCTGTCTGCTTTCTTAAATGTCCTCCTGAGCAAGACCAAGCAGTATGCCTGAAGCAAGCTGAAACTGCTGAAGTATGGTACCTCTTCAGAAGAAAAGGACCTGATCTCATATTCTTACATTTTTCGGAGTGTCAGATTGGTCAAGAAACAGTCTTCCAAATTAGACTATATCCATGACATACACTTTTATGGTAATAGAAATCAATGCCCTGGAGAAAAGAAGTTCCAATATAACTTTGTCTGATTACTATCCTTAAAAAAGATGGTCTTTTCAGCTTTGGAGAAGCTACTTGTAGTGGAATTTCTTTCTTTGATTTATACCTTTCCTTCTCTCCATGTTGTATTGGTCTGCAAAAGCCAGAAAATGTTGTAGGTATCTTCCTTCATTTTTGTACATTGTCCAAGATTAGGAAGCAGTCTGAATCTTAACAGGTTTAGCCTACATCTATGTAAGATGCCTCACTGCTGGATTGTTTTACCAGATCTTTAATAAACGTAGGCAAACTTTTGACTGTTTGGAGTTAAGCATTCCCTATGTTTGATGAAAAATTTTGCAAAGAAAATTTTAAGATAAACATATTTCTAATTTGCTTTAAAAAATTAAAAAAACACCCCAACCCACTGCTGCACTGCTGCTCACTTATATCTTGTCTGTCTTTTCAGTGAAAAAGTGAAACATTGTCAAGGGAACCAAGCTCTTGAGGAACTATCTCTTTGACTATAATTAAGCAAGTTGGGTAAATTAAAAGCATCTGAAAGATAAATCTTCACCTATCATCTGAATGACCTAAAGAACTTAGCAATCAAATCCTCCAAATGAGCCACTTACAGTCTATACTTGTAGGGGTTGCACTGGTCCAGGGTATGAAGGGCAGAAAAGAGGCCTCATTAAAGAATTCAATGTCTCTTATCTGGTATCCAGGCTTCATGAGTGACAAAGAAGAGAAATGAAACACAGACTTGAGAGGGGTGAGCCAGTAGTGGAAAAAAAGTGAAATTAGAACTGAAAGCTGGTGTGAAAGGAGGGCGATGGTGTCATGAGTGATTCTGGCACAGACATATGGTTGTAAGATGTACACAGAGGAGAGGAATGAAATAAGGAGCAGGAACTAGACAACTAAGAAAAGGACATATTTTAGAAAAATGAGAAAGAGAGCACAGATGAACAGAAATGTCTATTATTACTTTCTTCCAAGCTCTACAGAGTTGGGACTTACTCAAGATTGATCAGCCTTGGCCTTCTTTTTAAAAAGGAAACCGTCCTGAACCCTCTATCTTGCTTGTCTGAAGATTTTGCTGTACTTGTGCAATCTTAAATAGCCAGCCATAATAGGTGCTGTCCAATAAAAAAATGAAGGGATGTCACCAATATCACATAATCATCAGTAAACAGTAGCTGATTAAGGTCTGTGTTGTAGATTTCCATATTCCAGCCTTGCCAGTGTGATGTCACTTCTCTTGCTCTTTTAAATTTTTAAAAAATATTAATACCCCTCTAGTGCCCATGCTATGTTTACCTTAAAAGTGCATTATAAATAGTAGAACAGTTTTCAGAATTAATGTTTCAACCTCAATTTATCATTTATCTTTTTATTTAATGTATTGTGTCTTGTAACAAGACAGAGTCCTTAAATGTTCAAATAGTAGCAGAAAACACAGAAAAAGGAGCGATAACATGTAGGAAGTTGAAAAAAAAAAAACCAAAACCAACCAAACAAAAAAAAAACCCCAAAAAAACCACTCAAACCAAACATTTCAAAATAAAAAATTATATATGAGTTTTTGCAATTCCTAGAATTACTTCTTACTGCAAATACTGAAGCTAGAAAAAAAATTATGATACTGTGTAATCAGGAGTGAGCCCTACAGGAAAAAACAAAGCTAATTAGAATGTATTCAGGACTGACTGAGAAACAAATGCTTGATATGATTGTGTTTTTCCCTAAAGTGTTAATCATATTTATTTTATATTGTCTCCTCTGACTGCTGAAATGTGGAGTTCATTCTCCCATGGGAAGTTATACTTTTAATGTCAAACATAATTATGTATAAAGAAAAGAAGTCAAGTCTATTCAGAGAACTAGGGCAGGCAGACTGCTACTTCTCTAAAAGAAGAAAATTGATACTTTGCTCAGCTATGGAATACTATCTCTGTGTGTGTGTTTGAAGACATATTTTCTATGTCTTTAGTTAGTGCGCCCTTTTTAGTTACCAGAAGACAAGCAGCAGTTTTGTGCAAAAATGGTCATTCAGTTTCATGAATAAAATCTACCTAAGTAGTAATCCATGCTATAGCAAGGTCTGCTTCAAATAATATTTGGGGAAAATCATCCCAACATAGTTAAAAACAATGCATTTAAAATATATATGCTTTATAAGGCAATTATTAATTACAATCTAAGCCCTGTTGTCTTTAAGGCTAAAACACGATATTTTTCTACCAACATCTAACTCAACATCATGAAAATACCCAATACACACTTTTTATCATAAGTACAGAACTTGGTGGGGTTCTTTTAATGTACATGGTTATTTACTCAAGAAGTGAGCAAAGGAGAATTGAAATTAATTATGATTTAATAGAAGTCAGATTTAAGAAGTATGCCTAGTTGCATATGCATCCAAAAGACCAGTTCGGGAGACTAGCTTCAGATAAATAATACAACACTTGTAGAGAATTTCATAAAATATTTACTTTAAGGAAACCACCAAGGAAATTAAATACTTTAAACTATGTTTAAGTAACCATGAAGAATCTGACAGATATAAAAAAAAAAAACAAAACAAAAAAAAAACCTGCCAAAAAAAACCAAAAACAAAAAGAAAAAACCAAACCCAACCCAAAACCATCATCAACAACCAAAAAAACCCCCACAGTCCAAATTTTTGAAAACACATGTATAAGATTGTCCTCAACTAAGTGTCCAGTTAATGGGCTAGGTAGTGTCGTCTTTATCACAAAACTCCTTTTCTTGTTAATTTAAGCCACATTCTTTCTGATGTTTGCACAGAGTTTTGGGATATGTAATATTTATATATGGACTCAATTCCCACATGCTCAGCAGTTTTCTGCAGCAGTTGAAGCATTGTCAAGCTTTTACCTCTGCAAATGTTGGTTTTACTTTGTTTTGAGGGCATGGTACTGTGAAATCCAAGTTTTCTGGGGCATTAAATTGATGTGCTATCTCAAAATGCACATCCCTCTAATACATAATTTTTGTCCAAATCAAATGGTGGAAATGGTTATGCTACTATAAAGTAATAAGTTGAAACTGCTAGACAAGGGTACAAGTGACAGGCTTCATTTCTAGAGAAACAAAATATAATTTCAAAGGCCTGACTGAACTGACAGAAGCTTGAACAGATCCATATTTAACAATCCCTTAAGATACCAATTAAGAGTGCAGAGAACATTCAGGCTGTTTAGGCTAAGAGGTTTGCCTTTAGGACAGCTAACAGAGAAGAGAAGAAAATGTTCAACTGGAATGTAGCAGTTAATTCTTCAGAGATTTGAATGTTCTCTATTCTAGATTTCAGTTTAGATCACTCACCTTAATTGAGATAGTAAGAGATCCATAAAAAATGCCTTGAAAACTAAAGATTTCAGCATATTCTGTCTCTATTCAACATTATTTGAAAGACAGATTCATTATTTCAAAGCAGAAACATAATTCACTGCACAAAAAAAATACAAACTGCAATTTTGGAGGAGAGGAAATAATTTTAACTGAACCATACTTCAAAATTAATGTTAGTCCATGCAACTAATTTGTAGAATAAAGCAGAACACAACATCTTAGAGCTGGAAATTCCTGTACCACAGGTCTGTGTTTTCTTGAATATCGTTGTAGCCATAGCTCTGCATTAACTTTGTCTCACCCTCCTCCTCCTTTTAAGAACTGTATTTTCACTCTGTATATTTCAGATAAATTTATTTGTATGGTAACAAGTGATTCCTGGATAATGTAAAAATCAGCCAAATAACTCTCACAGAGAAAACAGATAATTTATAATAGTTTATTTTCTTGATTGACCTCTATTGTTACAGAGACTGAAAATCTTTACTTTTAATATATTTATTCTGCCTACTTTAATATTTAATAGTGTGGAATTTCTGCTGTTATTCAGTCTTCTCCTGTAGAAAGCCAACACATAGATAACTGAATTCAATTCACAGTTCTGCTGCTTAGCAGAGTCACAGCTCTAACAGTTGAACGACTGACTTCCATTAAACATTAGATATGATTCTGAGTTCAGGAACTTACCTGTATTTCTGATTAGCCAGACAACTAATATTAATCTACTGAATATGGAGAATAAAGAAGTAGTAAAAATACAACAGTGAGCAACTTTCCAGTGCCCACTACTTTACCTCACAGTTCAGTAAAGGCAAACCCAGTCTTGGAGGTATGCCCAGCCTGTGCTATTGTGTGTGATCTGTGTGTCACCTGTGTGTCATTGATAAAGATGCTTAATTCTCAAGCTCTCAAGATTGCATCACACAGCAGGATTGTTCATAGCACATATGTGATTATTTGTTGCATACCCCCTATCTTGCCAACATATCTGGGTTCTGCACCAAAGGGAAACAGCTTGTATTTCATGTTTCATAAGACACTGTGGAATACTGCAGGAATTGAATCACTCTTGTTGTCTGGTAAAAGTGGTCTCCCAGAGAGCATGGTTCTAGAATTTGTCAGGTAGCATTGCTGTGTAATGCCAGTAACACAACCACATTGCCGAGAATGGCTGGCAATCTCAACAACCCCTTTATGGCCTGGCTCATGAATTTGAGCATGGAGCATGACACTCTGGCTCATGAATCCTTGACTAGTGCCAGCTATCCTTCAGCAACTGGCACAGCAACTGTAGAGAAGTGATTGACTGTGCTTCTGGTTGCTGACAGTCCTTGCCACATGAACTGTATTCTTCCTTACCAGGTTGCCATTATCCTATTGAATACTGTGTATTATCTAAAAATGAGAAAACCAGACTTACCTGCATATTAGACAGATAATCCCCATAAATGTCTGCATTTACTTCTTCAAGGACTATAGGTTTTGTGCAGGAAGAAATAATAAGCAGGCAGTGGGGTATAAAGGAAAAGACCAAGGGCAAGCAAAAAGGCAGTTATAGTGAGCCCTGGGCGCCAGTGCTTGGATACTCTTTGCATTTGTGTTAGACAGCAGAGATGAGTAATAAACAACATTGCTTATTGTGTTGCATCAGAACAAGAACGTGGCATCTCACAGATTCACAAATTATTTTATTGAGCTATTCAATTTTGCTTTCTCCACCTTTTTAACCTGTTCAAGATAGTCCACATTTTGTCTGAGTATTGTTCCCTGATTCTGTCATCTGGGGATTAGATACAAGAAAAGGTAACCTACCACTTCAATAGTTTTATTCTTTGTCTGTTTTTAATGTCATAGTAAATTACTATTTGTACTTGTTGCTTATTGATGTAGTGGATGGGAACTGTAGTAAAAGAAAAAGCCATTTTACTTTGTTAATCTGTTGACTAAAAATTGCCTTCCTGATTATCGTTGCATTGTTCTTTTGTAGTACTACTGCATCTGTGTCTGTACATACTTCCTTAAGCCTATATTGTCCAGAAAGAAAAATGGGCTGCATTTCACTGTTCTGAAGTGAGCAAGGATGTGATGAAGAAGAAATTGCTTCAGTAGGAGACATGTACTGGAAAGCAAGCAATGGTTTCTTTTCAGATAGCTTTGCTGACAAAAGGAAAAGAGAAAATTTTTCTGGTTTTAGAAGAGGAGAAACTCACCACTGACATGGTGTCCACTCTATATCATTCTCTACAGGTCTTTTGAGTAAGAAATAAATGGGGAAGGAAAGAAACAAGAAAATTCATCAACATTGTGACCTTCTGCCAAAGACACAGGCCAGGCATAATCCCTTATGTGGTGGTGCATCCTCTACTCCCTCCTCTGTCTTGCTCTAGGATCTCAGAAGCTCCTGATAAGCCTTGACCAAACCATCTGAGCGATGAAGCACCCCTTTATAATACCAACTGTGTAGTGAACAATCCTTGATGACAGCAAGAGCTCTTGCATGGTAAAGGTGGGAATAATTCTGACTTCAAAAAAACATCAGTTGCCTAACCAGGTTCAGGAGAAAAGAATAAACAGCTATCTTTTTCACCCTTGGCGAATAATTTACCTGAACTGTAGCTCAATACCATAGCCATTGGATTTTTTGGAAAGAAAAAAATCCAGTAGTTACCAACTTGGTTTATGACTAGGATGGAATCTTAGTGGTGACTAAAGCCAAGCACGTCATAAAAGGGGTCCCTAAGTGAGATCCTTTGAGCTCTCCTGGACTTCAGCAGGCTGTAGCAGCACATCCCTCTGAGTGGGATGCCCTTTGAGCTCACTAACACTCAAGTTTTGAGTTCACTTGGAGCTCAAGTTTTTAATACCCAAAAGGCCTTCTTTCACTGATGATGAGTCGTAGATGGCTACCCACTCTTATGTACATGCATAGTCCTAGAGGTATAACCCATGCCCATTGAGAAACATGATGGGATTTTATGTGAGTATTTCACTGAATCTGAGTGGAATTTTTGATGGGTATCTTTTTGCCTCTTGTGTATGCATGTGAATGAATTATGGTATTAATGTTGCTATTGTAAATCTATAATAAAGTCAGTGTTATAACTGCAGCAAATCCTAGCTGAGCCTAAGCTTCAGTGGAGTGGAGTGATCTGGAAATGCACAGTGCAACTTGGACAATCTAGCTTTTGACTGTCCTTTTGATTGATGGGGGTTTGTCCATAATTTTTTTTCTTGGTTCTCCCAGGCTTGGTGTTGGAAAAAGCTAGCTGTGGAAGCACCCACCATCCTGGTTTTGTCCTAGGAAGCCCTGTAGTGCTGAGCACGCAATGGCCACCATTGTGTCATTGTCTTGAGATCCATCCAGTGTCACCCATTGGAAGTGTCTGCCAATTTGTTTCTGTCTTGGTGGCCCCATGGAGCTAAGTCTAGATGGTGAACATCTTTAGTGTGTAAAGCATTTTCTTTTTTTTGTACACTTTTGTTATTAATATTGCCACTGTTACTGTGTGTTTCTTGTTCCATTGCTTCTTACTTTCAGGGAATTGTCGTCTCAATCCATAGTCTCTTTCTTTGTTGCACTCTTACTGGAGGGGTTTGGGGAAATGGGATTGACTTCTTGAAGGTATAATTTCCTGCTGGTATTAAACCACCATATCTCTGTAGTAAGCAACTGAGTGAACTTTGTGATCAAACTCTGTTAAAGTTGCACTTCCACAATACAATATCAAAGCCTGCTTTGTGCCAACACTATCAATAGTGATTTTTTTAAGTGGCCTAACCATGCTTTCATAACACTTTACCAGCTTCTTCCATGAAAGTAACAAAAGGATCATTCAATATGGATATAAACTACAGAAATGTAGATGTTAACAAGTATTTCTGAAATCCTAAGTGACCTGGCTCTTCCAGAGCTGCCTTGTCTATGTCCACCATTCCATTGCTACTGTTGAACAAGAAGCACTAATGACCTCAAGGGGTATCCAAATTATTTTTGAATGCGTCAGGTGTCACTGATAAAGCTAAAAATCTAATACAAATCTTGGAAATAGGATTTCCTTATAGAACAGTTTTGTTATCCTTTTACCTTCTTTGAAATGACCTGCAGGGTTCCAATGCATTTCAAAATGAGTGCATCCTCTGGTGCATCTGGAAAACCTGGATAGCCTGATTGCTTAGCCTGACTGCTAAGCCTGAGATTTAATGGGATTAATCACACTATTGGAGCACTTCAATCAGTGACTAAAACTGTTCAGGACAGATAGCTGGGAGAGGCTGGCCTCTCTGTCCGTGATGGACAAGGATGGAAAGATGAGGGGGTTGCCCTCTATGACTGAAAAGAGGATTCAATGATTGGATTATTTCCATTTCTACGCAGAAAAAAAAAAAAAAAAAACCAAAAAAAAAAACCATTGTCACTGAAAAACAGCCTAGCAAAGATCTGGAGTGTATGGGTGAAAATTAGAGGCCAAACTAACAAAGGCAGTCATAAAGTAGATGTTTGCTGACGGATAATAATCTGTCAGTCTTACCCCAGGCCTAGTAAAGTCACGCAACAGGTCCTCCTGGCATCTACCTCAAGGCATGTGAAAGACATGAAAATGGCTTCCCCAAAGGCATACAGTGCCTGATTAATTGATGGCCTTCTATAACGGAATGTCTGCTGCTCTGGAAAAGGATGAAAAAAGGACACGATGGAATTTACTTAGACTTCCATAAGGCCTTTGATATGGTCCTCCCCAGCATTCTTACTGCTAAATTGGAAATATATGGGTTTACTGAAGATGGGTGCATTCTTGGATAAGAAAGGGATTACCTGAATGCTTGCATGTGAAGAGCTGCAGTTATCAGCTCAATGGTTCAATGGAGATCAGTAACAAGTGAAATTTGTCAGAAGTCTCTACCAGGGCTCGTACTGTCCAACTGTTGGACAGTATTTTTATTAATTAAATGCACAGTGGAATGTAGTGCATCCTCAGCAAGTTTGCAGATGGCACAATATTTGGTCCAGCTAAAATGAAGTTAATTTTTCCCACAGCAGCCCTCGAAGCACTGTGATTTGTAATAGTATCTACAAAGGTGTTGATAACACACCAGTGTTTTGGCTCTTGCTGAGCAGCATTGCACAGCATCAGCAATGTCTCTCCGACATTCTCCCATTCCTACCCTCCAGTAGGCTGGATCTTTGGAGGTGACATATCCAGTACAGCTGGTGGCCAAAGTGATGTTCCATACTATATGATGTCTGCTCAGCAATAAAAGATAGAAAGGAGGTGGTAGGGGTGGTGGGTGGGGGTGCATGTGTGAGGTTACCTACACCTACAGGGTGAGGGAGTGGATTTGCTATTTACATTGTTTGTTTCCAGAACAACCAATAAGTGTGCTGAAGTCCTGCTTCTCAGGAAGTTATTGGTCATTGCTTATGGGAAGTTGAAAATAAAATATTTTGTTTTCTTTGGTTCTTCATGCCTGACCTTTACTTTTCATTTTTTAAATTTCCTTTATCTTGACCCAGAAGGACTTTTCCCATCTTATTTTCTCTATCCCTTTCTAAGAAAGGAGTAGTAGAGTGACTTGGTAGGCATGAAGCCCACCACAGGCAGCAAGCTGAACAGTGCAGTGATATACTAGAAGGAAGGGATGCTATCCAGAGAAATTTTTACAGGCTGAATAAATGCACCATTATACATTTCATGATTTTAAACAAAGTTAAGTTCAAAGTCCTGCACCTGGGCCAGGGCAATCAATAGTAGCATTAAAGACTGGAAGATGAGCAGCCCTGAGGAGATAAAATTAGGATATTAGCAGATAAAACTTAGCTATGAACCAACAATAGGCATTTGCTAGAAATGACAATTGTTTTCTGGACTTCATCAAAAGCAGCATGGCCAGCAGGTTCTGGGAGGTGATTCTGCCCTTCTCCTCTGCTCAGGTGAGAGTTGACCTTCAAACTAGGCCCCTTTAAAGGTCTCTTCCAATCCAAACAATCTTATAGTTTGAATCTTTATTATAGATTTTATATTTTTACCAACTAGATTGGCTATTGGACATATTGTCTCTATCTGCATAGTGTGCTTTAGCACCTGTATGAACAGAATAATGTGAAGCAGCAGAATCTTCTGATGTTTCTGCACATCACTAAAGCAATTAGTTAAGGACACCAAGAACTGCAATGGACCCAGAACCTTACTACATTAAATCCAAATCTCTTGGTTAAAGTTGTTCTTGTTTTCATAATACAGCAGTGCTAGAGGGGGAGTATGTATTGATGTTGTCTCATAAACCTTCCCACTGCCATTCAATGGCAATGGCAATTACATATCTAGTAATAGGAAAGAATGTTAAATCTTTTTTTAATAATTATTTATCATCTATGGGGTTTTTTGGGGTTTTTTTTGTGTGTTTTTTCGCCTTTTAGATGTTGTTTAGATTTACCATGCAAAATTGTCTTTTTCTTCTATTAGCATCACACTGCACCAAAGTATTTTTAAAAGTAAACAGTTAAAAATAGAGTTGTTATTCTGAAGCAGATTTCTAAGCAATTGTATTCAATGAGTACTATAATTTTGTGCCCATTTTGTTCAGCTAGTTCTCTAATTACTTCTTCTATGCTATGATGAATAAGTTTTATAATCAATGCACGAGTCTATGTCCATAAAACTCCATTTGCAAAACAATACTTTTTAAAGAAAAAAGAAGATTTTTTTTTTAGAAAGGTGTCTTGTAGGGTAAATTATACAAACCAGAATGAAAATATTTATGCCTAAGAAGTTCTTACTGGGTTAAAATTCAAGTTAACAGCTCATGTATTTGATAAGGAATACAAAAATTATAGGTCTTTCATCATGCAAAAGAAAGGGTACTCTGGTAAATAAGTTTACTGAAGAAACAATGTCAATGCAAAAGATGTGAAATGTGTGTGTGTGAGCATGCAGTGTGTCTGGGTTTAACTGCTTATGCAAGTTTGTGTTTAAGCTTTGAAGAATTCCTTTTGCACTGAAGTTCTGTTCTACAGCAGACCAAAAAGGAAGGCCAAAACATTCTAATTTCTAATGTCATGTGCACTGCCTGCCAGCTGCTATACTCATTATTACGTACAGGCCACAGCATTATATGCTAGACTAGTTTGCTATTTCACCACTAATTCCTTTATGCATCCTTTAGAGCAGCAATTAAAAGGTGGGCCTTCAGCATGCAAGAGCCAACTATTTGAACCATATTTTATCCCCTGTGCCGGAGGCTGTGCAGTGATTTGGAAGTTAAGTCCTTGTGCAATCTCTTAAGATTGCCTCAGAGGCAGGGGAGACTAATTTGCAAGTATCTTTCTGCAAATATTTTGGGACACAAAAAAAGAAAAAGTGGAGTAATCTTCAATTTCTAATTCAATTGCTAATTATTTGTTATATATAATACCTTGGGAAAAAAGAAAGAAAGACAGAAAATCATCTCTTACTTCTTTCTAAGTAAGTAAATCTTAGTGTAGTAAAGTCTAGTAATTGATGTGTCTGTTTTTTTTTTTTTTTTAATCTGGTTGTCCTTTATTAAATATGAAATTTTTATTATATGCAGAGCAGTCTATGAGGGTATCTTGTCAAAGTTGTCAGTTTATTCATAGCAAACCTATAGAATCTTTTACTAAGAAGCTCTTCTAATCACTAACCTGCCCTTCCCTATAAAGGCATTTCAACAAATGTTTTTGTTTTAGCTAACAAAGTATGAATGAGATGAAAGTTGCTTAAAATACAGAGAATTTATGAGTTTCCTGAGAAATTTTGTTTAAGGTTTATTTAAAATCTCCTGGAAATATCAGGAGAAAAAATTACCTCTCCCTATTATTTTATTTAGAATGAAAATTTTATAATGAGAAAAACCTCTCATCTATGCATGGACATATCCATTTGCATTTATTCTTACAAAATTTACCAAAGTATTTAAGATAAACACTTTAAAAATCAACTCAACTTTCTCTACCACCACTTGTGTTCCTTATGTCTTAATTTCTCTTTACAAGTAGTTAATTCATGCCCTGGAGAGTGAGAACTCAAATGAGTCAGAGACTTATATTTTATATAGTCTAAAAAGACCAAATGTACAATTATTCATTCACAAAACACCACCACAAACAATTCCACCAAAAAAAAAATCTAATATGAAACATAGACATAGCTGTGCAATTCTCTGGTCATTAATGAGGAATTCTATGGCTAAATAAAGTGTGTTAAGAGAATTCAAATAATTATTCATTAACATTGCATCACAGAAATTCCTCCATGGTAATTTTATGCATATTAGTATTTTATGCACAATCAGAACTGAAGAGACCTTGCTTCAAATTAAATTCTACTTTGTGGAGTGTAAAATGGAAAATTATTCAGTTTGCTTGAACACTAAAATGAGTGCTAGCTTGGTGTTTCAGTGGCAAACAGCAACTCATCACATGGTAGAAACATATAGATAAAAATTTGAATTAGGCCCTAGATCACTAATTGGCTTGACAGATCAAAGCTGCAACAAGAGAGCTCTCAGGAAGATTAAATGATTTAGAGAGTATTATTAGATAGCTGGCAGTTCCTGAAGATGCATGAAGAAACAAAAATAACATTGTTGACATTTACAGACCCTGCTTGCCATAAGCTGAATTAATACACAAACCTCTGCATCCACCTACAAAAACAGTCACTGTGTGAGAAGCTCTGTCTTTTTTACCCTTATTCATAACATAACCTCTCCTTTTCCTACATCAGTTTAGGATCCCAATACCTTTCTCTTTATAAAAACCACCAACTCTATTATTATATATTTTGTACTACATAACCAATTATGTTAGCGAACATTAAAATAAATTCTGACTTCCTTTAAAATCTATACCTCACTGAAAAGGCAGTTTTTTCCCCTGAAATAAATATTTAATGTACATGACCCTTTTTCATAACAGAATGCTAGACTAGCAACCATGGATCTTTAGAATAAGCCACCAGCAATAAAGAATTTCAGAATAGAGAACGCACAGTATTGAAAATGGATTTTAAGAGTTCATCAAATATATCAGTTTTTTTTATCCACAGAGTACACGCAGTTTTGTCTCTTGGTATTTATTCAAAACTGTCTTTTACATTGTTTAGAGTAGCAGTGCTTTTGTACTTTCTGATCACTTGTATCTCATGTCACCGTACAACTGACATGAGGGCACTATGGTCCTACGTCTCCGAGATTTTCACTCAGAGAATGCCTCTAACCAGCAACAATATAGCTGGAGAAGGACAAAACTCTGAAATAAATATTTACCAGATGTGTGCTTACCACACAGATGTCTATAAAGATCACCAGTAGGTCAGAAACCTGCTCAGACTTTGCCAGCAAATTTCTATTGCAAGCTCTCCAGTTGCCTGCCATTATGCCCATATGATTCAGAATTGCTGAACACAACTAATGACAACAACCTACTCTCAGTCAGAAATGTTATTGTATAAGTAATTGGCATATGTTGACAAAAAACTGCTAAAGAAAATGAACTACTATTTCTAAAAAATGCACAACAGGAAATTAAATTATTTCATAGTGAGCAATATTTTGGTTTTGCTGTCATTTCCTTGATCTTTATTTGCATGAAAAAATAGTAAAAAAAAGAGTATGTATGACGTCTAAACTACAAAGCATTGCTGAAAATGTACTTCTATGGGTCTGATTAACAGCTTGTTCAAGCACTTTTTTCCATTGTAATTAGATGGCATTTGGGGAGCAAAATGCCTCATAACAGTGTGTTAGCATCAGTAAATGCTGTATATTTTTATTCCACTCTTGAATCTCCCTAGCTGAGCCTCAGATCTATTTTAACAGTATTTACTAGGAGGAAAATAGAACCATTAACGTCCCCATATTGTCATGTTGTAATATGTCTGTAAATATCAAATCCAGGAGGCCAAACAAATGTACTGGAGATAATTTATGCCCTTGCTTTCCTTCCTCATTGAAAAGGTAATTGGGATTAACATAACTATGGTGGAAGTATTTTCTACAAATCTCAGCTTTAATATCATTGCTGATAGTTGATGAGAGAAATATGGTGTGCGATTTTTTATTTTTATTTGTGCACCTGAGAGGGACCAATCTGATTTTTATTTATGCCTCAACATGCGTCATGGTGAAGTATACCTATAGGGGCTGTACCCATGCTGGGAACCCTGTGCCTAGAGAGGCTTCGCCTGCCGCCGATCGGGGCGGAGAAAACCTCCACGGTCGGACTGCAGGCAAACCCTCCTACTTGCCGGTGGGGCAGATGCCCAGATAACCCAGATGCCCGGGAAACTGGGCTATGGGAAGAGCCTTGCCACACAAAAGCAGCCAACTGGGACTCGACGGGAATCATTTTCTCTGGGTTTCTTGGAGGGACCAGGGGCTCGCCTGCATGGCCAGCTCGGCCCCTCTCCCCGGCCCGCCTTCTCCTCTCTACGGTCCTGTTTCGCTGTCCGCACCCGTCCTGCCCGGTTTCGGCGTTTGCCCTGTCACGACATGGTGCTCCGCTGTTTCCCCTCACGGAGCGGGCGCTGTCTGCACCCAGCCGCAGCCGCCACCGCCCCGCTCCCCACGCTGCCCGGCAGCGGCCTGCGGCACCACCCGCGGCACTCAGCCCGCAGCCCCCATACCCCGGCCCTGGCAGGCCGCCCGCGGCTGCTCCACAAGTACGCCCGTAGCCATGGCAGCCTGTTCTTCGGCAACAGCAGGGACACGCAGCCTGCTGCTCTTTGGAAACGGCGCCCAGCCACCGCGGGATCACGCAGGCGCGCCGCGGTACGCAGCGCGTGCGGGCCGTGTGCTGACGCGAGCAGAGCGGCAGGGGTCTTGCGGTAACTTAGCTGCACCTGCCTTCTGTTTATCCTCTTTCTCCTTCTGGGATCTGTTGTCTGTCGCACTTCGGTAGGAACACTTTCCCTCTTTTATCAATAAACGGTTTTCAGATATGATATTGTTGTATTTGCCCTTCATTTTCATCTAAGAAATCTATCGAAAAAATCCTTCCCGACCACCTCTTCTACAGCGGCACGGGACAGCACTTCGTGATGAAAAAATTTGCACAAGAGTGTAATTTGAGTACAATTAATGTGTTAACAGATACACAGAACCAAAGGTATTGTTAGATAACTCTTCTGCTGAAAGTGTATTTTGACTATTACTATTTTTGTCAGTGTTTAGAGGAGTAGGATAAAGAACAAAATATTCAAATTCTGTGTTGCACACAGAATCCTCTTTTCCTTTCGAAAAATTAGCAGAAAGGAAGCAAATCTTTAAGTTTTGGTTTTACTATTTTAGTAATAAAGTTTTTCTTTTCTCTACTTTCCTCTTCTCCAGGGTGTTTGCATTTTATCTAGATTTGGAGCAGGAGGACCTGGACCAAAATAGCTGTAATGTAGATGGGGACCTAGTTTAACAGGAATTTTGAACACATAAATCAAAACCTCTGTACTGAACAAGCATGAATAGACACAATTTTATATAAAACACCTAAAATCTCTGTATATAAGGTAGAAATCCACCAATTTATTTAGTTAAAATAAGAACCAGTACGTATCCCTTTCAAAGATTGATTTCTGGAATGGAAGTGTGTGAATGAACTCCATCTAGGAATGAAACCAGCGGAAAAGAGACAGTGGGAAATGAGAACTGATGAAAACTTCTTCACCAGGGGACAGTGAGATGTTGTACAGAAATAACTGTCTACATAAGAAAAAAAGCAGCAGGATTAAAGGACTCAAGGTGATCAGTGTTACTCTTTCAGCTTCTGCCAAGATCCTTAAGTGCAGCTTCAGCTGAAACTGATAACTCCAAAATGGCCATTTTTATTTTCTCTTTTTATCTTGACAGTGAGAGGCTTTTGAAGTCTGGGACACCTTCCCTTCAGTTTATTTCTGTGAAACATGCTGCAGTGTTACGGGGTGTATTGGGCACATGTGAACACATGCAGGTAACTGCATAACTGGTTGCACATATTTTGGACTGGTGTAATATTTACTGTGTAAAAATTGACTTGATGACTGGCCTGGAGAGTAATAGTGAATATAGTGGGTGACTGGTCACCAGTGGTGTTCCCCAGAGCTCAGTACTGGAGCCAGTTCAGTTTAATGTCTTAATTTATTGATCATCTAGGCAAGGGGATTGAATCACCCCTCAGTCAGTTTGCAGGTGATACCAAGCTGGTTAGAAATACTGATCTGCTGGAGGATTATACAGGTCTGTAGAGGAATCTGAAAAGGCTGAATCAAGGAACCAAGGCCAGTCGTATGAAGTTAGAATCATAGAGAAAGGTTATGTTTGGAAGAGACCTTAAAGATCATGTAGTTCTAAGACTTCTGCAGTGGGCAGGGACAGCTTCCACTAGACCGACTCGCTCAGAGCCCCATCCAGCCTGGTCTTGAACACCTCCAGAGAGAGAGTCCACAACCTCACTAGGCAACCCTGTTTCAGTTTCCTTCCCATCCCCACAGTAAAGAATTTTTTCTTATGACCTAAGTTAAACCTACTCTCCTTCAGCTTGAGGCCATTCCCTCTTGTCCTGTAACTACATGCTCTTGTGGAAGGTTTTCTCCACCTTTCTCATAAACCCCCTTTACTACTGGAAAGCTTCCAAAGTTGTCCCCAAAGCCTTTTCTTTGCCAGGCTGAACAGCCGCAACTCTCTCAACCTTTGTTCTTAGGAGAGGTGTTCCAGCTTTGTGGTCAAATTAGTACCTCTCTTCTGGACTTGTTCCAACAGGTAATGTCTTCCTTGTGTTGGGGACCCCAGAGCTGGACACAGTACTCCTGGAAGGGTCTCACAAAAGCAGTGTAGAGGGGGAGAATCACCACTTTCAGTTTGCTTGTCATGGCTCTTTTAATGCAGCCAAGGATGTACTTGGCTTTCTGGGATGTGAGCACACACTGTTGGCTCATGTTGAGCTTCTTGTCAACAAATACCCTCAAGTCCTTCTTCCCAGGGCTGCTCTTTATCCATTTTCTGCCCAGCCTGTACTTGTGCTTGGGATTTCCCTGATCGGTGCAGCACCTTATACTTGGCCTTGCCGAACTTCTGAGGGTCACACAGGCCCATCTCTTAATCCTGTCAAGGTCCTTCTGGATGGCAGCCTGGCCCTTGGTGTTGACCTCATCAAACAGCTTTGTTCAACAACAAACTTCCTGAGGGTGCACTGAATCCCATTGTCTGTGTTGCAACAAAGATGTTAAAAAGTGTTGATCCCAATACAGACTCCTGAGGAATCACCAATTGGATATTAAGCCATTGACAAAAACTCTTAAAATGTGATCATTCAACCAATTTTTTTATCGGTTTTTATCCATTGAGTGGTCCATCTATCAAGTCCATTTAGAAACAAGGTTGAGACATGGAACACTGTCATGATTTGTACTGTTCAGGTAGATGACTTTTGTTACTCCTCCTTTGACCACCACTGCTGTAACATCATCATAGGAGACCACCAAATTTGTCAGTTATGATTTTCCTTGTGAAGACATGTTGCCTCAGTCATCTCCTTATTTTACTTGTGCCTTAGCATAGTCTCCCAAAGAGCTACTCTGTGATCTTGCCAGACACTGAGATGAGACAGGCTGGCCTCTAGTTTTGTGGGTCTTGCTTATTTTCCTTTTTAAAAATGGGTATTATATTTCTCCTTTTCCAGTCAGTGGGAATTTCACTGCAATGCCAAGACTTCTCAAATATGATGCATAGTGGCATAGCCACTTCCTCAACCAGTTCCCTCAGGGGTCATAGATGTATCTCCTCAGGTCCCACGAACTTTGCAACTTCAGGTTCCTTAAATGGTCTCCAGCCCAGTCTTCTCTTACAGTGGTTGGTTCTTCATTCCCCCATTCCCCTCCTTTCACCTTCTGCATATGGGTGATATGGCTGGAGCTCTTGCTGGTGAAGACTGTGGTAAAAAATGTGTTGAGTGCCTTGGCGTTCTCTATGTCGTGAGTAACCAGGTCTCCTTCAGTAATTCTGAAAGGAACCATGTTCAATACATTCAACAAGACCAAGTGCTGGGTCTTGCTGCTGGGTCACAACAATCCCAGGTGGGGCTACAGGCTGGGGACAGAGTGGCTGGAAACCTGCTGAGTGGAAAAAAGACCGGAGCATGTTTGTCACCCATGGCTGGACCTGAGCCAGTGTATGCCCAGTTGGGAAAGAGGGCCAACAACATCCTAGTTTGTATCAGGAATATTGTAGCCAGCAGGGCCAGGGTGGTGATTGTCCCTTTGTGCTTGGCAATGGCGAGGCTGCACTCAAGTGCTGCATCCCATTTTCTTAGTACAAGGAAAAAACACTGAGTTTCTGGAGCACGTCCAGAAAAGGGCAACAAAGCTGGTGAAGGGTCTGGAGCATAAGTGAAGAGTAACTGAGGGGGCTGGGGTGACTTAGCCTGGAGAAAAAAATGCTGAGGAGGTCCCTTATTGCTCTTCACAACTACCTGAAAGGAAGTTGTAGTGAGGAGGAGGTCAGTCTTTCCTCGCAAGAAATGAGTGATAGAAGAAGAAGAAAGGGCCTCAAATTATGTCAGGGGAGGTTAAGATTAGATATATATTAAAAAAAAATTCTTCACAAAAAGGATTGTCAAACATTGTAACAGGATGCCCAGGAAACTAGTTGCATCTGCATCCCTCAAGATACTTAAAATATGTGTAGATGTAATACTTTGGGATATGTTTTAATGGTCGTGTTGGCAGTGCTAGATTAATGGTTGAAATAATGATCACAGAAGTCTTTTAAACCCTAAGCTTTGCTACGATTCTGTGGTAGGGTTTAGAACGTGTGGGGCTGATTAAATATGGGAATGAGCCCATATTTGCAATAACAGCTGATTCTTTTGAATTTGCTACAGCCTTGTTGTTGGTGGAGTTTTTTGTTTGTGTCTGGTGTGGGGTTTTTTTTTCCTTTTTTTTCTTCTCCTTTTCTTATTGAAAGGAACTTGGAAGAAAAATATGAGAAGAAAATGTCATGCATTAGAAAAAGTTGTTGGTTTAAAGAAAATATTATATTCTACTGGTTTTAATGCATTAACTTTGTTTTAAATTGGCATAAAATTATTTATTCTGCAAGTTTTTCACTTTGTCAATCCCAGAAAAATTTAAGGAAAACAGTTAATAATGTATGTACTATGTAAAGGCTCAGAACATTATTGGCTGTAATGAAAGAATAACTAATGGAATAGAACTCCTTGTTTTTGAGGGAACCTAAAGTAGAAAAGCTAAAAGACTGTTAGAGAAATGACCTTTGATTTTAAGAACATGTAATTCTGTTTGTATTAAAAGAATACAAATGCAGCATTTTTCACTTTTTGGGTATTTATCTTGCCCTTTAAAGGCCAGTTGGAGAGTGGAGCTAAAGTTCATGCCTAAAATGAAATCTTGAGTATCCAATATGAACCACACTTTTCCCTTGGCATTGATTTTGAAACAGAAAAGATTAGGAAGCAACAACAACAAAAAATCATCTGTACCTATTTCCAATATAAAGAAACAATAGAGCTCACAATATGGACACACACACACACACATGTATATTTAACAGGCAATAGATGTAGACTTCTTACTTCCTTCTGATTCCCACAGAGATAATAAGAAGACTTAGTGTTGGAATGTTCTACACATAAAACACAATATTGAAAAGTTTTCTGGTAGTTCCATCAGCTAAGTAACTGTAATGAAGAATATAGAAACCAATATTTTTCTCCTCCTCCCTCACTTGCTGTCTCAAGATTGATCTGTCATAACAAGCTAGTCTTCCAAGCAAAAGCAGTTCAAGAAATACCCCAGTGCTAATTTCCAAACAAAACAAAAAAATTGTCTTCATTATGTATACTCTACCAGGTAATTGTTAATAAAAATATTATTAGGAAAATCTGAGAATATTTTTGAGGAAGACAGAAAAATACCTGTGGGAGCTCAGCAGACTCTAGGCATATCTTGACTTTCTGCTTTCAAATATAAGACATTCAGATATTTCTCAACATACTGCTTGAATGGCTATTTTAAAAACACGCTTTGAAGAAGAGTTGCTGACTTAGCTTGGGAAAAAATATTCTTGGACGTATTTTAGATTTAATCTTCAAAATGTGCTAAATTCTTGTGTTTCATTAAGTATTTTGAAATAGTAGCAGTAATAAGGCAATTATATATACTCCTAAGAATAAATAGTATGCTGACATACTCTAAAATGGAATATATGTACCTGAAAATTAAGAGTAGTAAGTACTGAATAATAAGAGAAGCAATTCCTTTACGAGATGAAATTGTTTTGTGCAACTCAGTTACGAGACACTATGCTGATATGGATTACCAAATTTAATAAAAATATATGTATGATAAAGATTGTAATTCTGAACATATCTTTTAATGAAGTTATAATTTGAAAAATACAGTGTTTACGCAGGAAATATCATTCACATACATATGAATAATCAAATGCTATGCAATTTTAAAATTCCATCTAGTTCTACAAACTGTTTAACTGTTTTGGACACATGGAAAAAAATCAAACCCAAAAATTAGTTGTACGTCACTTAAGACTATTGCAATTTCAGTGCTTATTTAATTTGGTATATGTACCAAATGCTATTGATCAGTTTTAATGCAGTGTTGAGATACAATTTCTGCTGCAGTGCGGCATTTATTAAGCACTCAGAAAAGGAACCTTTCCTACTCTAAGAAATGAGCTGCCCACACCGTAGTAATCACGACACCTGCATTCGCTTCACCCGTCCTAATGCGATCATTACAGCATGAGGCAGCATGGGAGATGCACAGAAGCCAGCTCTTATCTAGAAAGAGTGTGCCTCTGCTAGCAAGGCACAGCGTGTAAGATAACAAGCCCTGGCTCTTTTCAGAGCTCAGTAGCGGAAGGGCAATACTGCCTGAACATGCCATTCTGCTTCCATAGCCACCAACTTCACCCATATGTCTCTGCACCATGCCCCATGATGGATGCTTCTGCCAGTACAGGTAGCTCTGACACTGTGACCCACTGGGCACTTTAAACATGCCACCATTTCTGGGGGTTTCACTGTGAAATAATTGCCCATTTATTTGACGATGAGTGACTTCACATCTTTTAAGAAAGAAGTGTGTTTCATAATCATTACCTGGTGTCCAAGGCTTTTATTTATTCATATCAACACTGGCATACATTTAAGGTTCAGCTTCTATAACTAAGTTTAAAGGACTGTTTTTACCACCATCTTACATCTTTTTTCTAAAATTATGTGTTGTATGTGAGGTGTAATACCTGTGATGAAAGTGAGACATTGAACATAAAGTAATCCTTAAATTCTTTCCTCAAACCCTTGCACTAATGTTAGGTTTGCTGAGAATCTAGAAGGTCTAATTAACTATTATATAAACTTCTTACTGGTAAACGCTTTAAAAATAATACAGGATACTGGGAAAAAGCTTAAAGAATTGAACACTTCTTTTATGGAAGATACTTCACAGAAAATCTATTAGAGATCCAGGTTGAATTAAAAAAAAACAAACAAAACAAGCAAGCCTGGTCCACTGAGTTTAGTACTTAAGTATATAATTGTAATTAGACACACACATTGCTCTCAGATATATTTAATCAGTCTTTTAATGATCAATGCAAACAGTGCAGTATTTCTTTAATTTCAGGAAAGTCTTCTGACATACTAACATCAATAATTAGAGGAGGTCAGAGCAAAGGAAGTATTCCATATGACAGGAAGACATGCATAATTTATAGTGTAACACTACTGTAGATGTAGCCCTCCAAATTCTGTGTGGATGATAACCATACTAAGCTTGTATAGCTAATATTAAGGTTGTGATTGTTTAGGAATTGAGGTTCATGCTTTTATTCACAAATGAGTGACTGTCTTTCTTCTAATGATAGATGTGAATTGTTCCTTTGTTTTCCATGGGCATTCACTTTCCTGTAAATAGAAAGCTTTTAGCTAAAACGTAAAATCATAATGAGAGTCAGATATTAGAATTGGGAATGATACTGTCTTGCTAATTTTGAGACTAAAACAAGTCACATATAATGAACCTAATGCCTGACCACTTTCCTTCAGAGATCAACACATAAAGCTGCATTTTCAAGTGAAAATGAAATTCTTCGTGCATCAGAAGAAAAATATTAGTCTTAAAGGAAGAAGTACATATTTTCAGTGTTAAGGATATGTCCATCTCTTTCTGTATATGTTCTGAAATAGTGTAATTAAAAAGAAAGTAGCAGGAAAAAGAGAAGAAAAGGAAGGCATAGGTAGTGACAGAAAAAGCTGCTTGTAAATGTGCATTAAATCTGGTAAACTATTTTTTCCCTTGTGGTTCGTAATTCAGTTTCAGGCAGCATTCCCAACAGTAATGCTAAACAGGATGTGGTCCTCAGTGGCACCAGGAGAACAACCATGACGTCATGGAATCACTGCTGCTTTGATCGTTCCTCATTGATTCACTAAAAGACTAATACCCCTGAGCATCAAAGCCAAGCTGTGCAGCACAAGGGATGCAGAGGTTGGTGTATTTCTGACCTCTCCTCAAAAAAATTTAAAACAAAGAGCATGAGATCAGCACAGCATAGCACATAAAATTCTAGTTAATTATTCCAAAATAATGCTCGATGTGAGGCAACCAGCTGTCCTCCCTTTTGCCTCCTCTGAAGCCCAACAAACCCAATTCCTGAAGTTTCACACCAGCAAGTATTGAAATCCATCTTGAAACACTGTTGGTTCCTTCCCTTCACTATTCACACTTCTGACTGTTAAAAATAAAAACACAAACACTAAACAAAATACCCACTAATTTTTGCTCTATGTTAGAATTTGATCGCTAATCTCTGCTTCATTTCATATCAAGATTATATCTTGTCACTTGTGTTTTTCTGAGTGGTGTTGATCCTCTAAATGCATTTATAAATAGTACATCTTTTCAGTATGTATGTAAAGGATTTATTAACCTTTTATCCTTTATTTCAATTAGTTTAAGCCATTACTTTTTGGTCTTACTGAAGAGAAAAAAATTCTCCATTTTCCTATAAATGTTAAAGGCCCTTTGACACTTGCATCTACTTTTTTTTTTTTTTTTTGTCACATATCTATGTCATAATGGACAAAAAGTATTGGCCAAAAATTGCAGTTTGAAGAAATTGGTGGTTTATCTGGGTTATGTAATTTAGAGGATAACTACTTCTAGTCCAGAAAAAGGGACATGTTTGATCTATTTTGAACTAAAATACTCCAAAACATGTTTAGGGATGAAATGTATGGGTAGAGATTCTTGAGCTGAAATGGAACATTGGATTTTCCAATAGTGGAACCTAGTAGTGAAATTTTTTCAGTGAAAATTATCGGGTGCTCTGCAGGAGCAGATTGCACAATTTTTTTACACATTCAGAGTGAGAAATCAGAGTGTAACACTTAGATTTGAATATTTAGAAGGCACTTTTTATTGTTTAGATACTTCCTTGCTCCTTTTGAAAACATTTAACCTGATCCATACCAGCAACATTAACCTTTTTATGTTTATGGGACTTCAGGACACATTCTACATAAATCATACATAAATCCCTGCCCTCTTCTTCAATTAATTAGATTACTTTATTTTTTTGTCAAGAAAAAAATAAGACCTTAAAAAGGGTGAAAATAGGTCTTCTCTTGTTGCTTGGTTTCATATTATAGGGCTGACAATTCTACTGTCCTACATCAAACAGACACTGTTAAATGGTTATAAAGAAATATTTGGTGGTGAACAGCTCTTGAACATATTGCTCTTGTATCAGGCTTCAGTGAACATTTTATCTCCTACAAAACTGGGACAAAGTGGTTACAGGAAGAAAAAAAAGAATGGAAATCTGCATGAATAAATAGTAAAATCAGCACTAAATATATTCTTAATCAGTCTAATAATTATTAGTTTGGTAGCTGAGAAAAAGTCAGATGAACTAATGCATGTGATTACAGCAGGATAAAAAAATAATCCAATAGAAGCATCCAGCTAGGAGAAACAATGCACTAAAATTTCAGGCATGTTATTAAGATACACAGTGCCCACAGCAAGAGAATAGGACTTGCAAGACTAATTGCTGGTGTCTAGACCATAATTTGGTTTTTAGTCCTTACAAGTTTAATCCATCCAAAAAAAGAAAATCATATATTAATGACAGGTTTAATAAAACTGGTATGGAATCAGTCCCAAACATGTTTAGATTCACAGCTTCAGCTAATTTTGCCTGATGTAAACAAAAAGGGAACACATCAGTTTAGTTCAAACCACTGGAAACTGTGGATTTTGTTTTGTCATTACACCATCAGTGCTGAAACAGTCCTTAAATGGAGTATAAATTCAATTCACACACATTTAAAGTATCTCCAGGTCTACTTTAGTGCTTTTATCCAGTTAATGGTAGAACTTAAATCCAGATATTAATTGCAATAAAAATTACACATTCCTACTTGAAGGAAAAAGAGGGATATTCTCATCCCACTGTGAATTCAGTGCTACTTCTATACAAGCAGGAAGGATTCACAATGAATTTAAATGTGGGCCAGGAGCACAGTCTCTCCTTTGCCTGTGTGGTCATATATTCAGAACACAGTAATGAGAGTTAAATTGGCTGATGAAACAAGTTCCTGGTGCCTTTATGCAGACTTAGAAATGAAAAGCGGTTAGGTAAATGATTGTGTGCTACACTACAGGGAGTATAGCTTAACAGGCTAATCAATAACATAGGAAAGCACACAACTTGCAGTTTGTTTTTGTTCTTGTGTACTTATATTTCAGTTGACTTAGTGGTCTTTTCCAATGAATGTTGAGCTTGTGATAAATCACAAGCCATTCCTTTTTAATGTCTGAAGTACTTGCCTCCTCAATTTCTAATAGATAAAACGGCCTTCTATGAATATCAAGGAAGGAGACAACTACCATCCTTTCTGTAGGACAGTGGTACATTTCAGAGTGTCTTTTTCAATACTGGATTTCCATAAACAATCTAGCTGAAGAGGGAATAAACTATTGTGGCCTTTCATGTTTACAAAATTTTACTGTATTATTTTAAAGCAATAATGATAAATTGCTTCTTCTTATTTTAGAAATTGATGAAAAGTTTTTATAATTTCATTCTAGGATAGTCAATTTAGTTCAAATTACAGACAACAACAGTGTAAGAATTCTTTTAAAAAGTTCATAAGTCCAACTCAGTTTATGCAGAAATGTTTGCACTGTTTTTATATGTAAAGGTAATTCACTTGGAAACTCCTGCAGATCTTTTTATCTGAACTGGAAAGAAATCCTTCCTTGGAGTTCCCAAATCTTTTTTTTTTTTTTTTTTTTTTTAATATAACACCTATAAAAAGTTGTTTCCTCTGATCCAGTAGAATTAGAATAAAAAAATTGTCTGTCTGGGACAAAGTCATTACTCATCATTCCACACATTTTTAGGTAATTTTCAAATATGTTATCCTTATATGCAAAAAATTTGCCTACAGAGCTCTTGCTACTTCATGAACCCATGGTATAAAATCACAGAAGCTACTTGAAGAGTTTTTTCTCTTTGGTAACTCTTAGATAGCCCAGTACTCTAATCTTGGGAGCCTAATAATTTCTCTAATAAATATTAGCAGTTTTATCTATGAGCTTCTTTAGTGTAGATTTGGATGTGAAAGTAAGTAAATTATATCAAATTATAAGACTGATTCTACCTTCTTAAATATTTGATGCCAGGTTTATGTCTCAGTGAATTGCAACAACTGCTTACCTTTTCTCAAAAATATTAACTTTTTTTCAAGCCAAAAAGATCTCTTGTGACTCATTGGGGTTGAAGAAGTCATGCCCATTTCCTTTATCACTGTCCTGAGGTTTAATAGCTTTTAAGCTGAAAATGTTGTAATTAGAGCTCCTGAATATATCTTTTCCAATAATAGTTTAACTTAATGGCTTTCCACTTAATTATAAAATTAAAAAAAATAATAATCTACAGGAAATAAGATAAATCTTATATTGTTATTTATTTTATTATTATTTGTTAAGGATGTACTACAGTATTTATTAATAGAGTTTTCTTCTGAATATTGTTGATATAACATGGCAACAAATAATAATTTAATTTAATAGAAAGATTGGATCATGTTTTCAACTCCAGTTTTCAGTGTTTCCCTTTATGGAGAGAACAGCATTTTATTATGCATGTGCCAGAGTTTCATATGATGCTTTTTAGCTATTTTATGGCTAAATAGTCTTCCTGTTTTCATTTCAGATTTAGTTCCAGTTAGTGTTGGTAAAGGTAAGTTTGTATTAGAAGTCTACAGGGTTCAGAAATCTGGTTAATTCTACAGAATCTTAACTCAAAAAGTAACCAGAGGAGATTAGTCTTGATCAGTAACCCACTGAATATTTTCCACCATTTCTAATGTCTTCTTAAGATAGATAACTAAGAAGGCTAGAAGAATCACATTTACTTTGGCATCTTGGTAATGTGTGTTTTAAATGCTGAAACTTCTCTGATTTATTAGTTATTTATGGTGCTTGCTTACTATTCATTCCTTTTACATGTGTGGGTGTGTTAATAGATATTATTTTGCTCTGAAACAATTAGAAGTTTTGTAAGTAGAAATAATTCAATAATTTGCATAATAAAAAAAAAATCCCTCTTAAAATCACTATCTTTGTTTGCTAATTCATGTACAGGCCAGACTTCCTATAGTGTTCCTATGATTTATAGTTTTTATTGACAAAACTTCAATGAAGTCTAAATTTAGATTTCAGCCAGATAGGATAGAATTCCTCTCACTGTACCATTTGCATAGTAATTTTGCTTGGATTCAGGAAAGACAAAAATTTCCTAGAAACCTGTCATTTTTTAAAAGATCTATGACTCAATGTTTTAAGTGACTTCATGGCTGCAACAGAAGTATAAATGGTTTCATGTGTAGCAGGAAAATAAAAATGCATTACCTGGGAATAAAAATTACCTGACATTTCACTAATGCTTTCTGAAGAAATTTAAAACATGCTGCAGAAAGACAGAACTTTTTTTTTTTTTTCATGAAGGATCCCAAAACAAATGCCATCATAAGCATTGTTTATGGGATTTTTTTTAAATAAATAATTAGACAAAGATATTTCAACAGACAAATATAGTTGGTTATAGATTATTTTATGTACTTTTTGTAAGATTCTGCCTTGGAAATACCAGTATGTTTGTCGGATATATTGTTTGCCTTCCCCTTTACAGAGTTCAGACTTTGAATATGCCCTCCCTTCCAGATTTTTGTTATAACATTGTTACGCAATATTGTTGTGTAATCAAAGATTGTTGCACTTAACACATCACAGTGTCCTTTGATCTCCAAAATCAGATTGTTCCTACATAATATGCAGTTTACTGTAATAAATAAATTGCCTTCTCTCAAGGGGAGCTACGTAGAAATAACTACTCCTGGAATTAACAGAGGGCCTTGCAGAATAAATAGTAAGTTTTCATGACACTGAATTTCAGTTTACTGCACTGACATAAGTGTTGTTAAATTTTTTTCAATAATGTTGTTTAATTGGACTTAAAAATAAATTGTAAAAAAAAATTGTAAATATGTTTCCTTTCAATATTAAGCTACAAACCATCTTTCTCTGTGGATCTTGCTCTTGTAAAAACATGTCCTACATTGCCCTGCAGACTATTTAATAAACAAGCTTCAGTTACAGTCTATAAATGTTTCTAAGCAACCACAACCCACTTTAAATATGCTAGTCAATTAACTCTAGACACCCTGTTTCAGTCTTTGTCTCTGTTATTTCTTTCTGGCTTGAAACATAAAAGACAGAGAGATAGAGGGAATATTTTAAAATAATACTTTGTACTGATCAAGGGTGATGCTGTTAAGTAGCACCTCTGCAGACAAATACAGACCTTGGGCAGCCCCTGTCCAGGAGTATAGTGATATGTGTGCCCATCAATCCCTTATCAACATATAAGCCAGAGAGAACAGAAACTTAATCTGGCTAATGCCAATAGGAAAAATAAAAATAAAAAAGAAAGATGGGTGTTGGTGACTGTGGGAAGAATAGCTTCTCCTATGTTATCCAATGTTTTCATTTTGTGTTTTTTAATATTTATTTCTTTCCACATTAAAAAAATAAAACAAGCCAAGAGGAAAAAAAAGAAAAGCATATGAAAGAGTCTCCTGATTAAAAAAAACCCAGTTCTTAGACATTTTCATAAGAGAAGACTTTAAATAATGTTTTTTTTATTAAAAAAATGTAATACCAGTTGAATTTTGAACACAGAGGTATGTCTTAGTTAAATTGCCTAATCCTGTTAATCTGTTATCTTTTTTTTTATCTTCTCATAATCATAAATTCCAGTTTTTTTCTTAGAAGCGCAACACCTTTCTTACTTGGTATGTTCAGTTTTC
The DNA here is from genome assembly GCF_031753505.1 of Anomalospiza imberbis. Taxonomy (NCBI): domain Eukaryota; kingdom Metazoa; phylum Chordata; class Aves; order Passeriformes; family Viduidae; genus Anomalospiza; species Anomalospiza imberbis. The sequence goes on along the minus strand of NC_089721.1, from coordinate 34,347,298 downwards.
TTTATCATCTTTAATGCTTTTCACTCCGTATTATTGTCTGTAAACATATTAGTGAGGAATATCTGAGAAGAAAATTCTGGCTTAATTTCACTAAGTCTCTTATGGCTTTGAATATCTCCCTCCATTGAGTCCAGTAGAGAACATAGTTTGTATTTGCTGTGATTATGCATTATGACTTACCTAAGCAAAGATGAATTCTGCTGGAACTTCATACCTAACAAGTTTTTTTTCTGGACTTCTGGTATTGTCACTGTCATTTAACATAAGATTGACAGTGAAATAAACCATAAAAATTCCATAAAAACGGGGGCTAGAGAGAGGCTAAAGTGTGTGTCTGGTAACTTATTTAACTCCCTAGCTATATTTTTGTGTTGCTTTCCAGTTGGTATCATATTCTCTGAGCAGTACCATAAAAGCAATAATGGTCAAATTCATAATACAATAGTGCCCCTGGGGTATCAAGTAGTTAAAAAAGGAAATTTTGGGAAATGTAAGAATGGCACAATCATATAGTATTACTACCCTTAGGCATGTATTCACATGACTGCTGCTTAGGGAGTTCCTGAAGCTAGAGGGATTATCAGTGTATTTACATCTCTATGGGACTTTTCTTCCTTGAGCCTATGGCATATTTTGAGTCCCAAATAACTTTCTGCAAGAAGTTTCAGATTTTCTCTACAAGCTGCATTTATTTTGAACTTTACTTCCATTTTTTCAGACTATAGTTTTAGTACTGGTATAAAATATAAATGATTGGTTTCTTCTTTTGATTTTTACACCCCTGACATTATTTCGATAAACTTCTCTATGGTTTCTTCAGTTTGTGTCTCTTCCAGGTTGAAGCATGCTAGATATGTAGTCCTTATACATTAACTGACATACTATTTTTGATCCTCCTTTTTTGTCCTACTTCTCTTCTTGCCCTCTTGCTATATTGAGCTTTTATAGTGTAACCATCACCCCCAAATTTCCTATACATTATCATACATATGTTTTATAGTATATAGAAGGTATTATAAATTGCAAAACTTCCTGTACACATATAAAATAATCACAATTTTTCTGTGATACTTTACTTGTCATGAATAATTTATCACTGGGGACTGATCTACTTCAGTTTATACCCTACCTTACTCATTAAAAAGACGGGTCAGGTCATATGTACCTATCAAACATATTACCTTATACAAAGAAGATAGAAAGAATATTAAAAGCTTGGCACCTCTTTCTCATACAGCTATACCTTGCAGAATGTTTACAAGAATCAGTGTATTGCTGTCCAGTCTTACTCAGCCTTTATAGGTAAATATTTTTCCTGATACAAAGGCTAGTGTGAGATGGTACACAAAACAGAAGGCTAGAAGTGCCCAGTACCCTTTTTAGTTGCTGTTGCTAATCATTCAATGCATTCACTAAATTTCACTAAATTTTATTCATAGCACAAGTTAGCAATCATGCTGAAGCAACCAGACTTTTTTCCAAAACTGCAAAATCTGATCAATGATCTTACCTTAGCAGGTATCTATGTATTTATTACACAGTCTACTGATTCCAGAATTATGTTCTATTTTGTGACTAGAAGAAATTTGAATTTCAAACAGGATACACTTTCCAAGATTTAATAAAAATTGCTAATTAGAAAGATATTTGTGGTTTATAACAGGAAATCCAAAACAAAATAATTTGTAGTCCTTACAGGAAAAAGAATATGATGACTTAGAAATTGAGTAGATGTGAAATCTTACTTTGAACCTTTGTAGATTTTTCTGCTGTCCACTGAATTTCTCACCTAAGGAAAAAAAAATAGGCAAAGTAAAACTTTGTGAAATTAATAATAAATTATGTAGTTAGAGAATTTACACTAAAAATTGTCACAAGTAAGTTTTACTTTTTATTTTTAATTTTGAATCCAAGTGAAGAGAACATTCTGTGCAATGAGTACTTAATGTCTAACAGAAAAAGAGTTCTATGCAATTAAAAAGTACACATACTTTCTTAGGTTTCATTCTATATAACAGTAAATCCATATAATACCAAAGACAAAATAATTATCCTTCAAATTATGACTTATAGAAACATAAACTCAGTCTTCTTCAGTGGACTGAAATAGATACTCATTTTCATTGTGGGAAGAGAAATAGAAATAAACTATAGAATCACACACTATGTTTAGATTTTTACACGCAATCAATAAATATTTTCAATTTGAAATTAAGAAGATGAAAAAACAAGAACCTAATTCAATACTTAGCTAATGCGATTGAAAAACTTAGAAACACTCCCTCTAAGAGGTCTAAAGGCAGCTCTCAAAGGGAATTGCCTCTCAGAAGGTGCTGCACTTTTCTATTAACAGACATATTTGCTTCCACAGGATCTAACAATGACAGAGGATTTGTCAAGTTCAAGACAGTGGCAGAATGTCTTCAACTTAAATTTGTGTTCTGAAGTGCAGCTGAGAATTTTAAAACTAATATTCTGTTGCTTAATTAATTGCAAAACAATCACAGAACCATTATTTACAATGGAGAAATAGAAAAGGATTTTTGTGTGGGTCGTGGTTTAGGAATGGTGCTGCCCAATTTGATGTCCCCACCGAGACTCTCCCAAACTAGACACCACTTGCTTGTTCCCCCTCGCCCTCCCACTTCCTGCTTCAGCTTGGAGTTGATGACTGGAAACACTGGAAGTGAAGATCATTGGTTGAGATAAGAACAGTTTACTAGAAACAGCAGTGAGAAAAACCAAAAAGCAACAACATTCATATTAATAAAGGAATTATACAAAAGAGAGGGTGATTCCCATTCAAAAATGCTTACAATGGACCTGGAGATAATGAACAATGGCAGATGATGCCACCGCAGTGGTTTTTGGCAGGAAGCCACACCCTTCTTTTTGGAAGCCAGAGAGAATCCCTTCCCCCCATGCACAAAATTAGGGAAATGGGTTTGCAAATAGCACAGAAAGGATCTTCCATTATTTAGAAATCTTTCCTTTGTTATGTTTTCCACAGCAGAGGATTTACTCATCCTCAATTTTCTACCAAAATTTTTATTATTTTCTTGTTCAATCTTAAAAGAACCTGGGTAGAGAGAAGAACTGTTACTTTAACAATGATTTTGTTGAACACACTTCTGAGGCAACCAAATTCTTTGAACAACTTATCTATTTCATGTATTTTGCATAGAAACCAGCAGACAGTTTTTAATATATATATATATATATATATACATATATATATATATATATATATATATATATATATATATATATATATACATTCCAGATTCTAGAAATTGAAGTAATGTTATAGGAACCTTGTCAGTATGTTGAAGCCCGTGGAGAGAAGTGAAACTGATGTTGTGTTCTTGCAGAAGGCCTTTTTATGTCCACCACAAGACAATCAGGTTTTCCTGCCTTCCCTGGCTACCTCTACTCTCACATTTTACAGGAATGAAGGAGGCTTAGGTATACGTCACCCTTCTGGACCTTTTGTTGGAACCTTGCCCTTAGCTGAGAAGCAGAGGGTAGATCCTATGCACACCATGCTGACTTATCTATCCCATATTTCGCCCACCTTGCTGGCCAAAGAAAAAAATGAGCAGAAGAAATATGGCTAAAGCTAATTTTCATTCAGCTTACAGGACCACAGCAGGAGACACAAAAATGGAAGGAAGGTAATTCAAATCTAAGCATTTGTTCTCTGTGCAGCAGATGTGTCAGGGCCCAAGAGGAGACACTGCAACAACCAACACATTTTTTTGTTCTGTTTTTCCCTTTGTACTTTCATTTTTGATGGAGACGTCTGTGCCAGGCTAAGCTCGATAGAACAGCTTTACTGTTTGTTCATTTTAATCTGGCCCTGATTCTTGCTCTGGTTCATAGATCCTGAGGATAATCTGATTTTATGTCTCCATAGTACTTTTACTGTATTTCTGAAGACACCCAAGGGAAAAGTATTCTAAACTGGTGTTAACAATTTATTATGATATATTTTATTCTCTTATATTTGGGGGAGTTTTGCTGTTTTTTAATTTTTCTTTTTAATTTTATGAAAATGCACTGGGAGGTGTTCTTAAAGACAGAACATGTAAAAGTTACTTTAAACAAAAATATTGTTTGCAAGAGTGAAAAAAGCTTTCTTGTGAATGGGGAAACCAGGAATTTTTAGACATGAGAAGAGTGAAAAAAATAACACCACATCTGAGTATTTTTTTTAATATCTTCTATTCTGGAAAGATGTCAATATGACTCTGGATTTCAATGCAGTTTCCTCCCTCTTGCACATATTTTCAGGGGCTTTGTAGCAAAATGTATAATAAACAGTAGTTCCCATTTAAAGATAAAAGAGAGGTTTTTACTCTAGGTGCTCCTTTCCTCAGTAATTTCAACAAAAGAGACAAAAACATCAACCCTCCAAATACCTCCCTCCCCCTGACCTAAAGAGAAAATTTTGAAAATACTTAGATGAATGAATAATTTTTCACATGTGAACAGTCAAAGTTCTACTGACAGGGTAAAAGACATAAATTATACATGATTTAGCTCCTTCAGTAAGCATTGAATGCAAGTGACCAACTGAGTGTTAAATATATTGAGCAAAGGAATGTCACTGTGCTCTAAGGCAATTTAGGACATTTGTTTCCAAAAACATAACAATAAATAAAACAAGTGTATTTTAAGAAGACTTGAGAGGAAAGGCATGTTTTTAGAAAAGTAAATTATATATGCTACCATTGAATAAATAAAGTATCTAGTGGACAATCAGAGGGTACAACCTTTATTTTACTTGAGAGATGAAATGTAACTAAGATAAAAGAATTGTCTGCTACTAGAAAGTTTTCTGTTCCATTTGTAAGAATATTTTAAAAACATCAGTTCAAATCTTCCTGGGGACCTCCACTGCTGAAGAGATAGGGTTTTGAATTTGCCTTTTGTTTGTCAACTTCATATGAAGTCCTTCCAGTAAATGATATAATGGTTTCCATTTCTCAGTCTTCAGTCTTTGCTTTCTCTTCTTCTCATATATCAACAATTCCCTCCCTCTCTCTAGTCAGAGGAACTACCACTTAGAAATTCTTTCTTGGCTTTAGAGCAGACTGGTGTTTCCATTACTTTCCCTTTTGAATTTTTTAAAATTATTTTTTAAAATTTTATTTCTTTTTCTTTTCCCTTATTTTAAGCCAGACACTGTCTTCAGTATCAAGGTACCTGTCCTCTTTAGCAGACCTCCTAACCCATTTTTCTTGCACCATCTTTCAATGACAGTGTTTCACAGAAAAGCTGGTATTTAAAAAAATTTCCTGAATCTTTATTATTTTTTATTTTATTTATAAATGAAAAAGCCTAAGTATGCAATTTCTCTTCAAGCAATAACTGCCACGGAAGAACTGCACCAAAGTCTGCAGCCTAGTACCAGTATTCGTTTTATCAGTTACAACTCCACTACTTTCAGTGGTATTGCACCTTTTGCCTGTTGGTCTAATTATCAGTAAAATGCTTCCTCTGAGACAAAAGTAAGGACTATAGGAACATATTTTTGTTTTTCATAATAGGTAATTATTAGGTGATCAAGCAGCTGACTTTTTTGTATTTCTGCAGAAGAAATAGCTTACTTACTGCAAATGCACAATTACACTGAGGTTTAGTACAGGATAAATGTGCTGCACATTTAGAACACAGTCTTTCTCAACAGTGATGCTATGAAACATTTATGAACACCAAAGTCTATACACATCAGCAAGCCTGCTAAAATTGAAAAGAGTTCCTTACTTATGCAAAAATAAGCAGATGCTTAAGTGTTTGCAGGAACAAGTTTTAATTTCTCTCCATGGGTATTGGAGAGATCCTTAGCACAGGAATGAACTTCAGTCAATAAAATGATTAAAAACAGTAACATACACTCCAGGGAAGTGTATCCACTCCAGAAAAATTAATTTAAGTAGTGTTAGCTGGGCTCTGATCGGTGACATGTAAAACCTTAAATCTCTTAAGATATATTGCATTATAGAACAATGTCTGCAAGTATTTTACAGCAATGACTTGTTTTCCTATCTTGTATAGGACATGTCAAGACTTTTCTACCTAATAAAGGTTACTATTTTGGTTCATTTCCTCCAGAAAATGTATTGCTCATGTTTTCCTTTTAAAAATATGTTTCCAGTCATCTCTGTTTGCTTCTACATTTTCTTATTGTGCTATTTTCTCTGACTAATTTCCGGTGTTTTGATCTTCCCCAAGTCTGGCTATCAGAAGAGAAATCTTAGAACTATTTTTGAATATCCTTTCTAATTTACAAAATTATTTGTAACTGAAGAGACATACATAAATAAATCTGTATCCTGATATATTAGTCTATCTTGACATTGCCATATTCATGATATCAACATTTCAATATTTCATTTTGACTTTGCAAACTCATTAAATGTGTTTAAAAATCTGATTTATAATATTCACCATTCTTCTGTTAGCGTAGAGAAGTCGTAGGATTGGTTCCAAATTTTCTGAATGCAATGGATGCATTTTCCTGAGCCCCAAGATGTGGTTTAAATCAGTCCACTAACTAGCACCAGAAATTAATTTAAAATACGATTTTTACTTCATATTTATTCCAGAAACCCCTGTATAAATAGTAGCTTTACAATTGTTCCATTATAAAAGCCTGAACCCTTTGTACCTGTTTTTCCCCTTGGGAATAAACTGGTCACTCATCCAATATAATTTCTTTCTAACATTTTCTTAAAAGATAGATCAATCACATTAAATTTTTAATTTGACCTCTCATTTCTGTACGTGGTGCTTGAACTTCTCTGCCATTTTACAGCACTTGCTCTTCTATTTCTTATGATAAAATACCATTTCATTGTGTGTTAGCTTGTCTTTACAGCCAAAGAAGGGATTGCAAAATACCTTTTGCTCATTTCTCATTAAAAAATTGATATGAAAAATGTTTAGCTTTGGTATTCTCAAGCTAAAATAAATGTAAAGGGCTTACAAAAAGGACAAAGGTACCAGCAGGTTCTGTGGTAATAAGACATTCTAAACTCTGACATCTATTTCTTCATGAAGAATTCCCAGTGTTAGGTTTCACAATATATTGAACACTTCTCCTGATTATCTAAATATTGTGAAATCTGAAAATATATTTATATGTGTTCATAATTTTACATGCTGCTATGAAATACATACTTGTTGTTTCATCTGGAAAACCTAACTTAATGTAGTAACATGACATTAGGACATAACCAATTATTTTAACATTCACACAGAACTACCATTCCAGAAATCTCATTCTTGTCTGATACACTGGCAAGATTTTCATGCCTCTGCCTCAAAAAGAATAGCACAGAAAAAGAATACAAATAACTGAATGATAGTAATATTGATAATAGACAGTTTATTTCACCACATATTGTCATATACTTTCTTGCCTAAGCAAGAGAAATTTTTAGGTTTTGAGATGGTTTGGGTTTTGTTTTAGTGTTGGTGGTTTTTTGTTTGTTTTTCTTTTATTGTTATTGGTTTTCATTGTGCTATAGCTTATTGTTGCTCTGAGGCTATTTTATAATCCAGAGGACCTTGTTTTTAATAAGCTGAAATTGAGTTTAGTTAAGTGGAAATACACCATGGGAAGTGAAGAAATTTCAAAACATGCCCATGACAACAATAAGAAATGTCCTCTGTGTCTAGTTGCTTAGGCAGAAAGGATATGTAGAAATAATTGCATATGCAGAAAAAATTGTATACCTTTACAATGTGCATATTGTATAAAAGATCATTTGCAGTTAAGATTTGAAACAGATCAGTGCTTCATGATGACATAAGATGAATAATATTACTTAGTGTGTGGGCAAGTCCTAAGTCACAACAATTAAGACTGATCAGCAAAACAACCAGAAAAGGCACTGTGTTTGTGGGTCAGAATGCTTATATCCCTAAAATCTCAAGCTTCATCTGAGCATGTGAAATTATTTTGTTGCTTAAAAACCCATATGGAGACTAGAAAGACTGTTTAAATAAAATTCAGTGCTAAAATTGAAAAAGGGACAAAGTTCATATCCAGTGTAGCCCACTAAACCACTGGGGGAAGGGAAAAGGAGGCAGGGGAAGAGAAGGAGAGATAGACTGTTACTGCAACTGAATAAGGAAACAGGTTGTAAAAATCAGAAGACACAAATAGAACTAGCAAGCTGTGTGATCATTCACATTGCTTGCCTTTTATTCTCCATTTTTGTCACTTGAATTCTATGGTATACATAAATACCATTTTAATTTTAGCTTAATGTTAATCACTCTCCTTAAGATTGCAAAGTGGATAATATTCCTTTAATTATTCACACATAGAGTCCAGAAGGCTCTTTAAACAAAAGTGAGAAATTTAACTATTTCAATATAGTGAGATACTTGTAGAAAACAAAATTTATACAATATGCTAACATTTAGAAGAACCACTGCCAGACAATAATCCCCACAAGATCTGCTACACTACAGATCAAATAACAGCCAAAGTGGATATTTGTCATAAGATACCTACTATGATTTTAGCTGATACCAATGGGTAAGTAAATGGAATACATATGAATAAGGATAAAATAACAGTGGAGTCTTTCTACTCCCTTCAGGGACAAATTATTTTCTCCTCAAATATTCCAGTAGAAGAATATGTAGGCCCCTATTATCAGAACAATATAAAGTCCTGCTTAGACAGGATACAAGGAGTTTGATGTATGAACACAATGATTTTTGTACATTTATAGTACTAATAAAAATTTCTGAAATAGCAGCTATATACTATTTTTTATAAAGAAGTAGAAAAATAACATTAAATTACAGCAATACTGTCTTAATTTTCATGGCTTTTAAGCTATGAAATACTGCGTAGATTTAGAGCACTGCTGTGTAATATTGAATTCTGCCATTTATCTTAAACTAGGAATAAGTGAAACATTGAATATCATTAAAGTTAATAAGGGAATCGTCTTAATTGTTCTCAAGAGGTAATTTTGAACAGGAAAAAAACCCAAAGCTGAGTTTATATTCAGAGTTGCTAGGGAATTAAATGAAATGGTTGCCAAGGTGAAATAATATATGAAAATTCCTGACATACATTATCCAAAGGTTTCTGTTGTCTGATCTTCCATTTTGACACAGTGTTTCTAGTAGGTTGAATACACATGTACAGTTGCTAAGGACTGATGCTGTTGCCAGGTGAAAATGCCCCATATTAACCTGCCACAAATATCTAAATATGTTGATAGAAGTGTGCTGATAAAAGATAGGAGAAACATGTCTCTGAAAATTGGATGATCTATTATTTCTTATCCGCGACATAACAGTGAAGTGACTTTTCTTACTCTTCGTGCACATGAACTCTAACCCATAAAAGTATCAGTAAAGTACCCAACAATAATGATGATATTATTAAATGAACATTGTGTTCTATAGAATATAAATCTTTATCAGGCATTCAATGTAACCTATAAAGTTGTTACTGAGGGGATATAACTGAAGTCAGAAAGTGCATAATTCAGACTAGCAAAGACATATGATCATTGCTTCTGGATCATGGATTCTTTCAAGCCATTCTTTCTTCTTAAATGTTTTGAACTTTGAGCAACGTTATCTCAAAGCAACTAAGAATATGCTTGAAGTAAAATGATTAAATGTATACTTTGAATGAAAATGAACAGGTGCTTTAGTTGCTGTGCATCACATAGGTAATGGGCAACTTTTTAAAATGCTGGCTAAATTGCAGGCTAATGCCTTTCTGGCAATTTGCATAGCATTGCCAATAATATTTTGTAGCATAATATTGCTTGTAAAATCTTAGTCATTTCAGGGAGCAGCTCCATGTTTATCAATCAAATAAAGAAAGGAGATCAGCAGAAGCCATTAGACAGAATTATCCACACAGGAGGGCTTGAGAAACAGTTACAGTATCCTGTCTTGGTAAAGACAAGTACAGTACACTACATACATATAATTCTAGCTTTCATTTGTCAGTCTTGAGTACAGAGCACTGACCTACACTATGCTACAGAAAAATGGATTGTATTTTATGAAATTACACAATTTCAGAAAATAGTTTACACAAGGGCAGTGCATAAATGGCAAAGTCACAGTGTTCAGCCATAGTTTTCTCCCTCTTTAGGAGAGGGTCTCTTTAGGACTCTTCCTAAAAGGCATTTAACCATCTTTTACATCTTTCAAGGCAGCTTTGTTCTTGCTTTTGTCAAGCTTTAAAAGAGACTTGTAAAAAGTCACTTAAGAGTATGATCTTTACAAACATCAGTTTGCTATTCTACCCAAACTCAGAAGTAAGTCTTGGAAGTCACAAAAGCTAAGAAAGCACATGACTGCTCTTGTGTTGTGGAAGTTTCTGTGTGCTTAGCTTTGACTGACACATCATTTTTTCTCTGGACCCCAATCTATTTTCTGCCTCACTAAACTTACAAAACTCTGCATAAATTGTTCTTCTCAGCTTGTTCTGTAATCCTGTGAATACACAGTCTTCCTGTTCATCCCTTCAGTCAGTAAGTGCCAGCTGTTGGGCCCTTGAAACAGTTTCATTTATGTGAAATAAAAAAGTGGGGAAAAAATTAATTTATCAGAAAGCTATGAAAACAACAAGAATGCGTTGAAATATTGAATCAGAATGTTTGAGTCAAGGAAAAGAAATTATTATGGTTTCCATCAATCAACATATAAATAAACTTAGACCAGATAAGTTTTACACAGAAAAATAAAACTCTGAATTATTTCAGTCTGTAAACTAATCCCTTTTTGATTGTTCTGTTGATCATGAAACAGAGGTCATGCTGAGAAATTACAAAAAAAACCACCCCTGTGGAATGAACGTAAATTAATTATCTTGATATATTCTGCCATATTGCATCTGTCAAAAATGTCCTTCTTTTTAATGGGAAACACACAACTCTCCATGCATGCCCCTATCATATTTTCACAAGTTATAAAGCCTGTGTGCATTTTCAGTAATTAGAATGGAAGTATTTGTATATTTTATCCAAAGGCCATTAATATGTAATATATTAATATATAATTAACACTGAGTAACTCATTATATGAATTACAATGTCTTCCAGGAGTCACTGCCTCCAAAGTGATAGAGAGAGAGAGAGAGAAAAAGCTGGTCTTTATGGAGATGCAATGGGAGAGAGGTTCAGCTTCACATGGATCTGAGGTCCCCCTGCAGAGCTTTGAGGTTACGTGAATACCTATGATAGAGAAGGGAATGACATTACTGGGTAATGGTGCATTAGTGTTCTTACTGATGAGCCACATACTCCTTGCCCTTTTCTGTAAGAAAGACAGCAGGTCTTGCCAACATACACATCAGCAATGGTATCTCCTGTAAAAATTCTTTACATTTGAAGACTTTGCATAGGTCAAGAACACATCAGAATTTGAGAGTCTATCATGTGGTACCTGTTTTGGTAAGAAACAATATTGTTGACAGTACTCTCTTGTACAAAAGGTGTCACCTTTCTTGTTCAGCTCAGCTTGTTTTGCCCAAGTAACAACTCTGAAGTGGAGAAGAGTGGTCCACATCTCACCTCACTATGTGTTGTCCAGCTCCTGATATCTGCTGATTGGTATGAAGAAAACTTTCTGACCTTTTTCAGGCATAGTATGTGAAACCTCAGACTTCTTCCCTATCACTACTTGTGTTTGACCTTTCACTGTTTTTCCAAGACCAGAGCCGTACCAAATCTGGTATGGCTTAAAGGGTAGCCTTATTCTTGAGAAGATCCACTTTTTCCTCACTAGTATTCTTGGAAACAGCTGATGTCTGAGAAAAGAACAGAAGTGGTGCATGTAGCTAAGGAGACTGGAGAATCCAGATTCTGAATTGCTAGGAGGAAGTGGGTAATTGATTTGGAGACTTAGGGAGTTACACATGTCCAAACAGAAGTCACATTTACAGTGTCATTTGCCAAGATTTCCCTACTACTCATAAACTGGATCACTTCAGGTAACATATTGAAATTATGGTAACATCTGGAATCTGGATATATGTGATTGTTATTTGATTTTCTAATTAATAGAGTTCAGTTGTAACTCCATACCTGCTTCTCTTGCTCTCAGAAATGATGTTCCCAAAGAGAACAATACACAGGCCTTCTGTGTTGACTTTTAGAGATCACTAGCTTGCTCATGTTTTAAACTCAAAATAATGGTAATTTACCATGAGCAAAACAAGCAAATTTAAACAGTGCTCTTCTGCTGTGTTCCTCTGTGTTTAATCTATATGTCATCCTACACTATGCCTTTGTGATATGTAAAAGAATAGGAGGCCTAGTTCAAATTAAAATTTCTGCAGTACTAGTTGGTGTGGTTGTTGTGCTAACAGTAACATTGCAATATAAGAGCTATGAATAACAATATTGCAATGAATTCAGAAGTCTGCTAAAGGAAAGTAGTAGAGATCCCTACAGATACAATACAAAGATAAAACATCTGGAATAATTTTATCTTTTGGATGATTTTAGTATTTCAGTAGAGAAATAAATTATTTACTATTGTGTATATATACTTATTACATTCACATGTAAGTTTTAATATAATTTTAGAATTCGCTGATTAGAGGGAGAAATAGAACTACTATTTAATGAAAAAATTGGTAAGAAAGAGCGACTAATAAAATAAAAACCTTTGCACCTGTTTCATTTGTTTAATGGCGAAACTTGGATGATGGGATATAAAAAGATTTAATAAAGTCTACCGATTCATTCAGAGAACTCTGAAAACATCTAGAATTCATCCAGGTAGTCAAAATCAATATGTAATGCCATAAGTGCTAAACTAATTAGGAAATTTCATAATTTTCTGAAGAGTTAACCAGACCTTCTAGTCAGGCCAGTATTGTTTTCCATGTTTTCTGGAATTGAAGTTCATGTGGAAATATGGAAACTTCCTTTCATTTCTGAGACTTGCTTCTTTGCACAGTTGTTTTTCAAGTTTCTTGCTTTTTTCTTTGGATATCCTTTGAAACTAGTCATTAAAACAAACTTAAGAAGCACTACTGATAAACTTTATAAATAACATTTTAAAACTTTACTGTACTTTGAGTTTCCTTGTTCCTACATAATATCCTATGAAGGAGAAATATGATGTATAAATCCTAAGGTTTTTCACCTTATGTTACTCACAACTACCTGATACTACTCATAAAGAACCATGTAAGTTATTGTGTTTACAAGGCAGGTTCAGAGAAATTGCTCCATTCTTATGAATGTTTTATTGAGAGTATGGAAACATTACAGTTGTGTCCTCTATTTTCAACATATAAAATCTGAAATTTCTTCCTCCCTTTTATCTGGTCTGCCTACTTTCAAGGTAATGATGGAGAAGCCCTCTTATGTTGTTAGAAGGATAACAAGGGGATATCATGGAGACAATGCTGGAGAAGTTTGTTTTTTCTTTCCTGAAAATATTATGATAATATATATAATGCTTTTTCTTCATTCTTTTGGCACAGAGTAAACCATTGAGTTCTGACAAGACAAATACCTACCTTTCAAACATATACATATCAATTGTATTTCCATACACATGAAAAATATGCATATATTATCAAATAAATCATGATACTTATGGAATGGTATATTTTCCATAGCAGGTGGAGCCAGAGTTCAGAGATCTTATTATAATCAGGGCAAAGTCACACCAAATCAACATTTTTAGACTCAATGGAAAAAAAAGAAGTAAGCAAAAATTTGTAATGCATAAATTGAAGACACTTCTGGTTTTACAAAATAAATAGTAAGTTTAACAGAGCCATCAAATATACATATTTATAATAGAAAACCAAACTTGTTACAAAAACATACAGTATTTGGGCGATCACAGGGATTTGAAGTGTTGTTTATAATTTTTTATGTCAAATGTGAAATCTAAAATGCAACTGACTTTCCAAGTAAACCTTTTTATAGGCAATATCTATGTATATAACATCTCCTGACACTGTGTTTTAATTTAAATTACTGAATAGTTTTCAATAAAAGCAACCAAAAATGTACCTTTTGCAGCATGATGATAATGAAATTGGCACAGTCACAGTGATGACATAAGCAGCAGCCATTGTTTTCTAATTTCTGTGAGTAGCGAAAACAACTAGTGTAATAAAAAGGCCATGACAGAATAATTCTAAATTTCCTGTTTTTTGGCTTTATAACTTGGTGTCATCTATTACTCCTTATCCCTGTGCTCAAATTTATGCAAATTATTTCTACTTGTAAGGAGAAAACTGTTTTTACATTGACTTGCCAGAAACCATCCTCTTTTTCTCTCATTTCCTTTTCTGCCATAGGATTTTACACTCAATTTATCAGGCAATTAAAACTTGAATCAGCCATTACATAGCAATTATGCTATAAGGGGAATATATTGCAAACAAAGGTTTGATTAACTCCTGGACATGGCAGTAAAAACTGTAGCTGGGGTCTATGTATCATCCCGATAACAAAGCGAAGGACTTATTCTTTAATTGTCCTCTCTGGCAAAGAGAGGAAAGGATTGGATGTAATGGGAACAAGGATAAAATATGAACTAGGCAACAGGTAGCCAATTTCAAATTTTGGTCAGTGAGTAAAAACAACAGCCACCTTGTATCTCTTTAATTACCATAAAGTGATTTGATCTTACCATAGTTTCTTGAGAATTCCATATATTACAGATGCTTAACTGCCACTAGCAGATATTTTTCATTCATAGCTTCAAGGCAGACCATAAACAGAATACAAGGGAAGCTTTCACTTTTAGGGAGGAATATGATCCAGATTAATTTCTTAGACAAAATGTTTGTGCTCTCATTCTGGATATATATATTAAGGAATTTCCACCTGAACAGGAGGAAGAACTTCTTAATATGCAGGTGACTGAGCACCAGAACAGTTTTCCCAGAGAGACTGTGGGGTTTCCCTCACTGGGGAGATTCTAGAAATCCTTTCTATGGAGAAATCCTTTGCCATGTGCTCTGGGATGGCTCTGCTTGAGCAGGGAGGTTGGACTAGATGACCCACTGTGGTCCCTGCCAACCTGACCCATTCTGTGATTCTGTGATACTGAAAATTTGATATCCAGGTTGGTAGTTTGGCTTTTCTTGTGATGGCCTCATCACTTTGAAAATCAACACCAGGTTTCACAGTACTGCATAACAGATATGTCATACAATGGAGCTTGGCCCTCCATGAAGTTCTCATATAACTTGTATTCATTCCATAATTCCTTTAAAGATGCTTTCCCAGCTACATGACATCTGTGTTTTGTGGATTTTGTCTGGGGTAGAGCAGATCTAGCCTAAGCACTGTTTTTTGACACAAGTTATGCAAGCGTGTTTCAGGCGAAAACTAAGTATCAGGTATTTACTCTGGTTACACAGGAAATTATACTAATATCAGACTTGACATGCCTCAAGTGCTATTTTCGTGGCTTGAGTGGAACTGTAGGCCTATTGAGAATGAAATGATAATGAAATTTCTTATCTACAAGTAAAAACCTATGCAAGTTGTACTTCTTACATTTTTTCACTAAAAGGCAGCTCTGTTCTGTGACTAGGAACAAACCCTGAGCTGTCAAGAGAATTCTTGAGCAAAGAAAGCACAGGGAGAATAGGAATGCAAAGCACAGGTCATATCATGACATGCCTCGTTGCTTAAATTCCAAACAGAATGGGCCCTGCTCTCCACTCTAAACAAATAATTGTGTCTGTCATGGCATTTTTTAAAGAGATAAGGTCTTATCCAAACCTATGAGTGGAAATGAAGACCCTTGATTGATTTCATAGCTTTACATAAATTTTCAGTGATCAATGAATACCAGAAAATAAATTTTCTATGGAGGAAGAGAACCAAGGTTGTATATGCATAGAAGAGGGAATGGAAAACGAGGGAGAAAGAAAATAGAAGAAATAATGAAACTAAAGACATGCAAAGGGAAGTAGGAAAGGGGGAGGAAGGAAAGCAAGTTTAGAGAGGGAAACTTAAAAAAGAAGGGAGAGACTTTAAAAGATTCCTAAAAGGAAAAAGAGAAAAGGAAAAAGGTGAAAGAAAGAGGGAAAATATATGAAAGAATCAAGAGAAATGGAGAAAGATAAAGTGATCAAACATTTTTTAAAGTATGATACTCCTTTACATATACATGGAAAAATAACAAACTGGGAAATCCAAGATCAAGAGAAAATTAAGAAAGAAAAGGAACATCTGCTTAACATCTGTCAAATATGTGGAGGAGATGGAGGGCACATGCATAATGTCTGCAGAAGGACCAGTTAATAGTTTTGGGGCTCATGAGATAAAGATAGAGAAAAGGTTAAAAGCTAATATACAGTATTGAAAAATGCTAATACTAGACTTCAGATATCCTATCTTAGTGTTTCTCTCTCCTTTTCTATAAAGTAATTCCTTTGTAATTCAGAGGTTGTTTCATAATTTTTCCTTCAAATTTTTTTTGCTGTGTTTTCATATTGTAGGTAGAATTCTTACTTAAAAGAATTTTATAAGGGTATAATCATTCAGAAAAGGCCTTGACACGTAAGCAATATATTTCAGATGAATCCATTTTGAAATTCCAGCTTATCTGTGTTTCAATATTTTATTTTATTCACAATTAAATTATTTTCTGAATTAGCAGGGTTATTTCTTTGCTTTAGTTGATTTCTCAGATTTATACAGGAATTGATAAAGCAATTTTCTTAATTCAGAGATGCCAGCTTGTCAGAACCTGAATCAAGGTTTTTCTTTTAAAGCTCATCTTGCATCAGGAAGTCTTCTGTGTATACAGGGATGCAATACTGTTTATTTGCTCTTTACTTCTCCCCAGAGGTACGGTGAGATACAATTGTGAGTAAATGACAAAGTGAGTTTCATCTTCTATCCTTACTCTATGGGTTTTTTTTTTAATTTTTGCATTTTTTTGTCTTAAAACTAAATAATCTCTCAAGTTACATTGTGAGTCCAACAGTTTCTAAGATTTCAATGTCATTCCAGTGTTTATTTCATTATTACTGTAACCAAATTCAGGAGGATGAAGAAGAAAATTGAAAATACATTCACTTTCCACCAAAGGAAATTTAAGCAACAGTAGTGTTTTTGGGAGTGTTTTACAGATGTCTTTCTTCCTTTAAAACTAAAGATTAGGAAGTTATACTTCTGCAGTGTAAAACTCCATGATCTGTGTTCTAAATGAAGCATTTAGGAAGTCTACAATACTATGTCTAAAGGGGGATGGTAGTTGAAATAAAGCCCTGCATAAGAAATTATATACTAAAAGCTGTCATCATGTCATTAATCCCTGAAATCAACAGTTGTCTCAAGGGCTGAAACCTAGTTTCAAATAAATCAACTAGAAAATACCTAGCACCTAAAACTCCCAGTGCCTTGTCTGATATCATAATTGTACCTAGAAATGAATAACTATGTATGTATGTGTGTATGTATGTATGTATGTATCTATCTATCTATCCATCCATCCATCCAAACTTTCTATATATGTCCTTATCTCTAATCAGCTACTGTTTTTGTATTTAAATAAGGAAATTTTCCCAAACATTCTCACATAAATGTTTAAAATGAGTGCCATGAATACCCATTTACTGTTGTTTAAGTACTCAGAGACTGACCATTTGTATGTACACCTACAATTTCAGGAAAATCCATAACCCTAAGTCTAAACACAGGCTTTCTCTTGACACTGAAACTCAGTCTGGTTATACACAGCCAAAGAACAGAATATTAGATTACTGAAAACAGTAGTTCAATTAACTTCCACAGAGATTGGGTCAGTGAAATATACTATGAAAGCAGAACAGATTTCTAGAACTTTTTGGGAAATTCCATACTATAATTTGAGACCTTAAAAAGTATCTATTCACCTCCATGTTAATCTGTAGTATTTCTGGTTCATATGTTAATAGTAAAAATTGTGTGCCAATGTTACGTACACAATTTAATTGCAGCATATAGTTGCACATAAGAAATTACAGAAATCAAGAAATGACTTGAGGAGTCCATGATGTAAATTTATGGTAAAAAACAGGAGGACTCATGCTGGCTTGATTCTGCTATCACTCGCCATGATAATAAAATTTCCCATGAGATAGTAAATGCAAAGCCTCAATTTATGCTTTCCAATAACTCACTATCAGTTGCTCTTAATTCTTGAGAAGACAAAAAAAAAAACAAAACAAAAAAAAAAAAACCAAAAAAAACCAAAAAACAAACCTGTAAATGAAAGTCAGAAGAAATTTATTGCAATTTATACTTCCTGTTATTTTTGTGTTAATGGAGTATCTGTAAGTTTGTGAAGGAAGACCAACCAGAAAGGTTTATAAAAGCAGGAGCAAGGCTGCAAACCACATGAAATATGAAAGTCCACATTTAAATACCAGAAAGGAAAGGAAAGTCTGAAGGAGGTCTTAGGAGACACAGTTTTGGGTACAACTTGATCAGATAATGAATGATCTAGATACAGATAGTTTAAGACATACAGTTTTCAAAGAACACATTCTACTATAGATTAACAATGTTAATCCAGAAAAATGAATAGTAATGCAGCAACAACTTTTTTTCTCTCCTCTTGCATGTAATTGACATGAGTGTTGATGAATATCCTGTTTTAATAATTTGGATAAATTATTTGGTTATGTGTTTGAAATGACCTAAAGAAATTAATGAATTTAGAAATTCAAATTTCATAAATTAGCTTTTGGATTTATTGCTAAATTTAATCAGAGATGTTCCTGATTTACGTAAACATACCTTCCTTCAAATGTCTATTTATAGGAATTAGAAAATCCACATACATCTGATTAAAAGTTTTCTCTACATGTACTTTTGTATTTTATTATATGCAAATTTCAACTCAGTTTTAAAAATGGAACTGACATTTTCATAATAAAGAAATTTTCACACTGCCTATGTTCACATTTCAATACTACAGTCCTATAGATTGCTGTAATGCTTTATTTTATAAGCATTAATAATCATCTCTCAGAGCATTGCCAGAAGCTGATAATATAAGTATCACTAGTGTCTGAAGGAGAAACAGCATAGTCTTTTACCAAAACCTGTCTGATAAGGTACCATTTGTTGAGGTGTGAAAATGTTTTTGAATTGAATCTTTTATGGCAGCAATAATTTTAAATATATTTCAAAAACATAATGATCTACTGCAGTAATTTTCAGTTTAAGATGTACTTGTTTCATTCAAAAAAACAGCACAGAGAGTAAAAATTACTTCTTAGCTACCTGGAGGGACAACTCTTTTTGCAGAATGAATTATCTTTTTTTTCTAATCGTTGAGACCTTAGTTTTTTTATTAATTTAAAAATAGTGTCCTCTCTATCAACTGTGTTTTAATATCAACCAAATACATTTAGAAAAATACTGCTGCATCAGGATGAGATCAACAGCACTGGATGTTTAGTCATGACATGTTTTTTCACTAGAATTACCTGTTTGCAGCAAGGCAATTCCCCCTTCACTCTTTTCTATTCTTTAAAAAACGTGGCACATATTTGCTGTATTTATAGGCATGGCAGGCAAGTTCCTTTTACTGTACATGGAAATAGTTACCTTTTTCTAGATAAAAAGGTATATATAGTGCTCATGGAAAAATTACTCATAATGAGATTGCTCATTGCTGAATTGCTGTACTTGGCCATTATGCTGCTGGCTTTCCAGGAAATGCAGAAATTCCAGTGTTTTAGGCCACTGGAAAATTTATGAACTACCTTCTGCCATTTTACTAAAAAAGGAGGGAAAACTTTTAAGCTTGTTAACAGAAACTGTTCAAAAGATGCAAGGTCACACAAAAATTAGAGCTTCTTTCCCCAAAATAGTGGATAGGATCAACATCCCAAGTAAAATTCATGTACACCAACACACTCAGCATAAGCAACAAACAAGAAGATGTAAGCCAGTGTGAATCATAAATACTATGACATAGTTGTCATCATGGAAACACAATGGAATGTCTCACAAAACTCACGTGCTACAATGGATGTCTATAAAACACTTCAGAAGGGATAGGCAAAGGAAAAGAGGTAGTGGAATAGCCCAGTATGTTAGGGACTGTCTTGATTTTCTAGATCTTAAATGATGGTGATGAAAAGGCCAAGTTCTTATGAGTACGAATCAGAGTAAAGGCTGGTAAGGCAGATACTATGGTGGAAGTCTGTTACAAAATCAGGGTGGAAAGGCAGAGAAAATGTTTCATAAGCTGATGTGAAAAATAAACGACCTCAAGTTCTGCCAGGGGAGGCTTAGATTTGATATTAGGAGAAATTTCTTTTTTGAAAGGTGTTCCAGCACTGAAACAGGCTGGCCAGAGAAGTGAATGAGTTCCCATCCCACAAGGTATTTAAAAGATGTGTAGATGT
The DNA here is from genome assembly GCF_031753505.1 of Anomalospiza imberbis. NCBI lineage: Eukaryota > Metazoa > Chordata > Aves > Passeriformes > Viduidae > Anomalospiza > Anomalospiza imberbis. Next base: position 34,326,903 of record NC_089721.1, on the reverse strand, counting down.
GGCACTTAAGGACATGGTTTAGTGACGGACTTGGTAATGATGTGTTAACAGCTTCAATAAAGAACCTTAGAAGTCTTTTCCAACCTAACAATTACATAAAATATATATTAAAATCTATTATCCCTCTGAAAAGATATACAATAAAATAACTAAGCCAAAACTTGATTGTTTCTCTTGCTATTTTTATTAGAAGAAAAAAAATTACTAAACAAATCAAGAAGCAAATTCCCCATTTTCTGATAACAAATAACACTCTGTCCCATGGTGCCCGCGGTGTCTCTCCGTGTTTTCCCGGTCTCCGGGCAGCTCTGGCACCTAGAGCAGTACCGCCTCCCTCCGGGACCCGGGATCGCCGCGTGTTTCCAGGCTCGGCTCCATGCCGCAGTCCGGGCGGGGGTGCCAGCGGATTCTTGCCACTGCGAGCGAGAGACACCAGTAAAGAGTGAAGGAACGTCCGCCTTTCCCATGCTTGGAAGGCTGAAAGTCCTTTATTGCCGCGGGGAGCTGTGCCGAGGCTCCGCAACCCGCTCCCAGCTTGCGCATGAGGAAACATGGCGTCGGGCACTCCGAGGTGCGGGATTATATCGAGGAGAGAGCGAGGAGAGCAGGGGCCCTCCCTCCCAGTGGGGGCAGGCGCCGTGGTGATGACGTGGACCACGGCACCCAACGGGGACAGGACCGGGGCAGACCCCCGACTCTGGGGCGGACGGGGGATGGGATTCGGAGTGAGGGGCACTGAACCCTCCAGGCAGAACGGGGAGTGGTCACAGGAGTGGCTCTAACAGCCAGGGACCCGGAGTGAACAGCCGCGGGGAGGGGGGAAAGGGGAACAGACACAGGGGGTGCGCAGGGGTACACAGAACACGGCTAGATAACAGATCAGAACCCCTAACCTAAACCCCAAACTGTGATGCAACAGTGCCCTTGTTGCAGAAATCAGGCAGAGCTTATAGCCATGTGGGTGTGGTTAGGCTGCTATTCTATACCTCCCACAGCACCTCTGGGGGTGTGATTTTGGGGAGAAGAAAATGGTGAATACACACAAGAAATGTGGCATTTTGTTCCTTTTGTATTTGGGAAAAGGTGCCTGCTGTGATAACACTATTGGTTCATGGGACCAGCTCTGGAGACAGAAGTCGCTCCACTGCTACCTCCCATCCTTTCCTGTTCTTCTGAGACACGCAGCAAACACAGTCAGGACATGGCTTCAAGAAAAAAAACTTTGAGAAAAAACAGTGAAGGGGAAGCAACCACAGGAAAAACAGCAACAAATGAGGTGATAGAAGCCAATCGTGAGTTGAGCCCAAGCCCCAGCAGAATGTAGCAGTCACAATTAGCAATGCCCCTGGAACCAAGCCCCAGTGGATTGGAGTGGTCTGTAAAGAGGCACCACAGTGTGACATGGACAGTATAGCTTTTGGGGGTTTGTCCATCATTGTTTTCCATTGTCATGGGCTTGGGGGTAGGGTGAATCAGCTGCAAGGAACCACTGCCATCTTGTCTTTCTCAGGGAAAGCCATGTAATGCTGGTCATGGGAGCAGCTGCCATCTTGTGTAGGTCCCAGCATCCCCATGGAGTTAAGTTGAGGGAGTGGACATCTTTTATGTTTAAAACAGCTTTTGAATGCTTTTCTTATTAATATTTCTGCTGTTACTGTGCATTTCTTATTCCATTGCTGCTTGCTTTCAATGAATTTTTATCTCAACATATAGTCTTTGCCTTCGTCCCTTTCTTATTAGAGAGGGCAGGGAGAGAGTGAGAGGAGTTTATTTGGAGTTTAATTTCCATCTCATGTTAAATTACCAACATGGTTTCTGCATCCAAGAGCTTTTACTACAAGAAAAAACTAGTTGGAATCCAAAAATAAAACTCTGATGCTTCTATATAAAATATATATATAATCTGGCTTCCAACGTGCTACTATTTGTAAGCAAAATGATGCAGATTTTGACAAAACAAGCCATAATTGTTTTTCCCGAATAATCATAGAACTAGACCTATTTGTGCTGCCCGTGCTGTGGGTCCTTGCATAGAGCTGTTGACAAAACAATTCCTAGCTGAATGAGAAATAGCTAATGTGTCTCTAAAAAAGTTTGGAAATCCTCTATCAGAGGGCTGTATTTAGTTGTTGTAGGAAGAACATGTCTGTTACATGTAGTGGGTAATGCAGAATGAAGCCTGAACCCATATATTTCATTACAACTCTTTCATACTCTACCCTATTATACAAAACCAAAGACTCAAGAAGGATCTTCAACCCAGAACTTGTTTTCTTTCTTCTTCCAAAATTTAACTCCTTTAACAAATGTTGTCATGTAATGAGTTTCCTGTTCTCCTGCTTGCATATTTGTGGAAGATGATCAGCTCCACTGGAAAATTTGTAGAGGTTTTTCCACTAAATCATGTAGGTAGAGGGCTCAACACCAAGATTTTCCAGCAAAACCTGATCTGAATCTTGCTTGGGTCTGTATTTTCTTTGTACAATTTATGGAAGTGTTTAATATTTAGCTGACGGGATAGCTTATTGTTGATATTACACATTACAAAGCAGCCCGCATAATGCTCAAATAACTTTGTGTTGTGGCAATCATACTGGTGGCGCTTCTCAGTTACCAAAAGTCACTTATACCACATTTATTTATATATAAATATTATTGCATATCTGATGAAAATAACAATTACACATGTTAATATAGTTTAATTGGCTCTGGAGCTTCGCAAACCATGATCTGGTAGACCACAAGAAAAGCAAAGCATGGGACTTGGTACTGAAGACTGGACCATACACCTTTCCACATAGTTTTACCATTTGTGGTGAGATTGGGCAGAAAGCCAGAGTGGGCTGTTGCATATTCATGATGATTTTTGCTTTTAAAAAGCTGCACATAGAATGTAGCTTTCACAAGCAATGGCTTCTTTCAGGAACTGAAACTGATTTTCACTGTTCTGTGTTAAAAGGGCCCACAGAAGTGGCATGGATCTGTAGACTGTCCTGTGCTACATCATCAGCCTTGTTACAAGTGCTTCCTTCAAGCATTCCTTGCTGAGAAATCCACCTGCATATAAGTATACCCACCCTGCAAGAGGTGGATATACTTAGCTGTCTTCTTATGTTAAATAAAATTTGCTGACTAATTCTAAATCTAATTGCAATCAATGGGTTTTCCATGTATTGTGAATGAACCTCTAAAGCAGCTTTAATCTGTTTAATTGATTATATTACTTCCAGCTGTGTCCTGATATTACCTTATACAGTCTTAGATAAAGCTGTTTTTTAAAAGAAATCATTTCAGCACGAAGCTGTCTGATAATACTTATAATCAGATTTGATTTTAATGTCTTTTAGCTAAATTCTTTCTCAACATCACCATATCTGATTAACTGAAACCACAGTTTCCTTAAAGGTAATATATTTTCAGGGACGACTGACAGAGCGATATTTACACAGCAAGACTTTCTTCTGTAGTACTGAGCTATGTTTTTTAAACTAAGATTGTACAGTCTTGAACAGCTGAATTTCATGTTGAGTAATGAAAGTAAGGTTTAGCATTTTATGGTGCATAATTTCCATAGATAGAAATAGGTAAATACTATTTATCTCATTGACTGGACAAGTGGAAATCAAACACTGTGGTCTGAATTAATTAGACTGGGAGATGGCAACATTTATGAGTCTTCAAAGCATTGCACAAAAATAATGAGCCATATTTCAGAAAATTAAATTTTATTTTGGCCTTATGTTAGACAGAAATTGGGAATACCCACTTGGATAAGTTCATCAGGAAATCACCAATGGTAGTTTCCTCTTCCCTACCAAGAGCAACATTTAGAATTAATTGAGTCTGCTGGCCTAGCAAGCAGATGTCCAATTACATCATGGAGCATGGGTCGCAGTGTATCTTCTTAAGCAAAACATGTAAATATTCAAAATGCAACATGGTGCTGATGTGAAGCTTTCATATTTACACTTAGCATCTCTTTACAAATTCACTTAAAAAGTAGCTGTGAAAATGTGGCTATTTCGCAGTGTTATTTCCAGGGACAAATACAATCCTACAAACATTCAGCAAATGTTTTGAAATCTGGCAACTACTCTTCTCTGAGGGTGTTCTCTCTTTACTTGAGAGTGTATCCCTAGGTGGTGAATAAAGAGAGATGCTTGGCTTGCTATCATATCTCTAAACACATCAGATAACTATGCCCACCAGCCTACTTGGACACAGCAGTGGGTTTGACCATCTGCTCCCAAATATGACTACAACTCAATTTTGGCTATAGAATTTGTGAGAAAAAGGCAAGGGGTACTAAGAAATACTGGGTTCAGACAGGTGCCTTGGAAATTTAGCCGCGGTAACGTGTTGTTGTAACAGTGATATGCATTCACATTTCCACAGCTCTTTGAAAGTGCACAATTTGTGTTGGCTTGGGACAGCAGAAGGCTGTCACTTCTGGTTAGTACTGCTTTCTGTAGGAGCTACTGTTCATGTGCTATGTACTCTAGACCAAAAGGCAGCAGAAAAATTCTACTTAACAGAAAATAAATATACCCCACTCTGTGATGCTACATATCATGGAAAAGATTGCAAAGGAGTCAAATTTTCATTTCCTGCTACCTTCTAGAAGAGGGCTAAGTGGATATAAGGCACAGCTGTGACCCTCCTCCATTCATTTAGTTAATCAGTAACCCTTTACAAGAGATTTTGAGAAACAGTGGATAGAGGCCACTGTTGAAGCAGTCACGCAAAAATGACGTAAAGGTCAGCTGTTGCTCTCTTTTCATTCCTTCAAGAACCATTCTGGAGGACTCTTTGCTTTTCTGACCTTCTACTAGGTACTTTTCTACAATCTGAAAATGGAGTAAAGTGGTATTCGTAAAGGTGACTTCATTAGCCATTCTCAAAATAAGAAAAATAAGGCTGGTCATTACAAGGAAACAACCTGGTGTGCATTAATAAAGGAGAGAAGGTAAAGATAGATTACCAGAATTGATTTAGACTGTTTCTCCTCAAAGTGTTTTCTCCTCTCAGATGCTTAAGTGTGCCTTGGTCCTGGTGATCACAGACATGTCATGTGGCCTGTTTGGGAAATTTATTTTTGGTTTTTTTTTCCAGTTTCTCATTGAATAAGTTTAGTTGTACTTAGTAAATAAGGTAAAACCAAATTTGAAAGATTTTGGCCCAGACTGCCTAAATGTGAACAAAACATCAAAAATCTAGATACTTGCTCAGAGTTTAGCCCAAGGAATATGTGGTTTTGAGATGCTGAACTGGAAAATTCTGTGTGACTCTGTATATATCTGTAGTCAGTCCTAACTGTTTTTTTACTCATTTCTACCACCATCAGAGAACAAAAAATACCTCCATTTTCTCAGAGGAAAGAAAATTTAAAAAGGAAGTGTGCTTTTTGAGAGAGAAGAAACCAAAGTGAAAGTTAATTCATTTTTCTATTCATCCAGATTCCTTCATTTTAACATGAAAATTTTAATGACAGAAGAGGCTTGAGACTAAATAAGCTTAAGACTAAACACCTTCAGGAAAGTTCAGAAATATGTTGTGAGGGATTAAGAAAATCAGAAGACCAGATAACTAAATAGCTGATTAGAAAAAAAGCTAAAGTGTGAGATGAAAATGCTTCCAGATAAGATGATTTTGTTACCATCTTCTACACTAAAATAAGAATATAAAAAGAAAACACAGTTGTTATATTTGTGCTTTCTTGGTGGTATAAAAGTTAAGAAAATGAAGGAATACACAAAACCAAAGCAAAAACTCATGATAACCCATTCCAAACAAATCTGTTCCCACCTAATACTGCTATGAGTGAAACCAGACAAAACATCGAACATCTTAATGACTGCAGCAAATTGCATATTTAACCTCTTCACCCTAGAAAAATTTTGTGTCTTTTTTATTTATTTAGCAAGCTTTTTGAAGTTTTTTTAATATTGCTTTAAGATTCTCATGTAATAAAGTCAACCTTTTTATTTAATATTGTGAATAAAATTCTTCTTTTAAACAAAGAATATTTTCAGTTAACAAACATACATTTACAGAAGTTGAGACACACAGGATGAGACAAGTAATACCCATCCAAATCCCATACCAAAGAAAGTTATCTTCCTTCAAGTTTTCTTCATCGGACTCAAAATATGGAACCAATTCCCTGAAAAATGTACTGAAATAAACAAAATCCAGAGGAAATCCCACTGAAACAGAAACCTCAGTAAGAATTGCCAAGATTCTGACCCAGGGACTTGACCCTCCAGCTGGGGCTCGGTCCCGTGTCATCTCTGTGCAATGCAAAGTATTCCCTTTTAGGAAAATGAACAAATAAGAAAATGACAAATTAAGTTCAATTAGAAAATGTTAGAGGAACCAGAATACTTTACAGTCTGATTTCTTGCATTTCATTTCATGCATCTTGGTTAATTTCATCACTTTTTAAAAATAACATTTATATTTTACCTTTTTAAGCACTGGGCATTTTTCTAATCTAACAGCAAGTCATTCCAGGCTGACTAACTCATTTTATTCTCTAGCATAGGCAATATATTTAATACAATGTTGCAAGGGATAAAAACATTACATTATTCTTCCCTAAAGGAATAGAATTAATTAAACTTCCTGGCTAAATTCCCCTGAAATAATGAGTGAGCTGGTTGTTACCATATTGAATCTCAAATGAAACAGAGAACAGATTTTTTTAAAAGGAGGCATTCTGCAAGGCCTATCTAAGAATTTTTGTGCAGAGCCCTCCGCCAGCTCAGTGGGCTGTCCTGGAAACTGAAATGTTGCTAAGATTTTGCAGGGGACTGTTGTCTGTGGCCAGATCTCAGAATGGCCATATGTCATACTTTCTCAAGAAGGCCTTAGGAGGCAATCCTAAACTAACTTCCTTCCTTCCTTTCCTTCCTTTTCTTCCTTTTCTTCCTTCCTTTCCTTCCTTTCCTTCCTTTCCTTCCTTTCCTTCCTTTCCTTCCTTCCTCCCTCCTTTCCTCCCTCTCTCCCTCCCTCCCTCCCTTCCTCCCTCCTTTCCTCCCTCTCTCCCTCCCTTCCTCCCTCCCTCCCTCCTTCCATTTGCTGAGACATTATGAGAGCAACTATTAAAATCTCTCACAGAGATTTAGACATGTGACATTCTTCCACAAATTTCTTTTTTTGTAGTGATGGATTTGTTTCCAGCACTTGTTTTCTGTCTTAGGCTGAGAAGCAGGGTCTGCTTGCTCTTCTTAGTGTCATCACTGCACTTTGTGAGCCCTCATATTGAGATAAATACCGACAGAAAATAAACATCACTTTTTTTTTTTTCTTTATGGACTAGTTTTAAAACCACTCACTGGATGGATATCCTCAACAGAATAAGCACTACTCTCAGTGTCACCTTCCTCCAACATCTTTCCTGAAAGTCCAAATTTTGTGCCCTCAATGGATTCACATCTCTTGCAAATTTACCCGTTGTTTAAGATAGGCATAGGCAAGATGAAGACCCCACCTGCTGGACTGCTTTTCAGCTATGGGGGCACTAACATAAGAAAGACTGGACGTGCTGAAGTGAGTCCAGAGGAGATGTGCAGAGGGCTCAAGGACCACTCCTATTAATACAGGCTGATAGACCTTGGGGGTTGTTCAGCCTGAAAAGGAAATGACTCCTGGGAGACATTGGGACACTTTCCAGCATCTGAAGGGGGCTACAAGAAAGGTGTAGATAGACTTATTACAATGACTTGTAGTGATAGGATTAAGAGGGAATCACTTTAAACTGAAAGAGGATATGTTAATATTAGATACTAGCAAGAAATTCTTTCCTGTGAAGATGGTGAGGCACTGGAACAGATTGTTGGAACAGAGAAGTTGTGAATTACCCATCCCTGGAAGTGTTCAAGGCTAGGTTGGTTGTGGCTCTGAGCAACCTGTCCTAGTGGGAGGTTTTCTGTCCATGGCAGGAGAGCTGGAATTAGATGATATTTAAGATCCCTTCCAGCCCAAACCATTCTGTTAGTCCGTGATCTGTCATACATTCAGTTAAATGACACCTTGGATTAAAATCACAGTTTTCTCTTTTGTCTTTATAGAAACTACTCAGGAGTGGTTTTTGTCTTGGATGAGGGGCAGACAATATGGTTTTATTTGTTTACTATAAATAATTTTTGTAACTGCAAATAACATCTAAAAGGCCAACACCTGTTCTGCATGTTGTAGAAGAGTGTCCTTGCAAAAGGACAAGCAAGGTCAGAAACCATATCATGAGACATTCAAGCACTATGATTGGAAGGAAAGTATTATATCTCTCCTACACAGGATTTCTGCAACTGTGCTGTGTGCAAAGCAACGCTGAATAAGACTGCAAGGTTTCCAGGCTTCCCACAGGTTATAAAATGCTGTGATTTTATGATCAAATATGCAAGACTATCAGGATTTTCAATCATGACATGAGTTGCATTTTGACCATAATTATAGATTTTTTTTTTCTCTGGTTCATCTCAAAAAGATATGTTTTATAACTATCTCTTATCAAATAAGAATGAAAACCAGCTGAGGTATTACTGCTCTGAAACCTGTGCTCTAGTGTTAATTTCCTCATGCTATTAAATTTGTATATAATTAAAAAATTAATGTATTGAAGTTTTTTTACTGCAAAACCAATGGAGCTACTAATAAAATAAAACTCTCTGGAAAAAAAATTCTATTCTTTTACAACTTTTTAACACTATTTTTCTCTTCCTAGGAAGAATCTTATGTGAGAGGAAATTCTGCTCTCAAAGTTAAAAAAGTCTACCTGGATGATCTTTTAGATTACAATAGATAAAATGTGACTGAGATTGTTGCTCTCAGTAATTTCTAACAGTATAGTAAAAATAAATTTATGTCAGATTTCATTCCCAACTTACTAGATTTCTTTTTTTTCCAGTCAATCTGTCATTGAGAGTCTGACAATATCAAAAATTAATATAATTAGGACAAAACAGAACTTCCCTTGCCAGAAAACAAGATAATTTTGCATGATATTGAGGGAGAGAAGATTGAATGTGTAAAAGGAAACAGACATACAGACATACACACATAAGTTTGGCTATTCAAGTGCCATGGTTTTAAGCCCAGATGAAAACTAAGTACCACATAGCTGCTCATTTCACCCCCACTCTCTCCCCCTCCCCCCAACTTGGTGGAATGAGGAGAAGAATCAAATAAAACTTTCATGTTGAAATAAGAAAAATTTAAATATTGAAAATAAAATACAGTAATATGGTGATTAATAATAATGATAATAATAAGGGACAAACAATTACTCAAAAAATTGCTCATCACACACTGACCCATGCCAGAACCCCAGCTCCCAAACTCTGTTCCCAAACCCAGATCAATTTCTTCCCAGTAACTGTTTATATACTGGGCATGACATTCTATGGTGTGAAATGTCATTCTGGTCACCTGCCCCAGCTGTGCTCCTTGCTGGTTTCTTTTGCTCACCTCCTCACTGGCAGAGCATGACGCAAGAAAAAATCCTTGATTTGGGATAAATATGATTTAAAAAAACCCCAAAACATCAGTGTGTTAACAACACTGTTCTCATTCTGAATCCAAAACACAGCACTATAACAGCTGCTGAGAAAAAAGTAATTCTATCCCACCCAAATCCAGGACATCCAGTCAGGTAGGAGAAGTGAATTTCACACTATCCAGAGCTAATATGTCTATACCAGTTGTGATCTGGATAATTGAGTTGCACTCATTACACTTAATTCCTTAAGTTAACAACCATATATAAGTGGACTACATTTCCAAGAAATCTTAAGACCAAATTCATTGTTCCTTGCAGAGAAAACAGTTCTCCTGTTGAAAATTGTCATGACAGCAACAGTACTGACAAATTAGGATAAGCTACTTGTCCCACACTTGGTTAAGAAAGTCCTAAGTTCTGCTACAATGACATTACCATAACATCTCAGCATCTAGGTAAATTTATTCTACAAAAAGGATATGTACCAGACAGAACAAATAATGCAGATATCAGTATGAAGTAAACAAACCTGAGACACTTCTTAGATTTTGTATTGAGAAGAGACCCAGCATTTCTTATTGCATAGTGCAAAAGCCAAATTCACTTACCTCAGTCTCCCTCTATCTCAATGGAATATTCAACTTACTGTTATGGACAGAAAGGATTTCTCTGCCAAAAGCAGATAGTTTTAAACAGTCAGGACATAAAGGAAAATCTGTCCCAGTCTTACAACTTGTCTGCTTGGCATAAATTTCTGGCAGTGAACTAGCAGTGTGATAATCACAGGTAAGAATAGAATAGTTTTCTTGTTCTACAGGTATTTATGTTTTATTTCTTACAATAATTTTACATATAGTGTATTTTTTTTCACAAGTTGCTTGCACTATTCCAAAAATATTTAGTGTCTGTTCAGATTTCTCTGTTGTTTCCATTTAAACAAAAAAATATTCAGACAGTTTGAAACAATTTGCAGCTGAGGACAATTTTAAAGTTTCTTCCAGATGGAACATATCCAGTAGAATATGCTCTAATTTAGATTTTCCTCAACACTGTCAAAATTTTGTCTGATGTTGAGTAGGAAGTTAGTATCAGTAATTATGTGTAAATATACTTATAACCTGGAGAACCAAAGCATCAGGCTAAACAGTAGCGGAGACATAAACATAGCTAAACTATCTTTCTACTTCTTTCTGGTCCTTTAGCAAATGGGGGAACTTGTATAAATTTAGGCTAAATCCAGATACAGTCATGTAATACAAATGTAGTCAAATTTCCTCCCAGACCAAATGATTGATTGTACAGGATATTAAGTATTCATTTTTTGTTTGTCTCCAGTTTCAAGCTTCTAAAACCAAACGCCTTTATTGTTGAGAATTCTTTTGTGAGGTTTGAAATCCAAAGGTGAAAAACTCAAGCTTGGATAAAACAGCGCATTCAGGAAAACAATTGTAATGAAATTCTATACCGACATACTAAAAAATACAGAATTCCTGAGTATGTTTTCTGAGGTGTCAGGATAGTTCAAAATAAACCCTGAAATAAATAAACTGTATGCTAAACTGTCTGCCAGATTTGAGAAGAGTGGGTCAGTGATGCCCAGATGGTCTTTTGCATTTCCTATGTCTGCAGTACATGAGATTTATTTGCAAAAGAGATAAAGACCTACATATGCAATCAATATACTTACACAAGGGAAGAGGCTTAGTAACATTTACAAATGCTCTATCCTGAGCAAAAACAAATCCATGGGAGAATACTGAACTTTCATATTTGCCTCCAAACCTATACTTAACACAACTAACAGAGTGCTTACATTTAAACCACTCTAAATAGATCCTAGCTGTTAATACTTTTCTTGTACAGTATTACAAGTATTTTGCCATAATATTGTGAATAAACATAGATCATGTATTAAATATAAACAAATAAAGAATGCTATAGTTAAAAATATGCTTATTCTGGATTTAGGTTCTGCTGTGGTATTAGTTGCTTGTATTGTTGTTCTCACAAGTTTGTGGGTACTGACAAGCAAGCTCAACACAGAAGTACTATTTAATACTTCTACCAAGAGGTATTTGCCCTGCCCTTCACATGTGTACATGATCAAATATTGATTTTTTTAAATTGTATGTTTTCAATTAATATTTTTGACTGTTGGTTTCATACTTTTGTCTGTTGGTTTTTGTGTAAATAAGAGTACTTGTTTTCTATTAAAAAAAATATATTAAGAAGGAAAAATTCAAATGGCTTTTCTCCTGGCTTTTAAACAACACATATCATTGATGTGATATAAGAAAATATGTAAATATATTACCCCCATCTAGTAGAATAGAATATGGAATAAGGATGATCCTTGTAGAACCCTTGCACCAAGTAACACTCCTGCACCTTGAGTCCTGCATCTTGTTTAGCTCTGAATTCCCTCACAACCCACATCACCACCAGCCCTGTTCTCTATTTCCTGCAGCCACGAATCTCAGGTCAAATTCAGAGTCTTCCTGGTGGTCTTCCTGCAAAGGCAATACAGCTACTAGCCCCATGTGACATATCTGTCATTGATTTTTCTTGTCATGAGGTGTGATTGGTGATGTACGTGCTAGAGAGCTGCTTACACTAATATTTATTTATTTATGTTTTTTTAACTTAAGTGATTGTCATATGCCTATATGGCTTATTCCTCAGTTTAGCTCTAAGTACTATTTAATCTACTACTTCCCCTACCATACCAATCTTAGGCATCTATTCTTGAAAATATATCTTTTTAGCTTGCATTTACTAACTTTAAGTAGTCTGACTGATACTTCATTTTACATGTGTTGATACTGTAACATAATCAGATTGTCTGCAACTTGTTTTCACTGTCTGAGACTCAGGAAAATGAAAATATAAACTAAAGGCCCAATTCTGCAAGCATTTACATGAGGAGCCATGTTGGAAGCAACAAAATTTACTTTGAGAAGTGCTATGACCAATTTGAAAGGCCTGCTTAAATTCTACAGACCTAGAGTATCATGAATATCAAGTACAAGAAAAATCCTGCAAAGTGTGGAAAATTTTAGTCCTCACCAAGCCTCAGTAAAATGAAGGGCACTGAATAGATACTAGTAAGTATCTATTGTTACACTGTAGATGAGGATGACATTTTGTATATTTTTAAGTGATATGTCACACATAATGATTTCAGACAATAAATTGGTAGATCAACAGAATAAAGGATTGAGTGTTCACTTGGAGATGCTAAGATTTTTATGTGAAATCTAATTATATTGCATGTGTACTCTGTATTTCAAATGTTCTGTACTGTGTTGATGTGGCAAGATTTTGGTAGTGGTGGACCTACAAGGCTAGAAGTTTTCTCCATATGCAATAAAGTCAGTGCCAGCTGTCTCCAAGATGGACTTGTTGCTGACTGTGGCTGAGGCCATCAAAGACATTGATAGTGTTGTGGAGATAAAAGATTTGACTAGGGCAAAAAACACTGCTGCACAAGAACAAATGTATCCAAAACAGAGGAGTGAGAATGTGAGAGAAGCAGCTCTGTAGACACCAAGGTCAGTGGAAAAAGAGGAGGAGAAAGTGCTCCAGGCACCAGAGCAGAGATTCCCCTGAAACCTGTGATGAGGGAGAGTGCCTGCAGCCCAGGAGGTCCATGGTGGAGAACACATCTACTTGCATCCTGTGGGCCCCATGCTGGACTAGGTGTATGCCTGAAACAGGCAGGTACCCTGTGGGTTGCTTGCACTGAAGCAGATTCCTAGCAGGGGCTGTGAATCCAAGGAGAGAGGAATCCATGCTAGAGCAGGTTTGCTGACAAGACTTGTGACTCCACAGGGGACCCATGCTGGTGCAGCCTGTTCCTGAAGGACTGCATCTTGTGGAAGGGACCCACACTGGAGCAGTTTAACATGTGCAGGAAGGGAAATTTCATGGAGGACTATCTCCCATGGGAGGGGTCTTCTAGTAGACCGGGAAGGAGTGTGAGGGGGAAGAAGAGTCAGAGACAACGTGATGAACTGACAACCTGCTTTCTCCATTCCCCAGTGCCACTTAGGGACAGAGGTACAGAATTTGGGAATGAAGTTGAGCCCATGAAGAAGAGAAGGGTGGGGGGAAGACGTTTTCAAGATATGGTTTTATTTCTCATTATCATATGCTGATCTTAAATTAAACAAATTTCCCCAAGCTGAGTCTGTTTTGCATCTGCTGGATTTTCTCTCTCTGTCCTTATGATGCCCACAAGCATTTAATTACATTTTGTCTCCCCTTTCCAGTTGAAGATGGAAATCAGAGAGGCTTTGGTGGTCACCTGGCAGCCAGCCAGGGTCAACCCACCACGTTAAAACAGTCACTTGCAAGAGGTGAATGATCAGCTAGCAGCTAGCCATTCAGCCTTCTAATTCATACATTAAAAGGGGCCCCATACCATTACATAGCCATAACACACACAGTTTCTAAGTATCATATGATGTCATACCTATCATATGTCTTTTCACAGAAATAAGCACAAAACTGTGAAATAAAAGCAAAAGGGGAGTGACTCCATAACTTTAGGTACTATTGCTTTTCAACTGTAAGTATGACAGTATTAGCTGGTTTATGATGTATGAAGTTACACACTATTTCACTTGTCTGAGTTAACGACTAAACCACGTGAGGTAACGGGTAGAGCCTACACCTGTCTCTTTTGGATACTAAAGTTTGCATATACTAAATACATATTCTGACTGTTTTCTGTGTCTTTTATTTGAGTTCCTAATGTTTAATTAAATAAAATCAGAAAATGGGGTGTTTTGAAGCAGTTAAGAACTGACTTTGCAATGATTGCAATGTTCACATTACTTTCTGCATATAGTTCTACCACAGAGATCTCTTATGTTTCCCTGATGTTCTTTTTTTTTTTTCAGAATCACTGAAAAAAAGCATTGACTCTGCCTAATCTGGTACATCAAATTATCTTTTCATTGGAGACAAAAATTTCTCCCTTTCAGTCTTCCAGGATATTAGTTTGTATTTTAGGCAGGGTAGTGAGGGGATTCCCTTCAGCAAAAAAATTTGAAGGGAAGACAGTTTGCTTTTGAATTTGGCCTCTCTGCACTTTAGTGCACACTGACTGTCCAGTGCATATATCAATTTAGAGTGGGACAGTAATCTATCACAGCAGTCTTCATATGTCACATTCTACCCTACTGCCAATCCACCACATAATTTCCTTCTTCCTCCTCCCTTCTAATGATTTGCTGTTAGGAAAAGCATTATACACACACCACACCCCTCTAGCCACCCCTCTAGCCATCCCCCCGCACCCCCAGCAAATTTTCTGGTGGCATCTGGGCATGCAGAAGAGGCCCATATGGAACATTCAACAGTCTCTTCTAACCCAGCTTCTTAGAAAATGTGCCTGGACTTCAGATGTGGAGTTTGATGAATATATGCCCTGCTACAAGGTCCAGCTTGAGAACGCCAGTGCTGGGAAAAACACGTGCTAAAACCACTAAAAAGTAGGATCTTGCAATAGCCTCCAAATGCACTAACCCACAGTCAATGTTGTGGATAGCTCATTTCACCATTTCCCTGACAAAACACCACAACAGAGCCAGTGGAACAATCCAGGAGTAGGATAGGACATAGCACAGGACCTGGAAACCAGAGTACGGATGCATACATCGGTTCAACAACAAAGGTCTGCTGCCTGTTACATTGAAGGCCCATATCTTCATAGATTAAAAACAGTAAGTGTGAATTTCATGTAGCAAAATTATGGATCCGTAAAATATGGAAATATAAAGTCCTAACTTCAGATTTTTTACTGTTAAAAGACAGAATTACCTAAACTTTTATATAGGCCATTAATCTAGTTATTCTTTCTCGTGAGATTAATACCCTGGGATATAAACATATTTTCTGTTGGACATCTCTTTTCTGCAGATACACAAAGTGCTAAAAGTTCATAATTTAGAGTATCCTTCCTGAATTGTGTTCAGATTAAGTCTGAAATGATGGTTAGTCCTGGAACTGTCCTGGAAACATACTTAAAATAGAGGTATACAGAGCCATATCTCTAACATGCTGACTATTGGGTACTGTTTAAAAAAATGGCCCAATGATAAATTAACCAAAAGAAAAGTAAGGAAGTGAACAGTGATTCAGTTTGTTCAATAAGTAGATAAAGTGCATATCCTTAAGTTTGGAGTTTACTTTTGTCTATTATAGGCAGTGCTTCTTTCCACAGCATGGCAGAAAAATCTTCTATTAGCAGTAAAATAAGCAATTTTCATTATTTATTTCAAAACATAAATGTGCCTTAGCTGGAGATGGGAGTTAATAAGCCATTTAGACTATTAAATCTTATGCAGGCACTATATGTATGCATTTTCCAAAGTATGGTAACATTATAGTGATTACCTGGTTTTGAAAAATTATATGAAGCCTTAAGATTCATAAAAGCTTTTGGAGAGTCAACATGTCATAGAAACATGTGCATTTTATTTCACTATTACTAAGAATATTAAAAATAAAATTTAAAGATATCCCACCTTTCTTGGAAAAAAGGTCTTCTACTTTTATTAGTTCAGTGATATATCTGAAAAATGACCCTGTGTCTCTAAATAATATGCACAGATTAGGTGCAACTGTGATCACAAATACCTTTAAATTACTAAGACACAGTAACTACTTTAATTACTTTAAATTACTAAGATTTATGTATTATGCTTCCCCTTTTTTTTTTTTCTTTCTAAAGTGGATTCTTATGAGTGTAACTAATATTTCACATTGCTGAAAAGTTTTATTTTAAAGCAAATTAACCTATGATTCACTGTCAACTTTATGAATAAAATTTTTTAAAAAGACTGAAAATTTATATAAAAGTGTTTGAATTCTAAATTCTGTATAGATTTTTACCTGCACAGCATATACTGCTTCACTGAAATTGTATGTCTCCATACATTAGCATACGTAAATAAAAATCAGGATTGGTGCTATGGTGGTAGCAATAGTAAGTCTGATCATACTGTTGATTTCTGTGTTATGCTTCTAAAACATCTAACTTAGACATAACACTTTTCATGTCAGCTTAGGGAAGCTGCATCTGGCTGATTATTAGAGTCCCATAATACTGTAGTATAAAAAGGTGTAAATTTCAGTTTGCTGATTATTTTACTGGAAGGCAATGCCATATAGCACATTGAAAAATATTCCCAACCAATCTTGTTGCATTCTAGTGTGTCTATTTAAATAGAAAATTTGAGGTAAACTGAAATTAATAAAGCAATTTGTTTCAATCTCCTAGAGACAGAAGCTCTTCAAGTTACTCTCAAAATTTAGAAGATAATGAGATATTCATCAAAATGTCAAAAAGCTAACTTAAAACTAGTTATGAGACTTTTTGAAATACATCATCTTAGTTTCTCTTCTCTTGCTTTCTAATGTTGGTGTATATACATTTTCTACTAATACTACTTTCACTAAATTCCATAGTTAAGTAAATGCCATTATTGCTTCTTTTGCTGTTTCTATTTTCGAATATCCATATATATATATATAATAGGGGTAAAAAAGAAAACATATAACCTTCTGGTTCCTCCCTAATTCTATGATTCTTGTATCTGCAGCTTTCAGAAATATGAGTTAATTTTGAAAGGGCCTATAATTTAAACTCCCTAGCTGTATTTGGCCTGATTGTGACAGAGTCAATTTTCCATTTTATTTCAAAGCATCTCCTATGTATTGGAATTTTTACCTTAACTAGTACTGATAATACACTAATTTTCTAGCTTTTGCTGAGCAGCATTTGAACAGCATCAAGGATTTATCTGTTTCTTACTCTGTCCCCATAGTGAGTAGATTGTGGGTGCACATTATTTTGGGAGGGAACTGAGCAGATAATCCAAAATAACCAAAAAGATATTCCAAGCTTTATAATGTAATGGTCACCAATAAAAGGGAAAAGAGGATTTTAGCATGGCTAGCCATCTTTTGCTCAGGAACTGACTGAGTATTGGTCAGCCCATGGGAGCTGGGAGCACCTATGGATCTTCTTTTGGTTTTTTCTCTTCTTCCACTTATCCTTCACTTTTTAAAGAATAAATATTATCTATTATTAATATTTATTATATTATTTATTATTACTAATATTGATGCCTAAGTTTTCATCTTTTTATTCCTCCTTGACTCTATCTCTGTTCCACTGGATGTAGAGGGTGTGAAACCTGAGTGAGTAGCTGGTCAGCTGCCCACTGTGTTTAACTCACAACCCCAGCTCATCCATATAAGTACCTCCTCCCTCCCCTTTCTCAGTGTGCTAATTCTGCCGTTCTTCCCAACTAATTATGTATTCCAGCATAAATACTCTTCTAGTGAAAGAGCTAACTGCGGTCAGTAACCAAATATGGTGCTCATTAATACATACAGAAGAGCCTAAAGAACCAGTATGTTCAATGAAATAAAACCACATAAATTTATATTTTTATGGCATAGTAAAATGCCAAAATCTGGAAAAAAGAATTTGAATTATTATTAGTCAGCCTCATAACAAAATTTGTACTTGAATACCATTTGCTGCCTTTCTTTTTCCACCATCTAGAAAAGGGCTAGGCAAAGCTTTCCAATCCCTAACTAATGATTCTCTACAGATGTCAGTTTAGTCACTTAATTCCTGCTTAATGGACAAAACAAATTCAGAGGAAGACAAAAGAAAACTTACGTGATGATAAACTGTTAGCATACCCAAAATGGAGATGATTATTTTTTTCAGAAATAAAGTACAGAATCAAAGAACTATTACTGTTATTAATTTGCTAAAATACTTACATGAAATTATAGTCCTACACATGCTGAAGCATGCTCTATCTGAAGCTTATACACTAAGAATTAACCTGCTTTGGTTCCCATTTAACTGTTTCTCACAGAAGTTGGAAGATGAAAAAGCACATAATCTTGCACTTAATGAACTCTGAAATAGTCTGCTACTTTTTGTTCATTCTTACCCAGGTATTTATATTTCATGATGTCTTTTAGTAGGACTCATGCACAGAGAATTTAAACAGTACTTCCCCATTATCATTAATTGGACTTAACCCTGAAAATAGCCTGCGCTTTTGGTAAAAGACTAACAAGTTTTTTTATCCTCCATTCCATTTTATTGACAAGAGCCCTGAACTGTCTAAAGATGCAGTCTTGCTCTGTTAACAGAGGTTCCCTAATGGCAGAAGAGCTACAGATTGTATTGACAGCTTTTTCTCAGACAAAGACAAAGACACAAAACTAATGAAATCCTTTTCAAATCTGACACAACATTTTTACTATTTCTTGTCCTTGAAATGACACTTTAATTTACAAGAATTTACCATTCTGGTGACACCCAAATCTTAATTAGCAAGTCTACTGGGGCTAGTCTTTCAATGTGGATAGCTCACCTGTAAAAGGGAAAGGCATGTGAAGAATAAGCTTTATCAGTTGTGTGGTTGAAAATTTTTCTTGTGAAATTGTAGTGTATCTTAAGTGTTAAAGAGACAGGTATAAAAGACAACTTTTGGAATTTCAAATAAAAAAAAGGGTTTTATGTCTGTGCCTGTGTAGGCCTTAATACATGCAAGTAGTAGCCTTCAGATTCAATACATTAGTGTTAAACTGGTATTAGTGTTTTACACAGTATTAGAATAAGGATTCCTTGAAGACCTGCCCTTAGAAGTCTGGAGGATGTATTTTTAAATACATCTTTCTTTGTATGTATTAGTCTGTCATGGTTCATCAGTATTGTTCCATAGGGGAAATATTGAAGTTCAAACACACCGATTTGGCACAGAATGCCTAGGGCACCTAAACAACATTGAAATCTGTATCTTGCCATTAGCAGTTTAAATATATAAGAAATTGTGCTTGAAAAACATCCCCATCAAGAATTTTTATTTGCTAATTTTCAATGTTAGTTTATCTGAATTTTTTTAATGGTAATTTAAATGAAATATCATCAGTGTTTCTGTTTCTCTCTCACTGTTCCCAGTAATGTGTAAGGACTATAGCTCACATATGCTTGACCACATATGCCTGTCACAAATATATTTAAATTTTTTACTTCCTTTTTCTTAGAGATATTTTTTTCTTCCTATAGTATCATTCTGTCTGGGTCCTATAATTTCAAAACAGTATATTAAAAAGAAAAAAAATGCAAAACAACCAGAAACTTTCCTAAATTTGAAGAGATATCTTTGTTCTACTTTTAGCTGAGCAGTTTTAAATTTGTGGATTTGTTCATTTTTCAGTTACATAGACAACATGGCTTTAATAAGGTACTCTTGAGTTAATGTACTGCACTTTTTTTTTCTTGCAATGTTTATTAGAGTACATATTGCTAAGATCAGTGAATTTCATGTGTGTTTAACAAGCGAGATGAGAAAATTGATGACAAAATTATTTTTGGCAAATAAAAGTAAAAAAAAAGTTTTTCTGCTTTTCAAAATTCTTATGTAAACATATCTGTTTGCTTATGATATTGCTTGTGGAAGTGTATAATATGGATAAATTTGGTACTAGTTAATGTTTAAATTATTTTTTTCTGGCTTTTAAGCTGTGATACATATTGGTGGATATAGCTGGACTTCAGCCTTATTTTGATGGCAGAAAACCATGGAAATCTTACTCTCTGCAAATATCAGTGGTGGTTGCACAATGTTACTTGCAACTCAGCTACTTTTTTTTCCACTCTAGTAAGGTAACTGCAGGAGAACTTCTACTTTTAAAACTAAAGATAGTTATGACTTGCTGCCTGACATTGCTTCTATTATTGTAGGATATTCTGGGAGAAGGAAAGAAAAAAGAAAAGAAGCTGTATTTTAAAGTTATCTTCCTAATTACTATTCCTCATCTTGGATATAAAAGAGCTTGATCATATACAAAGAAGAGTTTCCATAAAAGTAGCAATATTTTTAATTTGCTTCTAAAAATTAAACGTTTCTTTCCAAAAAATTCTCAAAGTAATAACTTTGTTTTGACTGATAATGCAATTACATATTTTCATGTGAAGGTGGCCTTTGTCAGAAGTCTAATACAGTTGTCTATTTCTTATTTTTTTCAATTCTCAACCTGCTATTTATATTATTGGATCAGATCCTTCATGCAATCAATTCAAACACTAAAACTTGAAAGCTGATATTTAGACACTGTGTGGGATCCTCATTTGAGAAATTATGTTTGAAAACTTTAATTTGTAAATTTCACAAAAATTAAAAATGTGATCATAGAAGTACTTTTAATACATTATTTGAATCTGCGAATACATGCATCCAGGACAATGATGCAAAAGAAATTATTTGATGTTACATTTATTCAGGAATTTGCACACTTGAACGCAAAGTCAACTATATCCCACAGAGATCATTATTTGGAACATTATCTTAGTTGCCACTTAAATTTAGTCAAATATCAAATAAAAGAGCTTCTACAAATTGCTATGAACCCCTTCTTATTCAACTACCTTGCAAGAACGTACATTTTCTTTTCTCTATGAAGCTGTCATGGTTTGACACTGGTGCGATGCCAGCGCCCCCATGAAAATGTACTTTTTTAAATAATTGCTGTGAGATGTGATCAGGAACAGAGCAGAGCAGGCCCAAGCTTAGTAACAAAGAAAAGAACTTTATTAAACTACTACTACTATAAAAACTACAAACACTAAATCCTGGATGAAGACTTTCCAAAACACCCCTCCTCCTCCCACCTAATTTCCAAACAAGCTCAACAGTGAGACACCACCCAGGATCCTGATCAAGTTGCTACCCTTCAGATATTCAAATACTCAGTTCTTCAAGGGAGACAGGAGTCTCTCCTGTGCCACAGACCCCCCAGGAAACACAATTGCCACCCTTGTGTTTCCATGTCACACATGGATACCGCCTGGAGAAAATCTGCCAGTGTGACACTCTCTTTTCCATGTCACAGTGCTCTCACCACCGTGCATGGACAGACTGCTCATAGGGCTCCTTTAAGGATGCTTTGCCATGGACCAAAAGAGACAACAGTTCAGTTTCTCATCTTGGGACTACAGTCGCCACCATTTTCCCCTGGGGCTGAGAGTCCAAGAACAGAGGTCTTCTTCTCCTCTTCTTCTTCCTTGAAGATAGAGGGCTTCTCCACACCTTCTCCAACTCTCCTCTGTTCTCTCTACTCCTCTGCTGGTAATCACTGAAACAGGTCTCTTGGCACACCAACGCACCACCCTAAGTGCAGCTTCTGTTAGGAGAATTTGGTTCAGTCTATGGCTAACAAGAAAAGTCCAGCCACAAGCCACTCCATCATCTCCTTCCAACTCAAGAATTTCCTCTTCCATCATCTCGGATTCCAGACTGTCTCTCTTCTACTTCAAATCAAGGAGGAGTAATATTTTACAAAGCCTCCATTGCTCAGGAAAGGGTTAAAAGCTCAGACTCCCTGAACGGCTGAAATCTCTGCCCAGCAGCCGATTCCCAAGGCCAAGGCTGGGCGCCTTCCCCCCCATCCTTCTCCTCCGCGCCGGCAAAGTTACAGGTGCCATCCGGACTCTCTATCTCTTCCCTCTGTGGGGGGGGATGACAAAGACATCTCCGCTTCTTTCCACCCTTCCGTCCACAGGAGCTGGCTCGGTTCCAGTCCTTCTACCCCTCAGCTCACCTCGACCAGGCCTCATGGCTCCCCCTCTCCCACCCAGCCCCATGGCTGGGCAGGGGAGATCTGCACAGCACCCTGACCAGAACCAAAGAGAGCGAGCTCTTGGGAGTTCTTGCTTTTAACCCCCTGTGTTCTCAGAGGCGTATCCCTATCTTCAGTGGTCACTTCAGGTGCCAATATCCAAACTTGACCACTGATTGGTTTGACTCAACTTCCTGAAAAAATCACTTCCATGTCAAACCATGACAGAAGCACAGGTTCTAATAAATATAAAAATTTCCCTTTCAGTTGTAAAATGTTCAGATTTGTATCTGTCAACATTTGACACTGGTGCAATGCCAGCACCCCCATGAAAAAGCAGCTTCCCAAATAATTGCTGTGAGATGTGATCAGGAACAGAGCAGAGCAGGCCCAAGCTTAATAACGAAAGAAAAAAAACTTTATTAAACTACTACTACTATAAAAAACACAGACACTAAATCCAGGATGAAGACCCTCCAAAACACCCCTCCTCCAACCCAATTTCCAAACAAAACCACAGTGAGACACCACCCAGGATTCCTGATCAAGTTGCCACCCTTCAGATAATTAATACTCAGTCCATCAAGGGAGAGAGAAGTCTCTCTTGCACCACAGACTCCCCCAGGAAACACAATTGCCACCCTTGTGTTTCCATGTCACACATGGCAACCGCCCGCAGAAAATCTGCCAGTGTGACACTCTCCTTTCCATGTCACAGTGCTCTCACCACCGTGCATGGACAGACTGCTCATAGGGCTCCTTTAAGGATGCTTTGCCATGGACCAAAAGAGACAACAGTTCAGTTTCTCATCTCGGGACTACAGTTCCCCCCATTTTTCCTCAGGGGCCAAGGGTCTCAAGAACAGAGATCATCTTCTTCCTGGAGACAGAGGGCATCACCATTCCCTCCTCAGCTTTCCTCTGTTCTCTCCATTCATGTGCTGGCAGTTGCTGAAGCCGGTCTCTTTGTTGCATCCCCCGTAAAATGCAGTTTCTATTGCAAGAGAATTTGGTTCAGTCTATGGCTAACAAGAAAAGTCCAGCCACAAACCACTTCATCATCTCCTTCCACCAAAAAATTTCCTCTTCCATCATCTCAGATCCCAGACTGTCTCTCTTCTACTTCAAATCAAGAAGGATTAATATTTTACAAAGCCTTCATTTCCCAGGAAAGTGTTAAAAGTTCAGACTCCCTGGACGGCTGAAATTTCTGCCCAGAAGCCAATTCCCAAGGCCAAGGCTGGGCACCTCCCCCCGCCCCTTTCTCCTCCCAGGGCAAATTCACAGGAGCCTTCGGACTCTCTGTCTCTTCCCTCTGGTTGGGGCGGGGTGGACAAAGGCATCTCCGCTTCTCTCCACCCTTCCGTCCACAGGAGCTGGCTCAGTTCCAGTCCTTCTACCCCTCGGCTCACCTCGACCAGGCGCATGGCTTCCCCTCCCCCGCCCAGCCCCATGGCTGGGCAGGGGAGATCTGCACTGCACTCTGACTGGAGCCAAAGAGAGAGCTCCCCTGGCAGTTCTTGCTTTTAACCCCCTGTGTTCTCAGAGGCATGTCCATACCTTCAGTGGTCATTCCAGGTGCCAATGTCCAAAACTGACCACTGATTGGTTTGACTCAACTTCCTGAAAAAAATCACTTCCATTTCAAACCACAGCAGTAGCTTGATACAGAAAGTGTGAAACTGTATTCACATAGGAAATGGATAATGTTTCTGTTTCTCTAGCATATAAATACACAGTTCCAAATTGTGAAAGATAACTACAAATGTATACATATATACATATATATATATATACACATACGTATATATATATATATATATATATACACACACAATACCATTTACAGAAATCTGATTTTCATATGTTAAGCTTAAGTGGTTTCTAACTCCTTAACCAGTTTAGCTGATTAGAAAAATCCATCTGAACTGATACAGCAGTGTATGGCCATATTTATTATTGAAAAAAATCTATAAAAACCATTTGTGATCAATAAAATTTCTGTGCTAAACCAGAAGATTCTGCCTGGTGTATCTCAGTTAGCCCTAGCTATTCTAAAGCACTGATATACACATTTTATCTGCTTGTAATATTTCTTTTTATCTTTTCCCCCAGGTGTTCAGGCTGAAGGAACAGCTATGTAAAATTTCTGCATTGAGGATTAAGTGTTATAAAGAATTGTGGGATCTTTATCAACTAAGGGTTTTATAAATTATGGGTAATGGAGCCTATAATGTAGCACTAGAGTATTTCCAAAGAACAGAAGAGACACAGTTTCAGAGGAGCTGTGAAACTAGGAAATTATGCGTGCATAGATGTGAACATGCTCTCACAAAATTAAAAATCCTGTCTCTATTTTATGTGATAAGTGCTATTGGTATTATTTGGCCTTCTCAGAATCCTATTGTAAAACCTGAGTCTAATGATGATGCAGGTAGCTCAGGTAAGGGCCATTCAAGTGACAGAGACCTGGAGCAAAAAAATTTTTACTGGGATAATGGGAAGAAAAAGAACTTGATGTTGTCATATATCTAATATGTTCAAGCTAGAGAATGTACAGAGTAATCTCACAGAGCCTAATTCCTTTTTTATTATTAATAATTTCCAGGATATTTAATTCAAATCCAAAGTGGGTGGCAAACATTCAAAGCCAAATCAGAATTCCCATGCTCCAATTCACTTGTTCACTAGTCAGTTCTTTCAGCCATGAAGAAAACCGTGGGGGCTAGAGCATCTTTTTAAGTTTTTCCCCCTTGATTTCACGGGACAATCTCTTTCAAAATATTCAGTGACTGATGACAGTGAATGGGCTCAGGGCAGTAGTCAGAATACTAATGAATGCCCTGATTATGTGGAACATAGGCTAAATGGTTCTGCATCCTGGTCTTCCTTTTATTAATTATATTGTTGGCCATTAATTTTTCCTGTTGGCATTCTAAATAGCTCTCAGAAGAGTGTCTACATTAGGCTTCTTTTATATGCATGCAAAGCAAGTAGTTTTATTGGATATTTTTAAATTATTTGTGTATCGGCCTTTGTACAGAAGAGAAAGAATTTGATGCAACAAAAAATAACTTTCTTTAGATAAATTGCTAAAATAATTTTATATCCAAGTGTGTTACAGAAAGTTTAAAAAAGACCTTACAATCAGAAAACTACTATATAATTATATAAAATTAATAAATTTAACTTACAGTTATTTTAGGGAGCTTCTAAGATCTAGCGTATTTTACAAAAAGCTTAGGATATTTAACAAAAAGCTTTCCACTTGTATGACTGAAAATTACATACATAAATCTTTAAAAATAAAGTGTTTAAGCTTTGAGGTATCATATATCTTTGCAGAACTTGTGGCAGAAATAAAGGATGACCTTTCTACTGAAAGTGTATGGTAAATGACTGTGAAAATAGAAAATTAAATTTATAAAGAAAATTAGCCTTTTCAGACCTAACTGATTCAGGTAATTTAAAAAATCCCAGCTTAGTTTATGAGTACACTTTCCATTATGTACTGTTGAAATTTGTTTAATGTTTTATTGTGGACTAAATGTAAGAGATTCTAAACCTCAATAAAACATTGATTTTTCATCAGTTTCTCATATAAAGTTAATCTTCATGATGTGCTAAATCCTCCCTGTATTAATAAAAACCAAACAATATCAGAAAGGAAACAGAGCCGTGATTCTCGTGTTTAATTATTGAAATGTTTGATTTTGAATGCTTCAGTGCTTTTTCTTTGTATTTATGTAAGATTAACATTTCGTGTATTGCAGAATTTAAATTCTACATTTTTCCCTTGAGGGAAAAAAGAAGATACTAGAAAATCAGGAGTGCTGACACCATCTTTAGATATTTGTTTTAATCTTAGTATACCATTAGAAAAAAAATTCAAGTAGAAAACTGCTTGCTAGTTTCCTAGTTGAAGGAACATTTTTACAGATGTCCACTAAATGTTTTGTCCTTTTATATGTGTAGGCTATAATGACAAACTGTAGCAAACTTAATTGCATTTAACACATGAAGATATTTCCATCAAATTATTTTCTAGCTACAATATTTTAAAATAATTCAAGACAAAAGCATTTTGAAAAATTATTTGTTTGTTATGGGACCACACAAAAATGTGTTGTGCTCCCTCTTTTTGCCTTTCTGTGCTGCAATTGACAAATAAGCAAAAGGCATTCTTTCATTTGTGCAGCCCACTCTGCAAATGTCAAGCTGTTGATCACAAGTGTTTTTGTATAATAAGGCTTTCTGTGCACCAGGAAATAGAAATGTGCATTGTTGTCAAATAAAACAGCAGTGTCAATTTTAGGACCATTCAAAAAGAAAAAAAAGATCAATGCTTGGCAAATAGAAAAGTCTGAAATTGGTAGACTTGGCTGAGGTGGGGAATGCTTTTTTTCCAAGCTTTTGAGAAGGTAATATAAACAACAGTGAGTAAACAAGAATTTAAAACTTCAGAAAATGATTGAGAGCATCCTTTTGAGGTAAAGAGTCCTTTAAAGCCTCATGATTTAGACCTTGATCTGCCTGATAACAGAGATTATAGTAACCATGTTTATTCCTTGTCAGTAATTTCTACTATTTTGTTCTTACTGGAATAAAACAAATAAAACCAGAAAGTGAGATCAACATTTTTAGTTTAACTTACTGTTATTTTCCAAGTAAAAGGACTTTACAGTCTTGTCTGTTGGTGGTAATTGGCCAGAATAAAGCCACAAACCCATATCCTACTAAAGGCAGGAAAGTATGATTAGCTATGCATTTTCTGGATCTAGCACCTAAAATGAGAACACAGAATTATTGTAATGTTGTATTAGAGGCCATAATCTGACTGTCATATCAGAAAAAGTCATTGCTAAAGAGCATTAGCTAAAAAAAGTCAGACAGTCTGCTTTCCAGTCCCTTCAGGAATGAGCTAGTGAAGAGTTTTTATAGTCATGGGACAAAAGAGCTTTTCTATGTTTTAACCTATTTAAAACTTTATAAAACAAAGAATTTCTCTTATCTTGCTCATATTTCTTCTGTTGCAAGAGGGATTAAAAGGGATATATTGTAACTGGTGACATTACAGTGTGTTTTACAAAGCCTGGAAAGGGAAACAAAGGCTACAATACTTCTCATATAGAAAAAATACAGTGGTGGTGGTAGGGGGAGGATGTGTTCCTCCATAAAAATATATTATAAGACTCCTAGTATTTAACCTGAGACCGGAGTTTGATGTGGGAGTATTTTTGGCATGAATGCAAAGTGCTGTTGTTAATATTTTCAGGTCTGAAAATTTATTTTCTTTTATTAATGTATGCAAGACAAACAGATTTCTTTCTTTCTCTGCTCTGTGAAGCTGAGCAGCACAACATTTCATTACTTGCGTGTAAATGAAACATTAGTATTAATCCCCTGGTGTTTTGACGCCTGGAGGCATATTTTCAGATTTCACTACTTCATATAGTGTTGTATTGTAAGTAATTGACTGTGGCAAGAAGTCAGTGCTCATATTGCAGAAAGTGACAATAAGACCACTGTTGCAAGTGCTTTGTCTTTCAGATTAATTGTTCTATATTTGATCAAAATAACAATTTAATGAGAAAAAAATAGGGAAAGGTAGTTTTTTAATTCTAATATCTGCAGTCAGAAAACTATATATAAGGCAACAAAGCATTTTCCATCCACTTACTATATGATCAGGAGGTCAATAGATGGTTTTGTGCACTGTCCCTGTCTGAGCAACAGCCCTAACTTAAGGCTGAATAAGGAAGGTAAGCCTGAGTTCAGCCTTAACTTGACTGAATCAGGTTACCCACAATGAAGAGATTATACCCTTGTCTCTGCTTGTAGTAAAAAGAAAGAACGTTTCCCCTTCCCTTAAATGCCCCTGCATAAAATACAACACTGAGATCAGAGAATGAAGACCATGTGAATAACAGACAAGATCCAGGAGAAAAGGACAGTGCAAATTTATTCCAACCCCACAGCAGTGTGTGGAACCAGTGATGCCCCTTCTTTGGTCCTAAAAATGGAGAGCCAGGCACAGTTAAGAAATAAAGGGTTTTTACTGTGGTATTTAATAAAGATCTTTATGATGCACTACTTTGCCAAGGTGGAATGCACTGAAACACATACACATTGTTTTATATATTGCATGTATAATTTCATAGACCTTACAAATAAACATTCAACAAACATGCTCCAATGAGAAGCTTGAATGAATAGCGTGATATTCTCCCATCCCAAGGAATTCTCCCCTGGATGGGCCTAATCTTAGTTTACAGAATGTATTTTAGAGAGGACCTTGGTTTTTCAGGACAGCATAGGGGCTTCCCAGCCCACAACTGCCTATAAGATGTTTGGTTTCTTGGCCTAACAGAATATTAGGACTATGTTACATTATGAGACTTAAAGAATTACAAATTTGCGTGCAAAGAGTACTGAGGATACATGAAAGGTATATTAAGAAAAAAAGGAAAAATCATTATGGCATCACCACTGCCACCATAAAAGCTTGTTAAGTATTAGTATTTGGAGATCCCTTACTGAGAAGCACTAAAGAACTAGTTTGCTGTCCAGATTATTTCTGTAAAGAGATTTTCTGCCTCTCAGGAGCTTGCATTAATGATATCACTGCAGTACTGTCAAGCCTGGTGAACCCTATAGGTTACCATCTGTTCTTACTGTTCCATGTATGACATGGAACAGTAAGACTATAATAATGACTGCAGGATTTAGAACTATCAGAAAGACTGTATGTCCCTTGACACAAAGTTACAAGAATCAGGAGCACATATTCTCTTCTGTCCGCCCAGTCAGAGGAAACTGTTAAAGGAGGAAGAGAAAAATTGAGCACATGGATGGCTGGCTGAGTGACTGGGGCCAAAACCAAGGTTTTGTCTTCTATGGTCATGGATTTACCTTTGAGAAGATGTGCTTGTTGGGAGCTGATAGAATTCATGTGGCCAAGTGGAAATAGAAGATCTCACTGACAAGCTTGCTAGATTTACAATGAAAAATTTAAACTAGATTTAGTGATAGAACAGGATGGAGTTTTCAATAACAGAAAGATCAAGAGCTGCTGGTGCCTTAGAAACCAACAGAGCAAAGCCTGTGAAATACCTCAGAGAAATTAAGGCTTGCTCCTCTAAAAAGATGACATGGTTGATAGAACAGCTGAAGTGCTTCTTCAGTACACATAACATGGGTAACAAGAGATGGGAGTTGTAAGCCATTGTGCTGCTACAAAGCTATGATCAAAACTCTATCACTGAAACCCAGTGGGATGAATCACATGACTAAAGCATTGGAGTCAATGGCTATTGCATTGCGGTTTGGGGTTTAGGTTAGGGGTTCTGATCTGTTAGCTAGCCGTGTTCTGTGTACCCCCACGCACTCCCCTGTGTCTGTTCCCCCCCGCAGCTGTTCACTCCGGGTCCCTGGCTGTTAGAGTCACTCCAAATTCCCATCCCCCATCCGCCCCAGAGCCCGAGGTCCGCCCCGGTCCTGTCCCCCTTGGGTGCCGTGGTCCACGTCATCGCCAGAGTGCCTGCCCCCATTGG
The DNA here is from genome assembly GCF_031753505.1 of Anomalospiza imberbis. Lineage (NCBI taxonomy): Eukaryota > Metazoa > Chordata > Aves > Passeriformes > Viduidae > Anomalospiza > Anomalospiza imberbis. The sequence goes on along the minus strand of NC_089721.1, from coordinate 34,297,191 downwards.
GTGGGAGGGTCCCTGATCTCCTCGCTCTCTCTCCAATATAATCCCGCACCTCGGAGTGCCCAAGGCTGTGTTTCCTCACACGCAAGCTGGGACCGGGTCGCAGCGCCTCGGTGCAGCTCCCTGTGGCAATAAAGGACTTTCAGCCTTACACGCATGGGGAATCTGGACGTTCCTTCACTCTTTACTGGTGTCCCTCGCTCGCAGTGGCAAGAATCCGCTGGCACCCCCGCCCGGACTGTGGCACAGAGCCGAGTCTGGAAACGCGGCGATCCCGGGTCCCGGAGGGAGGCGGTACTGCTCTAGGTGCCGGAGCTGCCGGGGGACCAGGAAAACACAGAGAGAAGCTGCGAATGGCTATAAATTGCTAAGAAGGAACAGAAAAAGAAGAAAGTGTGAGGACGGTTGCCCTCTACATAAAAGATTGGGTTGACAGCAGAGAGCTGTCTTTGGAAAATGGTGATGAATGGATTGAAGCCTTGTGGGTAAATTTAGGGCCAAGCCAGCAAAGGAAACCTTAAAGTTGGTGTTTACCATGAGACTCAATGAGAGCTAAACAGGAGAATTCTGATGAAGTGTTCTTAATTCAGCTACAGGAAGCATCACACACCCAGGCTTTGGTCCTGCTGTGGGCCTTCAATCCTAACGACAACTGCTGGAAAAGTGACACAGCAAAGTGTAAATAGCGCTGAACATTCTTGGAGTGCATTGAGAATAATTTCTTAATTCAGAAGACAGACAGGCCAACAAGGGAAGTTTACCAACCTGGATACTATAATTAGAGATGTTAAGAATAGCAACCCTTCAAATCTTCATTGATCATGTACAGGTGGAACTCAGAATCTTGTGAGATATGGGCCAGGTAAGAGTAAAGTCAAGACCTTGAATTTTAGGAGAGTGAGCTTTCAGTTGTTTAGGAAATTACAATTCAGGACCATCAAGAAATGGTTCTCAGGGATAAAAAAGCAAACCTGTCCTGGAAGGTCATTAAGGGTATTTTTTCATAAAGCACAAAAGATTTCCATTGTTTCAGCAAACAGGCAAGGATTGCATAAGATCAGAATGCCTAAATAAGGATCTCCTGACTGAAGCATGAGAGGGAAATGCAGGCAATTGGACCAGAGACGTATATACTGGAGAGAATAACAGGGTGTTCTTCCTGGCTTTAAAGGAGTGGGATTAGAAAAGGTAAAGCACAGTCAGAGAAGAATTTGGCAGGGGATGTGATGAATAAAAAGAAGGGTTTCCAAAAGGTTTATTTATCAGAAAAGAAAGATTAATGAAACCCCCTTCTTGATATATAAGTGGGAGTAGTAAGAACCATCATGGATTAGGCTGAGTTTCTCCTAAAGTTTTTTTGCCTCAGTTATTGTCACTCGTTATCACCCTTCTCACAACTCTCAAGCAACTGAACCTCAAGGCAAGGACTGGTAGAATGAAATCCCTTTGACCATAAGAGAAGATCAGGTTTGAGGCCACTTGAGGAACCTGGATCCATGGGAGCCCAAGAGATATATTCCAGGGTCCTAGTGGAAGAGCCGGCTCTAGTTGCCAAGTCATTATATTTCAGAAGTCTTATGGCTGAAATGTCCATCTCCATGACTGGCAACATCATAGAGTAAGACTTCTGGAAAACATGTTGAAACATATGGAAGATAGGTGAAGGTGACTAGAGACACCCACCATCTTAACTAATGGCAAATCATGACTAATCTAATGGTCTTCTATGATGGACTGACTGCATCAGTGAAATAGGCAAGAGTAACAAATGTAATTGAAACATGGAATGGCTTGGTTGGAAGGCACATTTAAGATCATCTATATCCAAACCCTTGCCATGGGCTAGGAACCTTCCTCTAGACTGGTTTGCTCAAACTCACATTCAACCTGGCCTTTTGGGGAACAATTCCAGGGATGGGGCATCCACAGCTTCTCTGGGCAACCTGATACAGTGCCTTACCATCCTAACAGTAAAGAATTTCTTCCAAGTGTATAGTTTAATTAGGTCACTCTAAAGACTTCTTTTTTCCAGGCTGAACAATCTCAATTCTGTTAGCCCTTCCTTATGGGAGAGTTGCTCCATCCCTCTAATCATCTTTGTGGTGAGCTGGAAGCAGCACAGTGGGTGGGGTGTCTTGTCATCTTCTTGGACCTTTTGGCAAGGTCTTTGATTCACTCCCCCACAACATTCTTATTGCTAATTTGGAAACATATGCATTTGATGGATGGATTATTAGATGGACAAGGAACTGGGTGGATGTTTGCATCCAGAGTTACTGTCAACAACTGCAAGCTTATGAGTTTTGTAAGTTAAAGACTATGATAAAACATTGTAGAATCAGAGCTGAAGAGTCAACGTTATAGGTGAGACTGTGTTGAGACTCCAAGTTAATAGAGTTTTCTCTAATTGTTACTGGTAAGGGATAAGAAAATAATAAAATATAAAAGAAATAAAGTAATTTCCTTAAAACTGTTAACTTTCTGAGACTAAACCAAGCTCAGAAGCATATAAGCACTTTTGGTTTTTGAAGTTGTATCCTAAACATCCTAAATCATACACAATTCAGATAAGACATAGAGATGTGTAGAGATGTACACTTGTGTTAGCAAGTGTATTTGATTCTGCAAAATAAGTGGAAAATGTAAATTTTCAGGAGCTGGAGGAGATCAGTAAAACAGGTAGCAGAAAATCAGCTATGCTTCCTTCATGGACTCCTGCCATTTATCAGGTTTCTATTTCAAACCTCTGATTTGTCAAAAAACTCAAAGAATTTCTTTCATTTAAAAATATTTTACACACATTGTAAAATTCAGCTTTATTTCTGAGACTTGCTTTAGGAAGAGGTATAGTCCTATTTGTTTGTTTGTTTACAAGTGGTTTGTTTATAATTTGACAGAAGATAATAATCAAGCATTCAGGAAAGTTAATACATTAGACTTAACAGAACAATGAAGATTAAGATCTTAATTAATGAGATATTCTTAGTTGTGTCTTAGTTGGGTGGTATTCAGCTTGGTTTAATGTATCACATGCTCTTAAAATTAACATGGCATAGGTAATAGATGCAAGCCATGTAACTTGACACTTCCTGGAATTTTCCATGCACTTTATGGCATCCAAAGAAATAGTAGTTTCTTAAAATGAATAAGAAGAGCAACAGTTTTAACTTCTTATACGATAATGTTCTGCAAATTGTGCACTCTTCTGAGCTAACCAAATATACTGAGCAAAGACTATGCCCAAAGAAACTTAAGTTTCTTAAGGAACAGCATATGCTTAGTAAAAAGCCACAAAAAAGAACACATTTCTAGGAATGTCACTTTTTTAACTGTACATGAAGACCACAAAGTAGGCGAAACCTTGATTCAAACTGTCAAGCAATTATCCTTCTCTAGATAAAAGACTTAATAAATGTATTTCTGATAATTAGTCCTACCATGCTTTCCACAATATTTTTAGTATTATCCCCTGTGTTTTCTCTCAGCATTCATGTGTCCCAGTACTTTCTACACAGAATGGCAGTGTCTTTAGAGAATTCATTTTCTCAGGACTCAGTTACACTTTTTTTGCTTTTTTATACAAATGATTTATCTGTCATGTATGTCTATTTTCTACCGTGACTCATATTTACAACTCATTCCAAACAACATTGTGACTTTTCACACTGTCTCTTTACTTCTGCACAAAGTTAATTTAAGATTTTAAACAGAATTAATCTTGGAAACAAATCTTCCCTTTTAGATAAAAATATACTTTTTTTTTTTAGTATAAAAATATACTATTTCAGCCTGGGGTCACTATAATACTCTATTACTTGGTCTTTCACTTATGTGTGTAACAAGTGATATATTTTGTGAATTCAAAAGCTTAAATAGAAAATTCTGGCAAAATCCCCATTTCCTACAGAAAAATACTTCAGAATTTTATCTCCAAGACATTAGAAAAAGCTGACAAATTCAGATTTCTTTAAAGAATTCAGATGATTTGTCTTTATAAAGGAGGGATGAGTTTTTTGAGGGTTTCTTTTCTCTTCTTTTTAGTTTTTTTTTTTTAATAAATTGCTTCTACCTGAGGGTATCTAAAGTTAGGAACCTAAAAAGAAACCATAGAAGAAATTGCAACAAAGACAAAGCAGACAAAATTACTGGAGAAGCGATTTTCAGAGACAAAGGATAACACTGATCATTACAAGGAAGAGCAGACTGCAAGTATGTGTAATGAATGGCAGTAAAATATATGTATATGGTCTACGCTGAAACTTACTGCTTGTTAAATAACCCTGGCATCACAAATTTGTCATTTTTAAACAACTTACTGGAACAATAAAATTGCTTTCCTTTCAGCACTTTCATGTTCCTATTTTTTTCACACAAATTTGATGGATCTTTTAATGCAAGATCATTTGCCCATGCCTTCCCCACTCCCACGTGATTACACTACCAGGAGATGCTTAAAAGCTGCTGTTGGTCTGATGGCTGCCCTTCTCTCATAGTAGTTTTTTATGGTACAATGGTCACCGTAGGAATGAACATGATGTATCATGTCGAGAGCAAACATATTGCTCTTCTTCTAGCCTAATGAAACACTTTGATGGAAGTTGAATTCATTACTTTTTTTTTCTAAGTAGTAGATGTTAGAAATTATTCCCTTCGTAGCAAGGTGTCTATGACGATAAAGTAACCTGGAAGACCTTTTTTCTCTTTAAGAGGCAAGAGTCACTCTCTGAGGCATAGAACAAAAGTTGTGAGCCTTTTTCCTTTTCTTTACTCATTCTTACCTGTGATATGCCCTGTTAAAAATGCTGGCAGACATAGCTTCCCAGATTTTGTGAACAGAGATTAGCAAAAGAGGAAATATAATTAAAAACACAACCCTAGACATTATAAAAATAGATGTAATGGTGGTTCAGTGCTTCAGATTTTCTCCACTAGCAATTTGTGTTGACATTTGTACTAGGTCACACATGCAGTGAGTTTGCTTCTTAATTTAATCTTCAGTGAACATTTGTCTATATCACAAAATCAGAATATATTTCTGCATGACTGATGAGAGTGCTGCATGCTCCTGAGAGTCCTAGGACCAGAAAAGCAAGGCTTCACAGGTCAGAAATTAAATACACTGGTAGAGCTGTGCAAGAAAGCTTATCTATCACACATGGTGTTGTACTTGCCATTGCTGTTCTGTGGTTGTTTGAGCATCCAATGCAAACTATAGTATTACTACACCATCAGCCTTCTCTGATCAAGAAATGGTTATATAAATATGTCTGTTATTTTGTTTTGTCTAGGTTCTACTATTATATCTTTGTTAATGTCTTTCAGTATGAACATTTCCCTATCTGATGAGACTCTTTGGAGTCTGGAAGAAGTAGTATCTGTTTCCATTGATACCCATAAAGTTTTCAGAAAAAAAAATATTTACAACTGGTTCTTTACTAGCAGTGCCGTCAGTGAAGTGACATGAATAAGATTCAGTCAGTTTTGACCTTTGAATCACACTTTCAGTTCAAGAAAAGAGAAACACAGATATTCAGTTGTGGCCAGATGATGAAATAAAAATAGACCCAGAAAACTTTTTTTGTTTTAAGTAAGTAATATTAGTGAATGTCAGCACAATAATTTGAGTGGTAACCCTAAATTTGCTATTTATTATATTTTACTGTATTTCTATTTTGCAGGCATAGTAAAAAAGTACAAAAAGATGCCATTTTGTAGTATTTTTAGTGCATCTTTTAAAAAAATTCTCAAAGTGAAAAAATATTTCTCAGTCTATATTGCATATGTTGTACAAGTGAAAAAATACAAATTACAGCATTGTTTTTATATTTCATCCATTATAAGTGCTTTTTAACAGCTTTCACTAGCTATGTAATTAAAAAAAAAAAAACAACAAACTTTTCCACTTCTTGACCATACGTAGTGTAAGAGTGCCAGCATTGTTCTATAGGCAAAAATAGGGTGGTCAGATCTTTCATGAGGACTCTGATGTCACATCATTCCATACAAATTTTGAACAAACTAATTTTGAAACTAGCTCTTCTCATCATTGCAGATTCATAATATATCAACACAAAAAACTGTTAAACAAAATGATATGATGGAAAAGGGAATGTTTCACCAAGTCAGATTTCTATTTCTGTTGCTTCTGTTATGTGACAAAACCCTAAGTTGATATGCAATCTACAATGATTTACAAAGCTCTCATAATACTTTAGAACTGTATAAATGCTTCTGGGGTGTCTCAAAATGATTTACTGCAATTTGTCACATTTTGAAAGTCTTCCAAAACCAACTGATGACATATACTAAAGAGCTTTCAATGAAATCTGAAATGGCTCATTTGTTATGTCAACTGGAAAGCATTAAGTGATATCTGAAAATCATTTTAAGATTTATTGAAGTGATTTAAAATATCCCTTAATGGTAATTTGGCACATTGCATAGGCAGCATTGTCATTAAGCATGATAAGCAAATAATTTCATCACATTTTAAAATTATTCCTATCATTCTGTTGTAATAGCATCACTAGTGAAATCTATCACTTTAAAAATACAATCACAGTGGAGCTAAAGACTGCTGTCAACATCAACACTGGTGAGCTGCAAACTGAAAGGGATGGATATTTTTATATATATGTATATATATATATATATATATATATATATATACACATATATGTATATATATCCATATATACATGCGCACATCAATATTGCTGAAAAGACACAGTTCAAAGAAAATTATGTTTGAAACTGCAACTCGTCACCACTTTCCAAAATCCCTGTAAAAACACCTAATTTTAAAGTCAAATGTCTTGCCTTTAAACAGTGGTGATATTACTGATCCATTAGAAATTTACTCAGTACCTTGTTACACCAAAAAAATTGGTAATTATCATCAATATGCTACCTTAAAGCCAAAAAATTGTAGCAATTGCTGCTTCTGTTATGTACAGTATGTACAGTTGGCAGCCAATTCACAGATATTCTTTCCAGCTGATGAGGATATTTTCCATTCTCTAACCATTTCTATGAGCACATTTGGGTTACAGGTTTTCATTACAGTATAAGCAGAGAAAGAACATATGTGTAAGTGCACATAGTCACACATGCCTGCACCCTTATATTTTGCATCCAACCACAGGGGGCTGTTTACAAATATAGTGTTACCTACTGAAATGGATTGCACTGTCAAACATGTTTCTAAAAGCATAAAAAGAATGCTTTCAACATGTAAAATCACGTACTCATGCAAACTGAATAAATTTTGAAGTTGTAACACAGAATCATTGCAGTACAATGTAAAGGAATCAGCCCTAGAAGTCAGTGTTAGAGTTGATAAGCAATTTTAATAATTATAAAAATAATAGAATTCAATATATTTAATAGAAAATCAATTTATGTTAATGAAATTTGGATACAATATTTTCCTGTTTTAAAAATATCCCTTCACCATCCCCTTAAATGCTGCAAATATTAGTACACACAGATTATTTTTAGCCATCATTCAGTTGGTAAAAATTCCCTGTCTTTATAACTAGAGTATATGTGCAAGCACAAAGAACTGTCTTTTCAGTTCTGACAAGAAAACATAGTCAGGCAGTTTTCAAGGGGGAAGAAAGCTTTTTAGGCACACATAATATTTTAACATCTTCTGTAAGTAACTGAACCCTGCTGAATACATGAGAGAAGTATTATATTCAATGTTCTTACCTTTTTTAATTTCTGCATTACGTAGAAACTGATCACTGATACTTATAAATACAATAGCATATTTTAATGATTCTGCTAGAAAGCTATATTAGAAACCTCTTTTCAACTAAAGAGCCTGCTTTAAAAACAAGGGATATTATAAATAAAATGGGATTCTTACTAAGTCAATGCTGCTTTTTTAAAGGTATGAAGTATAGTGTCTCCTTTAAAATTGCCAGCATTGTTTCTTCAAGAATGTTTTGATGTCATACAAGATTTTGTCTTTATAGAAATAAATGCCCTGTAATGGATTTGAAGAAAGCCCATTACTGTCACGCTTTACACTTCCATGAAGCCATATGAGAATAAAAAAGTATCTAAATCCATCTAATTAATGCCATTTCTTACTTAAATATTTTTATAGCAATAGGAAGTTTTTTTCATTGCAAAATGCATACTTTTTACATTTAAGACAGTACAATATTTGGAAAAAAAAAACCCTCTTTCCTTTAAAGCCCCAGATTCATTTAATTGCCAAAGGTTCCCTTTGTAGATCTTTTTCCTTTTAATGTTACGTAGAAAATTGATGATTCCTTTCCCACTGTATTTTATTTAAAATATCTTCATTCTTCTAAGGCTACAAGGCCCTAATTTTGATTTCTTGGCTGTACAGAAAACGTGAGATAAATAGGTAATCATGATGTGAAATTAAACTAAATATCTCGGGCACTTTCTGAAATATGCAGAGTCAAAATCTGTCTTACCACTCCCCTCCAAAAGATGCTCCCCTTTTTCTTTTTCTTTTGGTGTTATTTTCTTTGGCTGTTTTTTTTTTTTTTTTGGTGGTGGTGGTGGGGGGGGTTTTTTTTGTCATTTTTTTCCTTCAGTAATATGACACAATACTGTAAATAAAGCATACTAAATTTCTAATGCCATCAGAGTCCAACAATTCATGTAAGGGTTAAATGGGCAACTGTTTCATGTTGAGGAGGAAGAATTTCCCTATGACCATTTTCACTCTCACTTTTCTCAGCTTCTGGCAAGCCAAGCAAGCTAGAAATACAGACCTTCCCACATGAAAAACAATGCCTTCAAGAATTTCTTCAAATCTGACCTTGTTTTCATGTGAGCATTATGGTATTGAGTAATTTTATTGATAAAAAACAAAGACAGAATATTGCTGTGATCCCTGATGTGTGAACATTTGTGAATCTGCAAATTAATTTAAACTTCATGCTTCAATGAGTTTTATGCATCAGGCTTTTGAGACTTAAAATCAGTATTTCCTTATCTGCTGTTTAGATAAATGCTGATATGCAAAGCAGATTTTATAAAACAAAAATCTTGAAGCATGAATGAACAAAAGGTATATGCATCCAGAATGCTAATATTTTCATGAATTCTAAAGTTTTTGTTGCTTTAACATCTAAGTTCCAAATACTAAATCACCCCTAGTGCTGTGACAGGGTAATGTCTCAGATATTATTTCTCCTATGAGAGCTTTAAAGATATGTTAGTGACTAGTAAAATGTTACTTGATAACTTGTGTTGGCCAAAAGTGACAGATCAGATAATGTAGATGGTTACTCAGCAGGACTACTTTAAGGAGAAACAAGCAATAAATAGAAAAATATTTTTATTTTTTCCATTAAGACTTCTGGAGAATAGCATATGCAAAATGCTATGCATTTCATAAGCACTTTCCCTCTTGAGTGAAATCCTGTGTCTATATTCCTCTCAGTGTTTTGCATGAATGGTGCTCTGTCACTGATCCAAACTTTTTGAGATAGGTAAAACCTGATATCCTTGCCATTTCCTAAGTATCATTAAAAGGACACACATCTATTTTTGTAAAGAAAAAATGGAAATTGCCCATTGTTTCTCTAAATTTATTCTGTGATTTCAATTTCTATGATATTTTCTATTTTCTTTTCAAAAATTTGCAACTGTGGTGTTAAAATAACTGCTGTATTGCACAATGGATATATACATGACACTTTATGTAATCAGACTGTGATCCTTCAGGATAAAAAGTAATCACTATATCAGGATATTTGTGATCTGAAAAAAGTCAGATTTTGTAATGCCAAAAGCTCAGCTTATATAGTACAAAGCATGGTCTGTCTTCCCAGAGTAAACCTTTATTGAGACTCTCTGGCATTTTTATGGGCCTTACTGATGAACAGCCTTTGGACAGGCATGTGTTACAGTCTCATCTTCCACTATAGCTATATCATTATGTTGTTAGTTTAAAGGGAAGAGAGAAAGAACAAGGAAGAAACCACAGGAGGGAAACTCATTTTGGTAAGGACACATGAATTATGTTAAGCATGTGCACTTTACTATTATACACCCATTAAAATATCATAGAATTTTATGACTGTATTTATTTAAAAGAAAAAAATCTGAAAAAGAACTACACTGAACTACAGATAGCATAGTTTAAGGTTCTTTATATTAAAACACCAAGGGCATCTTTAGTAATTACAGTAGACTCAGCAGGCCTTGCTAGTGTATAATCATCCACAGAAGTGTATGCATTGCATGTATTATTTTCTCTAAATATAAAAATAGAGAAATACACATTAAAAAAAAAAAAAAAAAGAATAAATACATAACAAGGAATCTCATTAGGCATAGATTTGATCAGGATTTAGCCCATCTGCAATGATAGACATTTATCAGATTGGTACTTTTTCAGCTCTAGAATACTGCTTCATTGTATGTAACTGTGGAGAAGAACAACTGATTGTTTGCATTTCAGCTTTCCTTATTTTGTTTTGCTCTGATGAGTTATATGCTTTACACATATCTTTGTGTCCAGGGGACAAAGAGTTCTCACAAAATCAGTGATGTGGCTGCTTAAGAGATCTTGCCATGCGCAATGTCAATGGTCATCAACATTCAAGTGGAGGGTGGGAATAATGGAGCTCTGGGAATGCAAGGATTAAGAACTCAGCAAGACTGAGTCCCTTTTCTAGAAGAATTTAGGATACTTCAGGCAAACATCTTCAGGGTAAGCAGCCACAGCCCTTCAATTAACAGGATTTAACCTTCAGAACTTGCAAAAATTATCAAGGATTACTTTTTATTACCCTAGTCTAATGCTGAAGAACTTGTAGCAATATCTTTGGAGTGGAAGTACTGCTGGGGTACACAAGCACACTAGGTGTGATAGATGCATAATTGTATCTGTAAGCAAAATCAACATTAAAATAATTAATGAAATAATTTTGTTATTGAAATATCTTACAAAAACTTCAACATTTCTTATGATTATGAGCTTAGGAATAAAAATGAAAGGAAAAAGTATCATGTTGCATCATGGTTTGGGGTTTAGTTTAGGGGTTCTGATCTGATAGCTAGCTGTGTTCTGTGTACACCTGCACTCCCCGTGTCTGTTCCCCTTGCCCCCCGCCACCCCGCGGCTGTTCACTCCGGGTCCCTGGCTGTTAGAGCTTCTGCTGTGACTGCTCCCTGTCCTGCCCGGAGGGTTCAGTGCCCCTCACTCTGAATTCCCATCCCCCGTCTGCTCCAGAGCCTGGGGTCCTCCCCGGTCACGTCCCCGTTGGGTGCTGTGGTCCACGTCATCGCCACGGCGCCTGCCCCCATTGGGCGGGAGGGCCCCTGTTCTCCTGGCCCGGTCCCCGATATAGTCCTACGCCTCGGAGTGCCCGAGGCCGTGTTTCCTCACGCGCGAGCTGGGAACGGGTTGCGGTGCCTCAGTGCAGCTCCCCGCGACAATAAAGGACTTTCAGCCTTCCACGTGTGGGGAATCCGGATGTTCCTTCACTCTTTACTGGTGTTTCTTGCTCGTAGTGGCAAGGAATCCGCTGGCACCCCCGCCTGGACTGCGGCACGGAGCCGAGTCTGGAAACACATGGTGATCCTGGGTCCCGGAGAGAGGCAGCGCCAATCTAGGTGCTGGAGCTGCCCGGGGACCAGGAAAACAGAGAGATGCTGTGCTATCAATCATGGCATATATAGCTTTTAATTGTATTTTTCTCTGCTTTTTAATAAAATCAAAATAAATCCAAGTCCCTCCAACTTCACTCCTCCAAAACACTGCCAAATTGCAATACAGTTATTTCAATACTTTTCTTTCCATTCTAAAGGATGAGGTCACTTGGTGTAATATTGAATGTAGTAACATTAGTGCAATCATTTCTGTCTAATGGTCAGATATTAACTGAGATGGTTTTCTGATTTTTACAGGAAGCCCATTGTCGGAACCCAGAATGTCCCTTGGACACTCTTGGTTGTTCCGGGCCCAGGTCAAAAGCATTTGAGACCCTGGAATGCAGCCACAGACCCCTGTGGCTTTGAACCTGATCCATGGAACAATTTACCAACCTTGAAGGAAGAACAAGAAATCACAAAAGTTTAGATATTATAGTAGAAGTAGTCACAAAGTGAGAGGAGGAGTTTTTGAGTGCTGTACAGGGGGGTTTGGGCCTTGTACAGAGGGGTCTGAGTTTTGTACATGGGTGTCAGAAGTTCTAAGATGGAGGGACTTGGGTGTGCCCTGTCCTCTTTCCTTCTTCTTCCTAACCTCCATGTTCTTGGTGATGTTGGCATTCACAGATTGGTTTAGAGTAGAAAGTCACTGTTCAATATAGGTGATGGGCATTGGGGAAAAACTGTAAACATCTAATACGTAATATATGATATAAAAGAGGGCACCAGCGCCCTGGGAGTCAGAGTGTGCCCTTGCCTGACTGTTGAACGGACCACAGCAGGTCAGGGAGAAATCTTTTAGATAACATACAATAAACTACCTTGAGACCGGATGGCTGAAGACTACTGAGTCTTTCTTTGGAGACATGGGTTGGAGGAGAGACTTTTCCACCTTTATGGGCTCACCCAAACCAGGGGTGAGTTCCGACAGCCCATTGGCCTAGCAAGATATTTTTGATCATAAAAGAGAGGAAGAAATCCCATAAGGTTTTTTATTGTAAAAATATAAGTATAAAATCAGAGATGATGTTTTTTCCCCTTTCTTTAGTTGTAGGAAAATAATCTGTCTTTTCTTCTAGTATTCTAGTCAAGTTACATTCCCTATATCTTCGTTCCATCTAATCACCTTTGTGTTTTAATAAGAAAAGATGCCAAAACTTTTTTTTTTCTTTTACTGCTTGTCAAGATTTAATTGCTGACATCCTCAGAATTACTACTCATGCACATGGTGTAACCAAGTCATAAAACAAACCCACAAATTATCTGTTCTGTACTGTTTTACACCAAGGATGCCAAATCGGAAAACAGTCCAGAAAAAAAAGCCACCATTCTGAAACTCAGATATGTTTCTAAAGCACTTGAGAAGAATGGAGTGCAAGGCAGGCATCTATGGTACTTTCTCTCGGAAATTAATTATTGACTCTCAGAACCTTTATAAAGAAAGCAAATTCACAAAATATCTTATGCAAGATGCCTTTGTGATCCTTCTCCTTTTTTTTTTTTGGTGACTCCTCCTAATTGTCTAGCAATCTCTCAGTTTTTCCCACTAAGTGGTTATTTATGTTAGAACATATTTATGTTATGTTAGTGGTTATGTTATGTTAGAACATATGTATGTATGTTACATACATACATATGTGTGTATGTAAACATACATATTTATGTATGTTTTCTACATGGAGAATCCATTCTTTTTTAATCATCAGAAAAGGGTAGTTGTTAATTCCCCATTCCATACTGTATCAGCTTGTTTCCTAAGTCAGTGTTAGTTTTATGAATGCCAATAATAAGAAGAAATAAAATAAATTATTTATTACAAAACCAAATTGGTGAGAGGTATACTTTATTTGTACATTTGTGTATTTTCAAAATAGATATGAAAATTAAAACAAGAAGTAAAAGACCTTTGCTAGACTTAAATGTTTTCTTAGAAGTAAGAAATCATATCAGTTCAGATATAACTTTAATCAACATTTTTATTTTCTTTACAGGAGAAAGAATACCCCTAATGCTATTTTATTGCCATTATTTCAATTGAGATTTACATTTCTTAAGTTTTTTCAATGTGCAGATCAAAGTGCGTGACTTAGATGTTCATTGGTTACAGGACAGAATTATTTTAATAGCAAAGAAAAAGTAGAAAGACATCAAAATGTAAAATTAATTTTAAAAGTACCTAGAAGATTCAGCTTTTAGTTCAGCAGTGGAAACCATCTGCCTCATATTATTTTCCTTGTAGCATTGAGTATGTCTCAGAATGAATGCCTAAGGACATCTGTAGTAAGATCACTATTTATTTTATATTTCAAGTACTCTCCAAAATGTTTGAAAAACACTGCATGATAATGGATTTGAAAGTGCTAATGTATTTTAATACCTTTAATAAGGTATTAAAACTAGTGAGAAAATGATTTATTACAAAACACCATTGAAAATATGTACTTGAAAATATAGGCTCTTGAGATAAGCATATACAGCAGCTGTTGGGCCAGCTGCAACATAACACTATTTTCTCCAAGCTCTTCACAGAAGCCTAACCATACAGTCATAATTTTAACAAAACATACTCAGAAATACGTATACAGTAAAATCCCTGATTTGATGGAATATCCCCAGGACTCAACAGGAGTAAAAGACGGTTTAAAAGCATATTTGTATAGTGAACAATCTCTGTGGTGAGTGTGGTATCATATTTGACAGAACTGTGTACTTGGACTTCTATTGTGAGCTAGTCTTCATTTCTAAAAGGCAACTCTGATTAGCCTGACAAAGGATCAGCACAGTTGAAAGTGAGTGAGCCACAGTCTATTCCTGTCTACGTGTTGCCAACAGAATTGTTTATTGAATTTCAATTACAATGTCAGTCAGTTATGGTGTGTAATTTCTTCTGCTTTTGTCCCACCAGGAGAAAATGAGAGGTGTCATCAGAGCTTAAACTGAAGACAGAAGTGCATCACTAATAGCATATATGTTTTGAAAATCCTTCCCTACATATTACTGCTATTCTAATGAATGAATCCAAAATAAGTTTCAGATTCAGAAAAAAACAAAAACAAAGCAAACCAAACCATACCAAACCAAGCCAAACCACCACAGCTAAATTAATTTTAATCATATACCAACATATTTAAAAAGTCAGTAAAGGACAGTAAATGGAATTCCACACTTTTCTGTGTCAATATTTAAAGGTGAATTCCACTAAGAGAAGATAGTGGTGTGAATGCAGAGAACAGTTTTTGTGTAATGTGGGGTGTTGTGCATGCATATTCTTCAGGACTGAGAATAAAATAAGAACTAAAGAGGAGCTTGCCTTAAAATAATAATAATTATAATGGCTGTTATATATTATTTTTTACTATATATAATTTTTATTATATATAATTATAATTTTGAAAAATTCCCAGTCAGCCTATAACATTCATACAGTTATAATGTATGCTAACATAAATATTACATCAAGACCTTTTTCTGTGCTGTCTCTGTCCCGTTTCTCCAATTCTTTTGAACTATTCCAGTTTTAAGTTAATAGATGTATCTTCCTCTTCAGAGAGCCAACACATTTTGGAGGGAAAAGATCATGAGACAACAGGATAGATAAAAAAACCTGGGCAATAGGTTTTCCCTGCTCTGCTTTCTGGATGAAGAAAAAGCAGGCTGATTATATTCAGTACAGTATCACCAGAGCCAGCTAAGATTTTTTTCTCCCTCTGTGTAGAGAGAAAAATGTTGCCACTTTGCTGGCATGACTGGCTCCACTATCTTTGAAAATAAATGAGGTAGACTATATATTAGGCCTTCTGAGTTACTTGAAGCAATCCATTTTCCAATGAAAGCTTTAGTCAGGTGTACCTAAGTGTATCCAGGAAACTGGTCAATGGTAGTGATACAGAGCAGCAGCTTTTTCCACTTCAAAGTTTCTTCTTACCGGTAACAATAGGGTCTTCATAGTGACTGCTTGCAGTACAATGATAAATTAAAGAATACTTTACCACTGTTCTACCAACTAATAATAGTCATAGCAATTACAGCCATTTTTTACAATACCATTTTCTCCTTGACAAAGTGAAAACATCAGCTGCATTAAAGCAGAGACTAAAATATAAGCCTTTAACAATATTTTAAATCAGACCATAAATTTCAACAAAAAAATCTGTTCAGGATGTGTGACAATATGTATATGAAATGCTTGTGCCTGTAGACGGAATGGTTTAGCTAACTACATCAATAAGGTTTACTAAAATTAGCTACTGATTTTCTTTGCAATATGTATTAGGTTATGCAAAGTCAGAAGAGCTCCCTTCAGTGGCCAAAAAGCTTAAATTGAGACTAAAACTCAAGAAAACTTAGCTTCAGTATCTTTCTCATTTAATACCTAAACAATCTTTGTGTGATACTTTCATGATACTGAAGAGTAATAGGGTAAGTTCGTGTAAGTTTTAGCAATATGCATCTGTTTATGCAATATACACTGTTAAAAACACTTCTGGAACACATATATGCATAGGGACTAATACACAATAATAGTATGTAGCTCTTTGTAGATTGAACTCTCTCTTAGCCAGAATAAAAATGGGTCCCTAGGCTACAAACAAGTCAACGGTGGCCTGTTGCTGGCCATCAAAGGAAAGAAATCGTGGAATATGATCCTGCTTTTGGTATATGAAGAGGAGGAAGGGGGACATAAGAAGAATGGCAAGGATCAGCAACTGATTTGTGTAAACTGCAGCCTGAAGGAGGGAGATTCCATAAAGAGAGTTCCCCCACCAGTCCCAAGACAGTACACATGCTCACTAAGGGCTGGTGCTGGGGAAGTACTGGTGCTGTTGCTCTATATGTGTACTTTATATGTTGCTTTTGCTCTGGGCTAGCTATCATAAACAACCATGTCAGCATGTAACTGAGATTCATATGTATGCATAGGAAAATATATTCATACATACATACTGTTTATGCATACAGAGACAGAGAGAATAAAGGTAGAAAGGCCAGGGGTGCATAATTTGAAACTAACTGTAACTAGAGGGCCTGATATATCTATTAATCAACCTACACTATATCCAAATTAACAGTATATGGGTTAACTAGCCATGTTTCCTAGGTGGACATTTCCCTTCTTTTCCCATGCCTCCTTCTGTTTTGGGTTTTGATTAAGATAATATTGATTAAGATAAAATGAAATTAAAAATCAATACTCAAAAAAGAAAGTCTTAAACATGGTTGATCAGCAGTGGGAGGTGGAAAATTAAGAAAAATAACTCAACTGAAAACACATTCTTTTTTCAGTTATTTTAAATTTAATAGTTTTTAAATGGAATAATGGATTTTTTTTTATTCTTAAAACTGAGAATTCCTGACCCATAATATGCTAAATAAACCTCTATGCTGTTCTATATATACCAGAATCAGATGTATGTAAGAAAATATAGTGAAACAAGCTCTTTACACAGAATCTATGTAAACTGGAAGGCAGTCTCTTTGTTTAATCTGCTATATGGCCAATGTTTAATGTAAAATTTGATCTATATATTTTAAAAGGTTGTTAGGCACCAAAGATGGACAGAAGCCATATAATGTCTTCAACATAGACATAAAATAGAGAGATCATCTAAATATTTATTTGAGTTTTTTCCATCCTTGGATACTGCACAAAAGTTAGGAAGAACTAAGACTGGTTGTGTTAGAGCTAAATGTTTTTTAAAGGTCTGGTTTTTAAAGGTATAAGAATATGAGAATATGGGAATTCAGGCCTTTAGAAAGACTGATTTATGGTTTCTTATGCCAGGGACCAATCATTTTCATGCCTTATTATGGTAGCATTATGAAATTTGTTATATGTTCATAAAAGAGAACTTTTTGTAGACCGAGTTGGGGTAGCATTGCTGTTGCATAGTGTTTCCATCAGATAATATGATTAAACTAAGATATGTGGAAATTACAGTTTAGTTTACCAGAAGGAAACTGCTTTTAACTGGGACAGTGTTTTCCAGGCTCTCATCCAGCTCCTCTGAAAAGGTATTGGCTCCAGCTGCTGAGCTAAAAGCTGAGAGCTGAGACATGAACAGCTGCAGAAGCAACTTCATGCACAAGCATCCTGAAAGGTACTGATAAAGTAACCAATTTCTGTGTAATAAAAGCATGATAACAAGCCAGCAGGATGCAAACAGATACTTTTTTTTTTTTTTTGTCAGTTGGAGTTTATGTGGGCTTGATTACCCTATCAGTAAGGACTGAGATAGCCTTACTCCACTCTCATATGCAAAATGCTACGGATCCTGTATTTTTTTTAATCCTAAAAGAAGACAAGAATAAACCTGTAAAAATTCTCAAAATAAAATTAACACCTTGATTATTATAATATATTTGCTAACTTCTGCTTTGGTAAAAATGTACTCGATAAAGAAGTAAACAAATTAGAGGGCTTGATTCTCACCAACTATGTGAAGTTTAACAAAGACAGGTGCCAGATTCTGCACCTGGGAAGGACCAGCCTGGATGTGTGTATTGACTGGGGAATGAGAGGCTGGAAAGCAGTGCTGTGGAAAGCGATCTGGGGGTCCTGGTTGATGGCAAGTTGAACATGAGTCAGCAGCCCTGGCAGCCAGGAGAGCTAAGTGTGCCCTGGGGGACATCAGGCACAGCATGGCCAGCCGAGCAAGGGAAGGAATTGTCCTGTTATGCTCTGCGCTGCAGAGGTCTCACCTTGAGTGCTGGGGGTAGTTTTGGGTGCCACAATACAAGAGAGTATATAAAACTATTGGAGAGTGTCCAAAGAAGCCCTATGAAGACAATGAAAGGTCTAGGGGGTAAGCCATATGAGGAGAAGCTGAGGTCACTTGGCTTTTTCAGCCTGGAAAAGAAACTGAGGGGGGAACCCATCACAGTCCACAGCTTCCACATAAGGGGAAGAAGAGGGGAAGCACTCATCTCTTCTCTGCAATGCCCAGTGACAGGACCCATGGGAATGGCCTGAATTTACATCTGAGGAGTTTTAGCCTGGATATCAGGAAAAGGATCTACACCCAGAGTCTGGTTGGGCACTGGAAGAGGGAGCTGGTCACAGCACCAGCCTGGCAGAGTTCAAGGTGTGTTTGTACACCTTGATCTCAGGCACATGGTGTGACTCTTGGGGTGGTCCTGTGTATGGAGAGGAACTGGGGTCAATTCGTGTGAGTCTCTTACAACTCAGGATATTCTATTATTGTATGATTCTACCTAATTTTAGCCTCATCAGTGAAGCCATAATTGGTCTACTGAAAAATTTACCAAAAGATATATGTTCAAATATTGACTGGAGAGATAGTACAGTTTTTTCAAAAAGGGTCTGTATTAACAGCCTTGGATTAAATCCTATGTAATGTTTTTGGGCAGGAAATCCTGAAGCCATGAGGTTTGACCTGGATTAAAAAAAAAAAAAACAAACCAATGTGCAAGTTAAAATGGAAATGCCATCTTTCTCCAAAATAGAATTAATATTTTGTAATGAGACAATATGGACACTAGCATAGAATTAGCTCACTTTAAACCAACAAGGAAATCTTTGGAGGAGATCTATGAGTGCTTCTGATCCATCAGTGGTAGAACAATTTCCTATTTTCAATATTCTGTATTTACATTAGTGTTTCTCAGTGACATATCTAAGTTAAAAAATGACAGAATAGAGTAGGCAGCTTGATCTCAGAACAAAAAAGTCTTTAAATGAATCTTTAGTTTGTCTGCTCTTGCTACCTCATTAATCCTAAAAGGTGTCAGTCAGTGCGTCTAATAGTTATGAGTGTTAGTGCTGTGGTCAGTTCCAAATTATTGTATTGATTAATTGATTGTCTTCTTCCAGTTGTGAATTATATTAGTGCTGGCTCAGACTGACTGGCTGAAGGCCAAAACTTAATCTCTTGTGAAAGACAAAAAACAGCTTCCCAGTTTCACTGCCGTAGTTAAGTGACTGACTGGATGAAAAAATTTCTTGAATGATTATCTGATTAAAAAAGAATACGTGCAATATAATTAATATGTTGTTGGTGATAGTCTAATATCAGCTGCTCAAGTAAGAAACAGACTTCTTTTGTCTCCAGAATTTTAGAAGTTGGAAACAGTATTTCTAGCTGTTGAATTTTGAATGTTTATAATGCAGTCGTAGGATGGTGAAGAACAATAAAATAGTCACTGTTTGAAACTAGTTTAAGGAATTCATACAATCAGTTTTGTCATATCAAATGAAAATTAAAATTAGAAAAGCAAAGGCAGGTCATGAGTCTAATTCACACTACTGCCTAGAGAAATTTGCACAACACCCGTATCTCATGAATCCTAATGTTCAAGAGTATTAGGCATTTTTAAAATTACCATAGAAGAGAGAGAAAAGTTGATGTGTTGTTCAGATTTTTGGTTAAATAAGAAAACAAGTTAATTAAGGTAGTCACCATTTCATCTCCATATCTTTCAAATAACATGAAAGAGAATGAGTTTGGAGACATGTTTAGCCTTCTCCTTTTCCCAAAAGTGTGATATTTTTCTGTTACTGGAAACTGATATGCTTTTCTATATATCTTACAGTGGGATGTGTAATTTTTTCTAAAATAAAACAAAACATCATAGGAGTAAGCAATACTTTTAATGAATGCTTGGTATTTGTTTGTTCAAAATCCACACCTGATAAAGTTAATGAGATCTGGTACCGTCTCCTGTGGAATCCATAAATCAGCAATATTGTTTTGCTAAGATTTAACAGTATAGAAAAGCCATAAAAAGTTCTGATTCTTATGAAATCCTTCAAACACACGTAAGTTTAGTAGGGTAGGTGTGATACTGGAGCACATTTCTTGTGAGAACAGGCCGAGAGAGTTTGGGTTGTGTAGCTTTGTGCTGGTTTTGCAATAACTGATTTTTGGCAAAAAGGGAAAAAGTCAGCCATGGAAGTGATTCTCTGTGAGGAGCTGCTAGCAGCTTCCTGTGTGCCTTGAAAAACCAATCACTGGCTAGCTCTGAGAATTTGCACACTGCTAAGCCAATTAGAAAAGTTAGAAATGCCTCTATGATAACATATTTAAGAACAAAAAAAAAAAAAAAAAACCACAGGAAGCTCTCTTGCTCCCTGCTCTCTACAGAGAAGTGGGGGGAGCTGGCAGGACTGGGGCCCCTTCCTGGAGGGGGCAGCTGGACCCTGTCCTGCTGTAGCTGCTAGGCCGTGCTGCTGGGGCCCATCATGGTGCCGTGAGCAACCATGTGGCTGGGGTGGCGCCATGTGGCCATGGTTGTCTCAGCACTGCTCACAAGGGACTTTATTTGCTTAGTCACTTGTAGCCAGCCATGCTGCTTTTCTTTTTTTGGCCTCCTACATGAACAAAGGCGTAGAGTGGAGCTGGTAGTCAGCACAGCTTCTGCAGTGCTGGGGGCGACCATGTGACTAATAGAGAAGCATGGCAAGCGATTCCCCAGTAGCAGAGCCTGGACAAGATCAACTTTTCAGTGCTGCAGAACTCTCTAAAAACTATTTCAATTGATAGAACTTGAGAAAATGAAGTTAGGGACAACAATTCTCTCCCGAGTCAGAAAAAAGGAAAAGGTGAAAACGCACGGGGAGAACAACATGGCAACACTAAGGTCCATGAAAATGAGGGAGGGGGAAGAGGAGGTGCTCCAGGCATTGGAACTCAGATTCTTCTGCAAGCTGTGGTGAGGACTATAATGCAACAAACTATTTCTCTTTAATTAATGAAGTGCATGGGGGGATACAGCATTCCATGAGAAAAAGGTGCTCTCACTGGAGTGTGTGTATGCTGAAAAGCTGTAATCTGGTGAGAGTCTTGAACAGAGAGAGAAGAGAACCCTTGCTTCCAGAGACAGAGGAAGAGGACACCCTTGTTTTTATACTAGAACAGCTCATCCTTAAAAGTCACACCCCATGACTAAATGGCCCATTAAAAGCAGTTGTGGGAAGACTGCAAGCTGTGGAAAGGCCTCACGTTGCAAGAAGGTTCCAGGCAGACTGTTAGCCATGAAAATTAAAACCATGTTGGAAAAGTTCACAGAGAACTGTTTCCCATAGGAAAGACCCCATGGCATAGCTAAAGACTCCTCTCCTTAAGTGAACCAAAGAAAGATTTTTAGAAGTGACAAATTGACTAAAAATCCTGTGTTTTGTCTCCCTGTGCTGCCAGTGGGAAGCAAAGGGCTGGTGGGGGTTGGGGAGGAGAAGGTGTTATAAAGATTCATTTCTAGTTCTCATTATCCTCTTTTAATTCTGTTATTACATTTTTATCAATACCTTTTAAAGTTTTCAGCCTGTTTTGCCCTTAAAGTATTCTTCTCCTAATCCTTATCTCACCCCATGAGTTTTCTTTCCCCCTCCTCTGCCTAACAATAGCAGAGGAAAATGAATAAATTATTTTCATAGATGCAGTGGCGTTTAGCCAGCATCAACCCATCACAAGCCTGGAGAAGAGAAGGCTCTGGGGAGACCATATAGCACTGTGCAGTACTAATGGGGACCTACAAAGGAAATGGGGAGGGACTCTTTTTCAGATTTTGTAGTGATCAGATGAGAGGTAACCAGTTGCAGACCAAAGGAAGGTAGATTTAGATTAGATACAGAGTAGAATTTCTCTCCTTTGAGGGTGGTGAGGCCCTGGAACATATTGCTTTGAGAAATTTTGGGTCCCCTGTCCCTGGAAGTAGTCAAGGCCAGGGTGGGTAGGGCTTTTAACAGCTTGGCCTAGTGAAAGGTGCCTAGTGGAAGGTGCTCCTGTCTGTTACAGGGCGTTGGAATAAGATGTAAGAAGTGGGAATAAGAAGTAAGGACCCCATAATTCTGTGTATCAAATAAGTGTGAAAAAAGGAAATTAATCATAATGATACTGTCCAAAACACTGAACATTTACTACCTTGGACTTTCTAGTCTGCAGAAATTTAGAGAAATTGAAGAACTCAAACCTGAAGCCAGCTATCTAGGGCAAAAAAACAACTAAACTGTAACTCAGTGCAGGCAAATTATCCAATGTTATATTTAAGTCATAATAATTGTTAGCAGTTAATACTAACGTTTAGTAAACTGCAGGAGGCAAAATTCCAAGGCTATGTTTAGTGAAGGCAACATTATTGGACACCACTTTTACCATGAATCTTGCGGGTGAAGATCAAGAGAAAGGTTTTACTGCCCTTTTGGTCTATGTGTTTGCTTTTTCTCTACCTCCACAGAGTTACGACAATGTTTAAGGGCATTTTTGTCCTTTTTCTAAGGAAAAAGAAGCAATGGAGACAAATGATCAAATGTAGTGCTGAAAAGTACTTAATCACTTTCAGAATTATTGCATATTTCTGTCTGCCTGTATTCATGGTCTCATGTACTAGAAGGCAGCTACAAATAGAGGATATCCAAAGCACTACAGCAACCAGTGTCAGGAATCCCATGGATCACATCAAGCAATCAGAGTTTTTATGAGACTGAAAAACAGATGGACAGGAGTTATTTGCCTAAACATAAATGTCTGTTTGACTGTCTTACCTACCCTCCAGCTGACACTCAGAAGGGGGATGGTTCCCTGTAGTCATTATAACATATCTGCCAGTCATACATGAATGCTCACAAATTTTAGTGCACTGGAAACAGCATTAGGTGCCTGTTATGAAACTGAACTCTGCACAATATATATTTGCTGCTTGCTAAAAATGCCTGAAGAAACAAAGTCTACACCCACAGAGCACAAAGAATATTTAATAGCACAAAGTGTACTATGCAGGTACATCAGCCTGGAAAATACCTTGCTTATGTAGAGATAGGAGGGATGAAGTGTTCAGCCAGGACCATACAAAAAGCTGTTATTCAGGTCAGAGCACCAAGATGAAACCAATGCATTATGTAATTCTCTTACTGCTGGTTAACAGAATTTAAAACACTTGCAAATATTTTTAATCTATTTGGTGATATCTTTCTGTGGTTTATTCACTCATTACCAGCAGTCATTGTTCTTCTAAAAACATAAAGAAAAAATAGGTATAGTTAAGACTATTGCCCACGGCTAATAAATGTCATAAATCCAGCAACTAAATTCAATCAGTCTTGATGTATATAAGCATCTGCTGCTTCTCTTGAAAGATTTAACTCTTTAGATCTCATTGCTTTCCATTTTTCCTAATCCAGAATATATCTGTTCTTGTATGTTTTATCTCTACTTTTAACTTCTTATTTGCAGTAAGGAAATACATACTTAGATAAGAGAAAAGAAAATAAGTAGTTTTATTTTATGTATAAAGAGTGAAGAACATTTAAAGGAATAAAATTTCTGGCATTCAACAAATTGAGACAGAGCATATACAAGAAAACCCATGGAAAGATAATGACAAGAACGCTAAATTTAAAATGCAACCTCCTAGGCAAAGAAACACACTAGGGACATATAAACAAAAGCTTTCTCCTTAGTTATTTGTTGGGAGTTAGGTTTCTTTTCTTTTGTTCCTTCTTACCTATACAATATTTCCCCTAAGTTGCCAAGAAACACTAACTACTGGGAACTTATGGGTACTTAAGAAAAACAAAGAAGTGGCCAAGCTCAATACTGGCCATCTGGCTACATTTCTCTCAAAGGGAGCGGGTTGGGAGCAGCTGCTCTCTCTTGCTCTCAGCATCAGAGGAGGACAGTCAAAGTGTTGCTTGCTGCGGGGAGAATTCACTGTCAGCGCTGGAGCCCAGAGCCTCTGCTCCTGAGAGCAGCCATTGGGCCTAGACCTTATTATGTGCCTCACTGAAAGAGGGACTTTCCCCATCTGCTCCGGTGCACGGGATCCTGAGCTCGCCCCTCTCTGCCCTGCTGGGAGCTGGTCTGCCGCTGTCCCTCCCCAGGCGCTTCTTCAGCACCGCTCTGGGTTTCTCTGCGCTGTAGCCCCGCACCCCCTGCCTGCCGAGATGTCCCATGGTTCCAGCCACAGCTCCAGAGCTTCTGATACCTCTTGTTTACCACCCTGGGATTTTTGCTCATTCCTGCCAGCCCAGCTTGGTGATCCTTAGAGTCCTGCTGGGGCACAGGGATCGGCTACCCCAGGGGTTTGTGAAGCAAAGCCTCTCTGCCATCCCTTCCCATCTGGGCCGAGCCGCCATTACAGCATGCTCCCTGAGCTCGCTCCACAGCGCCCCCTGCAGCCGCGGGGAATCACCGCACCTGCCCTGCCCGCCGGGAGCCAGCAGCGCCCCTGCTGGCTGCGACCGGAACTGCACCAACGGGGAAGGTGCCTGCGGCTGTGAGAGGCTGGGACCGGGTTTGTGCTCTGTTTGGTGTCAGTGCCACAGCTGTTGTTGGTTTGCTTTATCATCCATACTAGTAAAGAACTGTTATTCCTATTCCCATATCATTGCCTGAGAGCCTCTTAATTTCAAAATTATAATAAATCAGAAGGAGGGGGTTTATATTTTCCATTCCAAGGGAGGGTCCTGACTTCCTTAGCAGACACATTCAAACCAAGACACTGTTGTGTCTACACTGTCTTCCTGTACATATCTTTATTCTTACTCTTCTCTTGTGAAGCAGCTGATAATGCCCAGATCACACAGGAGGAAATGGTACAAGAGCTTTGTCAAGAAGTGGGTTTGACACAGTCCTCTGTTAAGGGAGATTAGATTCACAGCTTGTAGGGCTTTCCTTGACTGGCTTTCTATGGTCCACTTATACTGAAGAAGACCAGTGCATACAGCACTGTTTATAGGAAATTTTTTGCACAAACATATTTTTGGTGATCTCACAAAATGGAGCATGAATCCGTAGAACCAGAGATGAGAAGTTACATTCACAGAAATGTTCATTGTCAAATAGTCACATGCCAATAAATGGCTCAGGACACATGTGGTTATTAACATGAAACAGAAAATTCTGAGCGAGAGAGTTTTCTGGGACAGATTATTGAGGTTCCCCATTTTTTGCCAAGAGTCAACACAGTAGTTGTGGTTTCAGAAAACTGAAATGCTACAGAGCATAAAGATTTTCTCAGTGCATAACCAGCCAAAAGAAGAAGTTCATTTGTTCTTCATACCATGTACATGAATTAAGTAATTACATATATATAGTGAGAAAAAGCCCAGGAAACACTGAAGTTTTGATGTACTAGTAATATGAATGATAAGATGTGTTACTTTTCTAGGGAGTCAGATGATGAAGAGTAAATGAAAACCTAAGAAAGCTTAATTTGACAGTTCCTATCACTTACAACCAACAAAAATATTTTAATGCCTAATTCCTCGCTGAATCTATTTTAGTTACAGT
This sequence comes from Anomalospiza imberbis, assembly GCF_031753505.1. NCBI lineage: Eukaryota > Metazoa > Chordata > Aves > Passeriformes > Viduidae > Anomalospiza > Anomalospiza imberbis. Next base: position 34,271,302 of record NC_089721.1, on the reverse strand, counting down.
ATATTGAAACTCAACATAGTTGAGTTTCTCTGCTTCACAGAGAAAGTGCTCATAAAATAAATTACTTTTCTTACTACATGTAAAAAAATTGCCATATTAGTCTTTTTACCCCATATATTTCAAATATTTTGTCTTTTCCCCATTCTTTTTTACAGCTAATGCAAGTGAGGACCATTTGCTTTATTACTACATCTCTAATACTTCCATAGAACAAGAGTGGTACTATTCTTTTAAACCCTAAACTAACAAAAAGTCCACAAAATATTAAAATTAAAATATATGAACTGATTATATGAAAAATTAGGCATTTGAGAGTTTACAATAAGAACTCATGAGTTCCTAGTGCTGTTTAATTCCATAACATCCACGTGTTCAGGGTAGGGTTTTGGCAGGAAAAAGCTGAGCTAGAAATGAAAGTTTGCCTGTCTCGCCCTGTAAAGTGTGAGGTACTGGGGTCAGGACTGGGTTGCCACTCAAAACCACACTGGTAGAGCTGCAGCAGGTGAGTGTCCTGTGCTGGCACTGGAGAGCCCCAAGCACTACTGTGCTACACTGGGGAGCCCTGCTACAAGACTCTTGCTTGGCTTTGGGAGAGAGACACTGTACCGCAAGAGTAGCAGTGGAGCCCAAAAACCCCAGCTGGAGCAGAAGCAGCTGCACCAATGCTGCTGAACACAGCCAAGCACAGTGGTCCAGAGAAAAGAGCGGGCAGCACAGCACAGATGATCTAAGCTCGGAGGGGTTTGGTTTCTGTCCCAGTTCTCCATTGTTTTGGGGATTTTTTTTGTATTCTGGTGGGTGGGAGCAAGATTCGGTGATAAGCACCCTTTTATGAGTAAAACACCCTCTCTCTTTTGCGTGCTTTTTTTTTTTCTTTTCTTAATAATACTGCTGTGGGTATTGTGATTTCCAGTATTTCATTATTCCAACTTAGAATCTTTCCTAGTGTTCCTCCATTATCAAATGGGTGGAGGAAAAGGAACAGCTTGAGTGGGATTTAGTTTTTCAGCTGGGTTTCAAACCACTGCAACATCAGAGTTTGCACTCTACTTTTACATTATTTTCCGATGACTTTAGTCAGTTTTTCTTTACCTAGCACTCTACTTTAAATACATGATGGAGCGATATCAAGTTGATTGGTTTTCTAAGCATGCCTATATTTGGTAACTTACCATAAATATAGTAAAAACAGAAAACAGTTTACAAACAAAAAATATGATGGAGCTGACAGTACTAAATAGATAATAATTTTAGAAACTTATGTGTTTTTATAAAAAATTCAGCAACAGCTTGGGTAAGAATTATATATTAACCTTCATATAGATCCTTTTTAAAATATCTTAGGGAAAAAGGATGTTCACAATTACTAATTTGTTCTTGAAAGCTCTTGAAACAGCTATTTTTGAAATTCAGATTATAAGAAGTCAATATACAATCTGTTGCAATAATGGATTAACAAATAATTATAAAAACATTTATAAACTACTAAATATTTATATGTATAATTTCAGACCAAAATAATAATTAAAAAACTGTGAATTTTTGCAGTTCATAAGACCAGAGAACTGAATTAATGCTTCCTTAATTTATATGATTTCTTGCACTGTTCATTTCAGCCTGGTTAATATTCTAACTAGTGAGCAGTTAGCACTGTGCACTCCAAATATTGATAGGTTTTGTTTTTTTTTTTTTTTTTTGTTTCCTCTATTAAACTTAAGCATTTGAAACTATTATTAACAAACATGAGACTTCATCCTTCATCTGTCTCTTAGTTTTGTACTAAAAATGCTGATAAGATCTAAATATCTCTTTACTACAGCCATTCAACCTGCTCCATCATGTACCTGCTTCCTTCCCTCTAGTTCTGCGCCTGTCTAGTGCAGAATATTACTTAACCATTTAAAAGATGCACAAAGCTAGATGTGTGTTTCTTTAACAGGCAGTAGTTTCCTATACATACCAGGGCTAAATGTCCATTCACATAAGTGGGTCTCTTTTGTGTGATGCTTGCAACAAGGAGGGTTAAAAGGCTGGAAACCTGACTGTGCTTCTGTCTGCATCACCTTGTGTTACTGACACTGATGAAGGAATGGGCCCCTCATAGACCTCCTCCTATTCTGTGAACATTTTCCATCACAAGGCTCTTCCATCTTAGCTCAGCTGAAATATTTCTGTTTCCAGGACTCAAGAAAATTCATTAATATACAAACTTTGGTTTTACTTTTTGAAGTAGGCATGTCAGGATAATTTTTTCCTTTTTTTGTAACTAATATAATAGTTCTTATACTTTTTTTCCCTGCACAAATAGCAGTCATACAATCTTTTAATCTACCTATTGTCACATGGATTTGTGACACAATATGTATAATTAATGTGTTCTTAATGACTTTTTATAAATTTACAAGAACAAATGTTTTTCTTCTGTAGGTCACTCACTTTTCTCACAGACTTGTTTCACAGATAAAATAGTACAAACAGTGCTTTGACAAGAACAATCTTGGGCAACTATGCATTAGCAACTTTAAAGTATCAGCTTGAAGAGGTAAGCAATATAGTAACACAGCAAAGCAGGAGTATTTCATGTAATCAGTTCTCATGAAAGCAAATGATCTGAGATCTAGTACTGCCTTCAGGAAAAAAATTTTTATGATGCAGCTTCTTGTGCTTTTTGTGTGGCAAATGGCATTTTAAGTAGCAGGCCAAAGCTTTACTATGCTTTATCAATTTGGATCAAAGAAGATACCTTTTCTAACATGTCTTATTATCCTAAAAAGGGGGGCAAATTATAAGCCACTCTTTCCTATTCCTCCAAGATGAGTCACATTAGAAAAGAACAGTGCAAACCCAACATACATCAAAGGCTAAAGCAGAGAACTCAAAGATATGAGACTATGAAAATTGTAAGCTGATATATCTGAAGCAAGAAAAGGAAAAGTCTGGGACTTTTTAATCATCTTTGAAAGCCTAACTGTGGCACAAGGGCTTATAAGACTCTTGATTTTGCCAGTTGTAGATGCAGAACATTAGTGTTCCTAGGGCATCAAGTTAATGATCAGCAGGCCTCTAGTTTGGTAGCAGTCTTCCTGAAGAGATTGTATACAATTGTATATCTTTTAGTCAGCCGTGCTTTTACTCCATCTAAAACTTTAATGAATACTAAGTTTTTCCTTGAAGACATAATTCTTAATTTCTATACTTTACTGCAATGGCTACACAATCCCAGGCTCATGGACTTTGATAAAAATGAGCAGGGGAAAGTTGGGTAAAGGAGAAAGTGGAGTCTCAGATACAAACTGTTTTAAATCATGTATAAAACCAGGGCTGTACTACTCATTACAAATGCTTATTGAAACAAGTAATAAAATAATCTTCTTTATGGAAATGAGAATGAAAAAGAAGGGCAGATGTCATTTTCAGGAAAATAATTGATTGGTGAGATGAGAGAAGAGAAACAGGAAAAAACAACATCTACAGGAAATCAACTGTTAATAAATATCAAAAACTGCAGTCAAGTGACAAGATAAGCTGCAGCATATGTTCCTTCAGCAACAAAATGGAAATCATTTTCTATAGAAGAGATGCTGATAAGCCTGCCTCCTCCCCAAAAGGCAATCATTTTGCATTTTATATTATTTGAAAAGAGCCTGATTATTTTCCTTTGAATGAAAAGAGATGATTCACATTTACCTGTCAACAGAATTTTCAATTCATCTGTTTCGCCTGCATATTTAAAGGCATATGACCCAACCATAGCATTCTATGGGGGAACTTCAGTGAGATGTAAATTAATAATAATTCACAGCCACAAATATTGCTTTACCTTCATCCTGTTCAAATTACTGAAAATTAACACACCAAGAGGCTATTAAATGTGTCTTTTTTTTTTAACAGATAACACTACGTGCAGTGTTCTCAACAAGGTCAGAGAAGGTAGCCCCCCAAAATAACACACTATGGAAGGCACCATACAAAAACAATTGGGATGTCATTTGAAGTCCAGATTTAAAAGGAAAGTTTATGTCCCAGATATGTTTTGCAGTTCTCTAAACAAGGTTGGTGCAGTAGTGCTTGCATAGAGTCTGACAGGAGGCAGAGAGAACAAGTAGAGACAGTAAAGGATTAAATGGGCATCCGGTTTTCATTATCAATGGATTAATGTTCAAACCTCTCTTTTATTAGGCAGGAAAGCTGGAAAGTGGAGTCTGATAAGGAGTTAAAAGGCTTGTGAAATGTTAATATTTTGACAATATTTCAATAATCCTTCTCACGATGTCCTGATGCTACTGCTTCTTGTCATATTTTAAGTCTACTAAGAACAGACAGGGATAACAAATGCAAATGGGGGGGGGGGGCGGCTGGATTTTTTTGTTCTGAAAGTGCCTGTAAATCAGTCACTGCAAGAAAAGGGGATTCACTTTTTACCATCACATGGGTCAAAAACAACTCAGTTTCTGTAGAAGGCTGAATATCCCTGAAAAACAGACTTAGGAAGGACTAAACTGATTAGGTGTAGGCTTTACATAAACATTTTTAAAAGAAGAATTCCTCTGCCTTTGTCAGTGGGGTACCAGTAAGGGTCCTGTATCAGCAGTGCTGTCCTTCTGCAAGGAGGTCTTGATAGAGCACTTCCTTAGTGGATGACTTGCTCCTTGCCCTACCTGCATGACATTCACACCCTTTTACCTTTCTCTTCCAACAGTGCTGCCCCAGGCAGCTGGGGGCTCCTCTGCAGACTCATATCACCCAAACTCTTGCCTAATTCACATTGCATCTAGGATTTTCCTAGTGAACACAGAGACACTTAAGGATCTGGCAAGAGAAAGTACAATTTACATCCAACAGAATTTGAGTGGAACAAAATATCCTCTTATTTCCTTCTATTTAAGCCAAGACACAACTTATGTAGAAAACCACACTGGACAACAAGAACTAGAATTAGACAGTAACTCATGAACCTAAGTCTGAAGAAACTTGTTCTTTTTCCAAATGTGGTTAATTCATATAACAAAAAATAATGAAACACAGAGCCTAAATGATTTTGTTTACTGAAGCTAGGCACCTGGACTGCAAAGAACTTGCAAAGAAGTGATTTTCTGGATAACACCAAAATTAACTGATATTAATAGTAATTTAGAGTGCCCAGTAATAGCAAGCCCATAGGAAATAAATAACATATTTAGTAAGTAATTATAAAATATCTACTTCTTCTTGTATAGCCTTGGAAAGAAAGTTACCTAAAATATAAAATAGCAACTTTTTGTAGTCAGATTTATATCATGTTTTACATGACATTTTTTATTCATGGATACTGACTCTAGAGTGATACAAGGACAGTACTCAGAAAAATAAAAAGTCCTTTACTAAACCTAAAAAAGTTTTTCAGACAAGTATAAGACAAGTACTAGAACTATTTAACATATCAGTGAATTTTAAGGTACTTAACCATAATTCAATGAGGCATTATTTAAAAAAAAATCTAGGTATCACTAATGTTAAATATTTTTCAAAGTTAATGTAAAAACGTTCTAGGCAGGACCATATCTATATTAAAGTATTAAGCAAGAACAGATGCTGAATCTCAAACGTTTGTAGCCAGCATCTCATTGTGATCACAAATAATTGTGTAGATTTCTGTGAATAAGTCAGCAGAGCAACTGTAGAATCAGCTACTTGATGCTTCTTTCTAAATTCAACAAAACTCTGAAACACCACCATTCCTCATCTTATATCCATCTTTATTCTCCTGCTAGTTTCAGCTTTTGAAACAAAATTCATAATTATGCTAATGGAGACTTTCTTTCCTGGCACAGGGAATTTGAGGTATTTTTAGCAGTGATTTTATGATTGAATTTGCAACTGGTACCACTATGACTCCACGTTTTCACTCTGCTCTGTGTGTGACAATTTTGTCCCCATTGGGATGACCCATAATCACTAATACAATGCTTTAAAAGAGGTTAATTCAATAGGGACTTCATCATTGCAATTATTCCAGAATATCAGCACTACAGGGCTTTTCAAGTGGATTTAATTTCAGAAATATAAAGACACTGCTTTATCACTCCATTCATAAAACATTAAGGTTTCCTACCCCATGGCCAGAAGTGCTTTAAGTCTGCCTTTGGGCACATTTATTAAACATACATATAGAATACAGCCAGTCATAATATAGCATAATAATCAGCTGTACATTCTCACTGGAAAACAGCCTCTCTGCACAGTGTACCAAGTTAGATTTCAGGATGAAAAAAATATGGACATACACACTATGTCTGTGCTGTATTTAATTGCATCAATTTTCCACCAAGGAAGGAGAAGCAAAATCAGAGAAGATACTCTCTGTGGATGGAAAGCTTTTCTAACCATAGTCAAAATAACATTATAGTGATGAGTTCTGGCCTTGTTCTATCTAAATGCAAGGAGAACAACAAAAAAAAATTATTTCCAACTTGGATTCTCTTCATGCTCTGACTAGTCCTATTGTTTCTCTCTGTGAGTTTTGCAGTTCTCTCTGAAAGTTTTCTGTATTCATATTCTATAGCACTTGTCTCAAATAAAAGCTCATTCATCTACATTTCTTCATAAATTCATGTGTGACCCAAGACAAAACACTTTTCTTTCCTATACCTGTATGTCTACTCTCAGGAATAGAGTGGAAAAAAAATAAAATTACAGCTCCTTCATTCTGTGTGTTCTGCTTCAAAAGTTGCCGTGCTTGAACAGGAAGAGATGACATCTCACATTTCTGCCCATTTTTGCTTCTGCTATTCAAAAAGGAAGAAAATCAAATGTTTCTGTTCCGCATGACTGTACAGCAATGTGCAGCTGACTCAACTAAGCGACGCACAATGGAATTGCATCTAATTTTTCATTTTCACATAGTAGTAACAGATACCCTGAATGTTCTGATTTTCTTCTCAGCTGCCATGTACTTTTAAGCCTCAGAACCTAGGAAAAATATGTTTGCATTAATGGTGGTTCAACCTTACTTAAAAGTAACATCCAAAGAGCTCAGCAAGCAGAGGGGAGAGTTTGTGCATCAGTCTCTGGTTTAGGGTCTGCTTCTGGGATAGTCTAGAAATTTCTCTAGGAACCTTAGGCTGCCTGGAAAGGGTCACTGGGACATTTTTACTCTGGGTAAGCTCTAGCACTTCATCTCTGACGAGTGCTTCTCCCAGTAAAAGTGAATTTCAGATTTAGTTTGCAGCCAGCTCTTGCCAAGGGATGAACTAGATGTCTTTTATCTGGTGCCAGGTAGGGACACAAGCATTGGTGTAGTCTGGTGCTATAAGCAGAGTTATAGAATATCCTGAACTGGAAGGGACCCACAAGGATAATCAAAGTTCAACTCCTGGCTCAGCACAAGACAATTCCAAGAATAACACTATGTACCTGAGACCAGTATACAAAAACTCCTTGAACTCTTCCAGGCTGGTGCTGTGTCCCCTTCCCTGTTTGTGAGGTGATAATCCTCATCCTGTAGTGGGCTGATCTAACTTCTGCAATGCCTTTTGCCATTAATATATTTAAACCCCCTCTTCCTATTGTTCTCCATAGTTATGGCCATCTTCAAACTCAACGGAGGTTTCTTCACAATAATTTTCTCCCTGTGTGATTAGTGGCATCTCCTTATTCTTCTCACATTCACCTGACTTTGCTTCTGCTGGACACACCTTCCTTTTTGCATCACTTTCAAAAAGAGATCCCTGCTCAACCAAGCCAGCCTTCTGCCTTGTCTGCTTAACTTCCAGTATTTTGGAATTGCCTGTTTTGGAAATGCTGTGACCTTTGGATGTGGAGTTTAAATAGTGACCTGCACTGATGGGCACTAGCATATCCAAGAGCATTTTCCCAGGGGACCTCACCCACTGGTTCCCTGAGCAGCCTGAATTCTGCTCTCCTCATGTCCAGAACAGAGGGTTTCCTGTCACTTTTGCTCCTCTTAAGAGAGATTTTATACTCGATTACCTCGTGATCACCACAGCTAAGAGAGCCACCAATCACTACACCACTGTAGTGGTTTTGGTTTGCCAATTTAAGATTTCCCCAATTTTGAAATTTTCCTGGCTGGTGCACCAAAGAATGTGGTGGGTTCAGTGCTGGTCAATCACCAATACACTTACTTCCTGCTGTGAGATAGGATTAGGAGAAAGGCAAAGCAGGCTCAAAACTTTAAAAGGGTATAAAGAAAACTTTATTAAAAGTAACTAAAAGGAAAAAAAAAGTTGTAAGAATCAAAACAAACCCTTCAAAGCACTTTTTCTCCCCCCACAACCTTTTCTTTCCCACTAACAATGTAAAGAAACCAAACCTAAGATTTCCAGTCAGTTTACTACCTGTAAAATAGTCTTTCTTCAGTTCACTGAGGGAGAGAAATCCCTCTTGTTAAGGTTATGCAGACTTTTCCACAAGAGGGAAAAAACAGTGCTCTTGTGGTTCTCAATTTCATCATGAATAGCAGCCACCCGGGAAACCCAATGTGAAATCCTTCCCATTTCCACAAGCTTTCCCACAGCTTGTCAATGGGCCATGTCAACTTATGGGGTATTGTTTTAAAGATGAGCTGTTCAAAGGCAAAAGTTTTCATTACCTATTTCTACAATCATCTTCATCCCTGGGAACAGAGATCTTCCTCTTCTTCTCCTGGAAGCACAGGATTACTCTTCTCTTCTCCTCTGTTCAAACTTCTCATGGGATCACAGCTATTTTAACATCTGCATATCTTAGCATGGAAACTTTTACTCAATATCAATTTGAACACTATCAATTTGAACTATTTGAAACATAGTTTCATGCTATATAATGTGGTGTTATATTTTAGTTAAATGGTATGCTCTGTCTCACCCCTCGAAAATGTATGGTTTATTCCAAGCCTGTGATCCTCCCCTGCAATATCCTGTGTCTGTAATCCCATTGGCCCAATCTGTTCCATGCCCACTTTGAATCTCCCTGTTAAGTGTGCTGGGGGGACGGTTTGCTCGCTCTTTTTGCCAGCTCTCCTGGCTGGTGCTCTCTCAGCCCCTCTCTCCCCCTCCCCTTTCCTCCCCTTCTCCCTCAGAAACCATGCTGCTTCCCGGGGTAGGACCCCCAATAAACCCTTATCTAATGAGCACCCTCAGAAGCCGTGTGCAGTCTCCTTGCCTGCCTGCTGCTACCAGCGAACTCACAGCCTAGGGGAGCTCCACTGTGGTCACCCCTGGGGGGTCCACCCCTGAAACGCATCATCGCAACATTATAAGGAAAAACAGTCCTTTCTCCATGGCTTACAAGATGATTTCAGCTCCAAAAACAAGGCATCTCCTCCTCCTCCCTCCCATATGAGACTTAACTTCTTCCTCACTGACCTCGATGTCCTCATGCTGTTCTTTTACATGCTTGAATCTTGTTCTTTTCTCTCACTCAAGGGAGGATTGAAGCACTGAAAGGGTTAACATAATGCCTGCGGCCTACCTGACCTAACCTGTGGCGGGGAGCTGCTGCTGGGATGAGTCAGGATCAGCCTCATGGTTGGTCTTTGGTTTTCTGCATGGACTGCAGGGTTCTCTGGTCTCAGCCACTCTGGAGGGAGGAGGCCTGACGGAAGATCTTCACAGCTGTGGCCAGCCCTGCTCCGGCCAGGTCTCTGCAGCCTCCCCCTCCTTCCTGCCCAGCAGCTGCTGGGGCCTGGCCCGGCCAGACCGGAGCCGATGAGGGGGGCTGTCGGGCAGTCTGGGGAAGGGGGCAAGGGGCCCAGCCCACAGCAGGACCACCCGGCCTGGCCGGGACAAGGGGGCCGGCAGCCCACCATCTCCTCGCTGACCGGAAAGGAAAGACAGAGTTCCCAGGTTTCTTTCGTCTTTAACATGTGTGTTTCTCAGAGGCGTGTCCAGCTTCTCAGTGGTTCAACAGACTGGCAGTTACACAAAAAGCTTTGCATCACTTCCCTGAATTTCCTCCCATTCCAAACTATGACATGAAACCCTCTTTGTTAATAAGTACACAACCAAGAAGGACATCTTTCCTGGTCAGTTGCCTTAGTACCTGTACCATGAAGTTGTCATCCCACTGGATTGTTTGAAGAAGGATCTGTTAACTTCTGGATACAAGTCCACACTAAGCAACAATGCGGATGTGCCCCCAGGCATGACTTTGGGGCACTTTCTGAGGGTCAAGGACTTAAGGGAAGACAGAATTCACCAGCTAAAATGGAAAAGAGCACTCTTACCTAAAGACTGGACAATGTTGTGAGGAAAGGTTTAGACTGGTGAGACAAGGGAGGGAGATTATGACTCAAAATCAAATGCAAAAAGAGCAGAGAGGTTGGATGGTGAAGAACACAGGATGGTGGGAGCAAAGAAGGCCTCAGGAGTAATGAAACAGGGCAAAGGGACACTTAAGTGCATCTACATAAATGCTCTGAGCCTGGGAAACAAAGTAGGGGGTTATAGAAATGTATGTGCAACCAGAAATCACTTGCAAAGTTGCAATGGCAGACGTGATGACTTATCTTCCACAGCAAGAGTGAGCAATGGGTAGATGTGAGCTCTTCAGAAAGGCAGGTGAAGACAAGGATGGGAACTGCCTTTGATCTAAAGTGACAGTTGAGATGTGTGCAGCTCATCTATGGGACAGACAGCAGGCGCACTGAGAGTTTAGGATTCAAGGCATGATAACAGGTCTGCCACACTCCACTGTGGCAGGAGTGTGCTCCCGACCGTTCATCAGGGTGGCAGTGCGGACAACGCCTTCCTGAAAAAACTGTGTCACAAACACTCGTTCTTACATAGGTCTTATGTTCCCTGACATCTGGTCAAAGGGCAAATAACAGGACACCAGCAGTCAGGATTTCTGAAGGGTCTTGGGCATAACCTTGTGGAAAAAACACTGAATGAATCCACCAGGGAAAATGAACAGTTGGATCTGTTATCCTCTCACAGGGAGGAAAAGACTGGACGTGTGACATTCAATGGTATCTTAGCTGTAGTGGTTGAATTACAACTACACTGTACTACTGTATAGAGAATGCAAGATCTAGAACCAAATGAAGAAAAAGTAACAAAGTACAGGGCATCAAATAAGCATATTTGTCTCTTTTGGCTCATTACCAAAGTAGATTTCGGCAGATTTGATAAATGGGCATCCAGGGTAGATAGCACTGAAAAGCAGTTATTTAGAAAAGCTGGCAGACCTTTAAGGAGAGCACCACCAAGTATCCGAACAGTCCACCATGGTATCTAGAGAGACAAATAGATATACTGGAAACTAGGTTGGCTAAACAGGGAATTCATGACAAAGCTCCAAGGCAAAAAGACAGCATGGAGGACCTGGAAGAAGGGGAAGTCTAGAAAGGAGGAGTTTAGAAACACAATGCAGATATGAAGGTTTGGTGCTAGGAAGACTAAAGTCCAACTAGGTTGAGAAATATCACAGTAACATCAAGGCCAATAACAAATTCTACAGTTGCAGAAAAAGACTGAACAAGGACATGCTGAATGGGAGAGGTGATTTACTTAGGCTGAGGTGTTCTGTGCCTTCTTTCCTTCTTTTGGTCAGACTTCACCAGCAGGGTTTCCCAAACACTGATGCTTAAGTAGAAGTGTTCAAAGTGGGAAATGGCTAACAGTGGATGAGGCTGATTTGGGGATTACTTGAGAGAATTTCACAGATCTGTTTAAGCTCTCTCTGATAACCTGTAACCCAAAATGTTATTGTATTTCATACCCATCTGTGCCCAAAAATGATCACTGTCTCTTTTAGACCCTGTACCCAGAAATGAATCACAGGGGCAAGCAGGTGCTGGTCTTTTTAAAGTCAGGTTGCACATGCAGATCTCTCTCTTCCCTCTTGGCTTTACTGGCAACTGTACAAACCGAGCAGCTGCATTTCACAATCACAAATTGTTGCAGAACGAATTTTGCAACACCTAATGACGGTGCAGAGTCAGAGCAAGTCTGGGATCAGGGCTCCATATATCAGTGCTTAAGAGTCCAAGTGCTTAAGAGTCCAAGTGCTTAAGGACCCAAGGCATGAGCAACAACACCAGAGGAGTCCAGCAGGTGGCAGACGGCAGTAGAGAGTGACATCTCTAACCCCACACAGGCTGGCAATTCCCATATGCCACTAGAAATGCTTTGTAAGATCCCACCTTCCTGTTTTTATATGTTCTAGGGGGAAGGTTGAGCTGAGAGGGATTTGTCTACCATTTACCTTTTGTCTCCCTACATGCAGTTGTCCGTGGAAGGAGACATCTCTGGGAGATGTTACTCTGCCATTCTGAATTTCACTGGGTTCCTGGGGAGTCTGAAATTTCAGCAACTTTGAAAAAACAAAAAAGTGACTATTACTACTATATTTTGACTGCTTCTATTTTTTTTTCATTTAACTGTCATTTTTTGAAAAAAATTATATCTATTTGTATTAATTTCTCCTTATTGATGGAAAGGATTTGGTTAAACTGGGGATTAAACCAGTTAAACTGGTTAAAAAGGGAGGTAACTAATTTTAGAGTGTTCACCCCTTAAAATTGTCTCACACCAAGACAATATGTTGAGATACAATTGAGGTGGTATCTTTGGCAAGGCCATTCTCTGTCACCTCTTAGAAGTCAAGCCGACTGGGGTAGGATCTCAAGTGACTTTATAAACTTAAGTATTATATGCATTTTGTACAAAGTTCAAAGAGAACAAATGGAAAAACTGTAGACAGCAGTTGACTTCACTTTTGGAACCACATTTTGGGACTTGGAAAGGACAAGATAGTTTTAATATGGATTTTTAACATCACTGCCTCTGGTGATACAATGACTGTATCTCTGGACATAGATGTCATTTGCCTTGACTGCAGTAAGTTAGATACAAGTTAGGAGATAGGAATCTGGATGTGATGACAACCAGTAAATAACCAGTTAGGTAGTAGGGCTCACAGGGACACAGTTAACTGGGCTGTGCTCTGCCTGGAGGCAGTCAGTAAGTGGTGTAGTCCAAGGTCTACCCTGGGACATGCTCTGTTAAGCATCTCTCTCAGTAACCTAGAGGAGAGAATGCAGAGCACACTCATTAGGTTTGCTCATGACAGAAAGAGAGAAACATTTGTCACACTTGAGGGCCAGGCTGTCTTTTGTTGACCTGGGTAGATGAAGTTGCTGCAAGTGAAATTCAGCTCAGAGTCCAGTTCTAAAACTAAAGTCTTGCAGCAATAGCCCTATTGGGAAGAGAAACAGTTTTGTGGAGATGGCCCAGCACCCTTCTGGACAGCAAGCTGAGCAGAAGCCAGCTGTTCCACAGCCAGCAGAGTTAGCAGCACTTGAGGTAGTGTGAGCTAGGTTACAGCACAGAGGAATCACCCTTTATTCAGTGCTTGCTCTATCACATGTAGATACAGTCTTCATTTTTGTGCTTCTGATGCAAGAAAAATATAGATAAGCCAGAGTTAAATCAGCAGAAGACACCAAGGTGGGGCAGAAGCCCTAGCCATGCAAGGAGAGGCTGAATTGCTGGTCCTTTCTATTGGGAAAAGGGACAGTTTTGGGAGTGCCCAGTGGTATCCTGAATATCACTGGAAGGGGGTGGAGGAGATGTAGATGGTTTCTCCACAGCGGTGCAGGTGAAGAGTGTGAAAGGCAGTGACATGAGCTGGAGTCCAGGTCAGGCTGGAGATAAGGAGCAGAGTTTTGCCAGAAGCTCCAGGAGGCTGGACTGTCTCTGACTTTGGGGAACTTCATGCCCCAACTGGGTGGTGTTGAGCATCTTGATCTGAGCCAGGAAGTGGCTCTTCTCTGGACAGGAGGTCTCTTCTAGCCTGATTTATGCTAAGATTTGAAGCTATTAAGCCTCAAAAATTAGTCACATTTATTTAACTGAAGTTGAAACTTCAATTCTTAAAATAGGAGAATACTTTTACACCCCAAAAGATGTGATTTTTCCAGGGAACGTGTCCAATAATAATCTAACTGAAATCAGCAATATTTCCTTATGAGATTTCTAGTTGAGATTTTATTATCAATAGAAAAAAATATCTGGAAATTAAATGCTGCAGGGATTTATTTTTTCTTTAGCCTAATGCTTGAGCACGGATATCCAGTGGATTTGTCCTGTTTCTATTTATCTCCTTATCAATAAGAAGTGACAGAATGCATACTTTCCTCAATCAGGCTGTATTGCAGAGGCCAGATGTGTGTAAAACCTGATTAAACTTGTACAATGCCAGTATTCAGTCTTTTAAGGTACAACATGGTTGACTGTTTTTTCAAAATGTGAGGACATTTTCAAGGCTGTGAGGTTCCAGCTGCTAAGTGACAAAGATAGTGACAAAAACTTTTCCCAAATGAAAGCCAAGAGCAGCGAGCAGTTACTGTACATGCATTTAATAACCTGACTCTTGGCATTTAACATTCCCATTGGACTTCCTGGGATTTGTGGTAATCTATCCTCTCTTTCAGGATAGATTTGGGAGTAGCAGTAGCAAACCATCAAAGCCTAATAGTTTTGCAGTTCATGAGGTGATATTTTCAAAAAGTATTTAGGTACCTAAACAAGCAGATAAATAAATATCTAACACAATTTTCAGCATGCTGAAATGTTAGACACAGTCAAAGCACAAAAGTCAAGCACCTTAGCAGATAATATAGCTTCAAATAACTTAGGATCATGGAGGGAATATAAATACTCTAACATTGTCCTTTCTGTAAATAAATTTCAGATACCCCAACACAAGAATGAAATCCTATATTTGCACGTAGGTACAGTCCTGTGATGGTTTAGGAGTGGCACGACCCTATTTAGTACGCCATTCCCACAAGACTCTCCCAAACCAGACACTCCTTACTTGCTCCCCCTGCCTTCTCCTCCCACTTCCTGTTCAGTGGATGGAGTTGGGAATTGGAGGCACAAAACAAAAATCACATGGTAAGAACAGTTTACTGGAAACAGTGATGGGATAAGAAAATTAACAGTAACACCAACAATATTAATAATAAAAGTGTACAAAAAGAGAGAATGAATTATGTGCAAAAATGCTCATTGCAGAGCCCAACCCAACCTGACTGCTGCTGCATTTTCCCTACTGAAGAGGACATGCCACCTACCCCAAAAGTGAGCAAGAGAATCCCCTTCCCTCATCCTTGGCAATGGCATAAGATGGTCTCAAATAATATCAGGGTCCTGGCCATGCCCACACTTCCCAAAGCTCTGCCCCATCATGACTACCGCAGAAAATGGAACTGTCCTTGGCTGAAACCAGGACAAGTACTCTCCCACAAGGCTAGTGGTTGGTGTCTTGGTGACTTTCCAGAAAGGCAGTGCTCCATATGATTTAATTCTTAACTCCAATACCTTCTCTATATTATCTGTCAATCTTTGCTTCTAATCTCTTTGCATATCACAAGCTAATTATTATTGTCTGCTGCAGAATTTTGTGGTAGCCTGCTAATAATTTGTTGCATACGGAGTGGCTAAAGAGAAAATCATGCTCATCAACAGTTTCACAAAGGCTGCTGCAATGTGAGATACATACTCAAGGCAAAATCAAACATGGATTTGTAAGAAAAAAAATTTAGACCTAAGTGTGTAAATCCTATTTATTTCACACTATACAAATTTAAATTTAAGTTATTATATTCATACTTAAAATAATGTTTGTCAATTTTTGATTGTGACTGGCACTGCTAAAAACAATTAAGAACCCACTAATTTATACTTCAAATTTGGGTCTATAGGATACATATGGATGTGTTTTAGTCATTATGGTTATTTCAAAAAAAAGATACTGAAAGCAGCATTTCTGGAAACTATGCTTTAATACTTCCTTTAATTCATGGACTGCTTCTTGTTGTCATTTCATAAAGTAGTGTGAGAAGTGGAATGGTGACACTGAGAATAAAGGAAGGGTCTTTTCACAGAAACTTTCCCACTCTGTTCTCCAGTGGGATGCAAATTCCTCCAGGCAGCAATAGGCATGTACTATACAAGTAGAGAATCAAGATTCATGTATCTGCTCATTTTTCATTTTTAGTGCTTGTATGTCTGCAAGAGACAAATTGTTATGGTTTTGCAGGCTGGAAAGAAGTTCAACCCTCAATTTATCTCATTCATACATGGTAGCTAAGCAGATTATACAGCGATTAAAAAGTGCTATAGTTCAATAGCACCCTATTTTTCAATATGGAGTGCCATGTATCCTAGTTCTTATACCATATGCAAACTGATCTAAGATATTTGGAAAGCTGAAAGTTGTAGAAATAGCAGTTTGTTAGAGAAAAGAAAGAAAAACATAGAGGTATCTTACAATTGAAATATTTTATTCTGGAAAGACCACTGATAGCATTGAAGCATCATTACTGTGAGGAAAACTGCCTTCCCATCACTGTCATGCATATAGCAATAAAATGAAATATGCGAGTCTTGTCTATTGCAGAAAACTGGTAAACAGCAAGGACCAAATGTGGCCAGGAGAGATAGGAAATAGGAATGATTTTATAGAGACTATGGTGGTTATGTCAAAAAATGTTTGCCCTTTTAAATACATTAGACTGGACCCAGAAGTAAAATCTGCTTCTTAACTGATAAGTCCAGAGGAAAGTCATAAAGATCAGAGTGCAGGAGTGCCTCTGATGAAGCTAGTCTGAAAGTGTTTGGGTTGTTCAGCTAGAGAAAACTCCAAGGGGCCTTGTGGCAGGCTTCCAGTATATGAAGGGATCTACAGAAAGGCCATAGAAAGACATTTTATATGGGCATGTAGTAATGGGGAATGGCTTTAAGTAGAAAGAGGGCACATTAAGATTAGACATTAGGGAGAAATTCTCTGCTGTGAGGGTGGTGAGGTGCTAGAATAGATTCCCCAGAGAAACAGTAGATGCCAAATCCCTGAAGTAGTCAAGGTCAGGCTGGATGGAGGTTTTAGCAATCTATCAAGTGGAACATGTCCTTGCCCATTGCACAGGGCTTTTAACTAGACAGTATTTAAGCAGTATTCTGTGTCTATTTAAAACTGTGTAAGAAGAAGCAAAAGTGTGTGTTCTGAATATAGAAAGTGGAGCCCTGATGGGCAGCTTGAACTCTTGTTTATAAAACTAAAAGGAAAGTTAAGAGAAAAAAATTTTGTTGGAGATATGTGTCCTGTACTACCAAAGCTAGAAAAAAGATGCTGATCATATAAGTTAGTGTTTCTTAAGTCAATAAGTTCTACCCAAAAACCACATTAATTATGGCATTTACATGCATTTACATGAAAATGGATCAAAATATATGCTGAGAATTAGTACATTTATAAGTAGAGTGCAGAGACTAAGGACATTAGGCAACTGGCAGATTTTCATTGCCCTTTTTTTCACTTGTTTTGGCTTATGATTTAACTACAGTAAAGCTCTTCTTAAGAAGGCCTCCAAATTTAGTTAGTGTTCTACAAAATGATGGTGATAATCTACAGAAAACTAAAATTATTTAGAGATTAATACTGCTCTATTACTTAGGTTCTTCAAGTAAAACAATGCAATTAGACATTTAGACAATTTGGCACTTCATTCTGTAGGATTATTCCAAGTACAGAAGGCTATATTTTATTGTTAGTCTTGTTCTCACCCACCAAGACATCAACAAGTACATGTCAGCACTTGTTGAGAAATAAGAATAAAATATGACTAACCAAATATATGGTCTTTACTCTTTAAGAGAAAACCCGCTAATATTTGTAAGGGCTTCATGGTTTACATAAAATTGCTAATTTTGATTATTAGAAGCAAATTTTTGACTTAGGTGTTTTGCTCTAAATGTTACAAAGGTACATAAATACTTTAAGAAATATAAAATAACAGAAAAGGTACATTCCACATTGCATGTAAGGATTTTAAGGTGTGTAATATAAATGGAAAAATAGGTTTCAATAGATGCCACCAACCACTTACAGCAATAGTTCTTTAAGGAATGCATTTTACTATAAAAAATATACAGTATACAATGATATGTTTAAATAGGGTGCTCCTGATAAACTGCATAGAATTTTCAGCACATGCATACATATACATATACATATACATATACATATATATATACTTATACTTATTCATATACATACACATTTATGTGTGCTCTAGTGTTTCCTCTGAATATTAATCTCTAGTATGTGCTATGTCCCTGTATTTTTTACCTTTTGGAGAATATATGGAATTAATGCTCTGCGAAGTCATACCCCAGATTTCAGACCACTCATTTCAAAGAAGGAAACAGCCTATCATCACCCCAGAGGTTCTTCCTTCAATTAAGAACTTCAGGAGAATCAGCTTCATAACCCAGTAAAAGGAAGTCAAGGCTGTTCAAGTTGAAGAAAAATGGCAATATTTACTACAATAAGGTTTTCCTCTCATTCCTTCATATTTAGAATGCGCAGCAAGAAATAAATGTGTGTATTTTCTTCACAGTGTTAAGGATTTGAAAAATAGGCTTTGAAAAATATCTGGAAGCAGTGCGTTCTTTCTAGGCAAGATGCAATTGAAAAATAGTGGGAACATCATTAGAAATACATTTCTGGAGGGTGCAAAGCTATCACCTGGCCAGTAATGTCTAAGGAAGATATAGGTGAATTATAAAGATTACTTCATGCTAAACTTCAGCCCAAGAGCCCTCAACATTAACTGCATCTTATTCTGCATGGAAAAGACTCTTAGAAGAGCATTTTATTTTCTTATTTACTTTTGCAACAAAGATTTGCTGAAGAGGATAGGGCATATAATCTGACCTAACAGTCTTGGTTTTATTTTAAAGACCAAGCAAGCTGCTGTAGAACAAACCTTAAAATTAATAGTGTTTTTTACAAATAGATGAAATTCAATTATTGAAAGACACATATTAATTTGGAGTAGTTTTCTATATCTCTGAGGATGGTAATTTAGTCTAATGGGAATTTAATAACTCATATTTAACACATTACTAATCTGTGGTTTTGCTAACAGTAAACAAGAATTACTGAGATTATTAATCACTTATATAAAAGGACAAATTGAATTCCATGGAAAACCTGTTTTAGCTGAAACAGAGCAGGTAGAAGCAGTTAGTCTTGTTGTTTTCAAATTATTTCAATTTTTGTTTTCATGTCTTGTACATAAGTAAACACGGTTTACTTACTTAATTAAGGCATCCTCCCTCCCTGTTTGTCATAGCACAGCTGTAAAAGCTAGATTACTGCATTTAGTCATAGCTCTGAGCTAGGTCCAGCACAGTGCAGCGCTGATTCAAGAGGCAATTTAGACAAATTTTGGGAGGCATTAGTACAAGACAGTGTGTTTTATCTCTTGAAAGTCATTAAAAAACATTCTGGGAACTGTAAAGTCCTACGTTTTTCTGATTCCTATATCCTCCCTGTGTTTTTTAGGTTGAAAGCCCCAGTGTATGAGTCTCTAATCAAACTGCTGTCAGTAGGTGTTGGCCCACTGATAGAAAAGTGCCTACCTTGGTAAGAAAAGACTACAGTCTATTCTTATATTGGCAAAAGACATTATTCTTAACATGCATGGAAGTATACATGACAGTTGCATAAATGAGAGTTGGTGTATGGTAAAGAATTGATGTTTAGATTTCACCTGCAGGCATCATAATTTTTACTTTGCATAACAAATTCATAACTATAAAAAATGAGAAATTCAGTCAGGTTAGTGTAGTTACCTATATGTTAATTCACTATTTTGTGCAGCAAGTCAGCAGTCTGAATGATTTTCCCATGAACTTTCTCAATACCAAGCCAATACAGAAACATGTCTTTGCAGACTCACAGCATTTGATTATTTTTCCTGTTTTTTGCATTCTTACATTTTTTCAATACTAATTGTTTAATTGTCACTTCTTTAATATCTTGATTGCAAATGCAAATTTAGTAACTGAAGGAGGAGTCATTCATTAATGCATTGTTATTTTATTTTCTCTGGGCAAAATTTTAGTCACAGCAGTTAGGCATTTTGCTGAGTAGAAGTGTGCATTGAGCATATTGTTACTGAGAAATTGAAACTGGACATAACTATACCTTAAGACATTTTTTCTTTTGGGTTGGGCATATTTGAACAGCTATGTAAATCTCTGCTTTGGGAGACTGACAACAGGGAGTCTACATCATGGAAAGAACCTGTGAAGGGCACACTGGAAGGCTGAGAGTCTGAGCACAACTTGTGTGATACTAATTTGTTAATCATATTCATACAGAGACACACAGTCCAGCTTAAAACCTATTGTACCAAATATAATATCTGCTTATTCAAAAGCAACATCTGTCCTGAAGGAATAAGACAGTGCCCAGCATGCTTATAGCTTCTTGACTCTGAGGCAATTATTTAAAGCTTCTGAACTTCACAATTTGGATTAATTTTGTTGAAGCTATATCTGTAATTATATAATCCACCTTGGGTAATAATAATGCCTTAAATAATGAGTTACAGATTTTTTAAACGTGAAATATGTAAAAGCAAGAAACAGAAGTAAAGGTAAATGAGGTATCGGCTTCTTTTATTTAAGCAATCATATGTGCTTGAATGGAACAGGTTAACTAGGCAACAAGCTGCTCCCACACAAGGAACAAATGCTATGAAAGGCCTTTAAAGTGAATTCTAATTACAGTTCAAAGGGACAAACAGGAAGTGTGAAAGTGATCAGAACTGAGAGCACCAAACATGCGCTACTTCTTTTTTAACTTCATGTCATCTCTCTATCTAGTGAACAGTCCAAACTAAGATTCTATGATACGGGTTACTTTTTCTGATAATCACTGCTGGGTTAATATATTCTTGACTCCTAAGCATAAAAATCAGATACACTTTGAATTTTGTACATCAATAACAATAAATACACAGTTTTTCAAGCTCAGGTATCAGTATCAGGATTAAAAAAAAAAAAAAAAACAGCAGAGATAATTCAGGAGCAGGTCATGCACCTTATTAGCAGCTCTTTTTAGGCTTAAAAATATGATCTGAAAATGTATTTCTTCTGTGAGATTTCTGTGTATGTTTGCAGTGTGAACTTCTGAAGTGCATCTACATAGGAGAATTCTTAGAACTTGAGCTCTGAAGTGGCTAATCCTCTTATAATTCATACCTAAAGCTACTTTATGGATGATGAATAACAGAATGACAAAACCCCCCTCCCACAGATGTATAAAGAAATGTTTATCATCTACTACAAAAATAATGGTTGAAATTGACGGTGGCTGAGAACTCTAATTTGCAACATAACTGGATTTGCAGGCACCCTGCTAAGGAGAACAGTTTTAGATATTCCCATTAGTTGCTGATGGACGTCATGCTTGCTCCAGCTGTCAGGAACACAGCTGTTCTGTTTCCCTTTGAGTGATCAGTTCTGCTGATGCCCTCCAGCCAGCATGTTCTTTGATAAGGTCCAACGGAGAGCTGTGAATGAGTTGAAGGCTGGGCTTCTAACAGCAAAATGCAAAAACAAATTTCACAACAAATTGCATTTTCACTGCTGCCTGATGTCACCCAATTAGAATGGGTTGAATTTGTTCTAGTACAGTGGCTTGGAAAAATCACAGTGGAACAGTTTTTTTCCTATTTTCTTGTTAAAGCAATTTCAGGGAACGATTGCTTTCTGTTAAAGAAGATATTGTCATAATATTCTCTGTAACTTATTAAAGCCATCTAAAATAAAGGTATTACATCTGAAGTGTTACATTTTGTTACTTCAGTTTTAAAGATATGTCATCTTGATCTGATTGTGTTGGTAGGAAAAGCAATACCAAAAACAAATCATTAAAACAGCACCTATATTTTCCTTCTTAGTTACATGGAAATTTGTTTCTTTTCCGACTGCTTCAGAAATGCATACAGATGAAATGCATTTACTCATGTACATACAGATAAGGATATAATGCTAAAAACAGTTTCTGAATGGGTTTTCTAAGTAGGTGGAAGTCATGAAGGAATCTTGATGTCAAATAAAGTAGTTATCTAGATGTATAGAGGATATTTAAGAACTATGCAACCATTAAAGCGGTGTCAGAAACACAGAAGAAACTGTCTATGTCATTTCTGAAAGCCATAAATGATGTTTACTGGGAAGACAGAATTTTGGGGAAAAAAATAAGGGTTCTTCTGAATATATTCTATTAATAATAAGTTCAATACCTTTTCACCAATGCTTAAGTTTTGTATAGTTAAGATTTTTGTGGGCCAAAATGTCATATTGCATAAAAAAGTGCCAGTGCATTCCTTTCCAAGCAGTGTATCTGTGTGACTATTTCTTTCTGAATATGGGATGCACCTAACTCTCTGGAGTTAGTTCTAATTAATGTTTTTGTCAGGGAATTCAGAATCATAACTCTCTGGAAAGTAAGAAACATTTCAATTATTCATCATATTTTTTTTTAAGTAATAAGCTGTCATCGTATAGAAAGAAATTATTTTCTCTTTTCTAAATATTTCAAGTTTTCTGTGGTAATATTCCATACCTTAAAACAAACTCTTCAAACAACATTTTGCATCTTATTTCAAAGACCATCCTTCCATCTCTTTTTGCTCTCCAGTTTTTATTATTCTAAAAATACTTACTGTTGGTTTACAATTCTGATTACTCCTACACTGAATGGACTGAATAAATTTTGCTTCCAAAACATTCTCATTTGACAAGTCAAATAAACACTTGGAAGAATTATTTCTCTAGGTCAGTCTCTTTATCAGTCTAATAGACAAATGTCTTTTGAAGTTTCAATCATTCTTTCCAGGTTAGAGTAACACCCATTTGATAAAAGGGTGTTTGAAATTTTTGGAAATGTGGGTGTTTATAGAAGACCAAAGTAGGTAATTGCCAAAAGGCTATGAAGCATAGTAGATATTTTGTTTGCAAAAGAGTCTGTTTCAGGAATGATCCTGAGATCCCACAAATGAGATAAAATGCAATGATTAAAGTATTACCCACATGTACAACTGCCAATTTGTATGAAAATGTCCCGGAAAAGAGAGTGGTGTAGAAGACAGTGCATTCGCAAAAGGAAGGGAAAATTTTTGAAAACCTAAATTACCAAGATAAATGGTATTGTATGCCTGTTAGAAGGGTAAGATGGTGCTTTTTGCCATCTTCTGGAGATGGACTCTAAGATGACTATGTCCCAGTGCACCAAAGTACATTATTTCTGGTCTCTAATGCAGTTTTTTCTAACTAGGTGCAATTGCACGTGCTAGAATTGCACGTGAATGAATGCCATAGTCCCTGATACATAATTCTCCTTGTTAATGTCCCCCCACTCTCTTTCACCTGCAGACACAGCCTTATACCATGCATGGTGCAGGAAAATAATGAATACCAAGTGGTGAGAGAAGCTTCGCCAAACCACCCATAAACTATCTAACATTTCCACAGACTGCCTTTCTGGGAAGTCAGTCTTGCAGAGATCATATGTCTCCACAATGTTTAGTACTGTGGCCCTTAGCAGTTCTGAATCTATATGGTAAGACAACACATGACAGTAGGACAAAACATAGAGTGCTAGGTTAGTACAGCATGAAATATGATCAATAAAGAGCCTAGCAATAAAGTAAATTATTGAACCAAAGTGACTTGGTGTGGGAGTCTGGGAACACAACAGTGATAAATGTGGAAAGCACTTCATTGAATTACCTTGCTCAGTACTATTGCTCGCAATTCCATCTTATTCTACTGACTCGCCAACAATCTATCATTCTATTTTTCAGCAATTTATAAGACATTTAGCAAGGGAGCACTAGGGCTACCTAGGTGTTTTTTTCAATGTTCTCAAATCACTTTGTACTCATTATTATGCTTAGTATAAGAAATTATGTTTCTTATTAGAGAAGCTCAGTTCTATAGGTTTAATATTTTCAACAAGGCAAACATTTTTTTGAATCTCATAAATCATGTTTCATAAGTTTTACATTGTATTCTACACAAGAGAGAGGCAAATAACCTTCTAGCTCTTAACCTTCCAATATCCTACGGAAATCCTACAATTACAGAATCATACAATGAATGATACAGGAAGGGACTTCTGCTGAATAATAGAAGGATGTATAGGACCTCAGGTTGCTTGTAAAGTCAAGTTTTAAATATATATATGTGGAGATGGAAATGTCAAAAAAAAAGTGATCAGCCTTTTCCAATATTGGATTAACCTGTTCAAGTGTTTAAGCAGTGTCTGTTAAAAAAAAAAAAAAAAAAAATATCTTGCATTCCAAACTGTGTCTGCTGCCTCTTCTCTTTTCACATCTCTGAGAAGAGTTTGTCTCCATCTTCTGTTAATCCTCTCATTAGCTAGTTAGACAGCTCTTAAAGCAGAACAAAGCCCAGAGAACTTGCTCCATGATACTCCTGTAGATTGAGATGAGGCTGACTTACCATTCCCCATATTATCCCTCAAGTGTTTTTTAAAGATGTGATTTTTCTCTTTCTGACTTTCACTTTTTAAGGACACCATTTCCAGTGGGAATTAAAGAAAGCTATTCAAGTGACTGTGGCCCAAAAATTCCCTCCAACTTGTAAAACTGTCAGCATCTGCAAAGCATGCAAAGATTGGGCCAACTTATAAACTGATATATAGAGACATTTATTTCAACTTTTGTGCTGGAAACTTGAGTAGCTACACAGTGCTATCAATACTGGTAAACAGAAAGCAAGCTAACTTTTCCATAATACACATATTTCACATAGACCTTCTGTTAATACTCAGCATTTTTAGGTTTTTACTGTAATCAGTCTTTTACTTACTGGTGACATTTATATACATTGGTATGGTAATACAGATAATTCTATTTCCTTAGTATTTTATGTAAACATCACATTAAATATTCATGGCATACACTATTTGAGGCTGTGCTGCCAAAGGCAAGTAGATAAGAGACAAATTCTCAATTTCTAACATAAACCATAATGAACTACTAAAATTAGAGAGAAAGAAAGAAAGAAAGAAAGAAAGAAAGAAAGAAAGAAAGAAAGAAAGAAAGAAAAAGAAAGAAAGAAAGAAAGAAAGAAAGAAAGAAAGAAAGAAAGAAAGAAAGAAAGAAAGAAAGAAAGAAAGAAAATGCCATGTTCTTGAGACATGCAAATTGAATAAGCCGGTACATAGTTTTCTACCTACAAAACTCAAAACACTTATATGATTTTAATTTGAGCTTTCATATACAATTTATTTCACACAGCAATATTTCAATTTATGTCTATATCTTTCATGGATAATTTACTAGTAAAATTATGAAGACTGAATAGCATGATAGCCAAGGATGGACATTGTCAGAGTACAGAAAATGGTATCAGGTTGTAGAGATCCTGACATGCACAGGCTACTCACTATTCAAATTGCTACATAGAAGTTCATATAGAAAATTATATGCAAGTGCTCTACAACTGGCAAACCTGGAGTCTCAGAGATTGCTCAGCCATGGAACAAAGTGTCTGTTTACAAAAGCACAGCTGTTATTAGGCGCTAGCTGCAGTCAGGGAACAGAACCAGAACAAAGGTATCGTTTCATAAGAGTCACTTGGGACCAGGAGAGTCAGATCTTCTCTGTACTGGAACACAGGACCACTGTGAGCAACTCATTGAAGCTGTCTAGTCCTCAGAACTCTGGGCTATCAGAACAAGTTATGTGTTTATGTCTCCTACAAGGCACAGATTTCTCTGTAAAAGTTCTGATAGCTACAACTCAGTTTTTCTATGTGTACTGGATTCTGTCTATCCACCTACTGATCTACCAGACTATCTAGTGTGTATGGTGGACCATCTGCCCAGTTTTTGTGTACACTGACAGAAGATGTGAAACACCATAAAAGTCGTGAAGATTATGAAGTTTAATAAATGCTTTGCTTATCTATCCTTGGATAAATGCATAGACAGAACATCCCAAGTAATAATTAACCTATATAGTTGAGTGGAAGTATATTGGCATATATTTGTATCCTTAGATAGCTGTGTAATATATGACAAAATGTCTATCTCAAAATGCAAACACTTCATAATAAACATTCCCCACAGAGATGCCTTATTGCTATTGCAAAGAGGCTTTATTATAGGAAGTTATTTTGTACAAGAAGAAGATGGATTTGACACTTTAGCATGTTAAACTGCAGTTTCATTGAAGCTGTATGGTTCACAAAAGATTAATCTATCCCCTTGGAATATTCATGAATCAATAAGAATGTTCCCTAAGTCCAAGCAGTATTACTACTGTTGACTAAATGAGGTGCTTTACATTCTAATGAACCAGAACTTACTCCCCACAAAGTATGCATTTTTGTAGGTGTTAATTTATTTTTTAAGGGACAGGAGAAATGGGGTCTCTGTTTCATTTGCCCTATGCTATATCAGACACTCTATCTTGTGTTTATATTTAAAGGATAAACTTTTGCTGAAACAGTCAGGTAAAATATTTGCTTCTACCAGAAAGAAGATCAGAATAAAAACTAAGTTTCAGCTTCCAGAGGAAATTACTGCTAATGCCAATCATATGCACATTGTTAATTATAGTGGCATACTTAAAAAAAGGGGATTATGAACTCTCTTTCTGTGGTGTAGAGTTAGTCTGAGTAGTTTTGTAAATAACTTATTCATTGATTCCCTACTTTTGTTTTCTGGAAGTCCAGTTTCTTAAAAAATGGTTTATGCCTGCACAACTGAAAGTAATGCATCATATTAACATTAGCATGTTAATAAAATGAAAACTAATTAGAAACTCAGCAAACACAGACTAATCCAGATAGCAGCATCTCATTAACAGGGCAAGATACTTCTGTTGTTTTTTTGTCTTGTGTTCATTTCAGTTAACAATTTTTAATAAGTGTTCTTCACTCAGCTCTCCCTTTAGAAATTTATTCTAGTCTGGGTGGAAGCAGTGTGATTTATTCCACCTCTCCCTGATCAGATGAGGAATGAAAACAGGAGCAATGCATCAAAGGGTCTCCTCTCCTCATTCTAAGGGTAAGCCATGATTGCTTCTCAATGTGATGAAAAATTTCACTGAACTTTATTGTAACTGCAACACTTCCCTCGTTACACTGCAGTACTATTGGTTTGTAAAATATAAGATTTGCAAGGTCAGAAAAGATCACTGTATTAAGGGACAGGGTTCTTGATTACAGAGCTACGTAATGTAGTGCATCCACTGGGGCTATATTATTCCTCACATTGGTCCTCCATGAAGGAGCACAAAGGGTCAAAGTTATGCTAAAATGCTCCAGTAATTGTATCAGAGGTGTTGTACTAGGAGTTTTATTTGGCAATGACCAAGGTCACTCAATCACATGAACTTCTAAGAATCATGGAAAGAGGCAGGATGCAGTCAAAGAAAGAGGCTTGCCTTCATTCCTACACCTCTGGCATCTGCAGAACAGTACAGAATATGTGGGAGAAGAGCTAGCAGATGATGCTAGGTGAATTTTCTGGTTAGTCATTTAGTTCTCATCTGAATTTCAAAATGCCTTGCAACAGCAATGTAAAGTTCCGGGAAAAGGATTCCAGATAAATGAGTGCTAATTGGAGTGGCCTTCTAGTAGATATTCTACACAGTTAACCATGGGATTGCCAAGGGACAATGTGAAAAGCAGCTGTTTTCTGATACCATCTGCAAAAATGCCTATCCTACCCATTCCATGTGCTGCTATTACAGAAGAGTTATAGATTTACAGAGAATAAAACTGAAAAACTGAAATGGAAGTCTCTCCTTTCTGAATCCTGCCTGAATTGGTTACCCCCTGCTCATGTAAATGGAGGACACAATCTGGGTATGAGTGTCTTGATTTGCTATTACTGAATTGCTAAATGGGATAGGGAAGCTGAGCAGGAGGTGGAGCTGTTTTGAAGGTTTTAATCTGGTTTCCAGGGAAACCTATTTTTCAGTTATTTGCACGTTCAGCACATCTGGTTCATTTGGACTCTGGCTTTTTGAAAGTGATGAATGTGTCATGGGAAAAATGAATGAAAAAATAATCTAATGAATTAATGGGATGGAAGGAACATAGACTTATTTTTAAAATGCAGCTATGTTTTCCCTCTCCTGTTTCTCACCCCTCTCCCTTGCCTTCTTTTTAAATACAAACTTTTGGATAATATTTCTTCCATATTTTGCAAAGGCCTCAGGACCACCATAATTGTCCACCGTCTTAATTTAAATAATAGATTAAAAAGCATATATATCTGTGTTACCATACAGATTTACTATATCTGTATTACTATATATGTACATTACTAACACAAACAATGATTATTGACTCAAATGGCTACATTTCTACAAGGGGAAATACAGACTGAAAAGAAATGGAAATTGGACAATATTAGAATACACTTGTGTATATGTTGACAGAAGGCATTCTTATCAAAATAGAAATAATTTTTGTTTCAGAAGAATAGCTACACTAAAAGATTGCTGGTAATCCAGATGTAAACATCTCAGAAAAACAAGAAAATTATCTGGTCAAATAGTCTTATATAAAGTGTCTGTGACTGAGGGAAGCCTGCACTAAAACAAATTTTCTGTCATGGCCTGTGGCTCCATCAGGGAAAGCTGTTCTTGAAGGACTGCACCTGGTGGAAGGGACCTATGCAGATGCAGTTCATGGAGAACTGCAGCCTGTGGAAAGGACTTGCAGTTCATAGAGGATTGTCTCCTGTGGGAGAACACACACTAGGAACAGGGGATAAGTGTGAGGAAGAAGGAGCAGTAGAAACCATGTAATGAACTGACTGCACCTCTATTCCCAAATATAGGGAAGTCCTGGGAAGAAGAAGGGGTAGTGGGGGCTGAGGGGGTAAGGTGATAGCAAAATATTAAATACATAAAGAGATGTCCATCTAGGGAATCAATAGCACTACTTGATTAAAACTATTGTGGAGCCTTCCCATTCTGAGGAGGCTGTAATCTGATCTCAAGACTCCTCCCGTGGGAGACCTGATAAAACCCCATGGCCCTGGGTCTGCTCACTCTGTGCTCTCGGCCTCTCTGGGCTTTGCTCGGGCTCCCGGTCCTCCACCCCTGCTCCCCCCAGCATGGGGTAAGGGGGATGGGGGGGGGGGTGGAATAAAATGGACTCTCCTGCTAAATAACAGAGTCTTGTCTTGCATGTTTTCCCTGCTGTCGGTTGTGGCTTCCCTGGACATGATTGACACTGCTGCCACACACTGATACAAACTATGTAAAAGGGGCACTGAACACTGATAATATAATAGAAAAGAAGCTCAGGTAATTCTTTCTACCAGACTTTGCATGTGAAAACTTTGGGAAGGTTTCTCTGTTTGCTTCAGTTATTGGGAGGAAAATCATAGATGAATTAGACCAAACAGAGGACCTGGATACTGGACAGGATGGCATTAACTTAAGAAACCAGAAACCAGAAGGATGCATGAAATTGTCCGGTTCCTTGCTAAGGAGTGTAAATTACTTGTTGCAGAAGCCACTTGTTAGAGGATGTTAGATGAAAACTGAAGTAAGTTGCATCTGCCAGAAGGGCTCTAGTGAGCGCCTGAGAACTAGAAACAAACAGCTCTGACTTCAGCCTGTCAAAGGATCTGTAGTAAAGGAAAAGGTCAGTGATTGCATGGGTGAATGCAGTCTGGTGATAAAGAGCACAGTTTCTAAAATGGGTGCTACAGTGGCTTGATAGAGGTTTGGGAAGTTGTTAACCAACATGTGGATAAAGGCTATCCAATGATCATAACACATTCAGAATTTTAATACCCTTGGTGTTTTGGTGTTTTTTTTTGTTTGTTTGGTTTTTTTTGTTTTTTGTTTTTGTTTTGTTTTGTTCTGTTTTTTTTTTTTTTTTTTTTTTTTTTTTTGCTTTTTGTTTTCTTTTTTCATTTTGCCAGATGAATATTTTTCAAGAAACTGAATTATTTTAAGATGGGAAGATTTCTCTCTCCCTTTTATAGCCTGAAAGCAGATAAGGGATAAATTGCAAAGCAGAGGATTTAGTGGTCATTGCACAGATTGGAGAACACTGACAGCATGTAATATTCTGGGGAATGCCAGCAATTTTGTAGCAGGAATAAATTTTGCTTAATGTCTTTCAGTGATCACTAAGGTTTTGGAGACCATTTGAACTGAGGTGTTTTGGGTAGCTAGATGCCTTACTGCTGGCAAAAAGTTCTCAAGACACTGGGCCTCACAACATTGGGTGAGAAAGCAAAATGATGATAGATTTCAGTGTACATTAATATCTAGAGAAAAAACAATCAAAATTGTACTTACAGGATGCTGATATTGGAATGACAGTTGTAAGTCAGTAAGGATATTTTGAAATTATCATTGACAGCTTTCTGAAATCTATAATTTCTGCATAGTAGCATTCACAAAAGTCAAGAAAATGCTCATCACAATCAGAACATGTAACAAGAACAGGATAGAGGCTGTCATTTTGGCGTTATATAAAATCCTGGTAAGTTCTTATTGTGACTACTTTATGCAGCTGTGTTCTCTGCATTTCTGTGAAGTTTAAAAATGAGTTAGAAAAGTGCAGAGCATTAGAACAAGAGAGATAATAAGAGTTTAAAAAGTGAGACTAAAATGGCTGCAGGTCTACTGTTGAAGAGGCAATGACAGATACTGGCAATAGACTGAGTTAAGAAGGTGAAGCACTTACTAATAAGAAGGCAAGAGGAGGGAGAGATAAGTTTGAAAGCGGAAGAGTTAATTTTAAAATTGATTGTTATTAAAACAGTAATAAACTTCAGAAATTTGTTGCCACAGAAGGTTACTGAGGTAAATAGTATCCACAGATTCACAAAATGATGAAACAAACTTAAGACAAACTGGTAAATGGGTACTAGAAAATAGACAGGAACATGTCTTCTAACTTCCTGAATTCTGTGAATGTGAATGCTGGGAAGTAGGCAAGGAATGCAACCCAAGATCAGATGCATCCCAAAATCACGAGGGATCTAGAACACAAAGTTGCAAAGCTGCTTTCTATCATAATTGAAAGGTAGTTGCCACCAGGTGAAGTCCTGAGGGACTGGAAAAAGGGACACATCACGTCAATTTTTTAAAAAGAGTGAAGAGGAGGACCCTGGAAACTACTGATCAAACCATTCCCAGTAAGGTGGTTTAGCAGACCGTCTTTGAACACATGTCTAAACATATGGAAGTAAGATAGTGAGGTAATTATAGATAGTCAGCATGCTTCACAAAGGGCAAGGCATGCCTGACTGATCTGGTGATGATTTACAGTGGAGTAACTGCATCAATTAACAAAGGAAGTGCAACTGATGTAGTCTACCTAGACTTCAGTAAGGCTTTTGAAAGGTCCTATTCAACATTTTTTTGTGCAACATTGGAGAGATGGGTTTGACACAAGGACTGTTAGATAGAAAAAAAGCTGATTGGAAGGGAGCTTTCAAATAATTGCAGTCAATGCCTCAATGTCCAAGTGGAAACCAGAGATAAGTGTGGTCTCTTAGTGTGGGTGACAGTGTTACTTAAGATCTTCTTGAATGAAATAGACAACAGGAATGAATAAACAACTTTGCAGATGACACCAAACCACCAAGCTAGTGGTACTGTTGATTTGCCAGAGGGAAGGAGTACTCTCCAGAGGAACCTTAACAGGCTTGATAAGGGCCCATGAGAACTTAATGAAGTTCAATCGGCCAAGGCAAAGTGCTGCCTCTAGTTTTGAGCAGGTTCAGACAAGGGACACAAAAAGACTCAGAGGGCTGGAATAATGAAATGGTCCTATGAAAATATGCTGTTAGAGATGGGGTAGTTCAGCCTGGAGGAAATAATGTTTCCGGGAGACCTTAGTGTGACCTAATTCTGTATAGAAGGTACTTACAAAAATAATGGAGAAGGACTTTCTACTGAAGCCTGTGGTGACAGCACAAAGGGTAACAGTTTTAAGTTGAAAGAAGATAAGTTTAGACTGGGCATAAAGAAGGAGTTTTTTCTGTGAAAATGGTGAGGCACTGGAACAAGGTGCCCAGGGAAGTTGTGGATGCCCTGTCCCTGGAAAAATTCCAGGTAAGGCTGGATAGGTCTTTGAGCAACATGGGCTAGTAGGAGGTTGTCCTGGTTCAGGGCAAATTTGGGAAAGAACTCCCAAAGGGGTTCCTCTAGAAGTCAGATTCAATCGGCCCCTCCCCCCAACTGGTTCAGGAAAAAAACTTCCTTGGGGAAAAAGTGGAAAAAATTGTTTCTTAAACAAGCAAACCTAAACAATATTAAACAATCAAACTTATTGCCACTCCAAGAGAGAGAGACAAACTCAGAAAAATCCCCCTGGGCTGCAGCTTGGCTCACTCAGTCTCTTATCAGTCCGTCTGGCGCTGGAAATGCCGTGGCCCAGGCCTGGCCCGCTGGGCCACAGGTGCGAGCTGCTGGTGCTCTTCTGGGTGTTCAGTCCAGAGCAGGTTTGAACAGGTCCAAAGAAAAGGAAAAAAAAAAAACCAAAAAAACCACATTGCAGGGAACTTCTTTGCCTCAGCTCCAAAACTAACCAAAAAATAAAGGAGACTTCTCTCTCACTGTCTCTCCATCCGCAGACAACACAGTCCAGGAGCAGGAATGTGGGGAGTGAGTGCCATTTCTGAAAACAAACTCCGTGCTTCTTCTTCCCCCCTTCAGTCCTGGAACAAGTCTTAAAGGTGCAAAACTTATTTTTCAGCATAAACAGAACAAACAATTGGGGATAAAAGCATCATAGAGTCAATCTAGGACAGAGGTGTTCCTGTCTGTGACAGGGTGATGGACTTGGTGATCTTCAGAGATCTTCTAACACAAACCATTCTATGATTCTGTGACTATGAATGCATGGAATGAACTACTATTGTCACTACCACAGGAAAAAAGTATTGCACTGAACAGAGTATAGTTCTGCTTGAGTACAGTATTTCTGATGTGTAACTTAAGTAGTAATAACAAACTGAGATACAAAGCATGTCCAATAATAAACCTTTCTGTGGTTTAGTAGACAAATGACATCACAATGAAATGGGAAGAAATGAGGAGAATTGGTACAAGAAACAGAGAATAAATCAGACCTGTTTCTAACAGATAATTTTATTCTTTGCTCTTTTTAGTCAATAAGGAAAAGATTAAGAAAACCTGAAACATTTCACTGTACAATATAATTTCTTAAATTTTCTATAAGCATCATTAATGTCTTCTCTAACTCATTTAGTCTCTCAATTTACATCATGTCAAAAAATATTTTGGCCACTTTTAATTATCTTAATGTTTTTGGGTCAAAAGTAAACTGGCCCAAAGTAAACACTCTGTCATCACGTCATAATTTTTTAAACATTTCCTATGGAAAACTTATAGATGCTTTAGATATTAAGAACAACTGGGTATTTTGGGATGCAATGACAAAATTAGACATTTTTCTGACTGGTTTAGCATACTTTAACAAAACTTACTGAGAAGTATAAGTTATTTCAAAAAAATAGAAATCAGACAAGTCAGAGTAAAAATAGAATTAGTCTACCCATTTGTATTACGAAAGTTATGAAATAAAGATAAAATAACATCCATAGTAAATTTCAAAAATGCTTTAGCTTCACTCATCTTTTAGAATCATTACTTTTATATAGTGGTATGCATGTGATATTGAATTAAACATTAGGCTCAAATGAGACATTGACAGAATGCAATGAGATACTGAAATAGCATAAAAAGGATGTGCAAAATTCCAGAATTTTCAATAAGATGAGGATAAATTAGCAATGCAAACACAAAACATAGGGCTTATGATTGGGCTTATGCTTGCAAATTTAGGGTTTTTAAAAATCCTTTTTTATAAAGAAGTTACTTTGAATTTCATTTTCCAAATAATAA
Source organism: Anomalospiza imberbis (assembly GCF_031753505.1). Taxonomy (NCBI): domain Eukaryota; kingdom Metazoa; phylum Chordata; class Aves; order Passeriformes; family Viduidae; genus Anomalospiza; species Anomalospiza imberbis. The sequence continues at coordinate 34,237,566 of NC_089721.1, read as the reverse complement.
CAAATTTTAGATATTTCTCAACACTTCAGCTAGGCAAAGTATTATGAATGTGAAAGGAGCCATTTCAGGAATGAGAAACTAAAGGTTAACTCCTCAGCTCCATGTATATGTACATATACACGTTTATATATGTATGTATGGTATCCAAATAGAATTTTACTGAAAGAAAAAAATAACATTTCTGCATATGCCACTAAAATATGGAATTGCAAAGTAAGGAAATCATTAATCCACAGTGGTATGCCATTATCATCTACTATTTAATTGTACTTTATATGTCATGTGTTTCAATATGTCAATATGTTATATTGATACAGAATCAGTTTACACTTTGGAGATCTTGATTCTAGTGAAAAGCAATGGAAAATCAGACAAAATGCATTGATTCAGCTTTGAGGTAGGGAATAGTCTTGGGGTAAATATAATTTTTTTTTTGGACTTTGCATGTCAACCATGCAACTCAGAGAAACAGAAACCAGAAGGGTTTGGAATTTCTACATGTTCAACATGATTCTCATTTCAGAGCAGAAGGTTGGAGCACATGGGTGTGGGTCGCTAGTTCATGCTCATGGTTGTTCACTTTTTTATTCCTATAAAATTTTTGTTCAGAGATTAGACTTCTGAAAACAGGATACTGATAAATATTGAAAAAAGTACCATGCAGTTTTCAGTGAAGTGGGAAAAAACATATACTCACCATATCATTACAGTTTCTGTAAATTAAGTTTTGAAAAAGAAAAAGCTAACTGCACCTGAGCATTTCATAATAACTGATATACCTTTCAAATAATTTCCTAAGTTTCAATACTTTCTTTTTTCTACAAAGTAGAAGCATCAGTGATTCACATTTCTTTTTAAACCAGGAACTAAACAAAATATTACCTGCACTGTACCTATTTTTTTCCTTTCAAAGTTTTAATTTAGTAAATTATCTCCTACAACAGAAAAAAAGTGCAAAAAGCTGATTTTAGCTATGCTGATACTTCCTTGCTTTACACTGACATTGTTTTTTTTTTAGAATCACACACAGTATCACAGAATCACTAGGTTGGAAGAGACCCGTCAAGATCATTGAGGCCAACACATGCCCTAACACCTCAACTAAACCATGGCATCAAGTGCCATATCCAGTCTTTTTGTAAACACATACAGGGATGGTGACTCCACCACCTCTCTGGGCAGACCATTCCAGTACTTTATCACTCTTTCCACAAAAAACTTATTCCTGATATCCAACTTGTATTTCCCTTGGTGCAGCTTGAGACTGTGTTCTCTATTCTGTCAGTTGCTGCCTGGAGAAAGAGACCAACCCCCACCTGACTACAACCACCTTTCAGGAAGTTGTAGAGACTTATAAGGTCTCCTCTGAGTCTTCTTTTCTCCAGGCTAAACAACCCCAGCTCCCTCAGTTGTTCCTCACAGGGCTTTTGTTCCAATCCCCTCACCAGCCTCGTTGCCCTCCTTTGGACACACTCAAGCATCTCAACGTCCCTTCTAAACTGAGGGGCCAGAACTGGACACAGTACTCAAGGTGTGCCCTCATCAGTACCGAGTATAGGGGAAGAATGACCTCCCTGCTCCTGCTGGCCACACTATTCCTGACATAGGCCAGAATGCCATTGGCCTTCTTGGCCACCTGGGCACACTGGTGGCTTATGTTCAGCTGATTGTCAACCAGCACCCCCAGGTCCCTTTCCACCTGAGCACTGTCCAGCCACACCGTCCCCAGCCTATAACGTTGCAGGGAGTTATTGTGGCCAAAGTGCAGGACTCAGCACTTGGACTTATTGAACTTCATCCCATTAGATTCTGCCCATCCATCCAACCGTTCCAAGTCCCTCTGCAAAGCCCTCCGTCCCTCTAACAGATCGACACACGCTCCCAGCTTAGTGTCATCTGCAAATTTACTAATGAAATACTCTAAACTCTCATCCATATCATCAATAAAAACATTAAACAGAACTGGCCCTAGAACAGACCCCTGAGGGATACCACTGGTGACTGGCCTCCAGCTGGATGCAGCACCATTCATGACCACTCTCTGGGCCCGGCCATGCAGCCAGTTCCTAACCCAGCACAGAGTGCTCCTGTCCAAGCCACGGGCTGCCAGCTTATCAAGGAGTATGCTGTGGGAGACAAAGGCCTTGCTGAAATCCAAGTAAACAACATCTACAGCTTTCCCTGCATCCACTAGGTGGGTTACCTGGTCATAAAAGGTGACCAGGTTGGTTAAACATGACCTACCCCTCCTAAACCCATGCTGACTGGGTCTGATACCCTGGCCATCCTGTAAATTCTGTGTGATGGCACTTAATATAAACTGTTCCATTATTTTGCCAGGTACTGAGGTCAGGCTGACTGGTCTATAATTACCAGGATCCTCCTTTGCACCCTTTTTGTGAATGGGTGTCACATTGGCCTGCTTCCAGTCATCCGGAACCTCACCAGTGAACCAGGACTGTTGGTAGATGATGGAGAGTGGCTTTGTAAGCTCGTCTGCCAGCTCTCTCATTACCCTGGGGTGGATCCCGTCAGGTCCCATAGATTTATAAACATTTAAGCATTTCAGTAGTTCTTTGACTGCCTCCTCTTGGATAATGGGGGGACCATTCTGCTCCCTGACATCATCAACCAGCCCAGGCGGACAGGTGTCTTGAAGGCAAGTCATCTTCTCACTAAAAACTGAGGTAAAGTAGGCATTAAGCACTTCTGCCTTCTCCTCATCTGCAAATACTAAATTCCCTCCCTTGTCCAGTAATGAACAAAGGCTGGTCTTACTCTTCCTTTTAGCATTAATGTATTTGTAAAAAACATTTTTTATTATCCCTTACAGAAGTCACCATTCTAAGTTCAAACTGAGCTTTGGCCTCCCTAATTTTTTTCCTGCATGCTCTAGCAGCCCTCTTGAATACTTCCTTAGAGACCTGACCCTCCTTCCAAAGCTGATACATCCTCTTTTTATTCCTAAGTTCCTCCAAAACCTCCTTGCCCAGCCAGGCTGGACGTTTACCCCGTTAACTTATCTTTCGTCACACAGGGACAGTCTGTTCCTGTGCCCTCAAGATCTGTTTTGAGGCATGCCCACCCTTTCTGAACCCCTTTGTTTTTAAGGGCTGCCTCCCAAGGGACGCTCTGAATAAGTCTCCTAAACAGGCCAAAGTCTTCCCTCCGGAAGTCCAATGCAAGAGTCTTACTGGTGCTCCTCCTGACTTCACCAAATATTGAGAACTCTATTATTTCATGATCACTCTGCCCCAAGCAACCTCCAACCACCACATCTCCCACTAGCCCATCTCTATTTGCAAACAGCAGATCTAACATAGTCCCTCCCCTGGTAGGTTCACCCACCAGCTGCGACAAAAAGTTGTCCTCCATACACTCTAAGAATTTCCTGGACTGCCTCTTTTCTGCTGTATTAAGTTCCCAGCAGATGTCTGGTAGGTTGAAGTCACCCACAAGAACAAGGGCTGATGATCGTGAAACATTACCTAGCTGCTTATAGAATAAGTCATCTACCTATCGTCCTGGACGATAACGGACTCCCAGTAGGGTGTCAGCTTTGTTGGCCTTTCCCTTAATTCTTACCCATAGACATTCAACTCCATCTTCCTTAGTTTCAATTTCTACAGCATCAAAAGTCTGCTTAATATAAAGGGCCACGCCTCCTCCTCCTTTCCCTTTCCTGCCTCTTCTGAAGAGCTTGTAGCCATCCAGTGCAGCTCTCCAACTATGTGAGTCATCCCACCATGTTTCCGTGATGACAACTACATCATAGCTCTGCAGCTACACCATGGCCTCCAGCTCTTCTTGTTTGTTTCCCAAGCTGCGTGCATTGGTATATACGCATCTCAGCTGGGCCACTGACTTCACCCCTAACTTAGCCTTGCAACCCTTGGGCCTACTTCCAGAGTGCCCGGCTGCATCCCCTTCCCCCTTCAAACCTAGTTTAAAGCCCTCTCAATGAGTTCTGCCAGTTCATGAGCTAAAAATCTTTTGCCCTTAACAGAGAGATACACCCCATCTGGTTCCAGCAGAGCAGATGCTGTAAAAGTTTCCCCATGCGCGGCAAACCTGGGATGCAACACCCATGATCAAAGAATCCAAAATTTTGCCGATGACACCAACCCTTTAGCCATTTGTTGATGATGCAGATTCTCCTGTTTCTTTCATCATTTTCCTCCGCCACCAAAGGGACTGAGCAGAACACTACCTGTGCTCCTGCCCTATCAACTACCTGACTCAGTACTCTAAAGTCCTTTCTAATTGACTTGACACTCCTCTTTTCAATCTCATCACTGCCAGCCTTTTCTCTGCCTTGAAGCAGACAACTATAAAAGAAAGAGAAGGAATAGAAATTGAGAGTAAAATGGCATCTTAAACTCTTTTCTCTGTAGGCTTATTAAAATTTGCAAAGACAGAAGTGAAGATGAGAAGAAAGTATTTATTGCTTAGGGTTGATTACAAGTTTTTTTTAGAGGCCTTAGTTAAAGTTGTAAAACCTTTATTTTTCATACTACCTAAAGCAGCTTCTAAAAGCAAATAGCTTAAAAAAATCCCTTAATACTGGTCCCAAAACAAAACACTAATGTAAATGTGACAAAACCTTGCTGAATTATTCCAAGACTTGATTTCAAAGACAAATAGATAATTTCAAAGACAAATTCAGACAATTTCAAAGAGATCTTATGGCCATTTTTAGAATATTTTTCTGATATAATGCAATTTCATTTATGTTTTAAATTGACTGGTAATCACAGAAATTATTCAGAGGACTGACAGAAGTATGCCTTCTCTCACAGAGCCACTGAATGACTGCTAAACCACAGCTGCGATATAAAGATGGGAAGTTGTGCCAGTAAATCACAAGAATTACAATAAGCAAATAAATATGGCCAGAATAAAAATCTAGTCAATGGTTTTGCTACATGAACAAAGGCTACTGACAGTGGAAAATATGAGCACATTTTTGTAAATGTGAGCCACTGGAATATTCATATTTACATTTAAGTTTTCAAAACAAAGATTAGATTATTTTTAATTGTGTGTGGCTTATAAGCTGACACAAGCTTCTGTTTTATTTTATGCCTTCTCAAGCATATCTCTGTTTTGAATAATCCCTTTGTTAACAATACTTGCTTTTAAAAGCTAATCTAAAATTTTCACTGATTTCCCATATACGCATAAGCCTGCCTAAAATCAATTATGTTGTCAGATGCATGGAATTGGCAAACATCATAGGTAGGTAAATTATCCATCCACAGACAAGTGCAGAGAGAAAATGATATAGATGTGCAAGGATAAGAATTTTTTAACTCACCAACATTTGAAAGAACAAACAATAAGCTCCTCACAGCATTTTCATTGCCATATATCACAGTACTTGCAATAAGTTGTCAAAAAAAATCATCTCTATTAAAGCTCATGTCCAGATGCTAATTGTCATTTACTGCATTAGTACTTAATGGTAGAAAATATGTCGTACTACTTTAAAGATACATCTATTACACTTTATGCATGTCAACTAAGCTACTTTCTTATTACAACAGAAGTTTTGATCTACTTATTGGGAGCAAGTTTTATTTATATTATTTTTCTGGTAAAAGTCAAGAGGTAATGTCTCAAGTCTCATTGAGAATGTCTCAAGTTTCATTCCAGCAATTACCATAAAAGGTAGAATATAAACACCCAAGCTGGCTATTACTCTGTAAGGAAAACATCTTATTTTTTACTTTAAGGCTCACTAAAATAAAATGTGATAACAGGCAAGATGTCACTCTCAAGCCTTACTGCTTTTCTCTTCTTTAAGGACTGAATATTTACTGATACACTTCAAAAAGCCAGGCTATAATTCTGTTACTATTTTTGGAAAAAAGATGAATGCAGAGATTTTGTGTGGGGGGGGGTGGGCAGGGCTAATAGCAAATAAGGGAGGGTAAAATTATTATTTTTAAAAAATCTATAAAAGCTGTAGACTAACAGGTAAACCAAATCCCCTTAAATATTAGAATTCCTTACAGCTGCAAGAACAAGAATCTACAATGGCAGTAACCAGTACTATGCAACCCTGAACCATGTAATTTACATCTTAGTGAAATTAAACATAGTATAATGGCTTAGCTTCCAGGCAACAATGCTATTAAATTTGCTGTAGCAGATTATGACATCATCTGAAACCCCAGGATACACTTTCAAGCCAGCTATTATGCTTGTAATATATACTGCTTTTCTGGTTAGTTTTTCATTTAATTCTTTGCAAGGATTATGTATTTCAATAGCTGCACATGCTATCCAGCAGAATGGCTCTAGAATATTGGTGAGCCAAAGTAATGTCACTTGGGGAAAAAAAGTGATATTATTATAAGGAGGAAGAGGTCAGTAAATTACTTGATATCACACAAATAGTATTTGTTAGAACTGTAATATGACTTTTCTACACTTTTCTTATCCAAGATGTCTTTTATTTTGCCAAACAATCTTTCTGAAATACTATGTTTTTAAATTCCTGCTGTTATAAAACTGTGTATTCAATATAATAAAGAGATTAGGATGAAAGATAAATGAGGGTGTTTTGTGTGCCAAGAATCTGGTGAGGACCCTAGATGGATGTGAAAGCAGTTTTCCTTATTGACAGCAGCACAACAATCTCACCTAGGAAGATTGTCTGTGATCAGGGCTCCACCAGCGATTGCCTCAGCTGCTTACTGGTCTCAGCTCTGGTTCTCTGATGAGCTGCCAAAAGCAGATCTTGAATGATATCAAGATAGGGCAAACTGCTATAAGCTATATATTCTTGAGCAGTAAGAATAATAAATTATGTTCTTGTAAATGTTTAAATATATGTTTAACTCATATGTGTACTTATCCAAGGACTGGGTGAACCTACACAGGCAGTAATATTGTGTATGTGTATAGAAGTCCAAGACAGATTCTCAAGGGCAATATTCAAAATGTCTAAAATAATCAGTGTCCAACTCACTGGACTTGGCAGCCCCCCATCTCCTTTTTGTCCCATAAACTTCAGAAATTGTGTGCCAAAAAAAATTATATGAGGTACCACAATGTTTAAAAGTTATGTATCTCTAGCTCTATAAACAACTGTATGCATGTCATATGTTTCTGTATATGGCTTAAGGGCAGGCAATCAGGTTTCCATGTAACATCTGACTGGATGAGCTGTTCCTTAGTAACAGATTAGTATTGATTTCAGTGCCAGGAGTCTTGCAGAGCTAATCTTTATTGCCACTGAGCAGGTTTATCAAAAGTTAAATCCTTGTCCTTCCACGTCCTTGGTCAATGCCAGTGCCTCAACTGGTTAATTAGTTAGCTAAACGTGGATATATTTTCCCTCTTCAGTGTTCATCTGCCATAAAAGTATTTTATTGAAATATGCCTCTTTTTTTTTCATTTATTCAAAGCTATCAGTCACACTGTTGATAGTTTGCTTTTTGGACACATAGATTTGTTAAAATCAAAAAGTGTTCAAATTCAGATAGAGCTTGACCACAATTCGTAATCAAACTCACTGATGTACTTTGTACTTTGAATCCAGTGGCATAAGCAAAATAATTTTCTAAGTGACAGTAGTAATTGAGATGTATACTGATGTTTTCACAGCCTACTTATCTGCAAATATGTTATTATTCCATTGGCTTCTAAATAAAAGTAAGTTCTTAACAGTTATCTTTATTTGAAATCTCACAGTGTTGCTTTTGCATGTCATAATCCTAAAGTGGAAGAATTATAGTCTTCTTACTAGAAATAACCAGGATATATGCTCTAAGAATGCACCTAATGCAGAAGCAGACCTAGAGATGGTCTGAAGGCAGTTCCTCTTCAATGCCAACAAATCATTAGTTTGACCTGTCTCCTTTTGCCAATAGTACCAGTACTATTTACTTGCACCACTGGCTGAAAAAGGCCAGCTGGACTGGCTTTTATAGAGTCAGAAACATAATTTGGTCACTCCACTGAGTTGCCTATTCCAAAATGCTCTTAGCACTTCAAGCAATGCAAAAAGATGTGTGTGTGTAATCTCTGGCCAAAGGTCAATGCAGTGCAGGTTTCCCACAACTCATAAAGAGTAGTGAAGCAGATAGTGAATGTTACAGCTCTTTTGGCTGCTGTCATTACCTAAGTAACAGCAGTTGATTATTCCATATTTTTATATGACTTCTTTCACCAGCTAAGTATATTTTCTGCATAGACAGCAGTATTTGTAAATAGAAACAGTGTATGACTGAGAAGAGATTAATTTTGCAATGAGAACACAAAAACCTTCCAGGAGAATTTTATCTTTCCCCTTAATAAAAACAAACAAACAAACAAACAAGTAAATTTGGGATGAATCTCAAATTCATCACTCTTTCATACATGTTATTTGTTCTTCCATGTTCCTGTGATATCTTCGAAGTCCTAGTTTCTAAAGCATTTAATATTAATAAACAAAACAAAAAAACCCCCACTTCTCTCCCTGCTCAAAAAAAAAAAAAAAAAAAAAGGGAGAAAAAAAAGCATAAAGAAAATGAAAACTCTGAACTTGTCCAGGAAGAGAAACTAATTACATTAGCTCAGCTTACTGTATGACAGGTAATGCCTTTGAAGCCTATTGCATAAACGCGAAACTAGACATCGACAATTGTATTTACAATTATTACCAAAGAGAAACAAATATCAGAGACTGATGGGCAGCTGTCCCTTTCTGCTATTGTTCACAAAGTTGCTTTTAAACAGGCTTTCAAGAAAGGCATTGCAGAGACTCAAAAGCAGACAGGTATAAACAGAGAAATCAATGTCCTTAAGCAAAGCCCAAAAGATACAATCCTTTTAGCCTAGACTCTTTTACCTCCATCACTGCAAGCAATGCAACATGTTGCTGAGCCATTTTTTAAATTCTTTGATATTTTTCCTTTTATTCCATTTATTCTTTGGTAGCTGTTGGTATTAAAACTGATGTTCACAAAACTGAGTGAGTTGATTAATAGGTACTTCATACATCTGGTATTTCCTCATAAAAGACTGGTAAACTTATTTCAATTATCATACCACCAACAAGGATGCAATCTGTTCACAATGGCTGTTTACGAGTGGCTGCTTTGGGTAATGGCTGTTTTCTTAGCATGGGAAATGAAATATAATATTATTAAACAGAGATATGCAGAATGGTGTGTGAACTTATCCATCTTCCTGATGTTTATAGGCTTAAATTTTTGTAATGTTTATTTTATTTTATGGGACCAAACGTTAAAGTATCACTTATTTGAAAGAATCTAATTTCTTTTATTTTGGTTTTAATGTCCTTGAATATTAGCATCCACAAATTCATGTGCAATCAGTGCAGAAAACCTGTGGTAGGTACTCTATTAATCCTATTTAGAGAAACATATTGTAATGAGAGAGATAATGAACCAAGGAGTTTAATTTTTTTATGTTTTTCCCACAAGGATAAGGTGTTCTTTTTTGGTATTTTTTTAAACAAATCACCTGTAAAATGTCTCAAAATGATGCATGATAATCTCAAAATTGCTATGAAAATACAGTGTGGATGAGAAAGCAGGAAGTGCAAATGTAAGACTGAATGGTGAAGAAATAGACATGAACATTGTAAAGATTTTAAACACAACAATAATTAAAATTATGTTAGATTAATATCTCAGGTAGTGAAATAAAGTACTGTGGTAAAAATTCAGCTTCTTAGGAATCATTAAAGTATAACTATTTATTTTTGAGCAGGGAAAGAGTTTTTTTAGATTTGCAAATCTAGCCATCAAACAATACCTTCTTAGATCTTGGTAAATTATATTTGAAATGCTAAATATATCAGAACACCTTCATAAACCACTTACATGTCTAACAGAGACAGTATCTGCTTCAGATACTCAGATATTTAAGTCTATCATATACAAATTTGAATTTCGATTAAGGTTTAATTTGGGGGAATAAGAGAGAAATGCACATTTCTTCAAAATATAAATGGATAATGAAAACAGAAATGCTTCTAAAATTTTAAGGAACTTTAAAAACTAATGTTTTTCAACAGACGATATCTCAGAATTTACGCAGACATAGAGGCATAGAAAACAGAAATCACATAGATGCTCCTGCAAAAATAAAAATTTCTTTCTGCCTGCCATTGTGGATATTCTCAGTTCAGTCAGAGAGAAAAAGAGAGGGTTTTTCTAACCAGGTGAGAGCCTGGGAAGCAGTTAGGAAAGAATGTAAATAACTCTCTAATCTATCTTGTTGTTCACATTGTTTATAGATATGTTCTGCCACCGTGTGTCAATTACTGCACACCAATGGTGTGAGATGTTTTTACTCTAAGACCAATGAAATTAGTTCGCACGATGTTCTCTATATATAGAGCCGTGCATTTGAAATAAATCAGAGTTTTCATTGCTTGCCTTTTGTCTTGGAGTCATTTCGTTCCCGTCCTGCTCAACAGCGACATCCCATTACAGAAGTCACTGCTGCTAAGATAACTATTTAGGATGGAATGTTTCCTTTATATTCTTCTTTCATACCCAGTAAACACATACTGAATGTTTTGGTGTCTGCTACCATGTATTTTTCCCTCTTCTCATGTAAACCTTGACTGCTAGTAGTGATACCACCTTTGCTCTGCACTGAGAGTCTGCTGTTGCTCCTTAGAGTAAATGTAGGTGCATTCTGCAGCTCTCTAGAAAATATCTCCTTCCTCCTCACATAATTATTCTCACAGTATTTGGTTCTTGTAGGCTTTAGCTTCTCAGCAACATCTTAATACAGAGCAATAGCTGAGGATTTTTCATAGGGAGCTATATTTCTGGTTACTTAAGATAAATAGTATGAGATAAACAGTTTCAAAAGCACTAACATCACTGCCACTAAAGACAGGCCACTCAAAACATGCCACTGAACTTTTGCCACTGAAAGCCTTAGTTTTTTTGAGCCAGACTGACTTCATTAATGCTCACCTGAGCTCAAACAACTTTAGCTACAAAGGCTACCTAAGATGTCTCTTTGCTCATTGCATGAGGCTGATTCGATTTGATTGTGGTTTTTTGATATGAAATTAATGAGGTTTTTAGTCTCTACTACATAGCCAAAGATGCTGGAAGGACAAAGAAGGGAGGTTAAAAGGACCAATTTAAAAAAGGAATGCATTGAATACATTAAATTTATTGGGTGAAACAATTTAATGAAGAAAAATGCTAATTAAATTATTAAAATCTAGATTGCAAGTAGTAATTTAAAAGGCTGTTGCTATGCAACCAAAAGGATTTTTGTGACAGACTGCGAAAATATATTTGTTAAGTATGCTGGTATTTCACTTTGACCTTTTCAGTCATACACCTGCCCAAACTGTCTGTAAATATATTTTTGAGAATGAAAACATTAAAGATATCTGCAGGATGAGGAAGCAGAAAGACTATTTGAATTAGTTAATGACTTTTATTATGGTTAAAAGATTAAGGAATCTGTGAGATAAAAATAGATACACATATATAATTATCTATAGAACTTGTATGCTGATATTTCATCATAACTAATGGATTCATTCCTACCCCAAACACAGGTCCTGATCCTAAAGACATGAAAACATTAATTTTTATAATGTAGTGTGTGAGCTAAACCTGCCTTCTCCTGAAGGTTTTAAATAACAGTTAAATCTATTACTTGTATCAGAAACCTAAGTAGTTGTTCATAATAATTAAGGCCAATTTTTGCTTTTCCTGGAATATTTAGTCTAAGATGTGTGTTGGTTTCTGCTATAGTATCAATTGTTACCTTTCCCACTGATATCTCAGCCAGAAAACCGGAGGGAATCTGAACTGGATCTAATTAACTTGTTTCTTGAGAAATTCTGGATCACCACCAGGAGCCCACATCCAGAAGCAAAGGGCTCCCTCTCTGGTTAAATCCTGTTCTCTGCACTGTCACTTGCTTCGTCTTCTTTGATTTTTCAGAAAGAGAGTGAAAAACAGTGATTCTTAACCAGGATAGAATTTTTTGCAGATATGAGGTCCTACAGACATTTGTTTGCCCTTTCCTTTCTTTTTCTTATGACTTCTTTAATTTCCAAACATAAATTTATTATTGTTTTCTAGATAGCTTCTCTTCAAACAACCATTCAGAATAGGCCCTAAAGCCTCTTTTCAGATGCTGGAGCAGAGGAACTATAAGATCTAAAGATAGAGTGTATCAGTAGGGTGGAGAGATTCCTAAAAGTAAATCTGGGACATTCGCTTATTATTTGTGCAGTGCTATGTAAGCTTCTATACACTCTTACCCTTCTATGCAAGGAATCTAGGTGAAAACAGAGTATTCTCTAAAAAGATTCTGTAGGTTCTCGCTATATAAGTTAGTTAATGGGTACTTTCAATTCTGTGAGACATAATTACAAAAGAACCTGTTGATTTCTATATGTGTGTCCTGATAAACTCAATTTTATCTTGACTCTATGTTGAAAAAGCAGGTTCAGAACTGTCTTTAATCAGGAGCACCATCTTCCGTCTCTTTTTGTTTAAAGACAATTTTTAAGTTCTACAAAGCAAAAAGAGTGTGTTTCACTGCCCAGTGAAGTTACAGCTCCCTAAAAATTTTCTGTTTTCCAGGACTACAGATAAAAGTCAAAAATAAATTACAGGAAAACTTCAGCATCACTGGAAAGACAGAAGTTAGAATACACCATTATACTACAGTACTATTTATAAACACACAAAAAGAATTTGATCATTTTAGATGAAAATCTTATCCAACAGACCAATGACTGGAAGAATCCACAGTAGTTGTCTATATTGTGGAAAAGAGATTTTTTGCTGCCTGTAAACCTTCTCTGTAAGTTACCATATTGAATAACAGTTAGACGCAAATCACAATAACATCATAAAGATTTAGTACCCTTAGCTTTAGTATATTACTTAAATTACCTAGTAATAAAATTAGTTTCCTACCTCAACTTTGTGAATTCCAGCTCCTGTTACAAAAGAGAGAAAGGAGAAGATTTTCAGAGAAGAGTACAGAAAAAAAGACATTTGACATTGTTTAGTAAATATTTCACAGAAAACAAGTTCATAAGTTTGATTCGAAGAAAAATTATTTTATCCTATATGTAATCTCTAGCTATAAGAAGATTTTGCAATTTCTTAAAATATTTTTATGACACCTCATTGCATAAAGTGAGTTATTACCATAGGAGAGACAACTAGGAGAATCTGTGCTCCAATTTACAGATAACAAAGAAATTTTTAAAATCCATGAAATTGAAGTTCAAATATACTTAAAAAAGTCACTAGTCTGAAGTTTTAGCAAGTTTTAGCCCATCTTTTAATCAGATAAGCAATAAAACAAAACTCTTTCTTAAAATATTAATATATGGTTCTCTAAATTTCTTTCTCAGTTGTCTTATCAGTCATCCTCATTTAAGTTCTGACTTTTTAATATATCCTGGTGTTATTGTGCACTCTACTGTTGCTGTTGCAATGACTGTACATCCTACACTTTCCCTGTAGTGTCTTTACTACAAACCACAAACAATTACAAGAAATTTCCAGAAGGATTTAAAATTTTTTAGCTCTCACGAATTTCCTAAACTACACATTATAAAAGACACATTCTTGACTTTTTACCTATGAAATTTATTCTGTTCACTTCAGTTACTTCCTTGGAGGTGAAGTGAGAAAAACTTGTAAGACATGGTAAGGGTACAGATGTAGGATTTAAATTTTTTCTTCTATTTTTATGGTCTCAGGCACTATCAATACCAATATCCATATCATATTACATGTTTGACATTCTTTAACTTAGTTTGTGCACTAAACTACAGTCCTCTGGGAACGTTAGAATGGATTTAAAATATAAAGAAAAAGGAATTGTCAAATAGATGGCTACAGTTCTTAGTAAATGACCAGGTAAAAATCTCTATACCAGAGTTAAAAAAGAGTCCAAGTCATGTGGATGACAGGTTTTTGGGTTTTTTCTTTTAATTTTGTCATTAATCGATGGCTTATACTTGACAATTTTTCAAATCTATATTTTGAAATGTAATCTGCAACAGATGATCATAATTTTATTTTATGTAAGCCAGTGCCCTGCAAAAACTGTCCATATAAGGCTCAGACTCTTTCAGAAATCCACTTCATATTTATTTTTAAATAAAGCAGATGAATATCATCTTCTTTCCTATTAACACCTCTGCAGGAAATAAAAAACTTCCACTCCTCCTTTGTATCCTGTCACTTACTTGATATAGTTACAATACTGTCAGAAAAATTCTCAAAGCCTTAAGGAAAGGAGCAAGTTTGTGGAATTAGAATTTCATATTTTTGATGAACTTGAACTAATCTTGTAAACTCCTTAAAATTTAATCCTACCACTTTTTCAAACTGTTGCTTAGAATCAATATCATGTTTCCCCTCTAATAACAGCTCTCTAGAGTATTTTATGGTTTTTAAATATTTTTATTCATTTGCTCTACTTTTCTAGAAATACATGTCATTGTTTGAAAAAGATTGCCTAAAAAGGTAAGGTTGATGTTTGAATAGCAGGGCAAACAAGTGGTGTAAGATCCTGCAGACTTTACTAAATTTGGAATAAATTTCTCTGTGGTGTTTCTCCAGTTCTGTTGAAAATCCTAATTACAGCCTTCATAGATTTTTCTCCTTTTATGCTTGGTGAGATTTCTTTTTTTGTTGGGTCGGTTTTTTTTTGGTTTTGGGTTGTTTTTTTTTCTGCTTTTTTTTTTTTTTTTTTTTTTTTTTTTTTTTTTTTTTTTTTTTTTTTTTTGCTTTAGAATGTATCAGCTTATGGGCTTTATTTCATCTTTATCTGCTTAGCCAGTGGGAGTCAGTATTGAAAATTAATTTGACTGAGCATAGCAGCCACATTGTCCAGAATATCATTCAGTGAAGAGACTAGATAATAATAAGACAGTTACAAATAATTTAGAAGAAATTTTCACCAAGAAAAAAAAGAGATCAATTTATTTGATAGTGTCAGGTGCCTGAATGCACCAATCCCTGTGTAGAATAATCAGAGGGTTCTAAAAACATTGCTGATAAGGAAGACAAAACCTAATAGACCCCTGAACTGAAGTCAATACTACACTCTCTGGTAGCGTGACCTGCTCTTCTGAGATGCCCTGGTTTGGAGTGTCCAGGTCTGGGACCCTCAAAACAAGAGAGATGTTGACCTGTTGGAACCAGTCCAGTCTCACTACGTTGATTTTAGGGGTTTGAGCAGCTTGCCTGTGAAGATAGGCTGAGAGAGCTGAGGCTGTTCAGCATGGAGAGGACCTTACAGTGGTCTTTTAGTACCTAGTGGGAACCTACAAGAAAGCTAAAGAGAGTCTTTTCACAAGGGCACATTGTGACAGGACAAGGGGGAATAACCTTAAGATGAAGGAGAGTAGGACATGTAGGGGTGGTCAGGCACTGGAACAGATTGTCCTAGAGATGTTGTGGGCTCCTCATCCCTGGAGGTATTCAAGACTAGTCCGGGTGGGATTCTAAGTAAATTAGTCTAGTGGAAGATTTCCCTGCCCTTGGAAGAGAGGATGGAACAAGATGATCTTTAGGGTCCCTTCAAACCCAAACCTTTTCATTATAATCTGATAATGAAGTTATTGGTGGAAAGCTCTTGTCAGTGACACTTAAGGAGAGTCATACTAGGCACTATTAAGGCAGGATTATCAGTGTATCATTACATAGCAAGAATTACAGTGACTGAAATACCAAGTAGAGAGTCAAGTGCCACATTTACAAATTTCTCCTAGTACGTAGAAATATAAAGTTTTCATGAGTACAAGAACATCTTAACAAGTTATTGGGTTTCCTCTCACTTCTCTTTCTTTGTATTTGTGTTGACTTTGTTTAAAGCAGACTGGGCTTATTCCTTTTTTCTCTGCTTAGAACTGTATTTCATGCTTATTCTGACCAGTCAGAAAACCAGAAGCACAAAACACAGAAATAAGATTTAATTTCAAGTGCATCATTGTTTCTTTGAATTTTTCTTACACATAGTGGCTATCTCTTCTCCAGTGTTTTGCCATTCTAGCTATTCACAGGAGTTTTGCTGTGGATCATTAAGTTAATGAAATAACTTCAAAAGAAAATGTGCCTTTCCAAGCCTTTCCAAGACACAATTTTGATACTGTACTTGCTTTGTCATTGGAATATTGACTATTACAGCTTCACTGCCTATGAGATGGGATTAAGATTCTGGAAATAACTTTTTTTAAAGGGTTGAAATTACATGGGACTTTAACTGTTTTAGATAATGAGGCCTTGGATGATCTCATCTTGCATGCTGCCTGCCTTCAGTTCAATACTTGGATCACAAAACTAGCAATCTGCCCTGGCTAATGGAGTTTGGAGTTATGAAACAACGTAAATCCTATGATTAACTCAGGAGCTATAAACATTTTTGGGCTACTTCTTCTGCACTATCATTTTGTACTCATACTTGCTTCTGGGTCTGTAGTATCAGTTTGCTTTCTTGATTTCATAATATATATGTTCTTGTGACCCTTAATTATAACAATTCCAGTGAAACTTCAATAAGTGGACGTCTATAGCCCTATTCATTCTACACAAGAACAGAACTCACTGGGGAAATTTCTTGATCATTATTTCACTTAATGTAATAAGAATTATGTTCTATAAGTAATTGCAGTTACCTTCAGTTCCAATTTCTTCTCAATTGATACCTTTTATTCCCAAATATATTTTTGAATTATTTTTAGTGTCTTTTTCACATTTATTCAGAAATGAATTCAGTGAGTTTGGGATAGATTGGATTGCAGATTTTAAAATTTATTATTTTAATTTATTCTTTTGGCAAATTCAACAATCAAGATATTTTTGTATTACTCAGCATCTTCGTCCATGAAGACAAATCAGCATGATAATTTAATGCTATGAGTGTAACCCAAGTATTATACTGTGTTTTTTTTCCCAGATGGTTGTCATTAAAGGGATACTCAAACACAAGACATGGAATACACTTGGGAGACTTTAGAATATTGTGATGGAAAAATGTTACATGTTGTATGCTTTTAGTTGGTCTTTCTTCCAATAGTCTCCTTCAAAAAATAAAAACACAGTAAATATTAAATGAATTTCAGCTTCACATTTCTGATAGTGTGCCAGCTTAACTGTTTTACTTCATTCAAGTGGTGAATAAGCAATCCTGATTCAGCCTATCATTTAAAAATCTAATATTCTCCACAGAAAACACTATTCTTGATCATAATACCAGTTGTCTTGTCTAGTCTTTCTGATGTCATGGGAGCAACGTGGTTATTTTCTGAATTTAGGTTGTTATCCATTGCATCAAAGTGTGCAATAATATTTCTTGTTATTAGGAATTCTTAAAAACATGACACTTATTTAGAATAAAATAACTGGTTTGTTTTTTGAAAAAGCTTTACCATGAAAAAAAAAAAAACAACACTTGCTTTACATTTTCTATTTAATTTTTTATACCCTGTTTAGAAATGTGACTGGAAATACTATTAGCATAAATTAGAAAGATTGAAAACAAGGCAATATTGCTGACTATTTTAATATAAAGAAGAAATAATCACTGTATGATTAATTCATTTTAAATGAATCCTTGTGGATTTTGTTTGTTTGGTGAATTGTTTTATGTTTTTGTCTGTGTGTGTTTTATACTGAACTGAAAGAAATGCTGGAAAAGTTCAATCTGGACAATGTTTGGCTAAAAAAAAGGTTTTGTGTGAGGTCTGCACTCTTGATAATAAGGAATGCTATTAAAATTGGTGACTGGAGAAAAAATGAGGTAGGATCCCAGTGATTTTTACAGTATCAGTCTGTTGGTTTAATATTTAAAATATCAGATATAAATAACTTCAACATTTGGAGAACTGCCAGAATATGAATTATAATATCTAGGTCACTGCCTGTTTAAAACACTATTATCTTCTATCTAGAGTAAAATGTTAAATGGACCTTTTAGCTACCAAATAAGCTGTGCTGAGGCATTTTTGGCATACCCTATTTACATATGTGTATTTGTATATACAGACATATATATGTATATTCATATATATATATATATATATATATATATATATATACACATACATATATAGTACAGAATTTTAATTGACTTCCACCTACTGCCATAAAGAAAAAATGAAATTGTCAGTTACATTTATAATAATCAGTGATCCAAGATCAGGCCAAAACAGCTTTGTGAAGAAGAGCCTTTAAAAAAGCTTGCAATAGGAAACTAGATGAGAGACATAGAAGAATAAAAATAGTTTGATAATATATTATTTAAGATTCTCTAGACTCTCTCTCTCAAAAAAAAATTCCTGCTTATCAGCTGGAGTTAAAATTCTAATGATCAGAATTCCTATTTTATGTTCACTATACATTTACCTAGAATTTGAATAAATAATAGCCAATGTTCAAGCTAGCCTGAACTGGTTGTTACTACAGTTTATTACCCCTTTTATTAAAAATTTCCTCTACATGCTTTCTATGCTACTGCAATGTAATGTTTTATTATAATTTCAGTCTGGTTGTGTAAGGCTTTGAATTAGTAAGCTGAATTTACCTTCCATGATTTTTTTTTTTTTTTTTTTTTTTTTTTTCACAAAACAAGCATGTAGTGCACATATGGCCAGGTACTGGACACAGCTGAAACAACAGCTGATGCACTAGAATATCTCAAACAATGGGAAAGCAAAACATTAAGAAATGAAAAATGGCCTTACTGTCAGATTGTGACAGTAATTTGAAAACATCTGAAAAATCACCTGAAATATGTATCATTGAAGAAATAAAATATAGCTATTTTGTCTTAATTTTCTTCACTTTTCAAAGTGTACAGTATTGTTGGTATCCTTTAATGGAAGTCATATGACTCAGTATATTTAATAAGTCTGTAGCTAAGAAAAAATTTTCTGAGGCTTGTGAAAGTAATTATCACCTATTTTATGTTCATGATGGACAGAAAAGGTTACTACAAAGGTGCTGATTAACAAGTGATCTTTCTTAATACAAATATTGAGTGACAATATAATATAAATATTGGGGTGAGAATATAATTTAGAAAAGTCAGCGTATTCTACAGAAAGATGGAAAGCTAGTAGCCAAAAAAAAATTTCATCTCCCTTACACTTTTTGGTAAGTTTTGAGATCTGTATCAAGAATCTATTTGTACCTTGCCCAGATACTAACATATATATTAACCAGAAAATAAAAAAAAAATCAGATATTGGTTTTTAGTTATATGGACTGTAGGACAGGCTCTTGCATAAGAAAGGAAAAAAAAATCTAAATGAGTGAAGTCTAAAGACAGCTTGAAATATGTATGTATCATAATAAAAGTAAAATAGCTGAAATCAGCATATTCTCTTTCATCCGTTCTTGTCAACATATACTTCTGCATAAGCTT
This sequence comes from Anomalospiza imberbis, assembly GCF_031753505.1. Lineage (NCBI taxonomy): Eukaryota > Metazoa > Chordata > Aves > Passeriformes > Viduidae > Anomalospiza > Anomalospiza imberbis. Next base: position 34,218,162 of record NC_089721.1, on the reverse strand, counting down.
GTTAGGCATGAATTCTGGAGAAATCATGGATGGATGCTGCTCACAGCTGAAATTCTGATGGAAAATTTTGCTGAAAAATCTTTATTATTCCCCATCTTCCATGAGTGACTTAAGGACGGTGTGTTAATGGATAATATTGTACATATTATCTTTAACACATATCCAAAGACTCAGTTGGAAAGTTCTTTGAGTTACCTGAGAATTAAGAAGCACAGGGTACTCAGATATATGAGTGACTGTATAACAGATTAACAACTCAGAGCTGCATTCTTTGCTGGATATGATAGAAATTGATGACTTCTTATGACACAAGTCTCGTAACAACAGGATTTCTACTGTCTGGCCAGAGGAATGGCAGACAAAGCTGCTTTCTTTGGAAAGAAAAGGACTTCTAGACTGGCCAAGTTTCATTACTTTCAAGAGCACCTGGCTCTTTGATACTTGGTGAGAATACCTAGAAGTCTCACTGAAATATTAATTTTGATTGTAAACATTAAAGTAAGTAATTAATAATTTTAAAATAAGTAAATTTTTGACCATACATAGACATGGGACATCCCAACTACTCTTTAGAACAGAAGCCAAATTGCTTTAACTTTGTAATACAAGATACTTAAAAGATAGTTTTTAGTTTGTTCACAGACAGAGAAATATCACTCTTGTTGCTATTATGCCTCTTTCCTTAAAAATTTTAAATCTAATACATTCAGAGTAATATGAACTTCTATTTACCTGAAAGTGAAGGAAATAATGAATTAATAAGAAGTAAAATTTTATATATTATTGAGTAGAAATAATTTTAACTGAAATATACTATATAGTGTAAAGAAATTTATTTCATTATAGTTTAATCTTCTTGGACTCAAAAGTTATGTAGTTTATGAGTGTAGTAATTAGGGTTAACTAGGGAGCAAAAGAGTACTTTGATTCTATTTAATAGAGTAACATAATATATGTTTTAAAAACAGTTTCTGTTAGAATTCATGCACTGCTAGGTTTTATGAACATTTTACACTTTATTATATGACCATAGATAAAAAAGTAATGTGAATGTAATGTTGTTATTTATGTAAAGACATAATAAACAATGTGCATAAAATGTGAATCCAATTGCAAAGACACTACTTAATTTTAATAAGTATATAAATAATATGCATGATATGTCAGATCTCTATGTATAGCTTTCCTCCTTTTTAAGCAATGTATATTTTAAACATACACTTTATCATGAAGCATCTAAAATTTCATCTCAAACCATAGGCCCACATGTTTTATTTGCACACAAAGGAATTTTTATCCTGACTAATTTTTTCTTGGCCCATTATAAGAAAAGTAGAATATAAAATGTATGTATAACATTTCGCAAAACATTTAGAAAGTACATAAAAAGGAAGTTTTTTTGACTCTCAATTTGTTATTCAGTTCCTAAAGCCCTCATTTAAAAAGGGGACTATAATTTTATATGACTTTTCAATGACACACAAATTTATTAAACTGAATGTTGATGCACTTAATTATCTCAGATGGAGAAAGACTATCTTCCAAACTTGAAAGTGTCATTAACAATGTCTACCAGAATGTCTAAATTTTGTTATTTTGAAATGGATTTACAATGCTCAGGCACATTTTGATAATGCAGAAGTGCATTATCTGCACTTCTAACAAAAGTCAGAAAAACAATGTCAGAATTTAGCACTAATACAAAAACCATGCAAGACATTTATTTGGGCTCCTCTCATTGTTATTCATCATTTTGGTGCATCTGGAATTTTCTCCTCAGGAACAATCGTGTGGCACAGATTAAACTTCAGTAGGATTGTTGAATAATCACCCCTTTTTTCCCCTTTTTTGGCTTTTTTTGGACAGTTTCTATCTGTCTACAAATAAGGAGAGAAAACAGATCAAAAGGTAAATCAATCTGAAGGAAATGTAATGAAAACAATCAGCCTAAGAATCTGTAGCTAATGAAAGACTGTTTTAATTTAATTTTATTTTAGCCATCTTGCAATGACTTCATGCCAATGTGAAGAAAAGGCATTGTACTATAAAATGTGTGAAATTATGATTTTCTCCATTATATGTGTACATAATGAACTTTCCAACTTCTCAACTAATACACTCAAGATGCATATGTGGGAGAGCAGTAGGGAGAGCCATTACGGTTTGGTTTTAGTTGTTTTGTTCCCTCACTTGGGGATCAGATCTGTGGATTTTCTTTATTTCATGCTAATTACTGCCAGATTTAAAAAATGCTTATGTTTGCAATTATGTATTTCCAAAAAAAGAAAAACAATCCAGTTGCCAAAGCATGTATGTGTCACACATTAGACAAAATAATGTGCTGAAATCTCAACAGTAAAAAGATCAAGAAATCAATTGGAAACAAAAAGCAGTTACTATGTATTTTAAAAGGGAAAAAAAAATCAGGTATCAGGCTTCTATTTAACAATCTAAAAACAAAAGGGTAACTGAAGACCTGAAATCTCTTATAATCTACCTGGAAAAGAGATAAAGATAATTCTGAATACTACGGAATGTTCTCTTAGAGGTTAAGTAGGCTGGCCCACTGCAGCAGTCCATGATTGCAGTGCTCAGAATAATGACTGAAGAAGTTCAGAGGTACTGAATGTCTTAATGTCTAGTAAATGCCATAGACCGATTGCATTTTTTTATAATTAAATAAATATAATGAAAAATTGGAATATTTAATTCCTGCTTAGAAAATGCTCTCCTGTTTGGAAAGAAACATCTGATCTAAAGGAAATAAAATTATACTATTTCTTTTCTGCAGTTTCCTAGTCCTTGGGCTCATTATAGAACAACTAGATTATGTGGTATAAAAACAGTTAGAGGACTGAATTTCCTTATGCCTGGGGGAACTTCAATTCTCTAGTGAATGTTCATTTGACAGCACTATTGTGACAGTGTTTCTTCTGGACTGCCTTTGTAATCGTCCATCATGAGCAGATGATGGAGTTCACTTTCATGGTGTGTGAGACAGGAAAGAGATTGCTGTACATTTCAGGAGTTGTTTTCAAAAGAGAAACTGCCTGTGTTTTCTTCAGTCCTTCATTTATTTTTACAGCATAGTCTAATGCAGGATTCAGTGAGTGAGAGCTCTGTATGATTTAATAGAGTCACAAATCCTAATACTGCTTCTAGAGAAGTCTGTTATTATCCTGAGACTTTTCTTTAGGGAGAGTCTCAAATGGCTAGGGTGATTTTGGAAAGTGAGAATGAGAAAAGCACCAGAGATCAAAATATTTATTCCCACTGAATTTTCTATGAGAAGTGACTACAATATAAACAAGTAAAAGCTACACGAAGAAAATATAAACGAAGAAAACTCATCAGGGACTTTTTCTTCACTAAACAGACCAGTCATCTTATGAGGATACTTCCTCACCTCTGCAATAATTACACTGACATCCCCAAACACCCTGCTACCTTGCAAGATTATTTTCATTTTGCATTTATTAAAGAAATAAAAACAGACTGGCAAAACCTGCCAATTCAAACAAGTACTATTTCTCAAATAAAATGTAAAAGAAAATAATTACAGATAATTATTGCAATAGAAAGGTTGTGGGATACTGTTTATAACTGTTTATATAAACTAAACATAAAAACATCATTGCACTTCAGTGTATAAATTACAGTCAGTACACATGGCTCTTATATGCTGTACAGAAGAAAGCAATAAAAATCAAGGAAAAGAGAAGCACACATAATTTTGAATTTTCCAACTGAGGAACTCATGTCTTTGACTTTCAAATGTGATGAGCTTTGATAGGCTCTGTGCACTTCATCCCACCTGCAGTTTCTTGGATCCATGCCTTGATTTGTGTCAACTGATTCACTGACTTTTTATGAAGGTGTTCAAATATACAGTGCCTTAATTAACTACCTAAGATTTCTGTCTCATTACGTGAGACAGAAAAGCCCACTAAGCTGTCATTAAACAGTAGTCATTACTCCACAGCTCATGTACTTCTGTGCATGAGGGAGAGGATGGTGATTGATTTATCACTATTTTAATAGATACTTGACCTGTGAGTCAATACAAATGTTTCACTCAGTGGTGGCAGAGGGCAAGTGATCCAATTATGTGAACACAGTGGACTAATAAAGGAGCTCTGGTTTTTCCTGATTTCCTGAGAGAGTTGTTAAAATCTTCCGTTGTTTGATGTTTAGTACAATTACTAGTTAAGAATATTAAACTTGAAATAATAGGTATATTAAAAAAAAGAAAATAAGAAAAGGAAGGAAGGAAGGAAGGAAGGAAGGAAGGAAGGAAGGAAGGAAGGAAGGAAGGAAGGAAGGAAGGAAGGAAGGAAGGAAGGAAGGAAGGAAGGAAGGAAGGAAGGAAGGAAGGAAGGAAGGAAGGAAGGAAGGAAGGAAGGAAGGAAGGAAGGAAGGAAGGAAGGAAGGAAGGAAGGAAGGAAGGAAGGAAGGAAGGAAGGAAGGAAGGAAGGAAGGAAGGAAGGAAAGAAGGAAGGGAGGGAGGGAGGGAGGGAGGGAGGGAGGGAGGGAGGAAGAGAGGGAGGGAGGGAGGGAGGGAGGGAGGGAGGAAAGGAGAAAGGGAGAAAGAAAGAGAGAAAGAGAGAAAGGAAGAAAGAGAAAGAAAGAAAGAAAGAAAGAATGAAAGAAAGAAAGAAAGAAAGAAAGAAAGAAAGAAAGAAAGAAAGAAAGAAAGAAAGAAAGAAAGAAAGAAAGAAAGAAAGAAAGAAAGAAAGAAAGAAAGAAAGAAAGAAAGAAAAGTCCAAATAGCAACTAATATCTTAACATAATTGACAATTTCTTAAGTGCTATCAAGATGAATTTTTTTAGTTTTTGGCAAGATGTTAAACTCATTCAAGAGCATTTTTTTTTTTAATTTTCACTGCTGACTGCTGTTTAAACTACTGAACATGTCTTAAAGATGTTATAGTTTAAACCATGCTGATTAAATAAGAACTTTGTCTTTTTACAAAACAGAACCAAAACCAAATTAAACTGAGGAGAAATAAGCAACTGTCTGTGTGAACAAGATAAACTCTCACAGAACAAGATAAGGCTGATTGGCCTGTAGTTTCCCAAATACTTTTGATTGCTGTCTTGGAGACAGGAAGAATTTGCTTTATTCTGGTTCTGTTCTACGAACAGTAGTTCATCTCCTGTTCCTGGTTCCTTAACTGCCTGTGTCAAGAAGGTGTTGGCAGTGCACTTCAGAAAGTCCCCGAAGTACTTGTGCCTTGTGTTGTCCTTCCCTCATACACTGGGCTGAGTCAATTCTCTCAGGAATGCAAGGGCCTATGAATATGAAGCTGTCAGAAGAAGGCATAATTTGCTTGTTCTTCATTAATATAGTATGTAGCAGGCACCTATCACAATATTTCCCACTTTTGGTATGCACACTAATTTTGTTGGCCCATCACCCATCACACCATAAATCCTTCTCTCCTATGTGAAAGGCAACCCTCCCTTTTTACTTTCCCAATCTGTCCTTCATGAAGAATCTGCCTGTGTCCATGGCAGTAGTCCAGCTGTTTAAATCCTCAATGTTTACATAATCCCTCTTATTTTGTTTTCCAGCTTCGTGCATTGATTCTTCATTTGGTTGTTGACCACTCTTTCCCTTCCTTCTTGTTAATAGATTAGTATTGTTTAGGTTGCACAGCTTGGTAACAAGCACTCTTTTCCCTATTTAATCACTCTTTTCCCAATTTAATCCTTTATTTTAATTTAAGAGAAGATGGATACCTTCTTTTCCAAGCAGTCCTCAAAAAGGACACATGGTCTTAAAATTTAAAACTCTATTGCCAACATCAAATGTGCAACCAGCTTTTGACTTTGAACATTCATTCATTTTTCCTTAAGCCTTTCCCATTCATCAGCAAGACCAGGCAGAAGTCACCATGCACCAAGCCCTTTTCCTCATTCCCTGAAGATGTGTGGTCACTACTTATGAAGTTCTAAACCTCCCAGACATACTGCTAGTGCCCTTATGGAGAAGAAATTTGGAATAATAGTCTTAACAGCTGTCAAACTGAACAAACTTTGTCAGCCTATCCATGATGTTCTGGACCAAACCTCTCACATGCAGCAAATCCCCTTCTAACAGACTGAGTCAGCTTAGCAGCCTGCATCCCCACAGCAGAGAGTCTCCGACCACAATTCTTTGCCTCATCCTGCCAGTGCTGCCACAGGTCTCTGGCACAGGTAGATCAAAGTCCTGCCTTTGCCTGTGCTGGGTTCCCAAATGTGCTCTGCAGGTCACAGATGCACATGGAGAAGGAACAATCATTCTGTTGCTAGAGTTCGCCAGATCACAGCCTGGTTGTCTCCATTTCTCAGCCTAACAAGCATAGGTGCTTCCTCAGTGCAGCTTGGAAAAGCAGTGTCAGCTCTTATAGTGCAGTGCCTGGAAAGACATGTGGTCTGCTGACCTCTTCCCACAGATTCATTACTCCTGTTGCAAACCCCCTGCCAGTGCATACTTCCTGCAAGTGCAGCCTGTTGCTTGTGGCCCCAGAGAGAGGCCCCAGAGGCCACTGCAGCCCCTGACCCACAGAACATCATCCTCCCATGGGAGCTCATGCTGGGTATAGGCCTCTCAACTGCCTGTAAACACTGCTGGGGACCCCACAGTGTGCCCACCATTACTGAGACAAGCTCTCAGTAGCCTGTCTGCCTCCACTACTGCCAAAATGCTGCCTTTGAGGGCTGTTAGCTGAATCATTAAACTGTGTAAGTTACATTAAAATTCACTGTTATGAAGCTATATGATGCTGACTTTTCACAGCTTTCAAAACCGAATTTTACAAATTTCTGATGTGATTAGAAAGATACTTGGTTTCAGGGACAAATCATTGGTTCTAGAAATCATGTCTTATTTTTTTTCCTTGATTTGTGGAAGGATACTCTTACGTAGTATTATATTAATCTCTGCATTCCAGTGTCATGTTAGAAAATGCACTTTATTTGGCCTTCTGTCTTTGAAAATATATAGTAATATATATTTGGCCTATCTAACTTTGAAAATACATAGTAATTGAAAACAGAGAACTAAATTATTGATAAATTACTGTAACTGAATATGTTTCAATTCTAGAACAACAGAGGCATTGATGCTATTAATAAACTGTCTCTTTGAATCTTCATACCTGTAATAGAAGAAGACAGAAAAAAAGACTCCCTAGAAAATACTGTTTGAGGAAAGTCAGAAGACAGAAATGAACTCTTAGTCACTACAATGATTCATGAATTCAGAACAACAAAAATCTTAGAATGAACACAGTTCCTTCCAAAGGGATCTGTTGCTGTAATGAAATTTTAGCCAATCAGCAGATCCATAAGATTCTCAGAAGGTAACTGCACAATACTAGGAATTTAATTAAATCCTGAGAAAGCTATATAACTGTAAAGGGGAACACATTAAAATGGTAAATTACTTTTGAAGAAAGAAGTCGAAATACTTATGATGAATTAATATAAATGCATTTGTAACAAAAACAGCCTTTCAGACAATTTTGTATGTACTGTCAAGGCCATTCATCACTCTGTGATCCCCTTTGCCTTACAGTAAGCAGCTATCATCAAAACATCCTTGCTGTTGTCTGCAAATTCTGTTTTGCTATAAAAATCTATTATCATCGTGTCAAAGAAATTCAGTCACATAGTCACAGTTAAGAAATTTTCACAATTAGGGTGGGAAAATTTTGCCTATACAGCTTCAGAAGACAAAACATATTTTGTGAAATATTTGGGGTATTACCAACCTTTAGGAAATACTTGCGGTGAAGAAAAATTGATGCAAATGACTCAACATGCAAATAATAAGAAGGCATATTAAATCTGCCTATATCAGCCTTACTTTAGGCTGATATTTCTTTGGAATATAGTGCATATTTTTTGGAAACACAGAAACCTAGATGCTTCCAGAGGCAGAGCCATGTTTATCAGAAGCAATTTGACTCTTCCTTTACTGGATCGCATTTCCATTTTAAAAGACAGAATGAAATTTGCCTTCTATGTAGAATGGAGTATACTGAAAGGTAAAAAAGACTGTTCTTCCAGGCCAGGTTTTTGGTTTTTATTTATGAAAAGTGGTGTGAAATAAAACCCCAAAACTGTGCAGAACAATTAGCTATAAATCAAAAATGTGACCACATTGTGTTAGAAGAACAGATGATGTAACTGGCTTTTAATTTCTGGGTTCTTAGATTTAGGATCCTAAATCATGAGTATAGATGAGTTATTTAGTCAGATTCAAGCATTCATCTGTTTTGCCCAAAGTTCATCTGGAGCTATTTAAACCTCAGGATTGAGATGAGGTAAGAGAGTCTGACATTAATAATCCCACACAATTATTTATGTGACATAAGATAACCCTTGATATCTTGGTCTTAATTTGGAAATTAGTCAGTCTTCCTATTATTTTAAAACTTCACTCATGACTATGTAACTTCTACATTTTGAGCACTGTGATATTGCCAGTTTAAAGATTTTAACCCTCCAGTTTACAAAGCCTTAAGTGTTCTGTTAAAGAAATGTGTAAAGGTGAAAGAGGATACATTTGATACCAATATACATAATTATGTTTAAATCCTAAAATATTACAAAAATATAGCCATTTTGAAGGTTTACTTTCATTTACATTAGGTTTCCCCCATATTAAGTAGGAGCAGGCTGAAAGTTTTTGGAAAGACTGCTTCAAGAATTGTTTTATTACTGACAAATAACATTGTTTTAAGCCAGCATTCACTAAGTTTTGTGTGATACTGGATGCTTATACTTATTTTCACTAAATCTTTATCGACATGTTTAGTACATAGGATATCTGGGACTTGTTTTTCTGATCTCACCATTAAAAACCTCTGTTAAGGCCTCCCTATTGAGTAGTGGTTGGAGCAACTGAGATAAAATATGAAGACACTATCTTTGAAATATTCTATTGCATTTGCAGATTCTGCATTTTGGGTTTTTGTTTTTGTTTTTTTGTTTTTTTTTTTTTGGTTGAGATTTGCAACTGAAAAACAGAGTTTATAGTCTAGCCTAGAGCCTGTAAACCACATTAACATTCAGGGAAAATATCTTCTTTTTCAAATCTAGAAAACTGCACTTTTGAACTGATTACTTAATTACTTCATCCACCCCCAAATGAAGATATTACTCTTCAGTACAGCTGGTCAGAAAATGCAATGTAACCAGCCCTTCCTATGCAACTCCAAGATAAGAGCTGAGCTGTGTTTTCACTGAATGTCTCCCTAGCATATCAATGAAGTAAAATTCTGTGCTGTGTGTACAATAAACATACTACAAGAAATAACACATTTATATGCATGATATTTTCTGTGAATATTTTTTCAAATTCAGTGGGAAAATCTGATCACAAACTGCATTATTATAAACATTTGCCTTTATAATATTTAAACATTTATTATATGAGAAATTAACTTTAAAAAGTATATCTCATCTGTAGCAAAGTACCACTGTCTAAATTAAAGATTGGAGTCAGAGGGTTTGAACCTTATACAGAGAAAAGACATGACTAAACAAACAGGCTGGTGAGGGGCTTGGAACACAAGCCCTGTGAGGAACAACTGAGGGAGCTGGGGCTCTTTAGCCTGGAGAAAAGGAGACTCAGAGGTGATCTTATCACTCTTTGCAACTTCCTGAAAGGTGGTTGTAGTCAGGTGAGGGTTGGTCTCTTTCTCCAGGCAGCAACTGACAGAACCAGAGGACACAGTCTTAAGCTGCACCAAGGGAAATACAAGTTGGATATCAGGAATAAGTTTTTTGTGGAAAGAGTGATAAAGTACTGGAATGACCTGCCTGGAGAGGTAGTGGAATCAGCATCCCTGGATGTGTCTACAAAAAGACTGGATATGGCACTTGATGCCATGATTTAGTTGAGGTGTTAGGGCATGGGTTGGCCTCAATAATCTTGAAGGTCTCTTCCAATCTAGTGATTCTGTGATTCTGTGAAACTGATTCAATGAAGCAACACACTTCTGTTTTGCAAAGAGACAAAATCCATTACTGGCTCAACCTGAGCCCCTTCTGAGAAAGCAAAGTTCTTAACTCTGATCTGACAAAGCAAAATACAAGGTATCATGTTCCCTTTGAGAAGCTGTTGACCTCTGTGTAGGCCACCTGGCTTTAATAATGCTGTAAATATACAGGAGGTTAAGCTCCTCTGAAATGCAAAATCCCTAGTCACCCTTTGAAGACTCTAAGTAAACACCAAAGCCACAAATGCAGGCAAAGTGCTGCAGATAAACAAATACCAACTGAAAACTAAGGTTAATGCAGTAGCCTAACAGAAAACAAAGTGTGAAAGTTTGGTTAAAGATATATTGTTATCCATCAGAGCAGATTGTTCTCAATTATATACACATCAGTAAAGCAGCTGTTATTCCTTTGACAGCACCTTCCTATATATTAAATGTAGAAAGCACATACAAAAATAAAGATGTAACAATGATCAAATCATCATTTAAAGAAAGTTTTCCACGGAGTAGAATAGTTTACATGATTTATCTGAATTCACTTATTGACTGCACAGGGAGAAGGTATGATGGCAAGTACCATACTTTCTTAGACTGCTTAGCATCCTTTTACTAACACAAACTTCAGGCTTGTTATCTTAGTAGTGGTTTGAAGGAACATCAGGGAGACAGCAAATTATGGAAAATGGAACAATGTTGAATATCTTTTTTTTGTCTGTATAAATCAAAAAATATTTGTGTAAAAACACAAATAATTGGAATCGAACTAACAGGCAAGTAGAATAATAATTAATTAGTTCCTACACCAAAACTGATAAGCTCTGAGGCAACAGTTAATTTTTAAGAGTACAAAAGACAGATGCTTTTGAGAAGAATAAAACTTTCTTCAAACTATTTTTTTAAATAATTACTCTAAAGCAAATAAACCAAAAGGGTTTACTTTTAGCTATTAACCTCAGTGGGCCTCAAAAATTTTGAATATCAAGTCATTACTTAAGATAATGTCATTTGGCCAATTTTAATACCTATGTTTTAAAAATTCCATTAAATTCTGTAATTGTGATAACTCACTTTGGGTCCAATGCTTCATTCTGTATATCTAGAAACATCACTATGTTAACGAAAAAACAAAACCAAACTAAAACAAAACAAAAAAACCCAACATTATTTCAGTAATCTCTGCAAAGCTTGAAGAGTAGTGTTTTAGATAGGAAATTCATATATACTTGTCAAATGATCACTGTTTCTTAGGGGTTTTTTTTATAACTGAATAACTGTGATAACTCTGCAGCTAGCTGTGACTCAGTTTTCATAAAATAGAAACAATAACCCAGCATTTTTTTCTTGTTGAAAAGCTGGGACTAAAGACGATCTAGGATTACTGCTCAAAGGCAATTGCTCATGTTATTATCTAGTCTTTATTCAGATCTAGATTCATGAAAGGCTTATAGAAAGCAGAATGCCTGTTTCTGTTGCACTAAAAATGGGAATTCTCAGCCAACAAAATGATTTGCGGGTCCTTCTGTAATTTAACCATTAATGGATTAGTCTTGTAAAGAATTAAAGATTAGGACTTTAATTTAGTTTGAAAAGAAATAAAACCATGTAAAATTATTAGAAAGTACCTGTAGAAATTTTGATACAAATATTAGACTGCTACTTTAGTACTGCAGCTTTCACTATTTCTTTTTACAGATATGGGGGTCGTCTTGAACACCAAAAAGCAGCAGGTAATGGAATATCAGAAATCTGATAATGCCAAACAAATACTGGCTGAATAGCAAATGCTGCACCTACAGCTTATCATAGGAAAAGACTGACTGGTTCTCTGAAGTTCGCCTTTGGGATAATAGAGAACCTCTCTCTGACACCTCCTAATTGTAGAAAATATCTCTTACATTATCTCTTATCAACAAAATAATATTATATTATCTCTTATAACATCTCTTATCAACAAAACAATTAAGGATTTTTTTTGTACATATTGGACGTGACTGTTGCAATGTAGCAGATTTAAAAATGTATCTAACAATGATGCTGTATTATTTTGGACAATAATGTACCTTGGTTTTGGAGTTTACTGATTAAAAATATATTTCCCTTTGCAAGAAAACTTAATCATTAGGAAAAACAATGTGGCCATAGTTGACCAATTCATGTGAGCTACTTTACTTGTTACAGAAATGGTAGAAATATACACAAAGAAAGGATCTCAGCCCTGTGCTGTTTTATGTTGCTGAAGTGCAGAAGGTATTAGATCACATTCTGGGAAGAAGAGAAAGAGAACAAGAGGAGGAAGAAATGAAGGGAGCCTCAGGGAGTCAGGAAGGAAATGAGAAAAGGAATGAAGAAAGATTATTGATCAGAAAACTTGTAATAATGCACATACATTAGGATAATTAAAGTGAGACATATTTGAGTGTTATTTTCGATAACAATAAACACAATAGAAAATATGTACTTTTAACTGAAAAACTGTATATATATATATAAATGTATCATTCAGAATATTCTCAGATTTTCAATCTGACCAGGCATCTCTTTTTTTTTTTTTTTTTTTCTCTTGGTTTTATCTACTAGTACTCCTCTCTCCTATATTACTAAAGAGAAAACAGATATATTTTCAGTTTTCAGATTTTTTCATAATACCACTTTGTCTTACCCAAGCTGTTATTCTCTCCATGTTTTCTACCTGAATAAAGCTCCTTTTTTCCTATTCCATACATGCACTGTACATCACTGAAAGCAACATGTCAGGTCACTGCATAATAGGGTCCTGTTGTTACAGTCAGCTGAGTTATATAAAACCTCTCATAAAAATATCACACTGTTTTACAATACATAAGATTATTATTTCTAGAGAATGCTATTCTTGAATCACTGATGATAAGAAACCATCACATTTTCCAGCTTATACATTGTCTGTGGAAGACTTATTCTATATATTTGTACACCAGTAACTTTTAAATTTCCACTAAACAGTTCTATAGAATCCTTCCAAGCATATATTTACATTTTTTAAGTCTCTGTCCATTACGAAATGGTTTTCTTGCATCTTTTAAATTAATCTCTCAACAGATCTTTCTCCAAGACTATAGCTCTGTCCAGAGTCCTAGCTGAATTGCCTATCAGAACAAATATAATTGCTCCCCTAATCCTTCCAATCAAATTTCTGTTTATGTGTCCTTTAGCTGCAACAATCATTCTGATATTTATCTAATAATAAAAGGATGTATTGTTCTTTTATATAATTTCCACTTGATGAGACTAAAAAGGAAATTCCTGCACATTTCTTCCTCATAGTGTCAAATTATTGTTAGGCTGCATTTTTTAATAGGATCGTTAATCTTGATTATACATGATGTAGAACACCAAAAGATATCAATCAAGAATTTTATGCAATTCATATAAATTTATTGTTTAACTATGACATAATGAACCCTATTGTCAGGGTTGCTAGATGTAAACTCTAGCAGGGTTTAAGTTGCTAGGCTTAAATTCTAGCAGGGCTTTCTCAAGAATGCATTAATATTATTATTTTCTTAAAAAAACAAAGCAACATGTTTTGCTAAAGCCTCAGTGTTAAAAATATCTGCACCTCTCTACTGTCTCAACATCTCGACATGAGGAAAAAAATCCACAAAACACAGGCACACATATACAGCCTGAGGCAGACACACATAATGGGAAAACCAAAAATCTATCACAAGGTTAAATCCTGGAAAGAAACTGATTAGAAACAGTATAGTAATACAAGCATAACAAGAGCCATCAAGTTATTTTAGTATTACTCAGAAGTGTTCACTCTCATACGGGATCAGATTTCACTTAAAGTTCCCTAAATTAAGTTATATTCAAGCTGCAAAGGAGATACTTCCTACTACTACAGTTTTACTTAGACAGAATGTGCTTTTACACTTTACTATTATTTGTTGCTGACAATTTGAAAGTGAACAAACAACTGACTGACTTTATACTTGGAGGACTTCCTGCCTGCTAAACCAGTGAGAAGGACTTCATGTTGGTTTGACAGGGACAAATGATCAAAGCACAATGAGAAATGGAAGCATCAACACCACTGTGGAGTATAAGGGACACTGAAACTTTGTGGGGTGTGAGGATCACATTGTGGGAGGTTTTTGGTCCTGTGAGACTTATATCTGAGATGTGCATGTGGAGCAAATGCTGGTGACCAGCAAACCCTCATAGGGTTTGCCCTTTCTGATCATCTGCATGAACACCAGCAATACTCTTAGGTTACCTCTCTTGTGGTAGGACACTGAAGAAAACTGAGGGTGACTTAAGAGGCACACCACACAAAGGCATATGATACCATCTTGGTTTTTTCAGTGAAGATGAGCTACCTCAAGTGCACATATGCAAATGTATGTGAACTGACAGACAAGAGAGATTAGGAATCTGCACACTCCCATGCATTTCTATTATTTCTCTCAGAATAAAGAAATGTGGTAAATGTAACTCACATGTCTTGAGTGTGCTGATGAATGAAGTGGGGCTTTCTAGTGGGGACAGAAGAGGAAGGAAAAACCTAGCACAGGGACAGAATTAATGTTGAGAACAGTTAGTGAGTCCATTGAGTACTTATCAGGAAAATCAGAGCACAAATGACCGTGAGAGAAATTTTAATGGGTGTCTGCTACAGGACACCGAATCAGTAAGAGAAAAAACACTTCAGACATCTGAAGGAAGCTGTGTAAAACCATATGCCTTTGTATCATAGGAGACTTCAGCTATCCTAACAACTATAAGAAGGGCAATGGGATAGGAGCAAGTAATACCGATGATTCTGAGCTGACTAGACAAGTCAAATTTCTTGGACATGTTGTCTATTACCCCTCTGGTCCACAAGTTTCTTCAGTTCCTTCCTAAGCTAATGTTGTAGGTATACCACTGCCTTCCCCATCTTTGAATCCTGGGCCATCAATCTATGCCTCTGTTTCTTGCTTCTTGCTGAAGTCTCTGAGTAGTCCTTGACCTGGTTAATCTGTTGACCGAGACTGTCAAGGAGCTCACTGTCATTACTACCCTGTTCAACTTAGTCTGTGAGGTGAGAGTTGAGGTTTTGACCCAAATGGAGGGCCCGGTTTGCCTTTGGCCCATCTCCAGCTGCTGATTTATCATCTTCTGAGGGCAGTCCTCCATTTTCAGTGTACTGGTGGCTCCAATCGTTCATGAACAAAGTGGATGTCACTAAATAGATCAAAAACTGAATTTAATATACTAAGACAGATAAAGCAGTTAGCATATATACAAGAAAAGGCTGGGAAGGCAGGGTTTGTGCAGTCTAGGAAATAGAAGGTTTTTGGGATATATCTTATTGCTATCCACAGATACCAGCTGAAAAGATGTAGAGGATGGAATCAATCTCTTCTCCAGCACACAGATAGAGCTAATGAGCAGAAGATGCTGCACAGGATGTTTTGGCAAGACGTTAGAGAAAAATATTTACCATCAGAATAATTGAATAACCAGCAAATGTTATGCAGAGAAGTTTTAGTTTTGCACAAAGAGAATGGAGGTTCTTGGAGGTACTCTACCATCTGAACTGAGCCTGACAGGGCCTGACAGGGTTGAGTCTAGCTCTGAACAGGGAGATGATAACATGATATTCAGAGATTTTTCCAAAAATACAACATTCCATGATAATCTGATAACGCATTTTGGAAGTAAACTGTGATTACTAAATTACATTATGTCAGAAAATTATTTACTATCAAAATTTAATCAAATAAACCCTTCCAAAATTTAGTTCTGCCTTATCATTTGAGACTTTTCATGAGTTACTGTACAGTTTAGTCAAGATACTTTGGCTCTCAATGTTACTTTTCACACATTGGAAGCCACCTGTATCAAGATAAGCACTGTTCTATGAAGCTGAAGAATTTATATTACAAAGTAGGATTATATTGATATTAGAATAGAAGAAGATGCATTCAAGAGGAATCCTTAATATATTTTTTATTTAGTGCCCAGGAATGGTTTTAGTGTACATCAGGCCATGGTCTTAAACTGTGTCATGGTAATCATGTTAAAACTTAGTACAAATGTTACTCACATTTTTATGTAGGGAAAACGGAGTCTCTGATTACCTTGTAAAATTGATCATCTGTAAAAGATTGCATAGATTTTTCTTTTCTAGTTTTCTAACTTTAAATTAGTTTCCACGTGGGTTTCCTTGGCCTAAGAGTTACAGACATGAATGGCTAACATTGGGAATGTATATTGCCCCATTGTCAAGATTCAAGATGTGAAGATTCATATATTTTTAATAGAAACTGCCAGTCTAATCTCTTTGTGTTGTAGTAAGCATAATTCTGTTTAGGCAGTCAACTAAAAATGTATCTTATACCAAGCTTATAGTATACGAATTATATATTTTCAGCCTAGGATCTTGCAGTTTTCAGCAGTTTCCCAGCTTCAGAGTTAATGGAATTTACATGCCTTGTATAAACAACACAAATAAGAAGAAATATTATGCAATGAGGTAGTTTTGATAGGACACACATTTAGCCTCTTCTGGCAAAGAGTGTAATATATCCTTCTTGGCAATGGAGGATGTTGGGTAACTTCAAGATAACACACATCTAATTTAGATCCAATGAAATTGCTTTTCTAAATCTAGCTCATTGACAAATAAAAACCAAATGCGCTTTCATTTTAAAAGTGAAAAATTGCAAGTACAAAGATTAAAGGAAAGCCCCATATAATTTAGCCTAAGACATAAAGATTGGTGTACATTAAAGTAAGTTTTATATAGCATGTTGCAACTTTATTTGGATTTTCACAAACTGATGTTTCTAGATATTCAACTAATTAAACCAAATTAAACTCAGTACATAGTGAACAGGATAATTGCTCACATTCCTGAGTTTGGGAATAGCAGAAAAATTTGAGTGTTTAGCTGAACATCCTTATGAGAACCAAAGTCCTAGTTCACAAAACTACAAAATCTAACCTGCTTCCCAATATGGAAGTATGAGCCACTCAAAGAACTATAGCTTTAAAGACACAGGCTTACATAATGACCACTATGAATAATAAAGAATGATCATTGCAAACCTCTCAGACAGAGGTTGTTTCTTGAGCACAAGTAAGTTATGAAAATTTACATATTCAGTTCTTTAATAATGATCTTGTTTGGCTGGTGCTAAGAAGATGCTTAACTTTAAGGATTCTGTTTTTCGAGAGAAGCATTTGTTGTCACCAAAAAGATATCCTTAAATTCTACTGATGAACATATAAGAATGTATTCTATGGCATAACTTTTAAATCAGCTTTTTTGTTCAGCTTATTAAGGAGAGCATTGATGAGCCGCTGAAGTGTCCGAGTTCAAAAGAAATACAGACATACAAAATGTACTAGTTCCCAGGATGAGATTCTTTGTTTGGTGGCTCATCTGTAGATTTTCCCGTGGTTTACCTTCCTTGACGGGGTCTACATCTGGACTCTGCAGAGAACTTCTAGTCATTAGTATAGACATCTCAGCAGGAGAAGAGTTTCTGATTTCCCAGTATAGTGAATGGAGAGATATCATTGCTCTGAAGTTCTCTTTTCAAGGGAGACCTGAACTTGGCCTATAACTTTTCTGAAGTTATGAAGCAGTTGAAGAGAACAATATAGAAATATGTATTCCATTCAACAAGGTAGAAAAGTATTAATTTTATTTCAATCTAGGTCTACTCCAGTTGCCAATTTGCAAGGTTTTCTTCTCTTCTTAGATTGCTTCATTAGTTTGGATGCAGTTTAAAACAAAGGTTGAAAAAAATCCTCCAGGATGGAAGTTCCCACAACAAATTTATTTTCCTTTAAAAGAAAGAAGGAACAATTATTTTTTTAAAGTCCGAGATGTTTGAAATTTGGATATTGGCTACAAAGAATGAGCAAATGAAAGTGTGACACAAGACCTATCGATTAGGACTATAGCGAAATAGAAGGATAAATTTCGCTTGTTGTTGTTTTGTTTTTTGGGGTTTTTAAATTAACATTAATAAACGTCCTTGTAATGTCTACAAGAGAACATTAAATGCTCATAATGACACCCAAACTCTAAATCACCTGAAATTATTTCAGGTGCATTTTCTGCATGTGAACAACCTCTAGAACACATGAGCCACAAGATGTTCTGCATTTAAGAAGGAGGTTACACATAACATGCATAAGGTGCCAGGAGGGTCATGTTATACAGCCAGTGAGAATCAGGTTCTCAGACTTCATGCTCTGTCTATGACAAACTCTCAGCTGATCACTCACAAAGGGTATTGACATAAATGTTTTAACTTTCCTAGATATAATTCTAAAGATGGATTACTATTCCAATCCAAAAACATGCATATTGTAGGATTTCAATTGTGCAAAAGAAAAAAGGGCCAAAAAAATTAACACACACACAGAATATGAAAGTAAGTATTAAAAAACCCACTATTTGAATAGCAGGAAGCATGTTAATTATTGCTTTTATTCATTAAAATTCTATTTCATATAAAATGTGAGTTTTATTGTCTTTTAAATTCCGGAGAAATATAAATAGTGATTTCGGACAAGATATTTGTGCTAATTGAAAAATGAAGAAGGAAATATTAATAATAGTATTGGAAGCTCCATATAATTTTGAAAGAAATAAATTTTAATTTATTTGACTGTGTGTGTAAATTGGTTACCACAAGGGGGTAACTGCTATAAGTCCTCAGCAATTCATAATCTCAGTATGTAAGCAGATACGTGGTACTGCAGAACTGAGAAATATGTCCTATCTAAGCCTGGAAATTTTGAATTTTGTCAAGGAGTGTTTTTGCCACAGGAAATACAGAGAAATATCTAAAATCCAATAATTAAATGGGAATGTAAAAGGTGTCCTATACTCTTGGGAAAAGAAAAACAGGCAAAACCAACAATTGTTAGCCTAGTTTAAAAAAAAAGATTCAAAATAAGTAAGTTAGCTATTACAATGAAGACAAAGTAACACAGAGAAGAAATTAAACATCTATAAAGGAGGAATAAGACCAAATCAACACAGGAGAGAAAAGAAATTTTCAACACCTTATAAAGCAGATTACAGGTGAGTGTAAGATGGAACAGGGTTGAGGCTAAACCTTATTAAGTCCATGGTCACATAGCCATTAGTTCACTTCAGTGTCCTTAAATTATTCTCTTATAGAGTGACACCCTGATGAGGAATATAAACATATTTTTATTTGTTCTTGAGAGCATCTTGCTATATAACTAACATGTAACCTTATACTTGGGTTTATTAATTAATTTTTTTGGTTATTAATAAAGTTACAGGTTTATTTTTTTTTCTTAGAGTGATCATTTTGATACTTACACAATTAATTATTAAATAAAATAATTTATTTTAAATTACCAGTTCAA
This sequence comes from Anomalospiza imberbis, assembly GCF_031753505.1. NCBI lineage: Eukaryota > Metazoa > Chordata > Aves > Passeriformes > Viduidae > Anomalospiza > Anomalospiza imberbis. The sequence continues at coordinate 34,198,780 of NC_089721.1, read as the reverse complement.
GATACTCATAAAGAAGACACAATAATAGAAATTTGATCTCAAGGAATGTGAAATTGGTAGCTCTTCTTTTCAGATAGTGTTAATGGATATGGAATGAATCATCCAGCTGTTCTTAGCCACTGTCTGCTAAAAGATAAGGAAACTCTGATAGTGATGCCTGTTAATTGGAGACAAGCTGGATAAGACATATGATGCCAAAATATAATAAACATTTTATCAAATCAGTACATAATCACATGCAGAAAATTTTGCTAAAATATAATATCATATAGAGCCTGAGATTTGAGGGCTTATTCATTCTTCAAAATTGGAACACATTCATAAGATACGGTTAGCTTTTAATGATAAAAGGAAATTTTTGAAGTGAGAAACTTCTGCTGGAAATTCTATTTTAATGAAAAATTGGTAAATATGAGAAAAGGCAGAGTAGACAATGCTTCATTAACTCACTGTAGGTCTTGGAGACAGCATCTGTAGTCCCAGGTATTTCTTTTGGTATTGTCAACTGTGTCAGCCTAACCTGACTGACTTTATTAAAATTTTGTAATCTCGTTTCCTGGATTAACATCTACATTAATTTTCCATGTAAAAAAATTATCAAAATTACTTCAGAGAAGATTAGTACTGTCTAAGTACTTCCTAAGATTTTTCTGTTACTCATAGAATAGTTTATTTTTAAGATGATTGCAAAGATGAATTAATATATTCAGATTAAGAAGATATCACATTAAAAATAGTTGACATGGACCAAAAAGATTACACCCCCCAAAAAATATTACTGAAAGGAGAAAACAAAGGAAAAAACCTGAAAAAACCAAACAAGCAGGAAAAGATGAAGTAGGAAAATCTGTGTATCTACCACACTCAAATGCACAAAAAAAATATTTTCTGTAAAGTTGTTTTTTCTTTAATTTTTCTGTCTCCTGTAGCCAGCATGCAATACCCTTGTTTCACCTTTATAGTGGAAGTTTTTCCAGGACATTGAAAGCTGGGTCCACTTTTGACTATTTAGATTCTTCTTCCATTCTCAGTGTACATTTCTATGTCCATCACAATTTCTCTTAATTTATGTGGAGGAAAACTTGTTTATCTGAAATAGGCCATTTTTGTATCAGGGTTCCCCTCTGAATGGAGTAGAGACCAATAAAATATAAGGTTGATGAAGACACTGTGAGAAGAAAGGAACTGTGGCATGCAGGATTAGGGGGTCGTTATGTAGCTTTTCTTCGAAAAGGCATGTAATGTAATAATCAGTAATGAGAATGTCTTTGAATTCCAAGTTCAAATGTTGGAGTTAGAAAACTGTGATGTCAGATATTGAAATAAACGTTATGTTCAATCAATTACTTCAATGGTAAGTCCTATCACACAAAGATTAAATAGTTTGCTCTTGAGTTGGGCCTTGGAAAGGAGTTAAACATATTTTTATGCTTTGTCTAGGACTATAAATTTGAAACCTAACAAATTTCCATAAAAAATGCACTCTGATAGCAAGAGTTAGAGGTTGTCTCAATATTATGTCTATGCTCCTGTGGGTTTATTTGAAACTAGAGATTTGAAAAGTTTTGGGCTAAAAAAAATCCTGTGTTCCATTTTGGAGGGTAAGATACCACTTCAACTAGTTTTATATACTGCATAGAGGAAGTAAAGGTGAGCTCACACTAGAAAATTAATACCACAATCAAAAATTTGGGAAATTTTGCATCAGGTCATACCATTCTAAAGCCTCTGAATGTGAGAGTAAAATGCAAAAATTTCATGTGTATGATCTCCTAAAAAATTTTGAGTTAGCCTAAAGAAATGCATGATGAGAATGAATTACTTCCACTATGGAACCACCTTGGCTTAGAGGACAATATGTATCACAGTACAATGCCACTTAACTGTGCAACAAAAAAAAAAAAAAAAAAAAAAAGATGGGCTAGTAAGAAAAGTAGGCTTGCGTACATTATCAGTTATTTAAGTATTTTCTAGATACTAATTTCACACAGAAGGCAAAATCAAAATTCATCGATAGTATCTGTATTTTACTTCAAAAACAGAGGTATGCATTCTAAACGGATTTTTACATGCTAAATAGTTCATTTAGCCACACTTAAAAAGAAGCTATAGACAGCTGATTAAATATGAAATGAACAATAAACTGAACTTCCAAACAGAAAACCTTATTTGATTTCACTTATCATTAAAACTTGTAATGCAGTTATGTGTACATTTGTTAGTTATTAATAAATTTGAAGTTGATTAAACTTGTATGAAATATTTTAACTTAAACTAATTTTGAAGAGTTAACAAGCAGCATGGTCCTTTCTGGTATGTGAAGGACTGTAGGGTGTTATATTTTCTTTGTCAAAATTGTAGAAAAATTGCTTTTCCTTAAGGTCTGGAAAATTTCACTCTTCATCTAAATTCAGAATTATTTCATCCAGCTATGTAGTATTATATCTTCTGTTTCTGTTCCTTGATATATTTTTTCTATTGTGTATCAAGCTTCTTAAAATACAATATGTTATTATTTTAATAATACCAAAGGCTAAAAGGCTGCAGAAAGATTTTAGCCACTCAAAATGCTGACAGAAATAATAATCTCTGCAAAGTTCTTGCTTTCCAAACACAGAGGAAATAGAGCTGAAAATAAGGTTCAAGCTTGGAGTAGAAGAAAAGAATTTATGTAGTATGGCTGTATGCCTCAATTACATTAAGCTTTGATTTGTACAATACTTTAGTAAAAAAGGGTAAAAGGTTGAATTCACATATGTTCATGCAGGAAATTAATGATGCAATGACAGTGCTAGACTGGCCAAATCAGGCTTCACAAAGAACTATGAAAGCAGATGAGATATTTAAAAATAAGGAGTAAAATAAAATTAGATGTAGACATTTAAAAGAGAGGCAAGAAAAAACAACATAGCAAAATTTTCTTGGACTCATATTGCAAAGAATTTGAAGGAGAGGTAGAAGTCAAATGTTACTAAAGGTGCAGATTGAATAAGGGGCAAAATCAACTGAGAAAAAGAAGAAAAGGATTAAACAATGAAGTCTTAATAGGTGGAGGTAATAACATGAAAAGATTGCAAGAAACAAACCTAAATTTAAGAAAGCTATTAATGAGAAAGTTAGAAAACTACTGTGGACTAATATAACATCAGAAAGATTTCAGAATAGCAAGACTGATAATTAGAAGTTGGTACTAAAAGAGAAAGATGTATGAAAAGTCAAGGACTTTATGATGAAAACTGATGGCACAGAAATTTATAATTTAATGGAAGAATAGGAAACAAGCCTGTTTTAATATTATCTGATCATGTCCTCATTATATTCAATTTAGAACAAATGATTATTGCTCAGCAGATGGCCCAGTATCAGGCATGTCCATGTGGTGGACTTAACATGATGACTCACTGACCCAGATCTGGCACGCTTTGTTTTTGTAGGTGATGGTATTGAATGTGTTGAATCAATCCACTGAATTAGTAGATTTCTGATTAGTGGGATTTTTTTTATTTTTTCAATAGTATAGTGACTCCAATGTCTTGACAGAAAAATTCTCCAGCAATGGACATCCTTGAAATCACCTATTAAAATACCTAAACACACATATGAAATGCATATATACTGTGTTAGTCTATGACTTAGTGTATAAGAAGCTCTTTGGCAAGCTGCAAACAATGAGATTATCCTGTAAAGACTTTTGTGAGTTGTATATTTGACCCCCTGCATGTGTATTACCCTTAAACTCAAAAGGACATAGTCATCAGTAATCCTGTGATCATTCCATTTTAATTATTTGACATAATATGATGCAAAAGTCAGTCATCAGCGAACTTCTAGTTTTCTTTTAGATATTTGTGATACATATATATTTTAATGTATGAATACACAGATACAGTAGTACTCTAGAAGTATAATATAATATAATATAATATAATATAATATAATATAATATAATAAATATAATATAATATAATATAATATAATATATATAGTCTTTGCGTACTATTAAAACCAGAAACATTCTTAATGAATATTTCATGTTTAATTATCACACTTGTGTCAGTTATGCAATAGACTCCTGAAAACTTTCACATTATAAGGAACTTTTCAGCTCTATTGTAAGAATACTTTTGTGTAAAGGCTTTAATTATCTTTTATGCAACAACATTTTGTTCTGCTTGACAGTATTTCTGCTTGAAGAGAAGTTATGGTTACAGTTAATAAATAAACAAATATAAATAGCAAAGCTGGAGGAAGTCAAGGTTTTTAACCAAACAGAAAAGAATACGAAGCTTGACTGATATTCAGTAATAATTTTTCTCTTGAGATAATTAATTTATATTTAAAGAATATTATTTTAATTCTTTTAGGCATACAATTTAAAAGGAGTTAATATTGTCTAGTATACATCCTTACTGGACTTTTTGCTGATAATAAAAAAACCAGATAAATTTATTGAAAAACAAATACTAGATGACTTCTTTTTTGTCGACAAGATGGAGAAATGGAAATTTGCAGAATATAACATGATTCATGGGACGGAATTGAGAGCAAGCTGAATATTAGGATAGTAGATTTTGAGAAATGCAGTCACTAAACAGTCTTACTGAGAAGTAAAAAGTAGTTTTGGAATATTAACATACACATGTATAAATAAGGAAGTATTTACATAGACTGTAACTACTGGCATGAGGTATGCTAGGAAGAATCTCAAGCCTGACCCATAGTTGTGACATTTTAACACAATATGTCACTTATATTTTCTCTCCTAAGTGAAATACAGGAAAATGAGACTTTCATGTTTGTCAAGATGATTGCCACATAGAAACTAAAAATTAGAGTTTTTACACTAATAAATGCTTAATTGCTCTTTAGGGTAAGTCTGCTAGCAGAAACAGAACAAACCATAGTAGAATAGTGTAGTGTGTGAAATAGTTGCCAGGAATGCTGTAACTAGAACCACCATGGCTTGAAAGAGCCAAAACCAGGGTGCAAATTCACTTAAACTAGTGGGGCATTGGCAACTCTGAAATAAATCTTTCAAATTCTTCCATGTTAAAGCTGCAGTCCTTTTAACTTTCTTGGATTTTGACTAAAATAACTTTTCTAAGGTTAGATGACTATTTCAACTTCACTTATGAAGTAACAAGTAATTTTTGCATAAGGAAAACTATACTTTTCTTGTCTGTTAGGAATCATCCATATTTTGAGAAACTATGAAACTGCTGAAAACAAAACTATGCATTGATAATGTCAGGGGATGTTATTAGGAGTGTGGTGTAGCCAGGAAAGAAAGAGTGGCAAAAAGAAAGTACCAGAGACTTCGAAAAAAGGAGGAAATGCTTAAACATTTCCTATGTAAAAGGTCCAGATTCTCATTTAACTTCAGGTGCTTAAGTTTGTAGACCTACATTACCCAACGCAAATCTGGTTGACAAATAAGAGGTAAATTCAGAATTCCCAAACCAGCACTGATGTGCACTCTGTAATGTGTGCCAAATAACTGGAACGATACAAGAATGGGCAGGTTTTAAACAATTAATTAGGTTCTTCTGTCATCACTAAGATTCTGAGAAACTCTACTGATGCAGCTAGGCAATAATGTGAAAAATTCTGATCTTGATGATAATTTTTCTGACACATACATTATTGTTATAGAACAAAACTTATTTCCTAAGTGAAAGATTGAAGAAAGATTGAAGATTGATGAACTGCATAATAAATAATCAGGAAAATGTTGTATATTTTTTATATTTAAGGGTCTCCAGAATTTAAATTATTATCATGTTTTTATTTTTCCAATCTGGAGAAAAAGTTTGATTTAGAACAATAATATTAGCATTGTCATAAAAGCCTATGTACACACTGGCACATTGCATTGCAAAGAAATAACTGTTAAAGCACTGTTGCAGTTTTAAAAAAAGTTACAAGGAATTTTAATCTGCCCATATGAAGTTTACTGTGTGAAAAACATGACTACAGTGCACATGAAGACAACAGTATTTAATTTGATGTAATAGCTTTTTATAATGAAGGCACTCAACATAAGAAAAAAATGATCTAACAACTGTATAGAAAAAGCCTTTACATATTTGTTTTAGAATCAAACTAGCAGGAGTTTTATTGTTTTGCTGTTTTCCTCTCAAAGAGAGTATTATGAGTGGCTTCATACACAATTAACAAAAAATGCTATAATTATTTAATCATTCACGAGTCTTACTGGCAAAGTATCAGCTCTCTGTCATAACAAATTGTAAGATAAAACTTGAGTCTGGCTTTATAATGTCATAGAAAATTTTAGTTCACAAGAAGATGTCAATCTTTACTGTATATTGATTGGAAAGGCATCTATCTAATGCCAGTAATAGGCTGGTATACTCACCAGACTATTTTCACATTTCTACAAAAATGTGTAATTAATTTTGAATTTCTGGGAGAAAAACATATCATGTCCCTACAGAGGAATAGCATACTTTTTATACATATTTTCTATTATCTAAAAATCTCTAAACTTGTTCAGTTTTTGGGAGTGAATTTGTCTTCCTTTTTGCTTCTGTAATTAACAAATTTGTTCTTTTTCAAAGGAAATTTCCTTACAGATAGGGATTTTGACAGAATGTCCCTTACTTTCCTTCACATTGCTTGAGAGATAGAAAGAAACAGGATAGAAAGCAAATCTTCTGTAAAATACAAATTCACAGGAAATACATGCAGGCCAATTCTCTAAGGGTTCCAGTGTTGAGTGCAAATTTTGCTGCACTGTTTTTTCAGATCTTGACACAGACTCATCCTTAGAATTCAAGGGTTTTGCACAGCTTTCCTGAGTGTTTGCTGTGCCTTATGTGACCTGATGAGTGGAAGGAAATGGTGACACGTTTGTGTTGCTCTAAATATCTATTGCTTCACAAGGTTCTAACACCAGCATTTTTGCATCATTTTCTACATCTATGTGAAATAACAAACTGTAGAAATCATGACACCTTTTTCATTTCCCTTAATACACGGCATGATCCTTGGAAGCTGAGAATCAGGCTAAGTGGAGTTGATATGGCATGATGGCTTGTCAGAGTGTTTCCACCATAACATGTCTCACTTTAAAAATTTGGTGATTCTTAGGATTTAAACACAAGTATTGACTTTGTATACTTTCTATGATTATTTCAGAGAAATGAATCCAAAGAATATAAAGTGAGATTTGTCGGCTCTGAGGAAGATGAAATTTCAATCAAAAAACCCCTCAAATCCATAATGAAATAAACTGCATAATAAAGTCAATAACTATATAACTTAGTATAACAAACTTGGGACTTCAGAAGAAATGAATTATACTAAAGCAATCACATACTAATTAATAAAAGAGAACTGTATGAGTCACAGGCAGTGTATTACCATAATAATTACAAAAAAGCACTAATCTCATTAAACCAACCTGTAACATGATTATCAGCTCACATGAATTAGTGATGTCTGCTTCTCATACAGTAGATGAAACCTCATATGAAACTACTAATTATAACCAATGCAACAGAAAAGTCATGTATATTATTATATTTTTCTGTGGTATTAAGAGAAGAATTTTCTTTTCTTATAACAAAAGAGTAAGAAATCAACTTGCATTAGTATCTGCAAAGTTGTCCTCTTAATTACATGTACTTGAATATTCTTAATTGTAAAAAATGTTTGGTTTTTGTTTATATTGAATAATAAACATTTTATACAATTTTTATTTAATTTCCTAAAGCTGTGTTGCTGAAGCTATTTGTCCAGGGAGCCTATCTGTTGAATATACCCTCATGGCACCATACATGCATACCATACATATATCTCAATTCTGCTGGTGCTAAAACAACAAAGTGGAAGAGACAGAAAGGAAACCTTTTTATTAAGCACTGCAAGTGGAAACCAGGAAGACAGCTGTAACCATGTCTAGTTAGTTTATGTTTTTGTCTGTGTTGTCTAGTTATTTGTCATTAGGGCAACTCAGAGAATTACATTAAATTTAACATTTGCTGCCACAAAGTGGAAATCTGTGTCCATAGTGCTGGACTTTATAGTGTAAGTCCAAGATCTATTTACAGGGTATCTATATTTGCCCTATAATATTTCTGAAATGTTTGTGTTACCAGCTACTTCATTTTTTTCTGGTTGGTATCTGTAAATCTAAAGTCAGTGACAATAATGTGCATTTATTTCAGTTTCATCAGTGTCACCTTGTTTGGTATGGGCAAAGCTAAACTACATAACACTTTGTCTGTCTGTCTGTCTATCTATCCATTGATCTAATGAAATAACACTTATTATTTTCTAGTTAATAATTTTGTATATTTTGTATCTGGCAAATGATGATATTCTGTGCAACTAAGAAACCAGAAAATATTTTAGGAAAATATTACAATACTTGTTTTACATTCTTGTTCATATCTGGAATGGTTTTAAAATCATATTCTTAAAATACTATGAAATGAAACTTTTATGATTAATTTCAAGCAGAAAAGCTGCTAATCTACTTGCATCTGTCATCTGTTTCATCTTTTCAAAACAATCCAAATGAACAGACATCTTGTGACCAGCACAGAATATTTTGACTGGAAAATGCTTTCCTGCTTTGAAATAGATATCACTGTTTCATGTGACCCTTTATTTTTCATAAATGTCTTGACATTCATCTTGCAGTGTGAAGTGACAATATTCATCTCCTTTTGACATTATCTCATAAGTGAAATAATCACTAGAAGGAGAAGAGTAGCACGTTGTAAAAAATATGTCCTGTATCATGTGAAGAAAAAAATACATGAGCATAAAGTAATTGTTGTGGTTTGTTAACAGAAACAATACACAAAAATCTAGGAAAAAGCCAAACAGAAGATAAAAAATAAGATAAATCTTGCAAAGGGCTTGGTGGGGGAAAGATAAAACATCTTGACATGAATAAAAAGAAAATAAACTATTTAATGACAGAGGGTTTTTTTTTCTATCACTGACCTACTAATAAGTCATGTTAATTTTAATGAAATTATTTTAGAATTGTAAGGAAGTCCTTTATCAAAGGATTTTTCAGTGTCACTATGCTAATTTTCTTCAAGTGACCTGATTTGCTCAAGTAACTCCTAATATTCCAGCTAACTTCTTCAATTACTTTAATATTTTGTATTTTTTGGACAGGCTGTCTGTCTGATATGTAAAACAAATGCAAAGTCTTGTACCATTGTTCTTTTGATAACATTAGCTGACTTGATATTAGGTATTCTGAAGGATTTTAAATGATCTCGAGAAAGTCTGGGTTATTAGGCCTTTATGCTCCTCAGGTCTTGCTCTTGAATTATGCTGTAGCAAAAATCTTTATGCCATAGCTAAAAGTTCTAACAGAGTAAGAAAGTTGAATATAAAAATATACAAAGCTGCCAGAAATTGTCACTATCTAGATGGCATTTTTGGCTCATTTGAAGATGACTATCGAGAGAGTGCATACAGCAAAAACTTCTGCTGAGAGAATTTCTTCAGGATTTGCTTTCCCTACAACTGAACTTCGTACTTGTGGGTGTGTTGCATTGCGGTTTGGGGTTTAGGTTAGGGGTTCTGATCTGATAGCTAGCCGTGTTCTGTGTACCCCCGTGCACCCCCTGTATCTGTTCCCCTTTCCCCCCTCCCCGCGGCTGTTCACTCCGGGTCCCTGGCTGTTAGAGCCACTCCTGTGACCACTCCCCGTCCTGCCCGGAGGGTTCAGTGCCCCTCACTCCGAATTCCCATCCCCAGTCTGCCCCAGAGCACGGGGTCCGCCCCGGTCCTGTCCCTGTTGGGTCCCATGGTCCACGTCATCGCCACGGCGCCTGCCCCCATTGGGCGGGAGGGCCCCTGCTCTCCTCGCTCTCTCCCCGATATAATCCCGCGCCTCGGAGTGCCCGATGCCGTGTTTCCTCACGCGCAAGCTGGGAGCGGGTCGCGACGCCTCGGCACAGCTCCCCGCGGCTATAAGGGACTTTCAGCCTTGCAAACATGTGGAATTCGGACGTTCCTTCACTCTTTACTGGTGTCTCTCGCTCGCAGTGGCGAGAATCCGCTGGCACCCCCGCCTAGACTGCGGCACAGAGCCGAGTCCGGAAACACGCGGCGATCCCGGGTCCCGGAAGGAGAAGGTGCCTGCTCTAGGTGCCGGAGCTGCTCGGGGACCGGGAAAACACGGAGAGATGCCGTGTGGGTGTTAGAGAAATTTCCCATGTCAGTGAGCTTTCTGGGAATAAAATAGAACCAGTTTACCCTAAAAAGGAGAGAAGGCTGCTGCTGACTTTTGTTCATTGTGCTCTTAAAGCATGGTTTCAATCTTACAGCATCAATTATTTTTCAGTATCAAGCATGCCACCTACAACCTCTCACAAGTCTTCTGTGAAAATTGGTTCACTGGTTGAGAATCAGTCCAGTGATTTTACCACAAATCACTATGGATGGCATTTATGTCTTCATATCTTAACTAAGAAAACACTTTGAAAATTATTAAATTATTTGAACTGACATGATGTAAGCAACTTAGAATTTTACTCCTACCAAGATATGAAATGTCCAATATTATGCATAGATTTAAATATTTTCAAGTAATGAAAAAATACCTCTTTTATATACTCTAAAAATTAAAATATATTCTGAAGTGTTGGTTAATTTCAAAGTTCTTCAGATTCTTTAAACTTTAGAAAAACAGGCTGTGTGTTATGGAAAATTGCTTCAATATTAAACTTGTCAGACTTTGGAATAGGCTTCCTACAGAGGTGGTTTAGTTACCATCTCTGGAATTATTTTGAAGACATGGAAATGTTGCACTTAGGAACATGGTCTCATGGTGGAATAGGCAGTACTGTGTTTATGGTTGGACTTGATTATATTAAGGGACTTTTCTAACCTAAGTGATTATATAATTCCATAAAGTGATGAGAGAAAAAATTATCTGAGAATTCATAGGGGAAAAAATATATGTAATTAAGACTAAGACCAAGTGCAAATAATAGTTTTTATCCTTGTACTGAAGAATTAGTGAAGTATGTAATATTATTAATCAGTTGGACATATTTTCTTTCCTGTAACTTATGGTCTCTCTCTAGACAAATAATTTTATATTCATCTTATAATGTTGTTTATAAATGTACTTCATGTGATTCATGTACTTAGTGTTTACATCTATGCTTTTGGTACCTTATTATGATTAAATAATTATCAAACTCTGTAGATTTTAATATTGCATTAAGTAGGGGAGGTGACTTCCTAAACGGAATACAAAAGGAAACCTCTTTTATATTTGTATCTTTATAAGGTTATATTTGGAATTTGTATTTACAAGTTCTGAAGCAAAATTTTAAAAACATCGAGTATTTTACCTTAGTGGAAATGCATATGTTATTACACTGACAGTCCCAAACCAATTGTTTTCAGAGAAAAAAAAAAAAGAAGTGTATGTAATTTGTCTGTATCTAATCTGTATTCCAGCTAAGGAGCTGTTTCTCAGTCTGTGAAGTGGGAGAAATGAGAACATATTGACAAGGACTTGTGCATGAAGTCACATTCAGAGTTCCTGATTAAACCAGCCTGTTTTGAGGTTGGAGTACCTATCATTAATGTCATTGTGCTTTTTGTTCCTTAATTGCATTCTAGTATGGAAGACTCAAGGCAAAAAACTGAATCAGCCCAGAAAAAAACCGCAATCAAACTTGCCTGTGTCAAGGTTCACGGTTAAACCTCTGCTAACCTCTGCATTATGTGAGCTTAATTTATGAAATGAATTTCAGAATTTGAAAAAATAAAATCTTTAGCTTTGGTCAGCTTGCATTTGTTATGAGTTTTCAGGAAATGATGAGTTAGTGTTTAATTAACCCTACTAGAAGCAGTTATGATTTCAAATGCTGAATTATGCCTTCTAGTTTTTAAGTCAACAGATGTTGACCTTGCAGTGGCAAAATTTCTCTCAGCAATATAGACCTAATCAGCATTACACCTTTCACTTGCATGAAAAGAGCTCTATCTAATTAGAGTATATGCTTTTAGAAAAGGAAGGTTGAAGGTTAAGATTTCATTTAGGATGCACGAGTTCAAATATGCCTTTGGGCTATTCCCAGTAACTAGGCTTTTTATGAGTTCTCTTAAAATTATATGGAAAGGACACTCATAAAACTAAAAATAAATTGATTCAATAGTATGCATGAATTCATATTCAATTTTTGTAGGAGTGGCCCATGATGAAGTGAGACTTCAGACTATATCTCCTTTTGAATACTAGTATTCAGCTTTGTCGTGGTTTGACATGGAAGTGATTTTTTTTTTTCAGGAAGTTGGGTCAAACCAATCAGTGGTCAAGTTTGGATATTGGCACCTGAAGTGACCACTGAAGATAGGGATACACCTCTGAGAACACAGGGGGTTAAAAGCAAGAACTCCCAAGAGCTCGCTCTTCTTTGGTTCCGGTCAAGGTGCTGTGCAGACCTCCCCTGCCCAGCCATCGGGCTGGGTGGGGGAGGGGGAGCCATGAGGCCTGGTCGAGGTGAGCCGAGGGGTAGAAGGACTGGAACCGAGCCAGCTCCTGTGGACAGAAGGGTGGAAAGAAGCGGAGATGTCTTTGTCATTCCCCCCCCCACAGAGGGAAGAGATAGAGAGTCCGGACGGCACCTGTAACTTTGCCGGCCCAGAGGAGAAGGAGCGGGGGGAAGGCGCCCAGCCTTGGCCTTGGGAATCGGCTGCTGGGCAGAGATTTCAGCCATCCAGGGAGTCTGAGCTTTTAACCCTTTCCTGAGAAATGAAGGCTTTGTAAAATATTACTCCTCCTTGATTTGAAGTAGAAGAGAGACAGTCTGGGATCCGAGATGATGGAAGAAGAAATTCTTAAGTTGGAAGGAGATGATGGAGTGGCTTGTGGCTGGACTTCTCTTGTTAGCCATAGACTGAACCAAATTCTCCTAACAGAAGCTGCACTTAGGGTGGTGCATTGGTGTGCCAGGAGACCTGTTTCAGTGATTACCAGCAGAGGAGTAGAGAGAAGGTGTGGAGAAGCCCTCTATCTTCAAGAAGGAAGAAGAGGAGAAGAAGACCTCTGTTCTTGGACCCTCAGCCCCAGGGGAAAATGGTGGGGACTGTAGTCCCGAGATGAGAAACTGAACTGTTGTCTCTTTTGGTCCATGGCAAAGCATCCTTAAAGGAGCCCTATGAGCAGTCTGTCCATGCACGGTGGTGAGAGCACTGTGACATGGAAAAGAGAGTGTCACACTGGCAGATTTTCTCCGGGCGGTTGCCATGTGTGACATGGAAACACAAGGGTGGCAATTGTGTTTCCTGGGGGGTCTGTGGCACAGGAGAGACTCCTGTCTCCCTTGAAGAACTGAGTATTTGAATATCTGAAGGGTAGCAACTTGATCAGGATCCTGGGTGGTGTCTCACTGTTGAGCTTGTTTGGAAATTAGGTGGGAGGAGGAGGGGTGTTTTAGAAAGTCTTCATCCAGGATTTAGTGTTTGTAGTTTTTCTAGTAGTAGTAGTTTAATAAAGTTCTTTCCTTTGTTACTAAGATGGGCCTGCTCTGCTCTGTTCCTGATCACATCTCAAAGCAATTATTTAGAAAAGTATATTTTCATGGGGGCGCTGGCATCGCACCAGTGTCAAACCATGACAAGCTTCATAGAACTACTGTATGAATACTATTAATTTTGAGATACAAACAATCATAAAACCCCATAGAGTTGAGACTTGATATTGACAGAAGAAATACACACAAGGGTCTGGTATGTTTGTATTTTTGCTCTAACACCCAATACTCCATACTAGTATTTACTGGCATCTTTATGGCAGCAAGCCTTCCACTGGTAGTTCCTCCTATTTAACTCACTCTTTCTCAAAAGAAATTGCAGATATTTTTAAAACTACCCCTTACATTTTTGTTTACTTGTATTTTGTCTGGGGAAGAGTGCTCCTGCAAGGAAAGACTGGCAATCCTATCCTTAACCAGCAAGAACTTGTCTATGATTAACTGCAAAATTACCATGATGTGAAGAAAAAAGTAGTATATATTTTAAACCTAACACTTAAATTAGAAAATTGAGGACAAGGTATTGAACAGTCACTGTGATTACATGGAAAGATATATATGCATTTATAGACTGGAAGAATGAGATGTTTGGCCACTTGCTTGCAGCAAGTAGCTAGAGGTAGAAACAGGATTTTGTATAAAATGCATTTCTTAAATTAATGACTAAACTTTTATTTTCCTTATTGACAAAAGATTTTGAGGTTAAGTGAAGCCACTTCACAGATTGTAAGATTAGTTTAATATTGTAATTAAAAATTCTATGAATAACAAGTAAAATCACAGCACATTGAAAAAAAAAATAGGCAAACTGTTTCCATCAGTAGAAGAAATTCTTTGTTAAAAGTGCATTATAGAAATGTAAAAAAAAAAACCCAAAAGGAAGTCCACTATCTTCTTTTACTGCAAAATTCTTTGGATCTCTTCTCTGCAGACAACTTGCTTTCTGTGAACAATATTTTCTACCTATCTATTCCTTTTGTCTCGTTGCAGCTGGATAAGTTAGGATTGAAACACAGTATTTTAGGGAAAAAAATGATAAGAGAAAAAACTCAAAGGAGGCTTTCCTTTATTTTTCTTCAACAGAATGAAGTATTTTGAGATTTATAACACCAGTTAAAAGATAATGTAATGCAGAAACTAAGATTAACCTTCTCCCATCTGAAAATAACTGCAGGGAACAAAAAACTAGGTTGGAAGTTTTTTGTCATGGTTTTGTAAGGTTCTTCCACATAATTTTTGCTTCTTTAGGTAAGATGTTTCCTTCAGTTTAGTTACTATCTCAACATATGTTTCTCAAATGTCAGGATAATGATTCAATCTTTACAAATGGGTTGTGTCTCAAGGACTTGAGTTATTACTATGACTAAAACAATATGACTACTTTCCTCATAATTTCATAGCAAACTCTGTTTTGAAGTCATTAAGAAATTATGATCAGTTTAACACAACTTTAGGTTATTTTTCAGAAGAACAGTAGGTCATCTTAACTGAGATGAATATACATCTGAACCAGACTCATACAAGCCTCTTTGCACAATTTGTGACATTATTCTTGTTTGCTTGAGAGCGCTGAGACAAGAAGTCTCCCAGGAAGTGGCTAGAAATTAATTCCATGTCAAAACTGTAGCATCTCTATAGAAGAGTGACATTTATGAATAAATAAAATAATTATTATTGATTATGGTTCGAAACTGGTATAATTTTAAATTAATACTGTGATTCTTTCTTCTATGTAGCTACATCTACATATTTACTTCTCTTTTCAAAAGGTCATTTATACATATATAGAGGCTTTTATGACTAATTTTATGAAAGGAATTGGACCTTTGGTCATTTATTAATTAAGTGATCTGCCACCTCAAGATTTCTGAGATGAATAAATAGGCCTGTATGGTATCATGTACTGCTGTGCTAGATATTTCAGGTAACATAATAAGTCAGCTGTGTGTAGCATATCTACTTAATGTTTGTACATTCATCACACTGTGTTTATAAAATAATTTGATAAATGATTGCATGAAATTGTCATTGCAATGTTCCAGGCAGGTTTTACTGACAACATTCTAAAGATCAAGTTTGCTCTGGAAAGCAACCCTGATTTTTTAGTTACTACTATCCCAGCTCTGCAGATAGAATTCAGCCTCAAAATTATAATGTTCATTGTGTGCACTTGAGTTGAACAAATGTAAATAAAAATAGAATCAGATATCTAACTTACCTGGTATAGTATCTTTTTTTGATTATAGAAACCTGCAGAAGAGGTACAGTTTCTATAGTGATAAGAAGCATTGAAGAACCCCCAAACTCTGGAAAAAACCCAAGTAGGAATACTGGTAGCAAACAGCCAAGTATAATTGATGAAGACATGTGCCTTTAGGGAGCATGAAAAACTGAATTTAGAAGGAAAAATCCTTTATCATTCAATTTTTTTATCATTTAGAGACAAAAGATGCTATCTGCGTGCATATCTGATACAAACATGAAAAAAAGAATGTGGTGTAAACTTCTAAGTATATGTGTTCTCCAAGGTTCAATCACAGCATTTTTACATAGAAGACAATGAATCTTACAAGGCCATCCTGAGTCGGAATTGTGAAAAAAAAAACCCAAAAAGCCCCAAACAAACAAACAAAAAACCAACAACCCCCCCCCCAACAACAATTATATTTGCTGAAATTCAAATTTAAGGAATGTATTAATCTCTGATAAAGTTAGTCTAGACAGAGTTGTCGTCCTTCAAACTACTTTGCCCAAGACAAATCACATGTGGCTTCATCTAATATATCAAAATACTGGAACAAAAAGACACTTCCAGGAAGTTTCACGAGCCTTCTAGGATAAGAAAAGAAGTTACTGACACAATCAGTTTTTTTCACTTAATCGGTAATTTTCGTAAAATGAAAGGAAAATTCTTGTCCCTGCCCCTCAAAGAAGTTCCTCATCCAGATTTTGAATAACTTTAATTTCAAAACTTTTCAGAGTTCAACTAAAATCAATGCCAGTAATATGAGATCAAAAATAGAAATTTATTATTGTATGATTTCAGAATTTTAGAAAGTAAATTAATAAATGTATTAATTAGTGTTACTTTCTCAACAGTATGATAATACAGTGTTAGGATGAAAAATATCATTCTGTTCCATTCATTTAGTTTAAATTGCTTTAATTTTATTAATTTAGTCTGAATTAATGACTCACGGATTTCTAGAAATGGCAGCATATAGAATGTTTAGTGGCCTGTTCTAGATAAATTTCTAAGGAAAAGATCAAGTTTTGCCATGGATTACTTAACTTTAATGCTACTTTATTAATATATTTTCACAAGAATAAGAGAGGATGGAACATCAAAAAGCACTATATTGCCTGCCTGGAGAGTTAGCAGAGGATGATCCTAGTACTGATCTAGAAGGATGTCTTCTCCTCTTTTAGCTAACTAGATCTACTTACTAGAAGAAATCTGAGACTCTTCTTACGAGAAAGAAATCTGTAAAGCAGAAAAAGACTATAGAATGGAACACTTATCAACAATACATTCATTTGAGCAGTGAGGTGTCTTGCTGATTGTTTGGTTAATATGCATGTGTCAATTTAGAATCAACCTGGTAGGGATAGATGTTTTCTAAATTATAGGGTATCATATACTGCGGAAAAATGCAAATAAAATATTTGAGACAAATTTTCCTGATTTTATGTGTTTTATGGAAGAATGACAAATTTTATATAACAATTATTATTTTAAAATATTTCAGAATTATACAGAATCTTTTCACAAGTTTAAGTACTCAAGGTAATTTCTCATGTAAAAATAGCATGAAAAAGGATAGTTTCCATTTTCTAAGTTGAAAATGGAAACTATCCTTTATAACGTAGCTCCACCTGAAAATGTAAAATATTCCAGTATTTTTATTCACAGTACATGTTAACAATTCTACCCAATTACCAGCCATAGTAAAAATAAAGTACCTTTGAAAATAGAGAGATCATAGGGCTGAAAAACATGTAGAATGAAATAAATGCCTTCCAGTATCTGAGTCTCCAAGAAAGATGGAGAGAGACTATTCACAAGAACATGTAGTGACTGGACAAGGGGGGATGGCTTTAAACTGGAAGTGACTAGGTTTAAATTACATATTAGAAAGAAACTCTTCACTATGAGGGTAATGAGGCAATGGAGCAGGTTACTCAGTAGGATTGTGAATGTCCCATCCCTGAAAGTGTAAAGGGTCAGGTTGGATGGGGCCCTGAGTATCCTGGCTTAGTGAGAGGTGTCCCTGCTCATGGCAGGACGGTTGGAATGAGATGACCTTGAAAGGTCACTTTCAATCCAAATCACTCTATGATTACTATGAAAATCTGGACAACATAATGTTGACTCCACAAACAACTGAATAGGTTGCAGACAGCACTGCCATCAACTCAGCCAAGGACTTAGAACTGTTGTAGAGCCTCTGGTACACTGACTGAACATGAGCGATCATTTCCTGTAATACTAGCTAAATAATTTGCAAAGCAATATAAAAGCACAGAGCTGCAGTAATAAGAAATTTTATATTTTTACTGTTCCACAACAGTGGGGGAATATATGATCATTTCCCATGATTTCCCATCTGAATGGGAAATTAAGTACATGAAGAATAAATTGCATTCACTAAGGGATTGCTGTAATAGGACAAGGGATCTTGGATTTAAAATAATAGAGCTTTAATTTACATTAAATATAAGAAAGAAGGTTCTTACAATAATGGTGATAAAACACCCAAACAGATTGCCCATTGGAAAGGTCGTGAATGTCCTGTACCTGGAAACCTTGAAGATTGGTATGGTAGTTTGAGCAATTTTATCTAGTTGACTACATCCTGCTCATGGTGAAGATGGTGGTCTAGATGACCTTTAAATGTCTCTTCCAACCCAAACCACTTACTGATTCTAGGAGTAAAACCTATTCTATGATTCTATGAATAAACACTTCATGAGTTGCAATATGGCATCAAGTGTTCCGAAATCAGCAGAAAATTCCAACTGACTGTGCAAATTGATTAAACTCCACAGAGACAAGACTGTATTTGACTTCCAATACGTTTGAGGAGAGAAAGACTTACAGCCTGAGGTATCCCAAGGTAACTGTATTTTTTCATCTGAGAATAAATTACCTAAGTCTCAATTATTACACTGGAACTGCCAAAAAAAAAAAAATGTTCATGTGAGGCAGGGAAAAACCCTAAACAGTTTACCTGTCACACTCTACAAATAATTGCCAAGCATGTACAAATTTATTTTTCAGATTTTTTTAATGCTTCTGAGAGGCTCCACCAAAGAATGCTAAAATCCAGAATCCAACAGGACAATTCTGTCAGATTCTAAGCCTCCAGTTTTGTGTAATATATAGGTAGACAGACCAAGGAGGGAACTTTGTCTAAAAGTCAAAATGAATCTCTTAAACATGTAATTTCTTGAGAAGCTTTTTTTTTCAGATTGTCCTGTTAAAAATATCAGTCACATAAATATAAAAGAGAATGGCCTAGGGTTTTGCAAACCCCCCCAAAAATTCTGGCTTTGAAAAGCACATAACTGACTGACTAAGTATTTAAAAATAAATAGTAAATCCAGCACAACTTTTGTTTCAAAAATTTTCAGTTTCCTTGCTACATATAGTTATTTCTGACCTGCATCTTATGCTGTTAAATGATGCTGCATAAATTGGTATTTTTTTCCCAGGGAAGTTTAAAAAACCCTAACAAAATCCTTCACTGATCTTGTTCTTTTCTATTTTCATTTTGGAAACATGCCATGGCTTGCTACTGTCAGTTTACTATGGCAATATATAATCTTCTGAAAAATCTATTATGTTTTTAAATTAGTATCAATAATTCTCAGTACACATCATAAAGGCTCTTGGGAGGTTACTATAGACACATATTTTGACAACTTTTGACAATAGATTTCCACTGTTAATTCTTAGTGATTTTTACAAGTTCCTGTGCTTGTCATAACTTGGGGCTTTGGATGATTGTTCTGTTAATTGCTACATTAAAAAGAGCATAAGAGGGTAACATTTTTGTCTGTTGGGCATTTTCAACCTGTCACAAATATTAATCTCTATAGACCATTTAATATAACAATGAAAGGCCAAATTCAGAACTTTTCCTTTATTACCTAGATAAATGAATGGTATAAACCAAACTAACCATGTAACAAAGGCAGAAGAAATGTTTAAAAAAAAGCAAAAACAAATACAAACCACAGAGTCCCCACCTTGCACCATGATTCATGGGTTCTGCATTCTTATTAGTACTCTAGAAAGCAATTTTCCCTAAGAAATAAGACCTTCTAAGCTTTGCAAAAGTATTGAAATTCAACTATGTATTTGAAGGTGACAATCTCAGTTTACTGGACAGTAATACATCCTCCCAATCATCATGGGAGGATGAATTAGACATGGAATTCATCAGACATCCTTTTTTTTTTTTTTTTTTTTTTTTTTTTTTTTTTTTTTTTTTTTATAAATGAATAAGGTAATTTTCAAATAGCAGCAAGTCTGAAAGCACTGGTTAGCACCTAATGAATTTCACAATGAAGATGAAATGCCAGATGTCTTTGGCTGCAGATGTAGCTTAGATTACTGCTGTGTGCACAGTCACTTGGGTAACATTGGTGCAATGCTCCAACATAAAAGGCTACCATATAGTAATTTGCATGCCTTGTCTGGAGTCAAAATAAGGTTGCTCCTAACTTTGGAAGAGGCTAGTACACCTTCAGAGGTCAGTACCTTGCCATGACAAACAAATGGGAAGACAGATGGCTCCTGTGATGACTTTAAAAATACCATTCAGCATTATGGTGTATTATTATGATTCTCTGCCCTTCTTACAAAGATCAGACTGTCTCTCAGAATAATAAATATACAACTAAGAGTGTTTTGTAGGCCACTTCTCATCTAGAAAGAACTTACAATTTATGAATTCAAGGTAATGCTATGAATTTTTATGAATAAAAGTGGAAACATGCACAACTTTTTTCTCTAGTTTACCTTCATTACTTTAGAGAGATTTTATCTATTTTAATTTTACATGCCCAATTTATTGGTTTTTTTTTTGTAAATCAATATTTTCTTGTCTTCTGTAATGTGTCAAATATTGAAGTTTAATTAATTTAAAAATAAGCAAAATTTATTTACAACCTAATATTGTGATCTCAAATTTGTCAGTCAGATACACTAAAGAAATATGAAAAAAAAACAAATCTGTTGGACAAAAAATTATAGCAGGAAAAGATTTAATGCTAATTAAGGCATTTAATGTACAAAATCATAAGGCCATTGGTTTCTTTATTATTTCATAGACAATTTTAGTTTGAACTGATAGAATATTAGACATTATTAACCGGGTAAATACAACTGAATATACATTAATGTCTGTGTCATTCATTATAACAGTCATATAAGTCTATAAAGTTTAGATTCTTGTTACTGTGTAGGCAACATGATTTCAGTTGTTGCCACTTAAGATTATGTAATCAGAAAGTTTCATATTTACTCTGATTTAAAACAAGGACATCAGTATTAAGTGTATTAACATGGCACAATTTTAATTGAAGTGATATTTTCTCATATAATATCTATATTTTTAGAACTCATTTTCCCAGTGTTCATGGTTCTTGGTGATACTCAAGAAGACCCTGTAATATATTGAAGTAACTCCTAGTGTAATATAACAGCAGAATATTTAGTATTTTATTTAATCATAGCATAATGAATTGCCTCTGAAACATTTGGTTTCATCTTTCAGTAGGACACCCCACTGTATTTCAACAAAAATAATCATGCATTATATAGGTGAATCAAACAGAAAGTTTTCATTATTTTGTAACTGAGAAATTGGACATAGGAGGAAATCTATATTCAATATAGTAATTTACGTGTAGGGACAGATAGTAACGGTAGATCAAGAGGATTCAGGACAGAAAGATGCTGTAAACTTTCTAAATGTACTGAACCACAAGATTGATGTGAAATGGTCAATTTGTCAAGTGGAAGATGAAGCAGCTGGAGATCTTTTCTGTTTGATACCACCTGCCAACTGCCTCAAGGTTTGTTACAGGGAAGAGGAACTGAAAGCATACAACAAGTCACAGATAAAGTCTCTTCCCCTTAGCATTTGTATTTGATGCATTCAATGCATTTCAAGTATTTGATGGATATTTTTCAAAAGTCCTGGTACAGGGTGACAATGGGATGTTTGATAATCTCCCTATATTGAACAGAAAACATCTGGATCCAGTAGCATACAGACTGCAGCTTCAGCGAAATAACTTAATGCATGCTGCCCACCATTAGGTCCATATGTACGTGGTTCCCTTTAACTTTATTCTCAAGTATGGCAAAGGAATCTCAACATTTTCTCTTTTTTTGATGTTTCTGCAGTCTTGCAGCTATCTACATATTTATGATATGGATATACTTCAAATTCCTAGAATGTTCAGAAATCACCTGCAGAAACAGCAGTTAACAGAAGTTGAAAATATCCGCTTAAAAATTGTTTGAGAAGATTACAAATTTGATTCCTGTTCTGAATCTAAAAAAAGGTGTGAACAAAAATGTGATCTAGTACTACTATATGAAGTAATTCAGAATTAAGCAGAGAAGACTTGCAGTAAAGAAAAAAATTTTTTGGTTGTTGGTTCATTGGAGTTTTATTCCCTAAGAATATAAGATACACTACATATGAGGTATGAAGCAAATACATAAAACCAAGATATTTATCTGGGATTTGAATATATAAATATTTCACTCAAAATTATTAGAGGTTTGTCAGACCCCTTACCTCTCACTCTGCAGGTTTACATCAGTTGCTACATAAAATGAAAAACAAGTTCAGGCAACAATGTCATGTACCAGTTTTGGGCATTACCCTATGTCTTTTGCTGTATTTTCATGTTCGTGTGTGGGGAAAGATAAAGCAAGTTTGAGAGCAGGAAGAATGATATACAGTTTTTTGATTTTCATATTAGCTGGAGAAAAATAACTTGAAACCTGTGGAAAGACTATTTTTTTGTTCTAAGAAAAGGAAGAGGAGCAAAGCAACGCAGGCAGTCAAGCACAAAGATAAGGCACCTGCTGTGGCTTTGGAGAATTATAACCCTCCTGCATCACACAGAACTAGCAGCCAGGGCCCGGTCATTATTAAGTTCCAGGAAGGGAAGGAAATGGAAGGGAAGTTCCAGGAAGGGAAGTTCCGGGAAGGGAAGGGAAGTTCCGGGAAGGGAAGTTCCGGGAAGGGAAGGGAAGTTCCGGGAAGGGAAGGGAAGGGAAGGGAATGTTGAATAACAGAGGATTATATCAATGGTAGGCATAAATGGCACAAGGTCTTGATTCGCTAATGGAGATATTTTAGATGCTGTGTGAAATGCAAAGCAGAAGGAGTTGGCAAAACTCTTTTGAAAACTGAGAAGTAGGAGACCTTTACACAGATGTCTATTTACTATCACAATTGATAGTTATGAAAAAGCAGACAGCTTTAAAAACAAGGTAGACTATTCAGTGTGGTTGAATTAGTTGAACCTAAAATTAAAAAAAATTGAAAAAAAAATCTGGACAGGAAGATCTCAATATAGAACTAGATCAGTTATGAGAAGGCAAAATGGATTTGAGAGTTAGCTGGGAAAAGTTATTAGTTGAAACTGTGGGAATTAGATACTCAAATTTTTTAATTAAACATTTATAGGCTAAAAAGAAGAAAAGGAAAAAAATATGAGAAGAAACTTATTAGGTTAATATGTTTTTTCTAAAGAATGACTAAGGAGCAGGGCTAGGCACTTTAAAAAAATATATATTCTTGACAGTTATACAAATTATGAGATATTTCAAGTACCTGCATAAAGACTTCCTTCCCCAGATACCAAGACTGAACTTTTAAGTTACCACTCCCCTAATTTTTTTTCAAGAGCTCTGAAGGGATGCATTAATTTTACCAAACTGCTGGAATGGTTTTCTAGAGCAGAAGATGAATTGTAGATATTATTATTGCATACTCTGAAAGAAAAATAAAGTATTTGAAATTAATGGACAGAAATGTATCACATTAAACACAGTAATTTCTCCTCAAAGAGGAAAATAAGTATACTGTATCCCTAAAATTATGATTTTTGTTCCGTGTTGGCTTATGTTGGTCGTTGTGGGGGCTTAAGACCTATGTGGGCTGGCCTTGGCCCCTGTCTCCTTTTAGCTTGCATTAACTAGTGTCTAGTGGCCAAGTTACCATTGATGAACATGTTGGTGCTGCAGCACTGTCAGTGCTGAATGTGAGCAAGGGTAGAGGCTCTCAGAGAGTCCCAGTGTGACAACAATGGACACTTACAGGGAAGGAGCTTGGGAATGGTGACCATATACCTTTCAGGCTTTAGCTGGAAAATCACAAAAGCAAAATACAGTGAGACATTGAAATGTATAAAACAAGGTCTGCCCTGTCAGCTTCAGCAGTGAAAACTTTAGACTTAACAGCTATTGAAAACTACACACCACCTCTCTGCTTTCAAGGAGCCTGAGGTCCCAACTGTAGGACCTGGGATTAAATCAAAGGACTAAATATAGACTAATAAATATCTGCTTTATTTTTAGTAGTTTGTTAAGAGCTTAATTGGGCTAACAATTGTTCCCTATTTATGGAATACTCTTCCTTTTGGCCATTTTTTATAGTTATGATATAACAAACTCATCCATTCTTTTTGTGCACTTTCACAAATTAATGTGCACTTTTATGCAGAGTTAAAAACTTTTCTTGACAGGTGAGTAAATACACAAAATGCTTGAGTTCATTATATTTTTGGTAGAGAAATTAATCGTAGCATTAATGGAATTTAACATTGTTATATACTAGGCAGTAATCTCTGTTATCTGTTGAAAAAGAAAGAGTCATAACAAAATAATCTCAAGTGAAAGTATATTTTTAAACATATTTTTCTGCATTACTTACATGAATGTGGATTTGTGATTTAAAGATTCCTAGAGAAGAAGGCTGTAATTACAAAATATTACAGGTGATTAGGTTTTTTAAAAAATCAGGGAGCAGCTTGCCTGCTCTTTTTTACTAATGAGGATAATTATCCACCACTCATCGTGGAAAAATAATCTGGGAATATATTTGAAGAAATACTATAAAAGAGAATCAAAAGGTCTAATTTGGATTTTTAGTACTAAAGTTGAGCTACAAGCTATCAGATATATGAACACAACTGAAAAAAGCTTTTGTTTTATTAAGAGGGAATGACAGTCTAATGGTCTTCCAGTGGACATTATTTCATTAATATAGATTTAATACAAAAATTTCAATCTTTTTTTCTTCCACTCCATGACTAGTTCTGCTGACAAAAGACTCATAATATTTATTTTTCTTTTTTCCTACATTAAAAATTTACCATAAATGTATTGCTTCATTATTATTAAAAATCACAGAAATACAAAAAAGAAAAAGTTCTATTTTGCCCAGTTTCTCCTCACAATAGGTGCAAACAGACATTGAATGACTTGGCAATACCTGGAAAATTCTAGGTTAAAGAAGAAAAAAAAATACAGTAACATCATGTGTATTATGCCTTGAAGCCTGCAGGAACCAGTTTGCTCAATAGCTGATTTCTTTCAAAGAGGTATTTAGTGCCTTCCTGGAGGTCAGTCTAGACTTACAGCTGCAGCATGCTCTTGTGCTTTAACTTATCCCTTCATCCCTCCCATCTAACCATGTGAATAATGCCTGAAATAAAGCAACTGTCCAAAGAAATTAATCTTAAATTTTATTTTATACAATTATTTGATTAAAATTCGTAAAAATTTAAATGGTAAAATCTAAATAAGAGTAATTGTAAGCCTTCTGCAATGTAGAGAAATCTATCTACCAAAAGGTAACTTGAATTATCCTATATAGGACTGCTTCAATGTAGTCATAGTGTCTCATCTGAGCATTAAACAAGGAAAGAGGGAGATGGTTTATGTCATAGTAAGAAGACCATCATTGCACTTCCAGAACTTTGCTTTGTTACTTGAACTAACATTGAACAAAAAATTCCAATATTTCCTTTGCATAAAGTTCAACTGGAATCTAGAACTGGCAGAGAAATTCCTGGGCCATTACATTCAATCACTTTCCATAGCTGCAACTGTTGTGCAACTCTTTTCTCAACAGCCTCCAATTTATAGGCTAAAAAGAAAAAAAAATTGGTTTTTTCCAATTTGGAAATTTTTTCCAATTTCTCCAATTTGTTAGTTATTCTCTCAGAATACTTTTTATCTTTTGGCCATAAACTTGTTTTCTAGATGGAAGTGTTCATGGCCAATGCACACATATTGGTACTTAGGGAGATGCTGCTATTTCACTCCTTGTGCCTTGTGCGGTACTGCTTTCTCAGCTCTACTTCTAGAAAACAGTAATTTCAATTTCCACTTTGATTTGTAAGAATAAATGTTTTGAGATCTTTTTTGTAAGGTATATTCTCTAATATAGGGTGATTCAAATTGTTTCCAAATTTGTTTCATATTTCTTAAAAAGAATTGAATTTTTATCTAAGATCAGGTGAGTTCTTAGTATTTTGAATATATCATTAGTATCACTCCCTGTAAAATTAGCTCCATGTTTAATTTATCCTTTTATATACTTTTTGTTCTTTTCCTTTCTATCATATCTATGCTTACAAAACCTGAACAGACGATGACATGCTGTTGGTACTAGTACTAAAATGCATGATCCTGCCCTTTGAACTGTCAAATTTCATACTGTTTCTTTTAGTCTGGACCTTTTGAGAGTCATGTTCTCCTAGGTAGTTTAGTAATTTTTCATTTTAAAGCAATTTGGTGCCACTTGTCTTCAGAAGTTCCTCAATTGCCTTATCATTCTTGGATTAACATAAACGATTCCAATGTAGTTGTCAAAAATGATTGTTAAATAAAGGCTACAGTTTAAACAAGACTTAGGAGAAAGTAGAATTTTGTGCTGTCTGAGCTAGTAATCTGAATATTCAATAAAATCTGGGTCTATGTTCAATCAAAACTCAAATTTGATAAAAACTACATAAAAATCTCGATGTGAAAGAAGTTGGAATGTCAGATATTTATTAGTATAAAATAAAATAAAAAATATTAATATAAAATAATAAGCAGGACTGCAACTGGACACAGTGCACAGACATATGCTTTCCCTGTACACAGCTTCTGAAGTAGTGATCAGTCTGTCTAACTGAATTCCAGCAAACACATTGGAGGGGAGGAGTTTTTACGTACAGGAAAATCTGGTATTTTACTGAGCCTACTCCTCTGACTTCTAGTCTCTACTATATTTCTTAGCAGTGAACATGTATGTAAGAAAGAAATATTTTTCAACCCAGTGAATGGATACAGCTCTAATCAGTGCATTATTTTACAAAGCACAAAAAAACCCAAACCCCAATACTGTAGCTGTGGAAATGGATAGTACCACATCCTTTGAGAATGTGTGTATTATAGCCAATGAAAATCCTGCAAAAAACAACACAAATCCACTTTTTTTTTTTTTTTTAATTCTTCTCAGTCACAAAGTCTATTTTGTTAACAGCATTTACCAGTGATAACTGTTCCATGTAGTTACACTGGCTAAGAATTTGTTACTAAATTTCAATTAAAAATTAGACAGGCTACTTCTTAAGATGGAAATGTGAAGTTTCATAATGCAGGTGTGTAGCACTAGTAGTAAACTGCACAGATATGCCCATCTCCAATGCTATGTACTCAACTCTCAACTACTTAATTAATATATTTAGTACTAATAAAAAGTGATGTTATCTATGCTTTGCTTTAAAGTTTAGTTGAGAGGAATTTTTAATATATATACATATTCACGTTTATTTCCAGTTCTTCAGAACTTTCAATTTTGTTACCAGAAAAGCTAGACACAATTGTCATTGAGGATCAAACAGGAAACCATAAGGAAAATTATTAACTGAAATGAAATTTTTGAATGGTTACAGAGCACTATTTTATTGCTGCCTATCAAGTAAGCAGTTTACTTGCTCCCTAAGTTTCTGTTTCAATTATTTTTAAAAGAAAATATCTACCCATTATTAAGTAAAGCATAATATTTCAATATAGTCCAAGAAGAGATACTTAAGACTATACTTAGGAAAAAATCCCCAAACACAAAGGAGTTATGGCATGAAAGGTGTAGTGAATGATTTATTTCTTTTGCTTTTTAGTTAGTGTTGGCCCTTACCAAAAATATAATTAAAAATTCTGGTTCTTATGTTTCTTTCTACCACTAGTAAAAAGTTCCTGACCTACTAGACAATCTTTAGATATTTATGATTTTTCTTCCATGCTTCTTTAAAAAAGTTTCAAAAAGAGAAATTTAATTGTTCAAAAACATAATTTTGCATTCTGATTTTTAGAAGACTTTGAAAATTACTGAATTCTAAATAGATTGTTTATTGGTATTTACTCAAAAAATTACAATTTGGCTATTTTTCAACATATAGGCACAAGCCTAATGAGGTAAAAAGAAAGTAAAGAGAGCAGTATGAAAAATCTTTAGAATTTGGCTAATCATTTAAACAACATGAAAATTATGTTGAATTAGAATGCTTACACAAGCCAGAAAATGTCCTCAGCTGCTATAGCATCATGTATAGATGCTGCTTCATCAAGGAGACTAATAAACTTTAGTTAATAAACTTTAGTTTATTAGTAGAATTCTGCTTCTAGTGTTGGTTTTAGTTATCAGTCAGGCAAAGGTTGCTGTGACTCTTTTAAAAAAAAATATGTTGTTTTATTGTTTTTATAAAAGAACATGAGGCAAGCTAGTTGTAGGGCTTATTATCATCATCTCCTTTGCAAGGGGAAACAACCCTTTCCAAAGGAGAACACTGCAATGTATTGGTGAGTGATAATCTAATCATATATGGAGTGATAAGGCACAAAGATTTTTAATTAAGACAGTGGTTACAGTGTGGAGCAATTACATAGATGATAATAAAGAATCAGGAGTAGATCCAAGCAACACTTCTGAAAAATGCAGCTGTTGTATATTTTTAATGAGAAATATTAATTTGAGTCACTCTTTCCTTTGCAATAGCACATCTGTGAAAACAGATTTTAAAAGTGTTTGTCTTGACTGAAAATTCCAAATGGGGCAAAGCCTTTATCTGTCTAGTATGAAAACAGAAAGTTGTCCTAGCTTTGCATATTTTTTTTTGTGCTCCAAAGCATAGGCACACAAAAATGAAGTGTGGTTTTCTCTGATGGCAGGTGCTAGCAATCATACTGATTAAAAACTACCACCTCGTAATTTCTTATCCAGTCTTTTATTCCAAAGTAATTATATCAGCACTTTTGTATTTTGTTTTGTTTTAAATGATTCTCCCATTAATCAGGCCAGTACTAAAAATAATGTCATTGCAATGGAGAAATCTTTGAGTGCGCTGAACCTTTTCCTAGCCAACTGTGTGGCGTTTGTAACAGATAACACAGCTAATGGGAGAAAACCAAAATGGTCTTAAAGGAGTACAAGATGTTGAACCATATGTTCATAGACATGTGATGTGCTATGTCATGTAGGTCATTTTGTTGCCAGGAACACTGTCATAACCCAAAGAAAATATGAACCAGAAAATATGTGATTTACTAAAGGATACTGAAAGACAGAAACATTTCTTATATCTCTATTATTTAACTGGTAGTTGGAACCCCAGTATTTTGACCTATAATAAAAAATTTCAGTAGAACTGCTTGGAAAGAAACTTAACACTATCTTGTTTCAAATGTTGCTATAAGTGTAGATAAGTGTGTACCAGCCATCTATTTTTATTTACAGAAACCTGCCATCTTTGTTCACGTTGTGTAAAATCCTATTGCTTATTTTCAGGTGTCCACACTGAGCTGTGTGCAAACAAGTAAGAACATATGCATAGGTGTAAGAGAAAAAATGTCATCTTTCAGGGGTCCCATTAAAGATTATCAACACTTGATTATCAAAATGTTAAACAATTAATGAAAATTGAAAGAAATATTTTATGAAGAATTCAGTCAACCTAAGTTCCTTCCTCAAAAAAATTCTCGTCCCTCTCTTTTTGCTTCCTCTTTCACTAAAAGACTTAACTCCCTTCATGTGGGAAATATATCCCATATTAAAATGCTGTATCCATATGTTCAAAAAGAGAAATAAAAAAATAAGAACAAAAGCAAACCCCAAAAATACGATAAACTCCCTCTATAAATGGTCCTCTGAAGGTAAAAATATATAGTATCATATATATCTACTAACTGTAGGAATAAAATAAGTTAGCTAGATATAGGGATAAAATGTGTTCATTGGATTAGTGAAACCATTGTATTTCTGTGTATTTTTTATTTAGAACAAGAACGGCACTAATAGGGAATATTTTTTTTTCACTAAGAAAAAAAATCAAGAAGAATAAAAAAAAGATGTTCCTAACAGTTTTTACAGAAGATACCATAATCCAGAGTAACAGTTAAAAAAAAAAAAAAAAGAGGAAGGAAATATAGCCAAATAAAACTGTTTAAAGGTGTTGTGGGACTGCTCTTTTTGGATAGAATTATCATAAACATTTCTGGGTAAATGCTTTGTCTCCCTGAGGACAAAATTATTTTCTGCATATTTACATGTACATGCATTTTACTGCTGACTCTGAAAATTAAGCTAGAACTATCTGCAAAAGTAGAATGCATAATAACTATACCATCCTAAAAATACTCAAGACTGTCTGCTTATCAACTACAGGAAATTCATAACATTTTAAAAAACATATATGAAGAAAAGCTTTTCTGAGAACAGCTGAATAATTCTGTACTTGCAGAACTATTTCTGATACTTAATTTTACGGACTCTTATTGCTCTTTGTTTAACCAACAAAAAAAAGTATTAGTGTTTTTAGAAATACCTTAGGTGTGATGGCTTGATAGAATTGAACTTTTTTTCCTAATATTTTGGCAAGCTACAATGCATAACAACGACCAAGATTTAAAAAAACCCCAACTGCTTATGAAAAATTAGTGTATTTTATTATTTTATTGATTTTATAGTGATGAAGAATATCTCAATAAGAAAAATATGATGAATATTACAAAAGAATATTATATATTATAATAAATGAAAATCATATAGAACTATTACATAGCTTTTCAAAATATTTTTGTTAGTGAAACACAGTTCCTTTGATATAACTTAATTTTTAAGTGTGCTCTTTTCCATTCTAGTGGGTATTTTCTGAGAAAATACTTCATCTGTATTTTTACTTCAGCTTATATGATAATTAGTCAGATGACAAAGTCACAGTGAAGAAAATAGTATCTATGCATGAAAAAGAATACATTTATTGTTTAAAGCTTCATAAACTCTACATTTAAACAAAGTTTGTCATAGTACATAAAACAATAACTCTCAAATTCTAATTCCCCCCATATCCCCAAATATAATAATTTAAAAGAATGCAAAAAGCATATCTGTAAGATTTTTCAAAACAGAATAAAATTTTCTAAAATTGCTAGAGCATGAGTATCCCTATGTATTTACAGATGAAGACGTTTCTACTCATTTGCACATTGCCATCTCAGATAAATGTATTCCTGATGCACACAGTCACAGTTCAGAGTTTTGTTGTTTTTCTCTCAAACTGCCTCATGAAGATTACCATTTTTATTGAAAAGAATCAGAGTTTATGCATAAATTAATCACAGAGTTGTGGAAAGTTTCATCTACTTAGAGGACAAGAATGATGACAGCATTTCTGACAGTAGCTTGACTAACAATCAATTCACAAGAGAGTTAGATGACTTTAGAAAGTGATTTTTGACTTCAAGGTCATTTTAGCTGTCATGATGGTTGAACAAGCTGTCTTACTACTTTGACCAATGACTTCCTAAGCTGCAGGTGAAAGTTTGAATTTCAAAGCTTGGACCAGAAACAGTTGCAGTTCTCCCCTTCTCATACACTTGACCCTAAAAAGATACTTCTGTGTTGTGCAAAAGGGGTTCCCAGGAAGCTAGATGTAGTCTGTGTATTTAGCAAGAGATATTGTAGGCTACTTGAGGTACCACTCTGTGGAATCTAATACCTATTACTAATTGACCCAACCCCGGCAGTGTTCAAAGCCAGGCTTTATAAATCCTCAAGCAATCTGGATTGGTGCGAGGCATCCCTGGCTATGAAGGGGAAGCTGGAGCTAGATCCTTTCCATCCCTTAACATTCCACGATTATGATTAAATAAGACCTTTCAGGTGATAAGAGATGACTTTTTAGGCCTATACTGCGTGACTCTGTCTAACACTAATTTCTATGTCATCAATGAACAGACAAATTTAAAGCTGGTGGTCATGGTAACATGATACTTAATAAAATGTATTCCTAATAGTTGGTTGTTTTTAAATAAGTATCATTAAGAGATCATTAAAATTCACTGGAAAGCCTTGTTTAGGCCTCTCCTAAGCAAATCTCTTATGAAAGGCATTTAAGTAAAATGAAGCAGGTAAACCTTGTCCTGTCTTATGAAAGATACATGTGTGGTAGTTTCAGACTTTAAATCCAAATAAACATTACATACATTACCTCTACAATAAAAGTAAAACCTGATCCTCAGATAGAAATGACATGATAAAATAACTGTAACTTTATTCCCTGCTTAACAGTATTTTACTCTTTTCCAGCCTAGAGTATCAGGAGATGGCTAGTTAATAACATTGCTTCACTTAGCATTGGGCTTGAAAAAGAATATTACATATTCTAATACCTAAATAAGTGGTTCTTGGCCTCACTGCCTCTTTGCATGCTGATTTATCAATCATAGATGTAAGTTGATTAAATGTAGACTAATTATATGTCAGTCTTGGGATTTGAAATAAAATATAAAAGGACTGATGCACTGATCATTGTATTGTGATACTTGTCACTTCTAAGTCTCTAGGGCAGCACTGAAAAGAATCAAGGACATTAACAGGCAATGTAAAGACCCATAGAATGCAACAGATGGGGTGGGGACACAGGTGAAAACAAATCTGGTGACTGCTCAACCACTAAATTTAAAAAATATCAAACAGGTTTCCTGAAACCCGGATGAGGAAGATTTCTACAAGATATGTGTGTGTGTGGTTTAACCTATTATAAAGCTCTATACAGGTAATGATAATTACAATGAGTACTCAAGCATGCTCATTTATTCCCATTCCTTTTTATAGATCTGCTGTACAGCTACAGAACAACAAACTCAGATCAGCCATTATACAGGAACAGATATAAATTATTTTTTCAAAGAGCTGACATATCCTATCTTTGAAAGAGTTGGTTGAATTTATGGATTGGTGTGCAATATAACTGGCGAGTGAAGAGATTGAAGCTATTGAAGAGTGAATTATCAAGTCAAGAAGTACTCTCCTGTCTAGTCACACACACTTCCTGCAACTGAATCAAAAAAGAGTAGTGGTTGCTCATTTAAGTAAAACTAAATGGTGTTACATATAAAGATGCTACCATTTTATGGGTAATTTACAGAGAGGACCAATACAAAGAGACTGAATGTCATTACTGTGAGATCTCAGACTTTGAAAATAGGCTTTGATTTGCATGATCTTAGGTATTATGACCAAAGAAGTTTTTCTTAGAACAATCTGCCTCCAGCTTTAACTGTTTTTACAATTGGTGATTATTATTTCTCTTCACGGAATGTTATTTTTTTCCTTACAGTGAATAAGTAATATATAAGTATAGTGATATCCATACTTTACAAAACCTGTTGGCTCATACTTTGGTACTGTATGAACAACATTTCAGGTCCTTTAAGAACAAAACAGTAATACTATGGGATTATATTTTGTCTTCTAGAAAGAGGAAAGACAATGACTTTTTAAGAACAAGGGTCAAAGAATATGTTTAATAATTTGTCATAGCAATGGGAACATTGACAAAATTTCTATTCCCTTGGTTTTTGTTCTTTGCTCTGTTGGTTCTGACATGTTTTATTTTAAGGCTTGTTCAAACTAATACAGTAAGGAAAAAGTCCAGAGAGCTGTCTATATGTCAGATAGAAGTCACTTGGTCTAGACAAATCAGTAATTTATGATAATATATAAGAATTACAACTGTTTTCCAACTTGATATAGAATGAAGTAATAACTTGCAGAACAGGGAACTCAAGTTTCAGAACATATGACAACTACTTTTTTTTTAAAGACCGGTTATAAACACAGTCCTTTATGTGTACTACATAAATAATACAGAAATATGATAAAAATTTATGAATCTTTATAAAAATTGTATATAAAATATAGTCTTTCTATGAATATATTTTAATAATGGGTACAAATTTATAAAATTTTTATTAAAAACTTAATGTTTACATTCAATGCAGCCACAGGAAATACATTTCAGTGCTTTTGCAGTAGTTCTTGTTGTCATGCTTCAAAAATTCTAAAATTTATTAAACATAAAATATCAATGCACCTAAACATAAAAGCACCGTAATATAAAGCAGTTATGAAACTGACTTATCCAAAAGTTAAGTAGTATATTAAGAAATTTTTTCAGCATTACTTCTGCAATCATTAAATTAATGTAAGGAAAAAAAGATCGTATAGCCAAATTTTATTATTTGATTTTATTGTTTGATATTTTACTTTATTTGATTTTTTAGTATCTGAACTGGTGGACCAAATAACTTGGTCCATATTGTGTATTACGTTTTCTCTTTTATGAAAACAAAACAAAACAAAACAAAACATACCTGTTTAGAAGCCCATGGGTTCTAAATTTCAACTGAAATATGAAGTTTTAGTTCATCTAGTTCAGTTGTGTAGATAAAATTTTGTAGCTATCTAAGGAAGATATTGGCTTAATGTGGTGAATGCATGAAAATCTTGAGATTTTCATTACTAGCATTGCAAAGTGCTTTCTCCTGATTAATATGTTATGTACATGTTATGTATATGTTATGTACATGTTATGTACACCTATTCTACATACTTGAACAATCTGTCCACTCTGGGCAGGAAAGGGAGTGCAACATGATTGACTCCTTATCACTATAAGGCTGCTCATATTCTGAAAACAATGTCTTCAAAAGGCCTCACTGCACTAAGAACAATTGCCTGTGAGGATACTTGTTGAGGAATAAGTTTAATTTGCAATCCATCCATCAACAGTGCTATTAGGGATAAGGAGAAATTCACAATACCTGGAGTCCCATGAAAATAAAAACAAGGCTCCTGTAAAACTACAAATTTTTATATTTTTCCCTTCTTTGCAATATTCTCACTCACCTTGCCTGTTTACCTGTACTATATTTTAATAGGTTGCAGTCAAATAAAGTCAATGAGATTAAGTAACACATTGGAAAAAACAATTTGGTGCATTTTTTTCATTCAAATTCAACAAATATAAGGTGTATTGAAGCACCAGTCTGTTGCTCAGATAAATGAAGGATTCTCCCAAAGCAAAGGTTTGTAGCACAAATCAATAAATTGAAATATGCCTTCTGTCTCTTTTTCAGTGCTACAATATTTGTAATTCAAGGAGCATTTACCTTACAGATTTTAAACCCAAAATAAAGCTGCAGAAAAAGTTGCAAATATAAGAATGTTAAACATCAGGTTTTCAGAAGAGGAAAAATCAGACTAATATGTATTTATCTTGAGATGTGCTGTAGACCAAATAATTTCAAAGAAAATGGTACCATTTTTTTTCCTGTCTTTATGAAGGGACCTAAATTTTAACTTATAATTTCTTTTTCAAATTATCAGATTATAAAACCTTTTTACCTTCTTAATACTTTACTTCAGATTCTAAAATTCTGAAGGTGGAATGGAAAAATATGAAAAAAAGAATCCTGTGCAGCTGAGATTTTAATTTATACGGGTGACCAGAAAACCTATTTTAGATGTAGTTACAGTAGTAAATACATATACAGCTGAATCTTTCTATGAACAAATAAAAAATGCATATACAAATGATTAAAATGCACCTACAGTGTATGTACCTTAGTGACAGTGATCAAACAAGCAGAACATGGACTCATTTTAACTTGAAAACAAAATTACTTTGGAAATAATAAAAAAAATATTTTAGATAGAGAGAATTATTAGTCAAGTTTTGGAAATGTCATCAATGCATTACTCAACAGACTGCTTCCTCTGCCATATACACTTTGGGAATTTCTGGATATGGTCATGGTGCACTAACGACAGTACAGCTCCACTGAACTGCAGATTCATATTGTCAAAAAGACATTAGAAAAGACCAAGAATTTTTAAGTAGTAACTATAATTACTATAATTATAATTGTCACAAAACCAGCCATGTTTGTGAAACAAAGTGTTTCCAAAGATTAAGAAAAAGATATTAAGCATTTATATGAACAACAAAAGAAGATATATATAATCCACATTTATGTTTTAAAGGTGACACTCCTTGGTTTGGCAGACAGCTATTTTATCTTGTCTCTCCCATCAGCTTTTCTAATACTAATTTTAAGGTACATTTTTTTTTTCTTTTGGAAATTTCTAGTATTTTTGATCTTAGTGATATCCTCCTTTCTTTCTTTTTTTTTTTTCAGTTTAAGTCTCCCCTCTCTATTATGTGCATTTACGTTTAAATTTGAAGAATTCTTTACTCACATTTAATGTTATACTGGGCCCCCTCAAAAACTCTAGAAAGAGCAGCTGCATGTGTTCTTTAGACTGTGGTTTGATGCAAAACTAAATTAGACTCTACTTAGACAAAGGTTTGAATTAAAAACCAACTTACATAAAATTCCAGAACTAAATTCTCAAAGATAAATCTCCAAACATGCAGCAGGAAAAAAAAATAATTAACAAAATATGTCCAAAAAAGAAAAACAAAAAAAAAGAAAAACAATAAAGAAAAAATACAATTATTTGAAATTTGAAACCAAATTTTTGTTTTCTGAACCAGTCTGTATTGGATGAATGTAGCAAGGTTTTGGTGTTTTGGGAGTCACTTCCACCATTCCAGCTCAAGTAATTCCAAAGACACAAGAAGTAATATTGCTGAGGGAAACTATACAAGACAGAAAATTTCTGAATAAGAGCTTACCTCATAGAAAACCTGAAGCTGGAACATTGATTAAAGCTTGTGTCGTTTCAAAAGTGGCTAGATATTTTTTAGAAGGAAATATACTTGTCAGGATTTGCATATCATACATGTAAAACAGCTTTCATTGTAGTTGGACCACGTCTACTAGCTCCATTATTGGCCAATTACAAACAAAATGCAGGACAGGTTCTTGAAAATACTTACTGATAACCTAGAAAAGATAGTGAAAACAGACATTGGGGCAAGTAGCAAGACAACTGGAAGATGAGAAACTTAATTTCACAGAACTCCAGAATTGTTAGAGTTGGAAGAGGCCTCTGGAGATCATACAGTCCAATGTCCCTGACAAGACATCATCACCTAGAGCAATTGACACAGGAATGTATTCAGGTGAGTTTTGAATTTCTCCTGAAAAAGAGGGAGATTCCACAACCTTCCTGGGCAGCTTTCCCAGTGCTCTGCTATATTAATGGGAAGAAGTTCTTCCTCGTGTTAAGGGGAAAATTGTTGTGTTTTATCTATGGCTTTTCCTCCTCTTTTTGTCACTGGGCACAACTGAAAAAATCTGGCACCATCCTCCTGACACCTGCCCTTGAGATATTTATGTTTTGATGAGATCACCTCTCAGTCTTCTCTGCTGGATCCTCTCCAGTAGTTCCTTATTTTTGCTATCCTAAGGGGCTCAGAACTAAACACAGTACTCCAAATGTGGCCTTTTGTATGTGCTTATTACTGTGGATATCTTATTCTCCAATAAAATCCTAATCTCATCTAGATTGTGAAAAACTAAAGATATTCCAGATTTTGCATCATTGATGTTTGACTACTATGAACTGCATTAAATCATTAAATTTCTCATATCCATAAATTATTTTCTTTTAAAATTTTTTATTATTTTTGACAGTTTGGTGTGATATGAGAACAATAAAGGAAATAAATATTGATTCCAGTTCTAATAAAAGCTTCAATTTTGAATTTTTTGAGTGAAGATGAAATTGAAATGTTAAAAATTTCAGAATGGCTACAGCTTTCCACTAATTTATACATCTAATAGGTCTGACAACATATATTCCTCTCTTTAAGCAGTCTTGATGGAACATATAAACAGATTATTAATAGCTCAGTAAAATCATTGGTTTTAATCCTGAAGTCTAACTTGATAAACTCAAATTGGTATTGATGTTTACTGAATGAATCCATAATTTTCCATTTTTTAAAAACCAGTCTCAGTTTTCCATGATGGTAACAAATGTGTATAAAAGCCAAAGAGTTTTTTATAAAGATCAAAACTTCATTTTATTGATTTAAACAAACTAGAATGAGAGGCAGGGGAAGAAAAAAGGAGCTAAGCAACTGTAGATTTCAAGTCTTGAAATCATCAACAAAATCCCAATTTTTGGAGAAAGGGTAGTGCAAGCAAATTACATTTACAAAAAGATGCCATTCTCTGGCTTTTAATCATATTCACATTCTAGTTTTCTACAGTAAAAAAAAAAGTCAGTTTATGATGGCAAGATATATTATTTCTGGAAAAGTCTAATTGAGCAGCTAAAACAAGTGTACTTGGTTAACTACCTCGTATTTTATTTGTTTTCTCTAAAACCTGGTGTATTTTATGTTAAAGGAACAGGAGTGTCATTTTTGAACATTACAGAGAAATACCTGGATTCTGCATTGTTTATTCCCTTTTTCTCAAACTATTTATAGGATTATGCAGGTGTAGAAGTGCAGACCATGAGTTCACAGTGCCTAGGAGAATATCAGTGAAAATTTCCCTTTGAGTGAAAGTGTTAGAAGGAGCTTGGAAGAATACAGAAGGATGTTCTGCAGTTGAAAGTAAACTGTCTTTATATCAGAGGCCAGAGTTTTATTGTAGCAAGAGTCTTACAATACTGGCAATGGGTACAGGGCAGTAACATCATTCAGTTGAAAAAGGCATGTCTCTGTTGATATCAAAAGGATGACATCAGACCATAACACTATCTGGATGAATCCCTAACACAATTACTTTTGAGTGCTGCCATTGTGCTGTGTCAATTTCTGGTAATGGATTTTTTTCCTCTGTTTAATCTAGCATGATTTTTTTAATATTTCAGGTCTTACTGAAAAATAAGAGTTTCTAGTCTTGATGAGTACAAATGGAATATTGATAATTAATCCTAAAACAATATATTGGTTGTAAATCTGAAATGCTATAAAATATTATTTATTTTATTATAAAAATAAAGATCAAAAAGTCTGTGTGGTGGGTACTTATTGATGTAAATCAAGGCAAAAACCTAGATTGTGATTGATTGTGGGAAAAAACCTAACCAGACCATGCAAACTTTTTTCAGTCATTGCCTTCTCTTTTCTGAGGAAAGAATATGGCAGATAATGTGGGATTAAGTCAAAAATCCTAAATCCTAATTACAACATGAATCTTAACATAAATCATAGATCTAAAATAAAACTTCAGCTGGAGGTAGAGGAGCTGTGGATGACTCTGAATGTCATTGAACCACCCTAGAGGAGTAAGTAGATGGTCATAAAGCAACTGAGGTTCTCCTAGGATCCTCATCTGAATTCTATTTCATTTAATGCATTTCACAATCAAGTGGACTACTAATGGCAGATTTGTTGATAAAAAAAAGTTAAATAACATGAAAAAATCATGTCATAAAGACAACATTAAATACAATTTATTACTGACAATAATTAAATGGTAGTTACTTCCTAAAAGAATACTTAGATCAATACAATGTAAGAACATGAAAAAATGCCTGTATTGAGTCAAGATCAGCCAAGTACCTTGACACTCTCTCTGTCCTTGGCACAGGAATGTTGTTTTTATGATCCTTCTCAGATTTCAGTGGTAGAAGGATCATGAAAAAGGCAAGAGCGATTTTCTAAACTTTGTCAGCAACAGTCTCTGGGTGCCTGAATATTTTCTACTTTCTTCTAGTCACTGGGACAGGATTTTTCTTTGGTTGTATAAAATTGTGTTTCTTATTTACTAAATTATTACCTCTCTGGAGCAGCAAATTCAACTAGATTTTAAGGTACTCACCTATAAGGGGCTAGGAAACCTTCAGGACTATTCATGGATGCAGCCTCAATGTGTTTTTTGTGGACTGCAGTATAAAATAATGATATTAGTTTTCTGCTGGGAAGAAAATATACTTAGCTTATTTCTGACAGCCACTGAGGGACTTGGCTACTCAAGGGAACAAACACAGGGAACAAGCTTTTACATTTGTTTGGAGCCATATAATCTGACTGAACCTGCAGTACTTGTGAGAGCTGTGAAACTTAAGATTCTCAGTCTTCGAACTTCCTGACTGGAATTTATTACTAAATTACATTCCTAAAATATATGCTTTTAATTACCATAGCTTTAAATCATCCTTTGTTGTAGAGTCAAACATGAATACACTGGTGACTTAGAGATGCTAAATCTGCTGAACTGTATTATACATAAATTTGCATTAATCTTCCAATCATATTTTTTAAACAATTCTGAATTTTGAAGGAATATCTTAAGAAAAAAGAAAACATCTGAAAATGCACTAATGAAGGATTCAAAGTGTTTTCCAAGAAGGGAGGTGATGATATAAAAAGGCATCAGGAAACAGCAACACTTGCATCTCTGTTTGTTTCTTCTTTACCAAAGCTCACTTGATTTAGATGCGCCGTCCATACTTAGGCAGCTCTTTTCCTCATTCATTTGTTCATTCACTAGCAACAAGGGGCAGATTCTCCTGAACTGAATATGTGGGACAAGTGCTGAAATTTCTATTGCATGCATTCACTTGACTGGAAATGTATGCATATGTGCAATATAAAATTTAATGATCATGCTAAATATTTAAGTGTTAGCAAAATGCACCAACACCTGCCTCCTTCCATATAGTACTTGATGGTTTACACATCAAGCCATTGCAATTCTTGTGTTTCCTAAAGCATATTTTATAAGTAGTTTTTAATCACAAAGTAAAATTGAGCAATAATCACTTGAGCATTTGAAGTAGCTGGCCATGTTTTGCTGTCATTGAATTTATATAATCATTCCTGGTTTACTTGAATGTGACATTAGTAGTAGACCAATTCCCTTTCATGGTTTTCTATTTTCTTTTCACAGCCACAAGTGCCTTAGAATAAAGTAGCTTGCTTTATATTAGATGAAATATATACAATTGTACAAAATAATTCAAAAAAGAATTAGTAAATAATTAATGTATGGGTGCTAATTGCAATCAGTTATTAAGAATCATCTGCTAAAAGGCAAGTCCTTTTAAAGCAGCTCGATTAAAATATGGTGTTTGCCTGTCCTATCAAATAGTGTGAAAAATATTTTTTATAACATACATTGCATCTCTTTCAACATTAATTTATCTAGCACCCTGAAGCTGAAGTGGTTACTGTAAAAGCTAGTTGAATCTGCTGCTCTAGAGTAATAAGAAAAACATTTTTATACAACCAAAGAAAAATCCTGTCCCAGTGAGTTGAAGAAAGTAGGAAATACTCAGGCATCCAGAGAGTGTTGCTGACAAATTTTAAAAACAGTGTCACCTTTGGGGACTAAGATGACACACTCATTCATTCCTTTTTTGTAAGGAGGGTTAGAAAGTTTAAAAGAAGTGTGGTCCTAGGCATTAGAGGTATGCAACTTAGGTCTTACTAGTTTCTCTGCTATTACACAGATGGGATTTCCTGCTAGTTTA
The DNA here is from genome assembly GCF_031753505.1 of Anomalospiza imberbis. Classification (NCBI taxonomy): domain Eukaryota; kingdom Metazoa; phylum Chordata; class Aves; order Passeriformes; family Viduidae; genus Anomalospiza; species Anomalospiza imberbis. The sequence continues at coordinate 34,157,466 of NC_089721.1, read as the reverse complement.
GTTACCTCATTTTCCTCTCCATTAATTTTGGTGTGTTCTGGAAAAAAGTGCGCTTCTACCATGAACCCTTGACAGGACTTCTGTAGGTTTCTACTTCAGCCTCTCAGTCACTTTCACAGTGTACAAATATGATGTAAAGTGTGCAAGGGCACAGTTATTTAGGGAGGCAACTATTTGAACTGCTTACTGAAGGTGAAGTAACTTTTCTCTGATTAACTAATTCACCCATGAGAATCTGTGAGCTGTCTGTTCTGAAAAAATTACATGCTTTTATATTCTAATGCTCTTGCAGATTGAAATGTGTACTTAGAGAAGTTTATTTGGCAGCCTTGAAATACAAAAAAATATACTGGGCAAATAGTTTCAAGTTGAAATATATTAATATATATGACTACAGAGGTCATCATTGCACAAGTCTGGCAGTAGAAAGTTAACGAAATAATAATCTATAAAACCAATAGAGTAAAATAAATTTAAACTAAAAAAGAGGGTTACTACTTTGACAAAATTTGTAATTGTAAAATAATAATAATTAAACCCAAGTAATTGCACCTCCTTTTTAATGTTAGTTTTCGTTTGGGATAGTCATAGTGATATTTAAGGTGTGAATTTGATAAATTGTACCCTTATATTTTATATGAAGAAAATATTTTCAAATAACAAGATACAATAACAAAGGTAATATCTAAAAACACATATAAATGTTATTTTACCCTCAAGATAGCCAAAACCCCTAGAACAGCATTGATATGAGTGTTTAGTCACTATATGAGTATTTACTTTGACTTTCCACACACCTGACGGAATGCTGGGGTATAGTTGAAACTTTGTTTGCATTAATGAAACAATTTCTGTCATCCACAGCTGCTCTGTGTAATATGGAAAACGAATAATCTCTAACAAGCTAGAATCCTGTTGTGCTGCTGCCGGTGGTTCCTAATTTTACTACAGGCACAGTTCCTCAATGCTTCAGCTCATTACAGAGACAAATATCACTCTGTTACAGGCAACTTTTCATTCTAATGTGCTTATGCCACTGATGTCTGTGCTTCGGAGATATTCTGTTTTGCACCTGAAATTACTTTCTGTGTTACAGCTATGAAGTGTGATTAGAAAAAAGATACTGCAATTTAGATAAACCCCCACTAAATGGCTCAACTGAAACAAAGTTTAAAATGAAGGTATAAATGGCTGAAGTGATTAAGACTGTCAAGTTCTCCTGGGTTCTGTTAGAGAATGAAATAGCTGATGGATTATTATTTATCCCTGAATGTGAGTTTTGGGGATTTAATTAAAACTCTTCTATTATATTTTTCAAAGCCTATTTGAGGCTGTGAATCAAGACCTGCAATAACATAATGTGGTATTGTTAATGGAAAAAAATGGATAACTAGAAATTTCAGAAATGTCCATTTTTTATACTCTTTAATTACGCTGCTTGATTTTTTCCCTTTATATATGTCAAAGAACAAGATGATTTTAAGAATCTCAGATTTTTTGTGAAAAGTGAATATTTGCTAGCTATCATAAATACTGCTTTGTTAACTGATCACTATTGTCACTGTAAAAAAGAAAGTATATAAATGTATCTTAAAATAAAAAGAGGAGATACCCTTAAAATACACACATGATCAATGGCTGCAAATAGGATCACAAAAAAGCAATTAGTAAAAGGAGAAGTTTCCTTTAAAACTTAGTATTTCCATTAATAAAGTTCTTCAACATACATGGATAGTTTAACTACAAGCACAGCCATGGGACACCTTTTCAAGAGGAGAATGGACCACATTCTCTAGTGAAATAGAAATAAAACTTATTACTAAGTTTGCAGATCACAAATGATAGTTTTCACAGTGTTTATATATACAGTAATCAGAAAAAAAAAGTGGAATATAGTTTAAATACAATGGCAAGCTCTTCTCATCTAGATTAGCTAAACTAAGGCAAAAAAAGACAAGCCAACCAGCACTCAGTGTAAACTGTGATGGCCTGATTAGATGCCAGAGGAGGCTAGGTTAATTATTGCTATATCAGACACAAAGTTAAACCTCCAGCTGCAGCTCATTCAGTAAAAGTTTGTCTTTTTGAAAGGTCTATAGCTATAATCAAAGGAATAAAACAACACTTTTACCTTTAGGGAAATACTGTGACACTGTTTTGTTGTATGAGAGAGAAGCAAAGGGATTCACTAAGAAGAAAAAAATAATCAGTATATTAAAGTGCCCCATGAGGGAGCCTAGTTGAACCCTGTAGATTTTTCGTGGCAAATAGATAGGCCATTATCTTCTTTTATGAGCTTTAAGGAGGTGAGCAAGGGAAGATAATGTGTCCTGAAAATTGAAGAATCTCTTTCTCCACTGGATCACACTTTTTCTATTTCCACTAGGATAGTAGTCAGAATTCACTTTCCCTCATACCACAGCCTTTTTTAGAGGGTTCATTGACATAGGGGCAAAAGTGTCTGGAGTTTCTCATGAGACACAGGGATACAATCAATAACTGATCTACACCAACTACTTGCTTTTGTTGAGCAATTGTTATATCTCCCAAAAGTCTGTGTCAAGACTATGCTATGTTGCAGACAAATTTAATTAATGAGGTTAATTTAATATCTGCAAATCTTTCTTATCCATTTGAAGGTTGGCTTGGATAAAATGGATCTTACCTCAGAATTTGTTGGCAGCTTTTTTGAATCAGAGAAAGTTTTCATGTAAATTTAAATTAGGTTGATATGTCTTATTTTTCTTGGATCATGATGTAACATAAAAGAAAAAAATGGAAGACATAATAGTCCTGTAAATGTCTTATTAATGAAGAGACCCATGATGTGGTTGAGCTTACAGTGGCTCAAGTTTCTTTGCACTGATTTAGCAAGGATGCAGGGGCCAAATGACTGTTGTTGAATGGGTTGAAATTCCAGCTCTGTATGTGCAGTGGCTGGACAAGTCCTGAGGATCACTGGAAATAAACTAGAAAGGCTGCTGATTTAGCAATTTAAATTATATAATTAATGCAACATTTCTATGTGAACTTAAACAACAAAAATTGAGCAACAAAATTTGAAAAGCACATTAATATGAAAATTGTATTGGTGTTATTTAGTCAGGCCAATATTTGAGTTTTAATCCATAGAATCATAGACCCATACAATCATTCAGGTTGGAAAGTCCTTTAAGATCATCAAGTCCAACCAACAACTTAGTGTCACCAGCATGTTCACCGCTAAGCCATGTTCTCAAGTGCCATATTGGCATGATTTTTCAATGCATCCAGAGACGATGACTCTACAACTTCCCTGGGCAGCCTATTCCAGAGCTTTACCACCCATTTTGGGAAGATTTGTTTCCTAATAACTAATATAAACTTCTTCTGGCACAACTTTCTTCTTATCCTAGGGAAAGAGACTGACCAATACCTTGGTGCCACCTTGTTTGAGGTAGTTGTAGAGATCAATAATATCAGCCTCCTTTTCTCCAGGATCCCTCAGCCATTACTCATAAGAATTCTGCTCCAGTCCCTTCAACAGCTTCATTGTCCTTCTCTGGGTTGTTATTCTAACTATATGGTTAATTTTTTTTGTCAGCAAGTCTTAACTCACAATAAGTTCTTTTCTCATAATAAATTTTACCAATGACAAGATTTTAAATGTAATTGGAGGTAGGTATAACAAGCAGATAGAAGTAGAAAGCACTGCCAACAGCTGTACCAAAGGAAGGTGCTGATAAATAGCAAACTCAGTATCAAGTCCCTGAGAGCTTTTTTACTGCAGTGCTTATAAGCCTGGGCTCAGGGCCAGCCTAAATAATTGTTGCTATAGAGCCCCACATGGAGGAAAGCACCAGAGTTCTGTCAGAAGGCTGTTTAGACTTATTTTTTGAAGCAACATGTTGCTTTCATAGTTTTACAAGATATTTACATTTACTTAATGAACACATACACTGCCCATTGGTCATAAAGAACAAACAAAACTTTCAATAGGTGAAAGGAGCCAAGCCACTCTGTAAGCCCAGATTTTTTTTTGCTTACACCTTTTTCTCTCTCTTTCTTTGTATCATTATGGTGATAGCCTTGGTAACTTCCTTGAGAGCGACATGAGGCTTTCCCTATCTTCAGGAAACCTTCACTGGCTCACAAGAACAGCACAATTTTCTTTTCCACAATTCCCCCTTTATGTATTTGACCCGCAAACATGACTGCTAAGGACTTCTGCAGGAAGCCTTTGCTAGTTCTCAAGAACAACACAGAAATGTCTTTCCCACAAATTATAATTCAGATGTTAAGCTTTGAAAAGAGCTCTTTGAAAAAAAACTCTGCTAAGAAGCTGTGCTGATCCCTTGCTTCTCTAGTCCTTTGACTGGGAAATACTTTCAGGGGGAAGGCTCCTGTGCTTGCTCCCAGCTAAAGGGAGGGTCCTCTGCTCATCTGTGTCCACACTTGACCATATCACTGCTCATTCAGAATCTGACACTGATCCAGTGGCGTGACCTGTCTTGTCACTGTGGACATGCTGCAGGGTTATGAGGCTGATAGTGTTCCCGGTCACCCTTATGGACTAGCTCAGCTGGCCTTGGACAAATGTATTGGCATCTGCCCTGTCAGGCCCATATCTTCCTGTGGCAATTTGTTGACACTGCTTTGCAGAGCCATGTGTGTTCTTGCTGTTTTCTGGAACTCAGTTGAATAAAGGAAACTAGGAGCTGGAAATTGCTTGCCTCTCCCAAAGCAAGTAATAGGATATATACTACTTGAAAAACTGTGAAAAATTTAGGGTTTAGTTAGGGGTAAACATGTATATGGTCTTTTATTTTCTATTTACACTGCATCTGCTTCCTATATAACTTTTTAACATTTTAATAACCAACTCATTTTTAGGAGGCTGGGTTAAACTCTTTGGTAACCCGGAAAAAAATATTTACAGATGCCAAAATCTTGTGATTTATAGTCACCTCTGACATTCATAAGTTCATTCTCACAGATAAATAATATAAAAGGCATCACTTCTACCAAAAGTAATACATTTTCATTTGGACAAAATATTCTGAAGTCCAATGTGTACTGTTATTTAGAGAGGTATTAGAATTGTCTCCAAAATATTTTTTAGGCCTCCCACAAGTTTGGCAATCTGATCTAGATAGCATCAGAAACAATTTTTGAGTTCAGACTACAATCCAATAAGTTATAGATAAAGGATCTGTTAGTTGCTGTGTAAGTTTTTCCATTTACACGCTGTCATGAAACTTCTGATTTAACCTTTCAATAAATGTGAAGAAAAACTCAGGATATTTTCAGCTGAATTTCAATAACCTTTCATGAGTATATATGTTTTCTGAATACTGCTAAAAACTCAAACTCAGTGAATTCAAACAGGTTGTTCAAAAACCAGATAACACAATTATAAATAAATAGCTTTAATTCAAGTTTTAATTAAATAGCTTTAATTCGATAGCTTCAATTTAACACTGTAAAAAGAACAGTTCCAGAGAAGATTAGCAAGTCTAATATATATAGACCACCCATATAGTCATGTCAATATGTCATGGTAATGCATAGACCTGAGGCTTGTAACTTACCATAAGAATTTTTAAATTTCTAGGTATAGGGAATTAGCTATAGGAATTTACAGGGAATTAAAAAACAGAGCAAACAATGCAAAAAAAAAAAAAAAAAAAGAAAAAAACAGTCTCAAAGAACAAAACCCAAAAATCCCAAAGATACAGAAAACACTGCATGCTGCACCATGCAACAAATATTTCACAACTTCTTATTCATTATTTAGAGAAATATGGAAGATACATTAATAGAAAAGTAAGCATAAATTATGGACTTTATATACAATTTTATTCCTTTTCTTTTGGAATTGTGGTGAAGCCAACACTTTACCAACAAAAAAATCTTAGAATTGGTAAAAACAAGAAACTGTTCATGGAAAGAGGCATGCGACAAAGACTGATACTGCATCAGATGAAAATCCGAATTAAGTTTAAAACAATATTTGGTAGATAGATTCCCCTAATCTTCATTTAAATATTTATGCTAGAAGGAAGTGCAACATATTCAACCTCTCAAAAATTTTTAGGAGTTGTTGCATTTTCCTTCTGGTGATTCTAAGGGGATTGCTTTTTCAAAAGAGTGAGTTATTTTGGTTAGAAAGAAAAAACATAGCTAAATATTGGTAAAGTTACGTGATGACTAATTTCTTCCTATTCCAGTTTATCCTTCTATTAATCACCAGTCTCTGGTGGTTGTATTAGTTCAGTAAAAGATGATTACAAGGGAAGTTATCTCCAACTTGAAAAATATTTTGTTACTTTTTATGATATTATCCTGCAAATAAAATGCAAAATCACCATAGAATAAGTTTAAAAGTAGCATAAAAAGGACAACAAACTTCTCAAATTAACTACTCAAATGTTCATTATTCTTCCAGCTAGAACTCTCAGGAGCACTCAGTATGAGCTTAATACTGTTTCAGTGAGCATCAGGATGCCTCAATAGGACCAGTGTCAAAGTAGATTTGAGCACTCTTGCAAAATCTACTCCACCTATTAGAAATTTATTAGAAAAATTTTGCTGAAACACACGGTGAACTAGAAGCTCTATGCTTTGAGAAATGGTTCAAAAACTTCTCAGCTCTAGGGAAACTTTCTAATCATCTTGTCGGAACCTCTACATACCCCCCAAAGAATTTGATTTATTATTTCCTGTATCAAGCTATTGTCTTCCAATTAAGGTATAGAAATTTATTTTATAAACTTCCCTGGTCCTGGTTGAAAGGCTTGTTTCTGATACAGTATGACCCATTCCTTAATAAACTCTTCCATTATAGAATTTCCCAAGAGGTCTGCTGATAAGTTAATTGTTTTCATCTAAGTCTTTCTCTGTCAGATTGCTTCTCTAAATCAAAAATTATAGGATTTTTTTCCTGAACATTCAAGATATAAACTTTCTTTACTACAGATAATGCTACAAAACCACTTATAAAAATTTTTCTTAGTATTTTGTTAGGTTATAATATGTCTTTTGTAATATATAAAAATAAAAGTTTAATACAGTTACATTATTTCAGATAACACTGTTTTAGAAATCTTGCTGGCTTATAGTGTTATATAATATTATTCCTCATGAATCATGAGGAGTCTCATGAAAGCCTGAATCATTATTAATGAAGAATCACTGCAAAAACGAGTTGTTTCTTATTTCACTGATGAGCAGAAACACTCCTGATGTTTACAGCTATGCCCTCACTTCTGTTTATAAACAAAACACCAAAGATTTTTTTTTCAGTCCTAGTATTCATGTTTATTTGAAGCATACACTAATGGAGATTAGAATTCATCCAAAGACATAAAAAAGGTAATTAAAAATTTACTAGTTCAAGCTGCTCTAAAAATGCCAAAATTTTCACAATGGCAGGTACATTACTTATTAGAACAGTGGAAGAGAAATTTGAATACATTGCTAATCAATGGTGAGGTAGACATATCTTGTATAACTCACTACTCTATTCATAGGAACATTTCATGAATATATTGCATACAAAATTTTATTTCGTTGAACAAGAGTGTTGCAAAGTTAGGGAACCATTTAGTAATTCCATTATGTATTTATTTTAAAGTAAGATTTGCATGAGACAGTAATTGGAGAAAAAAATATATACCTGTTATCCAGATATTCAGAAGCTTGTTTATTTTTCTAAAAGTATATTCAGAGATGAACAGGACATCTTGCAATTAATTATATCTGACTGTTATGTGTTGAGCAATTATTCAGTATTTTCCAGTATATTATTCACTGCCCTCTATTATTGAATATTATTCAAATTTTTCTCTGAAGGCAGAATGATGAACTCTCCTATGGAATTTTCTGCGGAATTTTTTTTGTTTTGTAAGATCCTAGATCTTTAAGAATATTCAGTAGCAGATCTTCAGAGTAATCTAATGAGATGAGGCAATGTAAATGCCATTTAGGGAAAGTAAGGCAGAGAACTTATAGGCAAAATTATAAAGAATCAGCTAATTTTGAGTGATTTTTGATGCCCATGGGTTTATTTTTCCCTCACAGAGCTTTATAGCTCTGTAGAGGCTCAGAGCAGAACTGCCACTAAATGCATTTGTCAGACAGATGGCTCACATTTCCACTCTTTACACTGTAAGTGTTTTGTATTGTTAGCCAAAAGATAAGAAATACAGAATTAATCATCCTTTGTGACAAATGTGATTAAAAGACATCACTGTGTAACTGGGTGCTGTCCATGACAAATGATTTACACACGCTGAACCAGTTCAAATTTGGGTTTACAGGAAACCTTGAGTGCCTTTTTTCAAGTTGTGGGGCTTTATTTTCCATGCATGATATAAGTAATATATTTAAGAATATACTAAACATATATAAACTCATGACAAAACATCTGAGCCTGCCTTGTAATGCCTTTTAATCATGCATGTTTTCCTTCCTGGACTTTCTAACCCTCAAACACTTCCATAAGTTTTAGACAGAGGTTAGCTGCTTAAATTCAATCTAGTGATAAATAAAACCTAATCATCTCCTCTTCTTCCAGTACAGAAGTAATTTTCTCCAGATTTGCTCTCAGTTGAGGTCAAGACTCAGTCCTACATTTTAATAGGTACAGAATCTTTTACTTTGCTTTAGGAATTACAGGAAATGAACTTTTTCCCCTTGAAGTCCCTACAAGACTCTTAGATCATATTGTGTCTTCTCAAATCACATTTATATAAATTTTGACTACTATAGAGCCATTTTAGATCATGCTGTAGTCAAATTCCTGTATCATTGGATCCACAATATTACTGTCTCTGCCAAATGATAGTAGCAACAGTAGTTCCATCCTTGAATTCTTCAGGAAGGTAAGATTTTTTAAATTTTGTTTGGAAACTATATAGGATTATTGCATGCAATAGATTAAACAAATACTTTTTGTAGGATGAAACTAGATTTTATTACATCTGGTTTTTTAAGTAGACAATTTAACTTCCACAAATTTGATTCAATGTATCTATTTATTTTGCTGAATAACATTCAGGTACAGTGCCTGATGACTATATTAGCACAGCTGAAAATTCATAATAATTCTATGAATTTTCTAGATACTTAAAAAATCTCTAGATATTCCCAAGATAAAATATTCTTTATTTGGGTAAACAAGCATTTTCTAATGTCAGACAAAAAAAGAAGAAAAATGTTAATATTTATTTATATATGTATGATCTTTCTGCCTGATTTAAGAGAAAGACCAAAATTGTGGACTCTGAATATGTCATCATCTATTAAAATAGAGTGGAGATAAACAAGGGAGTAGGGCTGTACACATTGTCTCACTGTATCCTCAGTGGGTGTGCCTGTTGCATCTTTTAGAATAAGATTACATTCATAATTTCCCGTTTCTGGCCTAATCTGTCTTGCACTGCTTGAAAATGTTTATTGTCTTCTCTTTCCTATTATATATATTATTTTGCTACCCCATTTTATTTTCATTAAAATCATAATCACTGAAAAATTCCACATATGTCCTCAACATTTCTCCCTGTAACACATTTGATGCCTACATTTTATAGACATAGAGGAATATATGGCTATTAAAAGAAGGAGGTGGAAAAACTTGATTAAAAACACACAAAGTGTCCTGGAAATAGTTTTCCTTCCTGTTAGTGACTTCTTGTTCCCTGATTTATCATGTTATACACAACTCAGGATAGCAGAAAAAAATGATATTGTTTACTTCCTATAGAAAAGTAATAGAAAATCTGGTATATCAAAATATATTTAACAGTTTGTTTTTTTTTTTAATGTGGCACATTTCAACCCAAATAGAATAACTAATGACAAAGAGTTCAGAAATTAAATACATGCACATTAATAAACTAAAAAAAGCATGTTTTGATACAATAGATGTCACAATTGCTCATGTATATCTTATATGAACTTTAATGTTTAGACATAAAACATCTTTTTGATTAATTCTATTTTGAAAATACAGAAAAAAAATATTATGGGATGAGAACCAAAAATTCTTATCAAAGTGGTGAACTCTCTCACAATAATGTTGGCACTTTGAAGAAAAAATTATCCAACAAAAGAAAAAAAAAACTTAATAAGAAATTTTGTTCTTAAATAAATTCTACAGCATATGAAATGACTGAAAAACTACAGATGAAACCTTCCAGGCCACAAAAATATAAAATTTGCTTTTTAAAGGCCCTCCCTTGAACCAGTTATAAGGAAAGAGAACACCCATACAGTTCTTAAGGGGAAAACAGTGAAGGACTTAAACTCTTTTTAAAATTCATGAATGTTCTTCTTTACCAAGTTTGACTGCAAAGTGAATTTGCTAGCTTTCTAAAATAGAAATGAGTATTTACATGTATCTTAACTAGTGATAATGGCAATCTATGATATCAGGCTTGTGTCTTCAGTATGGGAAATAATGCATAATTATTATATAGGATGCATATAATGCATAATTATGCAATGATGCATAATTATTATATAAGATATTTATTAATTAATTACAGCTCACCATCTTGGAAAATTCAATAAAATAAGTTTGCTATACGACATGTTATAGAGTGAGCAAATAACATAAATGATCTGTTACTCTTCTGAATAGAGAGAATTACATGTGATTTTGCTGTTTGGCTGAATTTTAGGAAAACAAAATGCATACATTTCTGCAGATTGAAAAATATGTGCAAAACATTATTATGAGAACCAACAACAAAGTACTTTTTGAGACTATTAATGAAGTAAGAACATATTTTTTCTAATAGACTAATTTCTACATTTAATGATAAAAGTAAAGTATTACACAAAGGATTTCTACATTTAAACTTTTTGTATTTCCTTGTCTACTTCAGACAAAACTGAAGGAGATGCTCACTGTGGCATGACGCTTCACAATTTTAGTTTTGAACCATTTCCACCAGCTGCAGATAATCTCATAGCTACTGGACAGGAACACTTAATAACACAGACAGAAAATTCAATTTCAAGAACATTGTTGCAGCAACAATGGTGAGAACAGCAAATGAGAATAGGAAATACAATTGTTAAACATTTTCTCTCCCTCAAGAGAAAATTAGCTTTTTTCTTTACTAAATCATCAACAGGTCTGCCTCATGATCCATGCCTGTTATTTGTAACCTTTGTCTCTGTAACTTGGGAAAATGTTAAAGGACATTGTTATATTTAATCTAGCATCATATAGTGAACCCTAAGTGTGAGTTCTGACACTAAGCTCTTGAAACTTATGACCCTGAAAATATAGCTGCATGCTAAGGAAGATGGGTACAGTGAAGAAGAGAACATGGATTTTTTAACTACAATTCTTTAGAGAAGTCAAAAGTTTTTCCTAAGAATACAGGGCAGTGTTGGCCTTATTGCTGTTATTAATTAGAAAGGAGCCTTAAGCATAAGAAAAGATGGTTTACATGATGGAATCAAAAGAAAATTTATGCACAACACCTAATGATACAAACCCAAAAATGCACTTAACAATTTTTTGACCATGACTTGTCCATGAGACTATATTTGAAGACTTTTGTAGTGTTGGTCTTTAGAGAACAAGACCCAGAGAGGAACTGAGAGGAACTGTATGTGGCAGTGAGGGAGAAAAGACTGATGTATATTTGTTACAAAATAATAATAAAGACTTTAATCAGGAGAGGGAAAGGATGAAGGTGTCTCTCTTTAGTATTGAAGAGAAGAAACAGCTAACATAAATATCAGGATTATTTAAAAAAATTAATATGTTTAATTTAAGAGAGAAAAAGGCAAAATATCTTGTCATAGGAGATCTTTCACATTCTCCCAGGATGAAAGTTGGGATGTTCTGGAGAGAGTGCCAAGGGCCTCTGTAATACGAGAAAATGCTGGGGGTGAAAGTGGTCAGCACAGAAATGATCACTCAAGATTCAAGGAAGAGACACGTGAGATAGAAAGGGTGAACAAAAAGGAGAGACTCTGCATTGTTAAACTGAAACTGGATGACATGGGAATCAGCATCTGTATTGGTTTTGCACAGCCTGGTTTTTGGTAGCAGAGAGGCCACAAAGATGGCTCCTGTGAGACGCTGCTGTAGCTTCAACCATGTCCAGCAGAGCCAATCCCTGATTGCTCTGAAGATGGACATGCTGCTTGCCAGAACTGGGCCAGTGAGAGAGGTTGCTAATGCCTCTGTGATGACGTATTTAAGAACAAAATCAAAACAAAGTTACAGGTTTTTTTTCTCCTAGCCAGAGTAGAGGAAGAAGAGAACACGTTGAGGAAAAAACATGGCACCACCTAGGTCAGTGCAGAAGGAGGGGAGGAGATGCTCTTGGCACCAGAGCTGAGATTCCTCTGCAGGCCATGGTGAGACCATGGTGAAACAGCTTTGCCCCTGCAGCCCTTGGGGATCTGTGGGGGATGCAGGGATCCACCTGTAGCCCATAGAGGAGGTTTCCATGCTGGAGCAGGTGGATGCCTGGAGGAGGCTGTGATCCAGTGGGAGACCCGGTAGAGAGAGAGTGCCCTGCTTCCAGGGTGGAGCAGCCTGTCTTTGGAGGACAGCACCCTGGGGAAAGAGAGCCATGTCACAGCAGTTTTGGGAGGACTGTCTGCCCATGAGTTTGGACCCATGCTGGAGAAGTTCACAGAGAACTGTCTCCCATGGGAAGAGACTCCACGGCCTCACAGGGGAAGGACTTCTCTTCCTAAACAGCAGAAGAAAATCTCGGGTGGTGAACTGATGAAACCCCCATGCCCTGTCTTGCTATGCTGTCAGTAGGATGCGGGGAGAGCCTGGCAGGGAAAAGGTGTTTCAAGAGTTTATTTCACTTCTCATTATCCTCCTCTGATTCTTTTAGTAGTAAATTCACTTTGCATCTTGATTTGAGCTTGCTTTGCTCTTGAAAGATTTCTCCTGGTCCTTATCTCACTCATGAAGCCTTTATTAACTTTTTTCCTTTTCCCTCCTCTGTCCAGCTGTAGCAGGGGAGGGTGAGTGAGCAACTCTAGTGGGTGCCTGACATTGGGTTAGTGTCAAGCTATGACATCATCTCACTCAATATTCACTGCTGTAGTAAGTACACATAAAAACCGACAACATTTTAGGGCCCAGCAGAAGCATGGAGAAGAAAAGAAGTCGTAAGATTTGTCAAACACTGAAGACTGAATCAGAGAGCCATTGAGATGGATCAAAATTTAGACATTTCCAGAGATATTTATCAGTGTAGCTCCAATATCCTTCTGGACCCCCATTACATTTCTCTCTTCATGTAAAAAACCACTTGAAATCTAACCTGTTGACTTTAATGTTTGTGCATGCAACTTATGTACAAGTTTACTAACTGAACAAACTGAAATTTTGATTGGGAAAGCTCCAAATGAGACAGTAGAAAATAATTTCAATTTTTATTTTTGGTACTTAATAGGAAATGTAAAATTAGTCTCTTTTAACAAAAGACTTAGCTTCTCTAATATCAATTTGTTGCACTGTGAATTAAAGTTAAGGACAAATAAAAATGAAAAATATGCAGTTACTGGTCTTTGATTTCAAAGAAGCACAATTCAAAAATTAGGGAAATAGTAAAAATTTGAATGGAACAATATTTTTTTCTCCCATATAACACATCAGTTTTAAAATAAATTTATTTTCATCTATTTATATTAATAATAAAAGAAACTTGCTATCATAACCTCCCTACTCATTGTCCCACAAATAGAAAATACTTAGTGGAAGATTGTTTTCTGTTGAGTTTAGACCTGATTTGTTTCATAGCCTTTATTCATTATCGTATTTTATCTTCTCCCCTTTTCCCATAAAGATTTAGACTCTTCCTTATGATCTTACTAGATTATATCTTTTTCCTTTCATTGAATTTCTCAAACATACTCAAACAAAACTGGATTTTGAAATTTTAGAGTTTTAACACATGTTCATGATAAAAAGTGCAGCATATATTCTCATGAAATATATGAAGTTCAACATTCGTTTAAATAGTCCCCTTAAAACTGAGAATTCTGTTGAGCCATCATAATTTATTTTGAAAATTCTAGTATTACTAACTGAGATGTGTGAGTTAAAAAAATATTTATTCTCCATGATTTTATAAATACAGAGGATGAAGTATTAGTCATCAGTGGTGTGTTTGGTGACTATCCAGTCATTCTTTGATGTCAAGTTTCAGAAGCTAATGTCCTGTTAAGTTCCCTCTCTTATATGTTACAGTATTAGGTATTGCATACTAATTTCAAATAAATTACTTTTGATGCAGAAAAAGCTACTCATTAAATAAATTTATTTTATAGTAAGATGAAGTTTACAATCTTCTAAAAAGGTGATATTTGGAGGCTATAAAATTATCTTATAGAACTCCTTGGCATTTTTAAAAAGAGGAAGAAATATTGATGAAAAAAAATTGATAGAAGTTCAATGATAGTGAAACATATTTTGGACAGCAATCTTTATTACAAATTATTAAATTTTTACAACCTAAAGATTATTGAAGAAAAAAAGTCATCAAGGAAAACATCAGAGTAACTAGTAATTTTGTCTTGTAAGAGGTAATCCCCTCTAGTTTAAAGAATTTTGCAAGTTAAGAAGACATGCTTGATATCCAAAAAATGAAGAATTAAAATTCAGACTCACATATGTGAATTTCCCTTTCTCACACAGAAAGACAGAGAAATTCTCATAGCACAGCTACAGCTGTTGTGAAAGAAATAGGAATCTATTAGACAGGACACCATTAAATACATATAATTCAGTTTTACCACAAGACTATGTGTGTTTGCATGCATCAAGATTTTTTTTCCCTTTTATTAGTTTGCAGTATTAAACACATTTCAGTGAAAACTGTGAGGTGAATTTCTCCAGCAGACATGGTCTGGAGCCAAAGATCACACTGCAGGAAGAAGCAGCAAGACCTCAAAATTAGTGATGAGAGAGGCACTCAAGACCCTTGAATGGAAAGCACTAGAGCCCTGAGAAGAGGCGTTTCTGGATCTTCTGCACAAGCCAGGGCAGGAGCAAGAGAATACACCCTATAGTGATTCAAAAGTAGCCTCTGGTGAGCATGAGTGAGCAGGAGCACAGTGATCAGAGCAGGCAAGCAGTGTGTGATGTGGCAGATCATGTGTCAGTTTGCGCAGCAAGAGTGCATTCACCCACCAGCACTAGAGATCATCTCAATTGGTGATCACCACACCCTTGGAAGAAGCACAGCAGTTTTCCACTTGATGGCTAACCAAATTCTCAGCACTCTCAAGAAAAGATGTGGTGACACAAATGAAGCACCCAGGAAAACATATAATTGTCCAGGTTACGGGTTACTGGGAGTCCCAGAGCCTGGGGCATGGAGCAGTGGTAGAGACAACAGCTGTGTGACCAGGTGGTTAATCTGGTCTGCCTGGTGACAGAGAGAGTAGGTAGAAAGGTTATGAAGTGCCACAGACTCTAAAGATGAGAAGGGGTGGTGAAACCACAGTATGGCAGGACCAGACACCAGAAAAATCCTGGGATGCGAGTGTCCTGCATCCTCACCCTGCCAGGCTGAAAGGAGTAGATCAAAAGTGTTGCAGGCAGCGACACTGGGAAAAAAGACAGGCCTTGTCTATTAATATATAGCTTCATGGCTTTAAAATAGGTGTGATGGGAGAGGAGATAATACAGTTCTTGGAAATCTGTGGAATGACAGGCCTAGATTAGAGGGACAGAGTACTAATGAGGGCGCCTTGCTGATGACTCTGAGATGTGCTAGTCACGCTGGACCATGCTTCAAATCTTATGAAGATGAGGAATGGGTCCTGAGGTAAAAGAAACCAACAGGGAAATACTAGGGAAATATCTCAAAGGAATTAAGATATGTTCCTCTAAGAAGACAACATGTCTCAGCTCAGCTGACAAGCCTTTACACCAATACATACAGCACAGGCAAACAACAGGAGGAGCTTGGAGCCACCAGAAAATTATGTATGACCTTGTTGACATTACTGAATCTTGGTGGGACAATCTCATGCCTGCAATACAGCTATCAAAGGCTGCAGACATTCAAAAGGAACTGGGATGAGAGGATAGGTGGAGGGGGAGCCCTCTACACCAAGAGCCAATTGGCAAAGCCTTCTTGCTCCAGCTCACAGGCTATCATCTTGAGGGGGGACTTCAACCACCCTGATACCTGAATGTAGCATAGTGGGAGTAGGAAATCTAGAAGACTCCTGGAAAGCATGGACGATAAATTCTTAAGTACTATTGTAGATAGTAAACACACACCAGAGGGATCCAATACTGGATCTAGTGGTCACCAGTGTTTCAATGTCAAGATGGGAGGCAGCCTGAGCTGAAGTGATCATGCATCAGTGGAGTTTGCAGTCCTGAGGGATATGTGTCAGGTGAAGAATAAAATAAATATCCTGAACATCAGGGGAGTAAAATTCCAGCTCTTCAAGGACTTAGTCTGTAGGACCACCCTGGAAAACCACCCTCAGTGACAAAGAAGAAGTTAGAACACAATAATTAGCTATGCATAGGAAAAAAAAATGCCAAGAAAGGAAGGACACTGACATGGCTGTGAGAAAGGAACTTCTGATCAAACTAATGGGCAAGAAGCAAATTCACAGGCTGTGGAATCACAAACAGGAATCCAGGGAAAAGTACAGGGGCTCAGTCTGTTTGTATAAGGGTGGGATCAGGAAGGCTATGGCAAATCTGGAGCTGAAATTGGACAGGGAACCAAAGAATAACAAGAAAGATTTCTACAGTTATGTCAGCCAGAAAAAGATCAAAAAAGGCTAGCCAGTGAGTCAAAATGGATGAGAAGGCTGAGGTAATCAAAACCTATTTTGCCTCAGTCTTCAGTGGCAGCTTACAGAAGCTAATGTCTCTTCACACACCTCTCAAGTAGGTTGACCACAAGATAAGGACTGGGGGAGCTGAAGTCCTCCTATTGTAAGTAAAGATCAGGTTCATAATCACCTGAGGAATTTGAAAGTTTGTCAGTCTATGGGACAAAATGAAATGCATCCCAGATACCTGAGAGAATTGGTTCATATAGTTGACAAGATAGGCTCCATGATATTTTAAAAGTGTGACAGTCTGGTGAAGTCTCGGGTGACTGGAGAAGCGGAAACATTGTACCCATCTTTTAAAAAGGTAGAAAGCAGGACCCTGGGAACTCCTGACCTGTCAGCCTCACCCTTGTCACTGGAATCATCATGGAACAGATCCTCACAGAAGATGTACAAAGGCATGCAGAGGACAGGGAGGTGATTCAGGACAGTGTCATCAATAGTGAGTTTAATAAACATCTTTTTAAAAATAAAAAAGTATATATCATAAAATATTGGCTATTTTAAATATTTAGTCTTCCTACTAACTTCTAAATAGACATTCAGAAAAAGTGCATTTAAATTGCATGGTCAATAAAAAATACATTAGTTATAAAGAATTGAAGTATAGGAATGAATGTCCTACATTAGACAAACCTTTCATATTATTTTTGTCTATATCAATTCATCTACTATCATCATCTTTCTTCAAAGAAATTGAATATACTACACATCTACACCATTCAATTAATGGCTTTGTGACAGAGCTATTAATACCTGAGGAGCAGGAGTGGGAAGGGAGAGACTATTTGTGGAAACTAAGGATTATGGCACATCTGCAATCACATCTGCATTCATACAGTAAAATGGATGATGAAAAAAACATACACCTGAGGGGAATACATTATCTAAAGCTAACATAAATGGCATGAATGTTTTATTACCATGGAAATGGTGCACAGTACATGACAGCAGAAAAAGTCAGTTGAGACAGGCAATTTTAATTTTTATTGATAATATGATCACAGGTGTGCTTTCAATCGTTTCACCACTTCAGGTTTCTCATCAACTGTCACTAATAATTTCACATGACAGGCACAGTGCTTGTGACATTACAAATGCAACCTGAAGTTACTTACAATGCCTGCTGACTGGCAAGCCACTGTCTCTACTGCTGGGGCAGAACTACAGAAACCCTTTCTATTTAGTACACCAAAGGTCTCTCATCCTCTCTGTGATGCCCTGTGGCGTGTCTTCGCGTTACTTTTCTCGGCCCCGGTACACTGTGGCTTTTGTGTTTCACGCAAAGTGTGGCTAATGCAACCAATGTAAGTAAAAGTTTTGACAGTGCTCTTCAAAAGAAACAGTGCCTTCTGGGTAAAGATGGGAAAGAGGCAGGACAGGATTCAGAAGGACTATGATCAAAAATTTCAGATCATTAAAGGATGTATCATTCAACTGAAAAGCGGGATAATCTTAATCCACAAGGTTGTCTGGCTCACACACTCTTTGTGCTTCAAATTTCAAAAAATCTTAACTGAATTTCCTGTATTGCATGCCCCAATTTAGCTCTAATAATACTGATGTGACAGGCCTAGTTGGATCCAAGTATGTATGTTTCAGGAAGTAGCATTCATGATTGCAAATAAATACTGTGTTGTGAGAATACAAACAAAAGAAAGTGAAACTGCAGAACAAATGCATTCTCCATTTCATATTCATGAAAAGCATGGTGCTTTTCATCAGAAAATTCATATCTCCCTGCTTTGCCGTATATGCTCAGATGAGTTTCAGAGTGAGGAGTTCTACAAAACACAAATAATGTGAAAAAGGTTTATAGCTGTCTCATTTCATGTTTTTTTTTTTTTTTTCTTGAAATCATGCTACTATTAAGATACATTAGTAGGTTTTGAAAAGAAATAGTTTGAGCAAAGTTAAAATACAAATTTTATCTGAGTCCAATGATAAAATCGATCAAATAAGCTATTTCACCATAACATATATAGTAAAATGAAAATAACATATAGTGTTCAGTTGCTAATTTTAAGGTATGTTTCTCCTAATTTTTTTTTTAATTTTTGACCATTACAACTAACTTAATCAGAGGTCCATATACACAGTAATATAATGATTAATAATAATATGTCAATATTAATATATAAAATATTCTTCACATTATTATGATTATATTTTTACACTAAGGATGGAAGAAAATTGTTTTAAAGCCATTTTTATTATTAAATGGGTGTCTTCTATGAGGTTAGCAATTAGACTATTACAGAGTAATGCCATATTGGAGCCACTAATAGTCAGAAATAAAATAAAATTTCCAATGCTACAAAATGCTTTTACATATTATTTATAAAGTATATGCTCACCTCTGCTTTCCTTAATTCCATTTATTATTTTGTTTCATTTGTTTTGCAACTGCTTTTTGTTGTAAATATATGTCATTTCCATACTAAATTAGTATAATCTGATAATTAAACAGAACTATCATTATAGGAATTTTAGAAATCTAGAAGAAAAATACCCAGCTTTCCTAGTAGTTGTAACTATTCCTCAGAAATAGATGCAATGACATCAGAGAATACCTTATTGTCATTTTCCCTTTCCTAAAATATTTTACTTCAGGATGACTGTTGCACAAGTGGACTAAGTAGGATTTAAACAGTTCCATTTCAAAATGTTCAAATATTTTCTTTGTACTGAGTATTTTTCCCCATGAGACAAGGATGAACAGAAGGAATCTATTCTCTTCTGCTTCCTATTTGCTTAGCACAGGTGTCCACCAAAGTATCAACACAGAGAACAGAAGGGATACAAACTTGGCTTCTCTGATATAAATGGCAATTCTCCCATTGACTTTAACGGGTCAGGGTTTTTTCAGAACTGGTTCTGCACTCACAGTTGCCAGAATGTGAGATTCCACTGAAAAGTCAACTTTCTTCAGTGTGTGAGATGAAGGCAGATTGGATGTACATGGTAGTCAGAGCAGAACATTGAACACTGACGCTTCATGGCAAAGTTAATATGCTGTAGAGCACAGAACATTTCCAAACAATAACAACGTATAATTTGTTTCTTTCATTTGACATTGTCTCATAAATAAAAGATAGGAGGATGATGAATCATAGTATGCTAACACTAGAGCCAAATAATCATAGTTGATTGCTAGTAAACGACAATGAAAACTGATTCATACAAATCAGAAGTTGTACTGCAGCAATAAATATCTAGGAGGGCACTGTACATTAATAACAATTTTTATGCTGTTATTTGAATATCAATTTATATTTGCATAGCTCTTGGCTAAAAACCATTGGGGAAATATTTCTTCAATAGTTTGAAACAAATCAGACTGTTAGCCACTCACTTTTCTGCTATATTTTAAGTTCAAAACAGTTACACTTTGCCATATTAAATTACATTGCTTGACAAACATAGAAGGCTAAGAGTTAAAATTAAATATATATTGTTAAAATTTAAAACCTTATTGAGATATTAATTTAAAATTGGTTTTACATCAATATTGAAAAACTCTGTCTTTTTCTTCATATTCATTACTTTCACAAAATTATTTGCCTGTTTTGGCGAGGTAATTATAATGATACTGGTATTAGAAGTTCTATGGAATGGTAAAGTTACTGTTAGCTGTGAAGGTTAGACTCTCTGTAGTGAATCCCATTGTCAAAGCTACAAAAGGACGCTTTACACACACATAATTACTACAGTTGATCCAAATTCTACAGTAATTACAGTATTAGAATAAATGGAAACATGGCAGCACATCACCTAAAAATCCTCTGGCAGTACAAAGATAAGTACAATTGCTGTGCACAGCTTTGTCTAAGCCTTTTAAGGCAGTCTCCAAGATTCCACTATGTAAGTAGCAAAAGATCAGCTTTCCTATTTTTAATTCACAGCACAATAGCTGCACATTCTGTGGCTGACTGGAGTTATTTGTGTTTGCCAGTATTTCTGAATAATGGACAGAGGTAAGAAGATAGAACACAATACCCAAAAATTTTCTTTCTTCAATACTTGAAGAAAAGAATTCCAGCTGATGAAGTTCAAAGTTACTTAACATTTTTTTTAAAATTCCAAACCCTGATTACTTTTGCTTTCTTAACTCCAACATTGCTCTTTTGAAGGACTGACCAGTTCAGTGCAATTTATGATGGGTCATGAAAAACCCTAGAGGCACATATCCTTGTTTCCTGAAATTTGAAACTTCCTGTGTTCCCTGGAATCAACTTTTGTAGGGTGGGCAGGATGAACAAGGTTAAGTCACAGACTGTAAGAATATGTGTGATTCAGTTTAAAGACTAGTAGCTTTCTTTTTATGTAGGTTAGCCTAAAAATATTGATATGACCTGTCACAATCAAGCCTATTAGTACCACAGGCTTTCCCAGAATCTTGAATGTTACACTGCATGTAAAACAAATAATTCACTGCTCAGCCCCCTTGCTCCCATCCCCTTTTAAAGGAATAGTTCATTTAACATTTATAATCAATGTAACTACTGTAGCAAAAAAAAAAAAAAACAAAAAAAAAAAAAAAAACAAAAAACCCAAAAAAAAAAAAACACTTTTCTTCCCCAGCTTAATTACAGACCAACAGAACCTGCAAAGTAAGAAGAAAAAAAAAGTCTGTACAATTAGTTCTTGAATACATATGTGTGCACACACATATGTGTGACTATTTTTGCAAGTAGTTTATGTGCTATCTAATAGTGCAATGATAGATATAAAGGCAACTAAGCAGCCAAGTAGTTCCTTCTATATGTCTTGAAAGAGTCAGAGAGCATAACAAGTAACATGTTGACATTAAACATATATTGTTCGATTCAGATAATTACCCAGTCTTCTTAGGCTGACAGTGAACAGCTTCCATTTCCAAGAGCTGCTGAATGTTCTAGTAGTCAAAGTGCTTTGATCTTCATTTTGTAAAATGCTTGAAAATATTACAGTATAATGTAAATGTCTTAAGTTGCCCCTATCTTACACAGAAAAAAGATTGCACTATCTCCAACAAGGATACAACAAACCATCATGTCTATGAAGCTTATAGGTTTTTTTCTGGCCTAGGAAAATCCTCATTACAGATGAAAACTACTCTGCACAGCATCCTGGGGGAGTAGAGAAGGAAAAAGAGGTGATGATCTTAAAAGACAAAGAATGGCTATTTCTCTGATTGTAAAGGGCTTATGCTGCACTTACATCTTTCATAAAGTAGGCTAATTTTTATTATTCTTAATTACTATTCTTTCTCAAGTCAAACTTTGTGACATCAATCTGTGTTAAAGAAACAAAATTTCAAGCAAACATGATGATCATACAAATTCTAAACACATTATTTACAACTCTGTATTCCCATCAGTTCCTTTTAAGAGGTCTACAATATTTAATTTCCACTTTCTTGTTTTAGAAATAACAGATTTGTATTAGAAACCACCAAACCCAAAACCAAATAAAAACAACTTTTCTAAAAGTAGTAGCACTAAGAGTAAAAGTCTCAAACTAGTGATCATGTATTTCCTATATGGGAGACTGATGTATAATCCTTAAAACAAGAAGATCCTCAGTCCCTGATTTATATTCCATTATGCAACAATAGAGAAAATGGCTAAAGACTTTTCAAGATATGAAGTGACATATAAGATTCAGCAAGATATGAAATCTAAAAATAAACATTATAAGTGCCAGGGACTGTCTTAGTACAGGAAATTCAACACATATGATCCAAGATTTGCATTTCCACCTCTTTGTGCAAGACCAAGGAAAACATGTTCTAATGCATCTTCTCATGTGCAAAATACACTACAGATAGCACACACCATGGAAAAGTTAACTATTCTCTAGAACCTTCATTGCAAAATAGAGAGAAGTAATTCCATACTGTTTAATAACACATAATTTTCTATTGGGGAACAAATAAATCTAGGCATTTTGCCATGACCAGGAAATTTTAAGAGTGTAGATAGCATCTTTACCAGATTTATCAGTTTTTAAAAAGGAGACCAAAGAGCAAAGAGAGAATATAAGGACATTAATGGTGTCACAGTTACAGGATTCTAGGTAAAAATAGGGTTTTCAGATTTAATTATAATTTTTACATAGACTATGTCAATAATGGCATTTAAATCCCTTATTCTTCACAAAAGCAATAAAAAGACGTTTGGAATATGAGCAGGTCAAAACAGTACCAGCAATACAGAAAAAAAACCAAGCAATTGCAAAGACCTTCCGAGTGCTCTGCCATGGATTATATTGGTTTTAGTCTCGTTTACTGAATTATTTTACTCTCCTTTACAAAGCAGGACATGAAGTGCTGACCATATAATAAGAAAGAAAAAGCTTCATATCTGTATAAGAATGTAGATGACCTTTAAAGGTCTATATAGAGAATACTAGTCTTTAGTGTTGCCTTGTAGCATGATTTAAAGAATATTCACACATACATCAGTCCTATAAATTATTTGCTGAAGCACAGTGTTTTCACATGTACACATGCACTCACATATATGGCATCCAAGGCTACTGTGATTTACTGCTCTGTCAGTATCTGAAGTCATGTAAACAGTATGAATAAACAGAGCCAGAAAGATTTTCAATGAGCTTAGTAACACAGTACAGTACATATCCAATAGCGAGAGAATGAACCATAAATCTCATAATGTCTACTTGTGTTAGTTATGAAAGTAATTTTCTCATGCAGTTCTGATCAGAAATATAAAGGCAAACTAAATAAAAGCTTCTGGAAAGAAAAAAGCTTCACGTAAGTGACATTTCATTGAACAGTCAGTGGGAAATCACAACTGCAAAACATCTGTTTCAGCCCCGCAAATAAAATTAATTTAAATTAAATACATAAATAACTTGCTATGCACATATCAACGTAATCAATAAGCAGCAGACTCCTAATCACAACTGCCATTAAGATTTGTAGTGAAAGATAAGAATAAAGAGATAATTGCAATCAGAAAACATGCTGAGTGGAAATAAATTACAGTGAATTTTAAGCAGTGTTAAAGAAACGTTCAGAGGAAGTTTACTGCAGCATATGAAAATATGAGGCCAAACTATATCTTCCTTTCCTTGTCCCTCATCACTTTCTATTAACATGTGAAACTCATTTCTTTTTCCCTTGCTGACTTTTTTTATTGCTCAAGACAAATATGGACCTAAAGATACCATCAGTTTAAGATAGATTATCTGAAAGAGAAAGCCACTTCTAAAGATGCATCATTCTTTTCTTTATTCCATACTACCTTGTAGTTCTGTCCTAGAAAAGTCATCCAACTTCTCAAACTATTGATTCATGCACACAACTTCCATTTTCACTCTTTTCCTTTAAAATTGCTTATGAAAGAGCTGTCTGCACTCATTAAAAACATACTTGTTGCTTGGCTTTATGGTCTTTTTTACAGCAAAAGTCCACAGTATCAACTTCCTTTGGTTTGGATACATCCTTTTTCTCATTTTTTTCCCCATCACCTCTCAGATTTACCTTCTTACCTTTTGCTGGAACAGTTAACACGTGCTCCTACCCTTCCCCAAAGTCACTTCCTTTCCTATTGTCCTCTGGTACTTATTTCATGTCTGTGATGGAATATGGACTTGTGATATTCATAAAGGATATTCTAAGAAGAAAACCGTATGTGTGAAAAAAAGAAACATCTTCAGATTTCAGGAGATGCAATAGTATTCTTAACGGATTGCTAATTTCCCCTCCCTTTATCCTGTTCTCTACTCAGATTTCATTTTAGTTGAGTAAATAAATTGCCACTTTTTTTTCTCCTATCAGTCTCCTATATTACTGCTGATTTTTTCAGTCTTTGAAACTTCTATCTTCTTCCTGCATTAGATAATACTTTGTTTCTTCCGTACTAGCCCTCATACTTCTCTGTTCCACCAAATTATAATCCACGTTTAGTTTTCTGCATCTCAGATTTTGCTGGTGTTATTTAAATCAAATTTTTTCCTAGTGGTCATGTATGGCTTTTCTTTAAATTTTCTTTACTTTGTCCTTCATTAGGACAGCAGCTGAGGGTAACAGAGGAAAAGCAATGAAGATAGAGAATTTTTGCCTGTAGTCATCCTTTATTAACAACAAGGAAAGTGACCTTTCTTCCCAACCCAGCCCAAATTCAGGTTTCCACAGTTTTCTGTTCTTGTGTAACTGCAAAGCAGGAAGACTATTTTCAGTATATAGCTTATTCAGAGTTGCATATATCTCAATACCAATGTAATGAAACGTATATATATATATATATATATATATATATACACATGTATATATATGTCTTTGACTAGTTGAGTATTTTCCCAGAATTAGAGGGCTTGTGGAAATAACAAACCTTCATTTCTGCAAAGTAATTTTGCTCTCCAGAAGTTCTCAAATGTCAATGTCATGTTCTTTATGCACCCTAAATTTTTAAAGTAGCTCAGGGAATTCTGATTCCAAGAAAAAATAGGATAGGTTCTTCTAATGATTTCTGCTTGAAAAGATAGTAACTTCTGACATAAACAATTGGGGTGAAATTCTTCCCTTGATGACTTATCACTCAGGGATGCTAATGACTTCAGTAGAAAAGATGGTAGAACATCCTAGGGTACAATTTGCTTCCTACTGTTTTTGTGCTTACTGAGATTGAAGATTACTCTAGGGAAGATAATGTATGTGAAGCAGAGAAACCAATTATGTCTGAAAAAGATGTTGATGGATAAAGAACAAATAAGCAAAGAATTGCATGCATATACAAATAAAGAGCTTAAGCTAATGTAAATATACACATACATAGTTCAACAATGTAAAAACTGTGGCACGTATGCTAGTATCAATCCATATGCTAACATTACCAATGGCATCTGCTAGAAATTTTAATTCTCCTGGCAGCTTGAGATAAGTTGTGACACTAAGAAGTATGAGACAGAGGTAATGAAGAGAAGGAAATATTTTTAGCAGAGTGAATACATTACTGCTGTCTTGAGATTGGAGTATGGGCCCTAAATATCTCTTGCTGCAAACTAACAACTTTCACTATATGACATCAGGGGCATAAAAATTATGGAGATATTTTGATATTTTTCCTCATAGGAAAAAATTGTACTGGAAATTAGTAAAAATTTATTAAGTAAATACCCTCACTTATTTATGTTAATGTAAAATTATTTTTAAATTGCACTCCTAGAACTTCCCAAAGCATATGCATAAATGAAGACCTATTACACACATTTAACAGCTATAGATGGATTCTGTGCCTGCTAAAATATTTCATAATAGCGAAACTCAAACACACTAATTAAAAAAAAACATTAACCCACCCCTCTCTGCAACCAATAGCAAAACTCCCACAAAGTGTAATGAGAGGCTTTCTCAGTCCACTGAGGGATAAGTGTATTCCAAAGCTCCTATTTTGTTCTGACCCATTACAGCTATGTATATATAAAGAAACCTACAGACTAGCTCACTATGAAAAAGAACAAGAGCACAGAGAGTGAGGCAGAGAAATGGTACAACAGGTAAATTGTGAATACCATAGTTATTTCCATTGTTTCATCATCTCAGACAGTTATAAACCCTTACTCAGTACAATTCATGAAAATAGATGTGGCTTCCTTGAAGTTTTGTATTAAAATGAAGGGCAAGACATATACTGCTAAATTCTTATTTCTCTTGGTCAAATTAAACATTTTCATCAAATCCTGTGTTCAGACTTTGCTGGTAAGCCTTCAATATTTTTATTTGAAATTATTTATTTATTTTTAAATAGTGGTACAAGGTGATATGCATTAATGTAATGCACAAAAATATGCTATACGCACACACACACATTTATATACACACATATACATACATAAGATGTCAAAATATATAATAGAACTTAATGGGAAGTTTTAGCTCTCTTTTAACTTTATCTTAATTAAACTTAAATAAGTGGGAAATGATACCAAATTATAATAATTCACAAATTTTTCTCACTGTCAGTATTTTTGATTCCAACCTCCAAGAGCCATCCCACAAATGAACTGTTAAAGAAATGGTTTGCAATTAGTCATTCACTAAATGAGAATCAGGTAAAAGGAAAGAGGTCTCTCCAGACATCCATTGGCAGCACCAGGAGAGAGAGGTTTTGCTGTGTGGAATAGAGAGATTACACATTATGGAAGTATGGGAGAACAATACAGAATAGGTAGCCATGAGTTATAAATACTTATGACTTGTCATGAAGTAATAAATATTTAGGACATGAATATGATATACAACATGCCTCTTCTCTTCAATGAGTAAAATCCAGCCTACAAAGGGAACGCTCTTTATGAACTCTACATAATCTCTTTATGCTAGCATTATTTTGAGTTATATACATGCCCTAAATAGTACCTCTTAAAATATATGTAAGCCTTTATTAGCATGTGAAGGAGAGTCTTTACAGACAAGTGAGTCAGCCCTTAGAGGGGCTGTTCACAGTGTAGGCTCTTCTGGATTGTCACTACAGTAGTGTTGTAAGTACCCTGCTGCTGAAGTTCCCTAGTAAGGAAGAGTCAGAGGAATCAAGTTTTTGCAAAAATTTTCCGATTATCTATGTCAGTAAACACAAGGCCTTAGTACATGTGCAGGTGCTCAGGTGCTGGAAGCAAGGGGTGACAGGGAAAAATAGAGGAGTCCTGTGTGTGAGGGACCTGTCTTGGAGTAGGGAAAAAGACTGAGGAGTGAGGAGCCACAGAGAGGAATTCTTATGAACTAATTGCAACATCCACTTCCCATCTCTCACTCAGGGAACATTAGGTAGAGGAGTCAGAAATTAAGTTGAGCCAGAGAAAAAGAAAAGTGTGTAGGGCAAGGTGATTTTATAATTGTTGTTGTTTTTTTAATTAACTATAAATTACATTAATTTTCCCAGAATTTTTAGTCAGTGCTGCCCTTGAAGGTAAATTGGTAAGTGGCCTCCTTGTCCTTATCCCATCCCAAGTTTTTCCACTTTGGTTTTTCGATTACCCTGTTGAGAGGAGGAAGTGAGAGTGGCTGGGTGTTGATGTAGCACACTATATGGATCTCATCAATGCAACTTCTGTAAGAAACAACATATGTCAGAACTGGGATAGCTTTTAAGTGTCAGCTGCCAATAAATCTAACTAACTTTATTAACTAGAGAGACACTTGGAATAGTTTGGTACTTCATTTGACTGTAAGCACTTCTTAAATTTTTACTGATAGAGGACTTCCAAAACTTAAGGTAGGTTAGAGTCTTGTGTAAAGAATACAACTTTGGTTTTACTTTTCTTGTAAAACTTGTACAAAGCCTGCAGAACAACAATAGACATATAATGCGTTTTTACATTGCTTTTTAAAATTAAAAACTAATTTGTATTTTATTTTTACTATAGACAATTGCTTTACTGTTAACTTCTTATGGGCTTTCTACTTAGGGAATAAGAAGTGTTTACAAAAACAACAAAAAAAATCAACCAAACAACAAAAAAAACACCCCAATAAACATGAAACCTAGTTCTATAGGCCAACATATTTTTTTACTAATGAAATCTACACTGCAAAAAACAAAGCATGAACAATTAAAACCAAGTTAAAAACTACATTGAGTCATCCATTATTTGAGCTTCATTTTTAATAAAATGCTAGCAGCAATATTAAAGGTTAAAGGTTTGGGTTTTTTTTTTTTTTTTAAAGTACTTTAATCCTTTAGCAAAGCTGCTTACATGCACAAGGAGTATTACAAGTTTACTGTAGTAGATACAGTTTCTAACATTTCCTTTTATGTAAGCAAAACTGGTTTCAGACTAAAACCAAGATAATCGTATGCTGTGGTTTAAGAATGAAAAAATATAGGGTTTACTGGTTGTTTTTTTTTTTTGTTTTTTTTTTTTTTTTTTTTTTTTTTTGTTTTTTTTTTTTTTTGTTCCCTAATCAGCCCAATCATTATCTCAAATTAGAATTCCTTGTTATGTTGTTGCTGTAGAAGTCTATAAAAATTTTAACGGAGAATTCAAAGTGCAACTTACTGCAATACATGCTTTCTAGTGTAAATTAATTGATGTAAATAAGAGAAAACATCTAGTAACACTAATGCAAAAGTAAGTATAAATAAGGCATAAAACCTCAGTGTTTTTCCTATACTCAGATCACATGCCTATCAACTCATAGTAAAAGCAAAGCATCTACAATTAATTCTCTATGCAATTATTTTGTTAAATATCAAAAAGAATCAATGCATAATAGTATTACTCAAGGAATTTGATTGTTCAGTGTACTATTTTCCCTGTATTACAAGTTTTTTGAACAGATTGAAGTGGAAATTACAGGGCTCCTTGCCAAATAATCCAAATGAGTGGATTTGAAGGGCAATTTGTCCCATAGCATAGTGAATCTTAAGCCAAAACCTGGAGTTTAAAAAACACAAGACGATATAGTCATGTACAGATGTGTGAATACAATTATCACTTTATAAGCAGTATTATACATTTTATAATAATTCTACTAAATACTTTGTAGAACTTCTTTATTGCCCTCAGAAATGTGTTTTTTAAGGTTGTTGACATAGGCTTTGTCATATGAAATTATAAATTTATATATATATTATTGTATTCTAGTTGTCTCTTTTAAAACTGGAAATCTGAATAAGAAGTCTTCTGTATTGTGAAAACTTACAGCATGAAATTACAACTCATTTCTTGCTGGAAGGATTGGATGTGCATTCATGTTAAACACGATATTAACTTCACAGATTTTATTCAATTGCTTGTTTGGTCCCTGATAATATAAATTGTAAACCCTGTGCAAATAATATTGCATGTATGTTAAGAAAATATGAATGATATTCTAGGATCTATTTATGAATATTTTCCTAAATAGTTATGTTCTGAAAGAAATAGCCAAACTTTCAGTGTATTCCAAACAGTTACAATCACATAAGAAACAGCTGAGCCCCAAAAAATTTTAATTAAATATATCCATTATTTAAATTTTTCTGTAGACATAACTGACTATTGTTTTTAAATGTGCATAGACCTTTGGATTTCCAGAAGGTTAAAATCACTGGGGTGGGTCACACACATTAAGTCACTAGGAAAATTGGTTTGACATTGTTATTCATTGCTACTTCAATTCTTATTAACACTATGAACAGGGAATGTAAAGTCCTGGAAACTTATTCCTAGGTGCATCTTTTTTCTGTGTACATCATTCAGTGCCAGAAAAATAAAGTGGAATGGATGAGGTACAACAGTAAAATACCAGCTTCCATACAAGAGAAGCAAAAAGTATAAGTAGAGAAAATGCAAATTCAAATGGAGTTTATTGACATTATCTCAGTCACACCTTGGAAACGTGTTTTTTCAGTTCTACACTTCAGTTCTGAAGTGCAATCCTGGAATCATTAATCCTGGAGTCCTCCTCTTCTGGCAAGAAATGTAAAAAATTACATTACATGGAATAGTAAAGAGTTTTTATCATCTGATGATAAAAATCCTTGGTTTCCTGGTGGATAGTAAGCTGAACTGCAGTGCGCTCTTGCAGACACAATATGGGAAACTGTGTCCTGGATAGCATCACAAGGATACAGACATCTTGTTAATAATGTGATATTGATGCTTTAGTAAGCACTTTCCAGAATTGCAGAGTGGCTGAGGCAACAGGCAAAACCTGGAAATTTTGAAGTTCCATCTGAATATAAGAAAGATATTTTTCTTGGTCAGCAACTGGCAAAGGTTTTCCAGAGAGGGTGTGTAGCCTCCATTCTTAGAGGTATGAAAACCTGTCCAGAACCTTTCCTGCGCAACTTGTTTTAACTATGCCTGAGCAGGAAGTTCCAGTAGATGATATTCTGAAGTGCCAACCAGCCTCAGACACCCTATCCTTCTTCTTGTATGCATGTCCATAGATTCTAGAAAAATAATGAGGACAAATCTGCAGTCTTTCTCTCTGACACTCAATTCCTTTTATTAAAGTGTAAAATTACCATGTATGCCTATAAAACTGAAGTAAAATAAATAAATAAATACTTAAATAAACCCTAAATTAAGGGCTGTGTTAAATCAAAGTAGATCAATATCTCAGAAATTTTCCAAAATAGGCATCTTATATTTTAAATGTTCTTCAAGTCAAAGCTGGGAAGTACTGCAACGAATTTCACTTTTAAAATGTTGCAAAATTGATCTCTAAAAACATTGACCATAGAGAAAAGGCATTTAGAATTTAAAGGAAATGGAGAACCAACGCCTCCCAATCCTCTACCGTGAACAAAAACAAGGTATTGTAGTTATTTGTGTATTTCTTCTTCCACCAGCTTCAAGCTACCAAATTTTTAATTATAACTTCTTTGTTCTTTTATAGTCTGCTTTTCAATTAGTAAGAAAGCAAACAAACAAGGATTCAAATTGCTTCTGTTCTGCTGTAAATATATATTTCCTGCTACTCTTCCCACAGTTCTTGATTCAGTTTCTCAGTGAATTCAAGAATTGCAGTATTACATCCTCACCTCTGATTAATAGTTTCTTTGTGTGTTCTGCATGCAATGACCTTCAGATAGAAAAAAATCTACTTTTTCAAACAAGAATTAATTCAATGCAATTTTTCATTCACAACTCAATCTCATTTAGTTTATATATACTTGCAAATATTTTCCAGTGTATATGACATTATCTCAGTATAGTAATTGACAATGAGAACTGTTGTACTCTTTGTGGATCTACATTTAGAAAATCTAGGTGGAATGGTGAAATATATTTAACAGAAAGGGAGAAAAGGAGAAAGAAAATGTGTGTGTTTATCTTCTAGATTTTCCATCTCTATAAAAAACACTGAAATCAGTTGATTTAGGGAAGACTCTGAATGAAATCATACCCATAAAATGACAATTATTTTCTGTGTCTCAGTTTCATCTAGGTTAGGCTCTCAAGAAATTTTGAAAAAATGTTATTCCAGTTGTGATGCTGTTTTACTTTTCTAGCCAGATCTAATAATGAAACTAGAAACTTTCCTTATTCATGAAACTAACTATAATTATATGTTTAAATTTCAAATGCTTAAGCTTGAAACAACTACAATTAAACGTCATTTATTAATATCTACAATCTGTGTAATTTAAGAGTTTGCAAATAAATATAAGAAATATAAGAAAATCTTGTAATTTCTTTAAAAAATTAGCAAAGCTACTTGATTTTATTTGATATTATTTCTAAAACAGTTTACAAGAAATAAAAACCCAAAGCCATTCAGTAAGAAAAAAACAAAGGCCATCTCTGTAAAGAACAGTACTACTATTTATATTTTAGCCAGAATACCAAAAATTTTTAAGAGCCTGTTTCTCTCAATAACATAAAATCTTCAAAGTAAAAGAGAAAATATGAAGATATGCCATAATAACACATTCAAATTTTCATATTTTAGCTTCCTACATAAAGGAAAAGTGTGGAGTATAAAACACTCCAAGTCTGTGACTTTAGAAACATAAACTCTATCCAACAACTGAGGTTGGGGAGGTCTTAATTTTTCATGCAGAGAGTGGTTTGGCACTGTAAGAGGATCCCTAGGGAAGGGGTCACAGCTCCAGCCTGACAGAGTTCAATAAGTGTTTGGACAATGCTCTCAGGCACAGGATATGATTTTTTGGAATCCTGTGTAGGGCCAGGAGTTGGACTCAATGGTCCTGATGAGTCCCTTCCAACACACTACATTCTGTAATTTTATAACTCAGTTCATTGTGATGTAAACTTCAATGGAAGATCTTCCAGTGCCAGGGTATTTTATGGATCACTTGAAAGAAAGCTCATACCAGGATATACTTCATATCTACTGCTATTTTTGCTTGGCAGACTATCCAATAGCAAAGAATTCATCAGGATAGAACTATTAAATGCTTTGTAAAGTAACATGCATGTTACAAGTTACTGATAATAGTATGTATCCTGTGTAGGAAAAATTTATTCATATTCCACATCTTTTATCTCAGATTTACTGGATTACATGGCATTTCCATTAAGACTTTATTGAAGCAGCAAAGTTTATGAGGCAAATTGAATAGCTTAAAGTAAAAATTTTGATCACTTAAACCTAATTTTGAATTTTGTTTTACTTCATTTTGAAAATATCTATAAATGCAAAGGAGAAAAATTAAAAAAATATTATTGTCTCTGACTCCTCTGTTCCAAATATACAGAGATTTGAAGCATATGAGGACAGAATGTAAATTTTATGTTGTGCAAAAAGGCACAGCTAGGCACATATCCAGGGAGGGAGATCCATAACATTGCTGTGGAGATATAAAATACTTGCTTCTGGTATTCCACAGTTTGGTTGACAAGGAAGGTAAAAAATGAGAAACTAGGAGTCTTTGTTATATCATGCTAGGAAGAGAACACATGAAAATTTTGTTGCAAATATTAAAATAGGTGTCTTAAAAGATTAGATAGAAGTAAGTATAAAATGGCTGATATATAGATTGCCATTTTAGGCCCAAGGAGATGTATTTACTTGTGGTAAGGGACAACAAAAAGAAAAATGTAACCAAATAAATTTTCTATCAGAGCGGTACAGGCTGGAACTATATAACAGGTGACTTTGATGTTAATAATATTAATTCTTAATCATGGAAGCTGAAAATAACATTCACATAACACTTTTTTATCTGAAACCTCAATATAAATATGAACACCTCTTAAATCTTGGAACCTCTACCCATACAGAACTCTTACAATGACTAATCCACAAATATTTTTTCTGTGAAAAGGGATGATAAACAAACATGCAAGGAATCATTTATTAGTGAGAAATGCTGCTGTAGTCTCTGAATTCCTTTATGCCCCTTGAACAGATTTAAGATGTTAAGATGAACATTTTTCCATCAGTTCTTTTTTTTTATTTGTTTGGGTTTTTTTTGTTACTTATCAGGAAACCAGGCCCTGGGAGGTGATCAGTCTGTTTGAGCAGAGCATTGTGTCCACAGAGCCCATCCACATCTTCACTCACAGGAGGATGCAACATGTGCATGGTGCCTTCAT
Source organism: Anomalospiza imberbis (assembly GCF_031753505.1). Taxonomy (NCBI): domain Eukaryota; kingdom Metazoa; phylum Chordata; class Aves; order Passeriformes; family Viduidae; genus Anomalospiza; species Anomalospiza imberbis. The sequence continues at coordinate 34,123,623 of NC_089721.1, read as the reverse complement.
CACCTTGGCAGCCTATTTTAGTCTGCTTCTGCATCAGGAGGCTGTCTGTGCTCAGCACTGATAACAAAGCCCTGTCGCTTTTCAGAGTGACAGGGCACAGTGACATATCCACACTAGAAGTTAAGCGAAAAGCCCCTTCTAATTTAACTGCTAATCTGCTGAAGCTGTGTTCAAACCTAGCACACTTGTTTTCAATAAAACTTTCTTGTAACTAGAAAAAAAGTTTGGTTTGTATCTTTGTCTTTTTGGGTTGCAGTCAAGTCAGAAAGTAACTGAAAAGCAATGAAACAGAGTGGAGTGTTTTTCGCTCTGCTAAATGTCAGACATTTGTTTTTCAGATGGAAATTGCACAGAGTACAGTTGCTGGAATCTGTTTTGTACTAAACTTATGGAAGGTTTGTTGTCAAAATGAGAATTTTCCTCTGAGGTAACATACAAAATTATTAACATATATTGGCAAAAAATCCATTACTCAGTGTTAATTGAAAACTCATGTCTAGAATTATTAGCAGTAGACTGGAAAATGTTTAGTAAAAGTCATAGTGCATTTGGCTCTTTGAGCAACCAAAGCAACGATTTCAAGTAGATTTTTAAGGCCATACTGGTAGGTAATCAGTCTCTGTTCCTAAATGTTTTCCTCAGCATTCACTGCTGTCTCAACAAACTAACCTACAGCATTAGGTTTTTAGACTATTAGCAAAAGGAGACCGTACTTCAAAGGATAAAACCTGGTATTGCTTGGATGAAAATAATGTTGATAATACACTGATCTTTTCAGTATTGCTATGTAGTCCATACCCTAAGGAAAGGGGGTAAAAACCCTTCTAAGGTCTTATGCTATAAAAATTAGGAATGACACAAAAAGCTGAGAGGGAGCATGACGAAGACAGGAGACTGGAACTGATCAAAGTTCCAAACCTTGGAACTTCAGGCCCAGCACGTAGAGGGAAAATTAGCTGGAAGAGGGCATCGGTTAGCATTATTGATCATAATTTGTTTCTCTTGTGTTTTGTTACTCTCTCTTCCTCTCTTTATCATTCCTGCTATTGTTATTATTATTACGACTAATTTATTGTTACTTTGTTATTACTATTGTTAATACAATCATATTTAGTGTTAACTGCATATTTTTATTGAAATTACTATTTTTTGCTATTATTTTTTTTTAGTATTAATTTATTCGTTTTCCAGATCAGGAGATTTACCGATTCTTTTTGATTCTCCTCTCCACCATGGGTGATTCTGGTGGTGGGAGTGAGAGTGTAGTTGCATAGTGCTTAATTTCCATCTGGGGTTAAACCATGACACGGTTTTAGAGAACACTAAAAGCAAAACCCATATGAATCTGTAAGAAATTTCTGAACTAACATTTTCCTTTGGAAAGACAGCAATTTTTCTGACAATTCGTCTCTTGAAGAACAAAGAGTGATTATTTTTTTTTCTTTTCTTTTTCAAAATAGCTTTTACTTTTCTTGGTTCCCATCAACACACAGAAAGTTGTTTCAGTGGGTTGGCTACATACCAAAATACTGTCTTCTATGTAATCGTATGAGTTAACCTGCCACTACTTGATTGATCAGGACTTTGGCCTATGGAAAATAAAACATATGCCTATATCCCAAAAAACAACATGGATAAATATAAAATAATAACTAACAACACTTAGTACTAGAAGTGCTAAATACTACTTGGTTTCTTTCTTTTTTTTTTTTTAATTTTCTTTTTTATTTTAGATTCAGATGACTGAAATGCACATAAAAATATAAATATTTTTAATTTCGTCGTTACCCATTGTTATGTTGCATTTGTTCCTGACAGGATAATGACTACAATGTTTACAAACAAAATACAGTTAAAAAGAGACTAATCAAAGATATGTATTTATGTCTAATGGCTAGCCTAATACAAAAAAATCTCAAGCTCTTAAAACAGCTAAGTAGCTATAATAGCATGTGCATCATATTGTACATTTTTTCCTCTGAAAACATTTTTACTTACATCTTATTTTAAAATACAGAAGTAGTTATGCAGTTTGTATGTCATGAATTATTTAGAACTATCTTTCTAATAGTCTATGCTAATCCAAATAATATAGATTCCTTTCTTTGAAATTCTGTTTGAATATGTAAATTCATCATTCTTAGCAATAAGATAAAATAAAGTTTCATTAATGAGTTATTTAGCCCCAACTTTTCAGATAGAATTAGCACAAAATTGAGTAGAGGCTGCCACTCCTTAAATAATATTTTCATTGTATATCTTTGTTCTTGAGGAAAATTTCATCAGGCAAGTGTCAATTTTTGTGCTCAGCAAAATAAGCTGTTCCAAATTGGTTAAATCAGTTTTAATCTGTTTTCTGGAAGGAAATTTATCTTAGCTATTGTCCTGTCCATGAGACATAATATGGTGGTTTTTGCTTAGGATTATGTCAGCAAGGAAACTGTGGTCATATGTTCACATGGATCTTCACAGACACTATTATATACAGTTATTGCTCCTGGATTCTACAAAATGTTTCTCCTTCCTTTCCTCCCAAGCTGTTTTTGACTATTCCTCTATTTTCATAGAAAATTAATGCAACTTTTTTTAGTAGTATTTGGAAGTGGCTGAGATGTTTGCTATTTATTAACCATGAATATTATCTTTCTGTTTATAAACATATGTATGCATGCATAACAATATAAAATAACGGTATTTATTTTAAATCTTTAAATCTTTTGGGTTAATTTTATATATCTCAGTCACATCTGATAATTTTATAGGGGATGAAAAGGGAAAGAAATATCCTAAACTGCACAATATGCTGGGCAAAGGAGAGGCTGTACAGATCACACTTGAACTTCAAACAGCTTCACTGGATCCTGTGTGTTCTCAGAAGAGGAAATCCTTTGCAATATGTAAGAGAAGTCCTTAAGTATTCTGACACAAAATTATTTTATTCAGGTGTTTAAAGAGCTGGTAGTGCAGCAGAAAAATAATTAGTCGGTGGCCTTACCAATTTTAAATCTGTGTTGCATAGCAATGAGGACAACACTGCTGCAAATGTAGCCATAACTGCTCTGTGCTGGTAACTGTCCTTAAGCTGTTTTCCCATGAGCCAGTCAAATTGCCAATGGAGCTAGGTCTCAACGAACTGTAGAAAGAATAAACCATGCTGATGAATGTCTTAGCTCTACGTAATATTTTGTCCTTCCTATGTGATAATCTGAATGTGATATGAATCTGTTTTTAGACATTCATAGGGCCTTCTCACTTTTTCTTAGCCATAAAAGGCCTAGTATGGGAATTGTATCTCAGAAACTGCTTACATTTCATCATCCATTATAGTTTCTATACTCCAGGAGGGATCAATTTCTGTGAAAATTTCTAATGACCAGCTGCAGGATCAGCTTCCTAAAAGGCAGTCTAGTTTTTTTCTTTTGGTTGTTCAGTGTTAAATGACAATTTTCCAGATGATGTAAAACTGAACCTTTTCTATATTTAGTAAAATACTAGTCTGCTTAGTGAAACACAAGTCTCAGATAGTAATTGAGTTTTCCATAATGTGTTATAAGGGAGCAAAGTGAAATAGTTTGCATCCACAGTACTCTGCTGTTAGTATTGCAACTATTAACACTATTTCTAAAGAATGAGCTGAAGATATTCACAAATATGTAAATTATGAAGGTGGTGTCTCTAGGGTAAAGTCATTAGGCTATCTGCAGATCAGGTGCTCAGATATTTCATCAAGAGTTATGACCTTTTTCAGTGAACTGTTCTCTACAACTACATGCACAAAAAATTTCACATAATTCAAAATCTTTGTAGTAAGTCAGAAGAATGTGTGAATGGGAAAATATAATGAGTGAAATTATAACCATATTAAAAAAAGAGGACTAGAAAAGACTAAAAGCCTGATGATGTCTCATGACAACAATCAAGTAAATTGTGTTTTAGAAATAGGATCTCAAATGAACATTTTTTGCATGCTTTTAGAAATTATGTCCTAAATTTTAAAAGAAAAAAAAAACCCAAATAAAAAAATAAGGAACAATAGTTCCTTAGAAGGTTGGGGGCAGGGGATAGAGACCATCCTGCAAAATGGTTTTTATTTTAGGAGATAAAAACATCGAGGTCTTGTTCATTGTACAGTCTTAGATAACTGACAAATGTAGTTTGTTTTAAACCACAAAGCCTCCAGCAAGGTAGTACAGCAGATAAACATCTAATCATTCATTTGGGATAATGCAGTTCAAGTCTTAAAGCTTGTGATACCTTATAAAATGGGTGATGCCTCAGCTCCTTCTCAGAATTTAAAAAAAAAAAGTTACATGGTTTAGAGTCCTATTCTCTATAGAGGGTATCAGATTAAAACCTTGTAGCAGAAGCCATCATTCATATAAAAGAGAGCACGAAAGAGTATCGAGAACTTTAGTTATAGAATGCTTTTTGATATACATAAATCTATCGCCCTTCAGAATGCTGCAGTAATGGCCAATCACATACCCATCCTAATTTAAATTATAGAGACCTATGGATTTCTCTTGCTTCTAGTACTGCTTGAGGTCAATTCATGTAAACTCACAACAGCCCATAGGTGACCTATGCAAATCTTAGGATCTTTATTTGTTCTAATTGTCAACATTTAGAAGACATCCCAAATAGTGTTTTGAAGTAAATTTTTTTAGTACATGACCTCACAGACTCAAGGTTATTTCCACATAAACTTTCTTAAACATGTTGATTTGTGGATTGTGAATCTGGAATATGTTGCAAGGTTCAGAATAAGACCAAAGCATTGTTCTGGCAATTTAGTACTCTTACTACTAAAACTGAAAAATAATTTGCTGACAGAAAACTGGTGGCAGGTGTGCTTTACTGTTGACAGCTGCATTTCTGACACGGATCACAGAGAAACTGTAGTGTTCATGCTAGAACATCTGGACCATTTGATTTCAAGATATAATTCAAATTGGCTATTATCATTTTACAAAGTAAAGGAAAATAGTAGTATGGTGCAGTGTTCATATTAGTAAAAGAAAAAAAAATAAATTCTTATCTGAAAACTGTTTTCTTCCAAGAAAAACAAAGCAGCACTGGATCAAGATATTTATTTACACTCTTGTGTAATGCTCAGAGGTACTTTGCAAGACCAACATCAAAGAAATGCAAGACAAAAAAACCAATTAAAATAGTATGTTGATACTAACATCAATATAGAATATTTCTCATATAGTACGTAATTTTCTGGACTCATATTTTTAATAAGGTTGATGTGTGTCTCATTAAAACAGCCACTGAAATGAGAGGATCTGAATTCCTTGAGGCATCTGTTTTTCTAGAAAATTAAATACCAAGTTACACTGAAAGAAATAAGCATCAAAAGCATAACCAAATTGTAATGTTAATCATATGATATTTCACCATCCTTTTCATAATAAGTTCAGACTTTCTCAGGTGCAAAAATATTGTCCACATATGAGTAGCTTTTGCAAGATGAATTAGAATGTAATGATATGTTTCAATGTTACAACAGTCAGTACTTGAGAAAGGATGAAATCTTCATCTGTCTTCCTGAACAGGCCCTAGAGTATCTATCCAGTCTACTGGTAAGCTTTTGAGAGAGTTTTCTTGCTTCACATTAGAAGTTTACAGAAACTTCCACTTTGCTTACATGTACATCACAAATCAATCAAATGGAACTACCCCGCTAGACACAACTCCAGATAAGAGTTTAAATCAGAGCAAGAGTTTCTGAGCATCACAGTGTAATTGCCTTCCTCTCCCTTCTGCTGCAGGCACAATCCCTTTCGAGCTGCTGCCATCTCTTGTTCAGTCCTGTTCACTCTACTTGTGGAGTTACAATGGCACCCACCCTCAACAGCAGCAGCAGTTTCCAGGGCACATTTAGCACATTTGTGTTCCTTATGCACCTCTCACTTTTACCCTTGCTGTAGCTCTGCAAAACAAAGTTCAGTGGTGGGGCTTTCATCTACCTAGGAGAGTTAGTTTCAGATTCCAGTCAGTTTTGGCACTCTTCTACAGCCATAATAGCATTCTGGACTGTAGAGGACTAGCTTATCTGCTCTTTTGGTGTTGAAAAATCAGACCAATCTTGAAAGTAGATTAGCAGTCACCTAACTGAAGAGAATAAAAATTAGGAAAAGACATTAAATGAACCTTTAGCCTTAGGCAAACTACTGCAAGAGTATGAATGCCTAGGAAAACAAAACAATACCATTTTCTTTACAAGAATTGTAGTTGTGTAGATAATTTCTACTTAATCTCTATGATAATATGCTTTTAAAGTAATTTATATAAAAACTATTAAATCTGCAAATATCTGCTACACATACATATATCTCATCAAATGAAATAGATTCATTGACTGCTTAAAGTATTCTCTGGTCATTTTTACTAGTGAAATAGGGCAGAAGAGTGCCATGAACAATGTCTTTAAATATTTAATCTGGTTTGTGTTCAACGTATTTTGTTATAAATGATTGCAGTAGACTTAAGTGAAAAGAAAACTAGGTCATGTGTAAACACAGAAGCAGTTAAACCATAAACAAGAGCAGATGAATGTGATCAGACTGCAACTAAATAATTCACTTATAATATATAACTGAATTTTGTAATGTCAGTACAAAGGACTAGGATGCTGTAACCTTGATGTATCTATGCCATTTTAAAGCCTTGAAGTCCAAATTAAATTTTGCCCTAAATATTTCTCACGTGCATTTAAGATCTCAGCTTCCTAGTTTATTGAATATTAAGGAGTTTTACTTCATATTTAAGAAATATGAAGGTGAGATGCTGGCACGTTGACACAAAGTGCATAAGATTCCTGGCAGCTCTGACTAGAACTGCAAGTTCACTAGATGAAGAAATTTAATTAAGAGTGAGTGACGGCTTCCTGACTAGTCATTATTCTATGAAATCACTCACTATTCTATGAAATAATACTGACTTTGAAGTCATCATTCTCAAGAGTATTCTTTTCAAGGTTGTTCTGTAAAGATTCTACAAACACAATCTTGTTTGGAGAAAAATTGCACCTTGATTAGAGGTAAAAGACACAATTTAAAGGGTTAAAAATCTGAGTATAACCAGACTTACCCTTAAAAGTTATCAACATTCTACATCTGCAAGGTACCTTCTATGAGAAAATAGACAATTCATCTGAAAATGGCTGCTGAAAATCTCTCTACAGAAAGCATAACTGACATTCAACAGCCTTAGATGCGGTTTACAGGAGCGAAGTCCCTCCCACTGCAAGCAAAACCCAGGTTAGACCAGTTGATGAAACTGAGTAAGCACAGCTTTATGGGGCCTGATGACATGGACTTCAGGGTCCTTTGAGATTGATGGTTGATCTAATTGCCAAGGCACTATTCAAGTTATATGAAAACTCATGGTGATCAGGCAGAGTCCACAGTGATGGGAGAAATGAAACACCTCTCCTATTTCTAAAAAGGGGAGAAAGGAAGATGGGGAATAAAAGACCAGTGAGCCTTACCTCTTTGTCTGGGAAGATGATGGAATAATTCTTCTTGGAAGAAATGCTAAGGCTCATGCAAAACAAAGAGATGTCATGAGACAGTCAAGCATTTTACTAATGGTAAATTATACCTGACCAACCTGGTTGCCTTCTATGATGGAATGACTACAACAGTTCATAGAGGAAGACTGACTGGTGTAATCTCTACCTAAGCTTTTGTAAGTTCTTACATACAGTTGCACATGGCATTCTTGTTTCCATACTGGAGAGACATGGATTTGAGAAGTGAACTATTCAGTAAGGAATTGGCTACATGAGTGGAACCAGGGAGTTTTGGTCAATATTTGTGTGGAAGATGGTGACATGTGATGCCTTTCAGGGCTCTTTACTATTCTTTGTCAATGATATAGACAGTGGGATCAAGTGCACCTTCAGCAAGTTTGCAGATGATACCTAAATGAGTGCTGCTGTTGACACAACAGATGGTGGATGTCATCCAAGGGGACCTGGACAAACATGAACAGTATCAACACAAAAGCCTTATGAAGTTCAACGAGTACAAGGTTTTACATCAGGGTCAGGGAAGTCCCAGACATGGGTAAGCCTGGGTGAAGGACACATTGAGAACATCCCTGTGAAGAACATCTATTGTGAATGGAAGCTGGACATCAGCCAGCAGTGTGTGCTGCAGTTCAGAAAGCCAAGACCATCCTTGGCTGCATCAAAACAAGAATGACTAGTAGGCCAAGGGAAGATTCTCTTCCTACTCTGCTGAGGTGATGGTGATCCAGGAGTGGGACCCCAACACGAGGAAGACGTGGACCTTTTAGAGAGATGAGGGCCACAAAAAATGGTCCTGGAGGACCAAAGGGCTGGAACACCTCTCCTATAAAGACACTAATAGAGCTGGAGGTTTTCAGCCTGGGGATGGGAAGGCTATGGGGACACATAATTTCACCCTTTCAGTACTTAAAGTGGGCATATAAAAGAGAGGGAGAGTGACTATCTATATGCACAGACAGTGATAGGACAAGTGGAAATAGTTTTAAAAAAACAGAGGAGATACTTTATATTAGATATTTAAAAGAAATTCTTTACTGTGGGAGTGTGGGAGACAGGTGAAAATGATTACTGGCTCAAAACAACTGAAGTGTGTATATGCAGGGAACTGGATGGGTTCTGAGGAAAGTGTGATAGTGAACTGCTCTTCACCCCACGTAGGAGGTTCTAGTCCAGCTGTAGGTCACTGGCACACCTGGAATACTGGAAGCAGTGTCCCAAACCCCACTCTGGAGGGCCAACCTAACTTCAGAATGGCCAGATGATTGGAAGCCCCACCTAGGGGAGGGCATGGCCACAGGAAGCCAGGAAACCACAGCAACAAAAAACATTACACAATGACAGTGGTCACAGTCCTATTGTCCTTGGATTTTACAGTAGTTGAAACCCCACCCCAGATCCAAGCCAGTAGCTATAACTTTCTTCTCTCTCTCTTATCCTTTCTTTCTCTTTTTCTTCTCCTAATTTCCTCTTCCTGAAATCTGAATAATTTAAAGCTTTTTTTGGTTAGAGTCAATGTTTTATTAAATGTTTTGTTTTGATGTTTGTTTTAAATTCTGCCAAATTCCTGATCTTCTAAGATTTGCCAGTAATTTTTTTTTAATCTCCCAGAAACTTTTGTCAAGTTTTTTTTGTACCACCTCAGGGAAAAGGAGTATCATAAAACCCTTTAAAATAATCTCACAGATGGAGGACCAGAGGTTTTCAAAATCTCACAGATGGAGGACCAGAGGTTTTCAAAGAGTGACAAGATGTTGTTAGCAGGTTGCTTAGAAAAGTTGTGGATGTGCCATCCCTGGATATTTGCAAGGCCAGGTTAGATGAGATTTTGAGAAATCTGGTTTAGTGAAGGTGTCCCTGTCTTTGGCAGTGGGGCTGCAACTAGATGGTCTTTAAAGACTTTTCTAATCCAAATCATTCTGATTGGAGTAATATGTACTGCAGTAATTGTATTGTAAGTGATTGTAGTAATATGTATCACCATGATTCAGCAGGGCACTCATTTACAACACTTGAAATACTTTTTCCTTGTCAGCTAATACCTACAACAGCTTTCCATTTTAGTTTTTCATGTCAATGATGTGGTGTTTTCTATAATTACAGACATTTTATACATGTAAGAAAGAGAAAGTAAAAGAAACATACTGCTGCATTTACCATTTTAACTGTATATGGTTAAAAAACTGAAAAAAGTTAATGGTAGTAAAAATGGCCATGTCTTAACTAATGAATATGTAAATTTGATGTAGACATGACAAATATTCTGTGATAGATCACATATGTCAGCAGAGTCCTCATGGTCTGTAACAAGGCGAATGCCATGCACCTCCTGTTACTGAGCTGAAGGTTATTTGTCTTTCACCCTGTTCATGGTACAAAACATGCTGTGTGCACAAGCCACCATGCCAAATCTTCTGCTATCATTCTTTCCTGATAAATAACTGCAGCCTTGTGGCAGTGTGGTTATAACTGAATCATATACTAATACTCAAGATCTGTACTTAAAAATATTTAGATTATTATGTTGCCTTAGTGAATTGCCTTCCAAATCCACACTTAATACAGTGACTAATACTGTCTTATAAATTTGATGTGTCACTCTTACATCCATATATTGTATTTTGGACATTTATTTTCAGATTGACTTGCTAGGCTGAAACAAAGTGAGACTCCTCCAGCTACCAAGATATTTCTTGAGGGCCATCACCACAGCACAGAGATGTCAATCCTTTCATAAGGAAAAGGAGCTGAGAGCAATAATAATTAATCAGAACAGACCAAGCAACAGAGCAAGAACACAATTGAAAATTATTAATTATCAGTGTCTCTTTCTTTTACTCTATGAATGATTAGATTGTTTTGGTTGGAAAGGAACATAGAGATGACATGACATGACATAACATAGAGAATTTTTACACAGAGCATTTCTTTGCCTTTGCTTTTGTTTTAAAAGGTTAGCAAATGGAATATTGGCTTGATGCTCTGACAGCACATGAAAATATGAAAGCTAAAACATAAGGCATCAGGTTCAACTACCCCAAAGAATGAGAGAAAGAAAAAAGTGTTCATAACACTAGGAAGAGCATTTGCTTAAGGTTAGAATCTGGAGGAGAGTGGTCTTCTGTCTTATGACAGGGTGGATGACTGGTCAGGAGAAATACCATCCACTACATTTTTCACAGTCTCCATTTCCAGGTTTTTTTTTTTTTTTTTCTAATTGGTTCAAAACTACCTAGGAAAATAAGCCTTTTGACTAATTAAAAGGAATAAAAAGAGGCAAACCTGATAGACAACCAGCTGGATATGAAGGAACTCATTAGGAAGAAGCCTTTATGTCATCTCAGCACTATTATTCAGAATCATGTCCATGGTTTTGGTGTAAGGGAAGGATTCAGGCTGAAAGCTGTAATACTCTTTCAGAAACAGCTTTTTTTGTCTGGAAATATGTCATGCCAATGTATATTTCCTTTGGTTTAAACTCTCTGATTTTCAGGCAGCAGAAAAGAGTGAAACTAATAAAACTGATACAATGTTCTTCTACCTTGTTTTTTTGTTTTTTTTTTTTTTTTTTTTTTTTTTTTTTTTTTTTTTTTTTTTTATTTGGAGGTGACAGCAAGGAGGTTTGGGATTTTTTTGGGGTTTTTTTTCAGACTACATGTCCTTCCCAGATGACATGAGCCACTGAGGCTAGCCAAGATCATGCATTAGATATTTTTCATAGGTAATTTACGGTCCAGTATGCACAAGTATGCACATTAACAATTGCTTAAATATGTATGCTGCATGTAATGGTATTTGGACACTCTTATCCCACTCTTTCCCTGCCCCCACTGAACCTTAAAGGTAGTTCTTCATAAACAGAAATATTGTCCTCTTCTGAGACTGGCAAATCAAACCATGAAGAAAAAAGAAGAACTTATATAAAACAGCAGTAACTTCTGTTTCCTGAAATTGTCACTGAAATTTCATGGTTTCTGAAATTTAACAAAAAAAATTAATTAAAATGGATGAGCATAATTATAATTGTTCTTTGAAAATGCAGAAAAAAACCTGTGTCCAATGGTGTCTGGAGAAAGAGCTGTTTTTTTTTAAAGGGTGAAAATTTTCTGAGATTGCAGCTTTTTTTTACTTTTTTTTTCAGTTTTTTTAAAATATTAAAACTAGAGGAAAAAAATACATTAAAAATACAGTAATGGTAGTCATAGCTCTTTAACATACTTAAGGTAGATTCCATGTTTGAAATGTCTAGAAATGGGCAAGTATGTGGGAGGCTGCAGAGTGGCAGCCAAAAAAGAAGGAATTAAAAAAGAAAAGCAAAATGTTTCATATTTTTCATTCAGCTTTTCTCCAGAAACTAGTCATGCTTTCAGATGTATGGGGAAGAATATAAAGTCAAGGTTGACACCTATGGAAAACTATGTAAAAATGTAATTTCTAGGAATGACAAAAAAGGAAACCTCATAGAAATTAGAAAGATTAGTTTAATTTTTTTCTAAATATCTTTGAAGAATAAATAATGAATGAGACTGGACATCAACAAGAATTTTTTTTTTTTTATGATGAAGGTGATGACTGTACAAGTTACCCCGAGTTGTGAATGTCTCCCTAAAACTATTTCAATGTCAGGGGCTTTGAGCGGTCTGTTCTGGTGAAAGATGTCCCTGTCCAAGGCAGGATATTCAGACTTGGTGGTGAGAGCTTCACATTGTCTTGGAGCTCCTTGTATTCTTCCTCTCTTCTAAATTTCTTTAAAAAGGCAGCAGTACAAATATCAAAGAACCTCTCTAAAGGATATGTGCCTCCACTCAACTCCTACCAATTATATTAACTTCAACATTCCCAGATTACAGTTGTCCTAGATCTTCATACAATAAAAAAGAGATATAGATGGAAGAAAATTACATTCATTATCTCCTTATGGATAGCAGAGTTGATATGAATTATAACCTTAAAAAGACAGAGAAACTTATTTTTCACATAGAAGTAAGGCAATTGCAAATTATATTCTGATAATGGCCCAATCTTGCTCTTTTACAGTTCTATCATATAATCCTGTACCTGAAATAGGGAAAAGCAAAAGGAAAAGCATAAGGGAAAGGAAAAGCAAAAGGAAAAACAAAAGGAAAAGCATAAAAGAAGCAAAAGCAAAGAGAAAAAGAAAAAGAAAAAGAAAAAAAAAAAGAAAAAGAAAAAGAGAAAAATAAAAGAAAAAGAAAAGGAAAAGAAAAAGAGAAAGAGAAAAAGAGAAAGAAAAAAAAAAAGAAAAAGAATATATGTTCACTTGCATCTGTGGTTTTGGTTAGGTTAAGATGAATTAATTAATAATTATATTTGTAGCCTGAGTTTCATTTTGGGATGAAGCTTTTGCTAGCTCTCTTCCAAGACAGTCCCTCACAGACATTTCTTTGGCACATGTTAGTCACTGAATGTTCATCATACTATTTAACCCTAAATATTTTGGAATTTGAAGAGAGAAGACATACATCTGACATAAGAAAATCTTCCCAAATTGCATAAATATGCAACAAAGTAGGCCTCAAAGCAACAATATCTTGTTCATATTATGCAATAATTTTACTCCTTACTTCATAAAGAACTACTGTATGCTTACTGTTTGTGAAGGCATTAGCTGATATTTCATTATCCAGAGTATATCTGTGTCTAACCTATCACTAAGGTTAATGGAAATTTTATGAGGTTTTCACTGGGATTGATCTGCAAAGGGGTTTGCAGTGGTTTTGGAAGCAAGTAAAAAACATCTAAAGTATGAAAAGCCTACAATTTATTAACAATATGCTTGTATCTCTTTTTTAGAGAAGTCTGATTTCTACTACACACTGGAATATTTCCCATAACTTTTCTCATATGTCCAGGTACAAAAATAGCCCTATCTTATCCAGTCCTCATTTTTTGGATGGCAAAATGAGTAAAGTTGATTTGTGTGCTACTATTCTGCTATATATATTTTTTTTTACAATATATATGTCACAAGAACTAAGTATATTTTCTGCGTAAAGAGAATGGCTCGCACTGAAAGAAAGTGTATTAGAGAGAAAGAATACTTAAGAACAAACTTCTTGAAATTCAAATTCAGAAAGGGCAGTCGCTGCCAATTGGTATCTACTGATGACAGTTTATTAATAGTCTGTCATGTAAAGCTGACATATGGAGTGTTGAATTCCACCCAGTCACATAATGAAATCTCCTCTGTTATTACCTCTGGAATTACCTACTTTTTGTTGAAAGACTTTTGCAGACTTGAATACACATCAATGTTGTTTCTGAATGCAGGTTACATCTATTTTCTTCCCCTAATTCCTCATTATTCATAAAATGATCCAACATACAGTTAATCTCGGTCTCTGTGTATACAAATAGTCCAAATAAATACCAAGTTTCAGTTCAGATACAAATTTTGATACATGCTGTTAGGGTTATCAAAGTTCAAAAGAACAAATCACAGTACCTAAATTCCTTACTTTTGATATGTCATGAGGGAAAAGACAAAAAAGAAAATAATATCCTAGAAGCTGCATACACCTATTCAAGTTGTACATTCAGATGTGCTGCAAGCAATTTATCAACACACAGATGCCAGTGGACTAGGAGGAGATGGAAGGAAGAGATTGTACTGGAAGGAACTGCTAAAAGTGCACAGAAATATGTGTCCTAGCACATGACATGTACTTTATTTTTCTCCTGTCTAGTCACTTTAATTTTTAAATTAGATTAAAATTTCTAAGGAATTGCATTTTGAAATGAAACTTTTTTTTTATTTAAAAGGTTGATTGAATTTGCCATATACAAACTTCACTTTTTTTGCCACATAAGAAACTTTAGTCCACATATCCAGTAATGAAATCTAAAATTACAAGGATTTGAAGTTTTTTCAGATTTCTTCATTATCCTTTCCCACTTTTCCATTTCAGTGTAATACAGTGAGCTGAGTGGAACAGACAAGCAGACTGACAGAAGCTGGAAGCTAGTGCAGAAGAAAAATCACTTAAACCTTTGCAGCCAAGCATCGCTGGAAAAATCATGCTGAGACAGCTGACTCTTTTACCTGGCTTAGATTTTGTTTTGTGTTCTTTGATGCATCTCTTCAAAACACTATTTTTAATTTGATCTATGAATTAAAATAATTTAACAGCCTTTTGTTTAGGACTAACACTACAGTTAGTTGAGTGTTTGTTTACGTGATACATGTTTTTTCTCCTAAAAATTCTGAAATACTCAGCTGAGATCAGATTTTACTGTACTCAATTCCCAAATGAATGTGAGTGAATCTATTGGACAAATCATCTTTGAAAATGAGCCATTAAGTATTTTGTCCTCCATCTGTGCAGGAAATCATGCATTTGTGGGACCCATCATCCCAAGTATAAGGGGTTTTTTTTCATTATGCAATTTTTCAGGTTATATTTCTATACAATATCTTACTGAGTGTAAAGATTCAGGAAAACCCTTCTACAGAGCATGCACATGCACACACTCGAAAGAATTCCACATTTCCCTGAAAGATAATGCAGATTTGGTCCTAATATTTGTTTAGGGATAGTAAATATTGAGAAAATGCCTTGTTGGATATGTATTTTCACATGACAGCTTCTACTTTAACTTCTGGAAACCAACCATAACTGTGGAAAATGGGAAAAAAGTTTGCTTATTTTGCAACTCCATCAAACAAATATTGACCAGATTTCAGCTCAACTCTTTATAGATCCACAAATTTCGACACTTTGTGAAATACTTTTCAAGAAGATTAATCGCTGGGAAAATTTGTTTGATTCATGAACAGAAGCTGGATGAAGATGAAAAGGCAGGACATTATCATTTCAAGCATGTGTCCAATAGCCTAGCAACTGTCTAAATATTCAGTGTCTTTTTAATTCTCTATTTTCAATTCTCTATTTTCAGTGTGAATTTTAAATTATGAAATTGCTAATAAACTTGTGCTTTAACAGCACTTTCAGTACTGCAGTGGGTAAGGTTAAAGCAGGTTTCTCTGCTTTCATTACAAATATAAAATATAGAGAAAATAAAAGAGACAACAAAGAGTATATTCAATTCTAGTTCCCAATGTGTAAAGCAGTAAATTGGATACTGCATATAGCATTTATAAAGCTCTTTACATATTTATTAGGCAAATTTCATCTTCCTGTCAATTTGTGCAAAGTAGTGGCATAAACTAGCGACTCATTTATTTTATGTCTTTTACAAGCCCAGTGAAAATAATGCATATGAAAGATAGAAATACCTGTATGCCTAAGAAAATAAAGTATTTTGACCTGACTGACAAGGACTTATAAGATCAAGTTCATTAGAAGTGCATGAAAAAGGACTTAAGTTGCAGGCCACAAAAAATTAATAGTAGTCTTTCTACTAGGTTTTGAAAAAATTTATAGAAGAATATTTCACAGGTTTATAAAAACCCAAAAGCTGTTCAACCATCATTGCTTCATTACTTTTCTTTTTCTTTCCCCTTTTATCTTTTTTTTTTTTTTTTAAGAAAGGAAAATAGTTACTCTTAACTAAAAAAAAAGTTTCAGATTTATCTGTAATGCAATTTTATGATTTACTTCAGGGATGTAGTGTCTGTCACTAATTCTCTAACCACAGAATCAACTAGACCATGACACTAAGTGCCACATCCAATCTTAAATGCCTCCTGGGATGGTGACTCCATCCCTTCCCTGGGCAATCCATTCCAATGCCCAATCACACTTTCTGTGAAGAATGTCTCCCCAGTATCCAACCGAAACCTGGGAGAAGAGGCCAACCCCCACCTGGCTACACCCTCCATTCAGGCAGTTGTAGAGAGTGATGAGGTGTCCCCTGAATTTTCTTTTCTCCAGGCTAAACAGCCCCAGCTCCCTCACTGGCTCTTCACAGGACTTGTGCTCCAGACCGTTCACCAGCCTCCGTGCCATTCTCTGGACAGACTCCAGCAATTCAACACCTTTCCTATATTGAGGGGCTGAGTGCTCAAGGTGTGGCCTCACCAGTGCTGAGTAGAGGGGGACAATCCCTGCCCTGGTCCTGCTAGCCACACTGTTGCCAGTACAGGCCAGGATGCCATTGGCCTTCTTGGCCAGCACTGCTGGCTCATGTTCACCTGCTTTCAGTCACTTCCTCCAGGGCCCTTTCTGCCTGGCCACTGTCCAGCCACTCTGTCCCCAGCCTGCAGTGCTGCAGGGGTTTGTTGTGGACAAAGTGTAGGAACTGGCAGTTGGACTTATGTCACTGGACTTGGCCCATCTATCCAGTGGTGCACGTCCCTCTTCAGAGGACCAGATGGGGACACCTGGTCATAAAAGGAGGTAAGGTTGGCCAGGCAGTCTCCTAAATCCATTCTGGCTGAGTCTGAGCCCTTGGCCATCCTGTAGATCCTGTGTAATGACATTCAGGATTATCTGTTCTATAGTCACACCAAGATGAGGCTGACAGGCTTGTAGTTTCCTGCAGTGCCCTTCCAGCCTTTCTTATGGATGGGTAGGTTCCAGGTGTCTGGGACCTCTCTGGTGAGCCAGGAATGATGATAAGTGATGGAGACTGTCTTGGTGAGCTCTTCTGCCAGCTTCCTCATCATCCTAGGATGGATTCCATCTGGTCCCGTTGACAAAAGAGCATCTAAGTGGCTCAGCAGGTCACTAATTGTGTTCTCCTGGATTACAGGGTGGGGCTGTGCTGCTCCATGTCCCTGGCTACTAGGTCAGGAGGGCAGTTTTCCTGAGGATGACCTGTCTCTTGCAGCATTAAAAAAATGGTTGTACAGTACCTTTTGGTTTTGGGGAGAAATTACTTCCTTTGGAGATTTAGTAGATCTCAATATAAAAGCAAAACTTCTTGCTATATTGAATTTTAAGTTTTCTCGTTTTCATATGTTCTGTAATAGTGTTAGGGGCTGTATGAAAGAGAAAATTTTACCTTTATCTGAAAATTTACATTTCCTATTCCACATCCTTTGTAAAAAAGGAGTAACTCTGATCTTACATAAGCAGATATTGACATGGCTTCTAAATACAATGTAATAGATTAAAAATACTTCTTCCACTTTCCCATGTCCTGAAAACAAGCAAGAAAAGTTGTGTTCAATGTAATGGCTGTGAATTGATCAAGAAGTTCAAAGATATTTTAGAAAATCAGTCTAAGAACATTTCTAATAATCCATTGACAATTGTACCCACTACTGTGTCCATTTGATTCTAGTATATCAAAGGAGAGGCATGTCTCCCACCCATGAAATAATTTAAATAATGTAACTGGAGAAAATTATTCCAAAATTTATGCCCACTTAAATGTATAACACCAGTGTTTCTTCCTTGCTCAACTTCCTTTAGTTTCAACCAAATTTTTATCTTTTGCAACTATATATGATAAGCCGTGTCTCTTGTCCACAAACCCTGTCTCTTAAGCAAGTTTCAAGGGACAATAACTACTGGCTGAAAACTAGCAAAGTTCTTTATAAAGAACAGGATAAAATCACCATTGCAAAAGCCTGAGGATTATAAATGTGGGTCTCTGGTTTACATTAGAAGAGACTTATCTCATTGAATGTTTAGCTCTATCAATCTGAAAATTAGATTCAAGCCACCTTTTCTTTTAAAGCTGATTTTAATTTCAGAAATAATCATACTCCCAAGAGATGCAATGGCATTCTCAGAGGTAAAAAAGAGAATATAATCAAGATTGCATATCATCATTCTAATGATAATTTGCCCTAGGCTGTGGCCATGGTAGGACTTTTTAATCAATATTTTCAAAGTATACTTATTAGAAAAAGAAAATGTTTTCAGTATAAAAGTGTTTTTTGTCCATTTCACATTTTATCCAGGTTGGTTAACTTGCATTGGTTCTATTCCTTAATAAAAAAATTAATGTAGTAACTATTTTGTGTTTCAAATAAAATAAAATTTCTAAGTGGTGCATTTTAATCTTTAAGAAAAATAGAAATTTTCTGGCAGGATTTATTTTTTGTGACTTCAAAAACTACCCAAAAAAGAACTGTGAAAGAACCCCAGAACTTACTAACAACTTGCAGACAACGTTTTACTTTTACTATAATATGGCATGCAAAATATCTATCCAAACCTTTTCAAATGTTAGTGAACCCAGTATGAAAAGTATTAAAAGATAAATTTGCTGTACTACTTTTCTATGTTTTATTACACTTATACTAAAAATTTATATTAAAAAGAACAAGTGGTTAAGCACTTTTACAGTGCTTTTAGGAAAATACTACTTTACACATTAGAAATGCATAAATACACATTTCTATGTATGCATGCATACATGTCTATCTAAAAAGCAAAAATGCAATCAGAGACTATAAAGGATCAAATCTGAATGCATTCAGAAAGACTAACATGCTTTTAAGTATATATGCTCATATTTGTTTGTATTTATTTTCATCCATTCACATGTAGATAAGTAATCAGTAAGGAAAGTATTCTCCAAATACAATGTTAAATGCAGTAACTAGCATCAAGGTGTTTCCAGCTAACATATAAGCATACTTGTAGGAATATATCTTATCAT
Organism: Anomalospiza imberbis; assembly: GCF_031753505.1. Classification (NCBI taxonomy): domain Eukaryota; kingdom Metazoa; phylum Chordata; class Aves; order Passeriformes; family Viduidae; genus Anomalospiza; species Anomalospiza imberbis. Next base: position 34,104,545 of record NC_089721.1, on the reverse strand, counting down.
TTGTGATACAGGACTCAGAGGAATTAATGTGAAATGGCATTTTGAGATTATGTCTGCATAGTCTGTCATTAAAAAGATTAATTTTAAAATGGAAAAATAGATGTTTGCTATTACATTAGTTTTCTAGATCATATTAAAATATAAGTAATTATAAAAAAAATAAATTATGGTATTTCTGGGTTGATGGAATATTGTAAAAAACACAGACTGATTGAAATTATTTTCATAAGTGTCAGATTGTAGAAATAAACATCACAAGCTGAACGTACAATAAAACTCAAGCTCATTGTCCATGTCTACTTCCTTCCTGCCACTGCTTTGACTGATATAAAAATACTGAAAGGGTGAAAAAGACAACAATGGAAAGTCAGCAGGATTGATTCAGCTGCTTAACATCCTAAGGGGCGAGATACATCCTTCACAATTTGGAAGCTGCGTGCTGTCCCTTACAGACTCACATCATCCACAAGGTGTCAGGAAACTGATGTTTTTTGTATTTCCTACTGTATATTAAAAAAAAAAAATATTTGTTTCTAAAGGAGTATATTGCAAATTTAAGTGGCTGATGTGTAGCTTTTTTGAGAAAATTTGCCATAGTCCTGAAATTTTATTTTCCTTCTTTAATCACATGAGGCCACAGATAAATAAAGTATATAAAAGGAGTTAAAAACTTAAAAACTGAACTATGAAAGAACTAGAAAAAATGTTAAAAATAAGTAGGTCAGAGAAAAAAAAGAGTTTTCTGGGTTTATGTTTTTGTTTTTGTGGTTGCAGTCTTTTAGTTAGATTTGTATAAATCTAACTTTGTATAAATTTGTATAAATTTAATTTGTATAAATTACCTGTTATTTATTTATTTATTTTGTATAAAAATATAAATATTGCCATCAGAGGTTGGTATGGACAGGACCTTGACATGAGGTTGGGTAACTTTCTGTTATTCATTTTCCAATGAAATATTTATTTTCATCCATTGGTTCTCTATCAGTTAATTTTCCTTTTTTTCAAATCTCCATAAGAATGATAGTGTATTTCTTAAGTGAAGAACAAAGTTGAAATTATTATTTTATTAGGTAATATTTCTTGAATAAATACATAATATAATGTCATTGTTAGAAAAAAATGAAACAACACAGTAAGATTTAGAAAAGCAGTATTAGTATTACTTAGCTTTGCCTGTGTCCTGTTTTTAGAGGTTTTTGTAATAAATTATTAAATCAGGTGTACCACAAACCTTTCTTTCAACTTCTAACTCAACAAAGTATGGTTTTGATCCAAATTTTGCAAGGATTCTTTAATACTCAGTAACTGTCTGAATCATTGTCTGTTCTACTGTTCTACTGCTCTGTTCTACTTCAGTCATCTGGATCACTTTTATGTATATAAATTTCAGTCCAATATAACAATGCAAGAGAATTCTCTGACAAATCTGCTGTACATACAGTTTACAAACAATGCTGAGGAGAATTCCATATTTTATAGACATCATTGAACTTTATTTAGTAATTCATGCAAGGAATTAATTAGACTATTTATCTTTCTACTTTAAGTAGATTGGTAAGACAATAATATTGGAAAAGAGCTCTCTTACATGTTAAATCCCTACCAGATACATTTTTTAATTGCTCCAGCTATGCTGAATTTAAGTGATCTGATTTAAAGAAGTGGCAAATTGGGGTTTTTATGGATTTGTGGGTCTTTTTCTTTGTTGGTTTTTGAAGGGTTGAGAGCTTTTTTCCTGGATTTTCCTAAAAGAGTTAATGATTTCTGTTTTGTATCATTTGGGGAGGTTTATTTGTATTTTTTTTTAATATCAAATCCTCCTCCCATTACTTTAACGTAATTTTACTATATTTATCAATTATTTTATGCAGTTAGCTTAGCTGCCTCCTATATTCATACCTATAAAAGTCCTTTAAAATAAAAGGTTCCTCAAACCATGAGATACCATTGTCTTTGTATACTTCTTTCTTTGAAAATCGAGTATTTTTTATACACAATACACACACACATATATGCTTGTGTGTATTTTATAGCATCAGTTGTTCAAAACATAAAGGGAAAATGTCAACAGGAATCTTATATTACTCATATACCAGAATTATAGTGAGAGTTCATTGTATTGTTATTAAACATTGCCAGTGTTTCCTCAACCACCAGAAATTAACAAACTTCACAAGGCAATTTTCTATAGAGTTAACAATTTTGATGATAGTAAATTTGCTTACTTATAAATAATTGTTGGATAGCAATGATCAAGACTTTGAAACAGAAATATGCCATAAAACTCAAAATTTGTAACTCAGTGCAAAAGTAGCAACATGGCAAAACTGAACTACTACCTTCACGTAGTGAGTGGAAACACAAAGCAAAGCTGACAGATCTGCTCTCCTGGGTTTAGGCTTCCACGTCTAGAAGTGCTGTTTACTGCCCATGTATGCACAGTATGACAGCTATTTGTGTTGTACAAATAAGGTTTACTCATGAGTTTGATCTCAATTGCATGCTAATCATATTGCCCCTTGTTATGAAACAAGCACTTTACTTTGTTATGTGTAATATTATGAAACAAACTTAAAACACAGGAGAATACTTTGGTAACCTGTTTAAGCTTGTTTGTCTCAATAGCTTTATTACATTACTTATTAAATTACTTCTGGAACATGCTAAATATCAATGTATTTTATTCAAATGACTTCATGTTAAACATAACATTTCTAAAAAAACTTAGTACATGGAAAAGTACAAAAACTGATTTATGGCAACCACAAGTTTCCAGTAATTTTCGTTTTCATTGTAACAGCTATCCATCTTATCCCCCACATTGTAACATAAAAATCCTGACAGTAAGAGATAATTTTTATAGTATTACTGTTTTCTGCTGCTTGGCCCTGATTCACTCCTAAAAGATGGTTTCTCACCAGTTATTTAATGTAAAGAAATGCAGTTTACAACTGGACAACCTCTGTCATTTTTGCAGATTGTTGTCTCCTTGGTTCATATTATCTCTCTCTCTCTGAAATGACATCAGTTTCTGTGTTTGATGACTATGTTAATGTTAGTCTCAAAATGCAAAATGTTCAAATTACACATAGAGCACTGAAGTACAGTTATGCAATGATGTCTTCAGTCAATCTATGTTAAAATACAACAAACAAACAAAACATGAAAAAATCCATTTTATTGTTATGAGGTAAACTTAAAAAACTCCTTCACAATATCTTGAAACAAATAGAGATTAATTAATCACTGATATTACTGATTGACGTTATCACAGACTCGGTGGGACTTCTTTGGGCTTTTTTATGTGCCAGGAAATATATGCTAGAAAACAGTTATTCGCAGAACCATTCCAATTCAGGATAAGGAAATAACAAAAATTATTGCTCACCCTGAACTTGCAGGTTTGGAACACAATCAAAACAACTCTATCCTGAGATCTGAAAAACACAAAACAAAAGCTTTCTATTACCACTGAAAATAAATATTCAGACATTAGATATACAACAAAACAAGTAAATGCTTGTTCAATACTTGTAAAAACCACAAATAATTAACATACATATATGCCTTACATGAATATCAATTGACTTAAACCTCAAATAGTACACTCTGAAAGAAGCACATTTTATGTCAGAAAAGCAGCCCAATCAAAGTGTAAGCTTTCAAGTGTGTTCAATCTTCCTCTCCCTGCATCCCAACAGTGTTTTGAAGAAAAATCAAAAATCTTCTGTGGAGACCAGTGAACTCCAGGGACATCTGGGTAGAAGAGCTCCAACTGCACACCAGAGTAGTTTAAATTATGACTTGAGAAGTTTATTTAAACATAAAAATTTCCTTTGGAAAACAAATTACTTTTATGCTTAGAAAGTAATAAAAATAACATACCATATTTTAGGATTTTAGTTCTAGGAGGGGAAAATCAAAATAATTAAAATAATAAAAAAGGATGTATTTTCCTGTTTGAAAGGGGTCAGAATGCTTTGTGATGACTGATGAAAGTGCATCAGGGTAGAAGCAATAGAGAGTCTGACTGGACATGGATGTTTGTAAATATGGGGTTGCAAGAAGAAATGTTTTCTATAAAAGCAAGGAAGAAAACAGATTAGTGCAGCAAATCTCCTTTATGATCATCAAATACAAATTATTCATCATTGAATTAACATTCATTTCATGGAACTGGATGCATTTCTTTATAATTGCTTAGATTTGTTAAAATTATCAATACTATAACCATGGTTATTCCATTAATAAGGTTTGAGGTTACACATTAGCTTAAAAAAAATCTAAAATTGATTTTCCTGCAGCAAATTACTTTCCAACTTTTTGTCTACAGGGATTTTTCTCTTTCCAGTGCAACATTAATGAAGATTAATACTCAAAATTTAAAATCTGGTAAATAAATATCAGAAAATACAGAAAGAAGAATGTGTCCTTTTGAATAGTAGAAAAGAAAGATAAATAGAAAAATTACACATAAACATAATATAAAATTTATGTTGGTTTTATGCTAATGATAATTAACATATAAAAGGAGAATATTAGATGCTATAGAGGAAGCATGTATGCCTCTGTAATCTTAAAATTGTTCAAGACATTGTATTAACAGATTATCCATTCAGTGCTTGCAGTGTTGCCAAGTTTTAACAATTTTTCTATGGTGTTTGTATTACGTAAAATAGTTTTGTGAGTTTTTTTTGGTTGTTGTTTTTTTTAATTAATTGTTTATTTGTTTGCTTGTTTGTTTGTTTGTTTTTGAGGGATTGTTCTTGGGTTTTGGTCTTGTTTGTTGGTTTGGGGTTTTTTCATGGCTCAAAAATCAGCAGATTTTTTTTTCCCAAAGTTTCCCATGTTCAAAAAAATAACCTGAGGATAAAAACATATCTATTTACCCTTTCTTTACCTTAAAATAGTCTATTTTTTTTACTTTTAGACAACCCAACAAAATTCCTATCTTAAGAGTTTAACTTACTTTTATTTCTCCAGTCAAATTTTCTCACATCAATTTTTGTGTATTTTTTTATTTCTCTTTCCTTTCCTTGTCTTAGGACAGCAGCAGTATATGAAATCTGATAGGAGAACCACAGTGCAAGTGAAAATATGCCTCTTAGGCTAAATATACTTTGCAAGCACTGTCTTAAGTGCTTAAATTAACTTAAATTAACCTGAGGCTCACTACAACTTTTTTCAATTTTATTCTTTTGAATCTCTGTCGGGACAATTATGCTAGACTATTTTGCTCTAGCTTTAACCAACTGGAGGAAAAAGTTACATAGAATTTAAATTGGATGAAAAACCCTCTATATTCCTACCTTCCCTACAAAATTAGTTGATTGTGGTAGGACTCTGATCCTTACATAGAAAGCCTCCAAGCGCTTAAAATCAGGAAATTATATGCTAATAATCCTTAAGCATAATCTTAGTTCTGCTGTGAACTAAAATATTGATCCAGAAGTTACAAATTCTCACTGTCCACAAACTTTCCTGCTGTGTAAAATCATCTTGGGAGTTTAGTTATACGCTCTCAGGTTTAGATGAAAATGCTATTTTTATACATTATTTCTTTGTATATAAATTGAAAATATCAATAAGATAGTTCATTGTATTGTATTGCCAGAAATTAATTGTACTTTAAAGAGAAGAGGAACTTTGCCTCCTAGAAGTAATTTGGTTTTATTTAATGTAAAAAGTTATTTATTCTCTAAGTTTGCACACACAACTCAAGGACATTATTTAGCAATAATTTAAATGCTTAGCGAGTTTCCACTGTTACAGGATGTTTCTTCAACAGTTGTCAAGTTTGTAAGGCTTATTTTCACAAATTTGTTTAAATTTCACCAGACCTGCAATCATCACAATTTTAGAAAACAAGAAAGAGGCTATTATAATATGAAAATGCTTTATTCTATTGAGGTTATTACTTCAGTTAAAAACACTGATAGTGTTCATTAACTACGTAGACTATTTCACTTTCAATCTCCTTTTATAACTCCTCCTTTTAAAGGTACCGTATGAACTACCAGGCAGTAACTATCACTCTATGATGACTCAGTACTGGACAATGATAATATACCTCCCTTTCAACAGGTCAGGGGGAAAAAAGAAAGGGAATAAAATGTTGTTTTCAATGGTCTTTTTGCAATTTGAATTTTAAATACTGTTTATAATTCAGCATAGAAAACAATTTCCTTTACTTTTATGATGATGAATATGAAGACAAACTCCAGAAGGAATGCCAACAGTGTATATTACCATCTCTCATTAATTCTAATTTTCTTTGCAAAGGTTTTACCAAGTATCAATAGACTTCTTGAAAAGTTAAATTCAATCCCAGGTAAAACATTGTCCAAAGTCTTATTTCACTCCCAACATTAGCATCCTGAGATACCCATTCCAAAAGGAAGATAAAATTAAAAATTAAGGGTGTTCCAAATGGACTATGAAAGAGAAATTTTTAACATTTTAATTGTAAATTAGATTTTCACATCACTATCTAGTTATTTTTGCACATCTAAAGTATTCTGGATTTTTCATGGAGAAAGGGAGGCTCAAGGGGATCTTGTTGATCTCTGCTAATGTCTAAAAGGGAGTTGTAGTTAGGTGGAGGATCAGCCTTTGCTCCCAAGTGACAAGAGATGGGACAAGAAGAAATGTCCTCAAGTTTCATCAGGAGAGATTGTAGATTAGGAAGAGTTTCTTCACTGAAAGTGTGGTTAGGCATTGGAAGAGGTTGCTCAGGGTTGCACCATTTCCGGAAGTGTTCAAAAACATGTAGTTTTGATACTTGGGCAAACGGTTTAGTGGGGAACACAGCAGTGCTTGGTGAAAGGTTGGACTTGATTAGCTTTAAGATCTTTTCCAATCTTAATTATTCTATTATTCTATGAATACAGGATTCTTTCCCATTTCTTAGATTTTTAGAAAAACAGTGTAGTGTAAAAGAGTTTGGTAATATACATAGACTATTGTGTTGTCCAGTTCTTTCAAAACTGGAAAGAGATTTGAGTAAAGCCTAAGAGCAGTAGGAATGCATTTTATTTCGGACTGCTCTGTAATTTTCTTGATATCTGTGTCCCCTTCACTTAAAAAATGCCTAATGCTATTATTCCCAAATTTATTTTTGATCCATGTGCTTTAATTTTTGCAATATTCCAACAACAGACATTCCAAAACATTTTTCAGTTCTTGCTGAATCATAGCCTTTGTCAATCTCATAACATTACTTCAAAAGACAAAAAATGCCGCCTGAAGAGATCAAAAAGTTACATTAAATTATATAATCCCTCTTTCTTAAACTCCTGAAGGAATATTCTGGTTTATAACTAAATACAGGTGTTCATATATCAATGCCTCAAAACACAAACCCGTATGTAATTCAATTATTTTATGCAGATTATATTGATAAAAACATATATACATTTCCTGGCAGATAATCTATACTTGCATAAAATACCTCTCCCTTTCTTCTCAGTACTAGCATTAACTCAAAACCCATCCAGCTTTGTCACCAAAACATTGCAGTTTGGGATTCCCTACCACAGCAAAGATCCCATATTTACATGACACTACTATCAAACGTTTTCTTTTACAGACTAACTTTTTCTTGCTGTATTACTTTGTTAGGTTCTTTTGTTTGTATGCTGGAATGGCTACAGCTGAACTTCGAGGCAGATGCTCTAATTCCAGTGTTGATGATGTTTAGATACAGAGCTTGCAGTATGTTATTATTTACCGGTGTGAATCCTCACTTTCCCCTTAACTACTTGCCTTTAAAAGCAGCATCATGTGCATAGAGAAATCAGGAAAGGAGATATGGTATGCTTAAATAGGTTGTGAAATTTTGATGGCTTAAGAAGCAGTAGTGTGGGATTTATTAAAGAATTTTCTGTGTTGTAACAAACTGGTAATATTAGGCTATGTTAAAATTTTGTGTTTCTGCACTCTATCCAATTATTTTTGTTTAACTTGTGCATTTTGTCATAGCATCCCTGTATTTTTCTTGCACACTCTTGTTTTGTATAAGTTGTCTAATTTTTTAGGATTTTTGTAAATTCTAATTCTATCCTCTGGAGCACTTACAGTCCTGCCCAGCTATCCATCAGCCAGATATTTTTAAAGCCTATAGTTTCTTCTGTCATTCAAATCTCTTTTCTTTTAGACGCTGAAAAACAACATGGCCAAAACAGCCCCCTGTGGAACTCTCCAGCTGAAATGATTAATAATGATTCCTAGTTGACTGAAAGTAATTTTTTTCAAACCGTGGTTACATCTCATCCAGATTTTACTGATCTGCTTAAAAGAATGTAATAGCACACCCTACATCTCGTTAATGAAAATGCAATTATATAATATTTCCTATTTTTTCTCATCAGGGAAAAGATCATGTTTTAGCAGTTTGTAAATAAATTTGACTTACAGAGTCAAAAAAATAAAAAACATTTCAGAAAAAGTAATTCTCTCATAATTATCACCATTTATAAACAGTATGAATCTTCCTCAAGCTGCACTGACATTAACATTTGCATTCAGCACCATATTGGTAATTTTAAAGACAGAGTTGCAGGGGGCTTTTCACTTTAGTTATACATTCCTTCAGAAATGGTGATCTGTAAAATCTGTATTGTGAGTTAATAATGTAAATACAGGTATCTTTAAGTATTATATTGTAAATATACACTCCTTAATAACAAAAGCTTTTTTATATGCCTATGACCATGAAATTGTTTTTAAATAGATGACAAAGGTCAGCACTTCTGGAGAGATTTTATATAATTTTCAAAGTAAGAATGGTTCATATCAGTTTATTCTAACATCTTTCATCTTTCATCTTTCTAGCATTCTTAATAACAAATTGAAATCAGGGAGGTCAAACATATTCTCACATGAAAGGGCTGAAATCCAACAGTACTTAGAAAGAAAGCTGTTTTGGCTTTTTTCTCATGTTGTTGTATAGGTCCTCAAACTTGCAGGTGTTCACAAGAAGTGCAGGATATCCAGTTATGTTACCATCTTTTTAACATGATGTTAAAATGGAGACTATTCATTTATTAACAAATGTATAACATTCTAATTACCTTTACAGGAACTGAACATATTTTTTTTTTTTTTACTTATTCATAAAGATATGAAGTGAAACTACTAAAGGGAGATTTTTTTTCATTTTAAAAAGCTTTGGGAACAATTTTCTTGGTTAATAAACTACTCACAAATTAAAAACCTGTAGCTGAAGAAGTACTGCTGAAACCACCTTAATGGAAAAACTGAATGCAACTATATTGTCAACGGTAAGGGAGCTAACTCTAACTACTAATAGGTACAAGATAGACATGGACAGCTGTTAGAGGTTGTTGTCATACTGTCATCTAACACTTATTAGAGAAAAGGCAGCTCTGGAAACAACAGAAATGTCTCTTTTCAGATAAAGGACTCAAATGGTTTTAGAAACTGAAATGGTACTAGCAACATTAGCAACTCGTAACATGAGTTATTTATTAATCAGGACCTCTCTATGCACTAAGTAATAAAATTAATTATGTTTTTGAAAATAAAAGTATGCAATTCTAATAATTGTTCTAAGCCTTCAGGTTATATGCTATTCAGTTCTTCAAACTGTGAACTAGAGGGATGATGAGCTCCCTCAACCTGCTGTCCACACTCATTCTGATACACCCCAGAATACCATTGGCCATTGTGGCCACAGTGTTGGCTTATGGTCAACTTGTGATCCACCAAGAGTTCCAGGTCCTCTTTAGGACTGCTCTCTAGTAGGTCAGCTTCTTGCCCAGGTGCAGGACCGTATACTTGTCCCTGTTGAATCTCATAAAGTTTTCTCCACACAACCTGATGGCCAATCAAGGTCCCATGGAATGGCAGCACAACCTTCAGGTGGATGAACCACTTCCCCCAGTTTCACCTCATCAGCAAACTTGCTGAGAGTACTATTCATCCCTTTTTCCATGTCATTGAGAGACAAGTGAATATGGCTGGATCCAGTATTGCTCCTTGGGGGACACCAGTAACTACACCAGCCTGCAACTGGAATTCTACTCCATTGATCACAACCCTCAGAGCTCTGCCATTCAGCCACAGTAGAACAGAATACTCAGGAATCTCCATCACTTCCTCCATGGCCTAGTGCAATATGGCACTGTAATCCTGGCTAGTCCAGTATGTAACAATGCCATTATGTCTTTGAGTTGTTTGCAGCGAAAACTTATTCTATATAAGAAAAAAATTAAAAGAAATAAAGAAAGAGAGAGAGAAATGTCACCAAAAAAACCCTCACACTTTGAGAAACAGTATTCTTTTTAAAGATTTATTGTCACTTAAATCTATCCTTTTAAAAAAATTATTTATGCTAAACCTAATGAAATTATGTCCTCTTACACAGTATAAAACTTTTAAAGGACTCTAACTGTCATTTGTTTTGTTATAATTTAGGATAAGAAGACAAACTAGTAATAAAATACTAGAAATTCTAAGGACATGAGAAGAATCAGAATCAATTGCAGATATGAACACCATGGTCTCTTTTGAGACTCCAAAATAGACTAGATGCATTTATTTTATGATCCCTTTTGTTGTGCCCTAAGTTTGTAGCGGTGTGTTTCTGGGGGGTGAGCATGGGAGGCAGCATGGTTTCTGAGGGAGAGGGGGGGAAAAGGGAGTGAGGGGGGAAAGGGGAGGGGGAGAGAGGGGCTGAGAAAGCACCAGCCAGGAGAACCGGCAAAGAGGAGAGAGCGAAAGGTCCCCTCGGCACACTTAACAGGGAGATTCAAAGTGGGCGCGGAACAGATTGGGCCAATGGGATTACAGACACAGGATACTTCAGGGGAGGATCCCAGGCTTTGAATAAGCCACATATTTTTGAGGGGTGAGACAGAGCATACCATTTAACTAAAATATAACACCACATAGGTTGTAGCAAGAAATGGGGTTTTTTTGTCATTTCAATCCATGGAGGTGTGCTATTGTATATGAAAATGTATTTTTGTAAAAATCTTTTTACTGTGAAGTCTGGAAAGATAATTTTAAGAGTTGAAAATTTTGTTAGAGTCAACCCAATTTTAATTTCTCCTATAAGCTAGAATTGTTAAAAATTAGCATACCTGGATTACAGCAATACTGACAGGTGGCATGCAGTAATCCTAAAGAAACTATTGAAAATATCAACCATTGCTGCTGGACTGATTCCTTCCTTATTTAGGTAAATATTTTTGTTTCTTTGTATTTTAATAAATGAGAAAATTTATTACATGGCATCATAAAAGTAGTAGATTTGTAAATAAATATTTTAGACTAATGAAACAGAACAGTTAAAGGGAAAAGAAGAGTTCAGAGTCAAGGAGTATAAAGGTAACTGCTACTCATTATTCAGAACTGCCAGCTTGATTTTTTTTTCTTGATGCACCTTGTAGTTAAACCAATGCTTCAGAGCTCTAACTTGAAAGCAAAAATGCACTTCTAATACAAAGGCATTAATGATTAATCTTCTGAAAGTTTGTTTTACAGAATGTGAATTTAGAAGGCTGAGATTTTGAAGGCTTAAAGTATGTAAGTATGTGAAAAAACTGTTTTGAAGAACTCAAATCAATAAACAGGCTGGTCTGTTTTCATGTTGCAGTTTGCTTTCTTGAAATTAACAGAGAAAAGTATCAAGTAAAAATTTAGTTATAAATATGTCTCAGATCATAATTTTTACTGAAGAATTACAAAAAATGCACAAATATTTTGTAAAAACCTTTTAGCTATATACATTTTTAATGTACTTGTCTTGGTGATGAACTACAATGTTTGAATAACTATAAAATTGTGTACTTGGCAAATCAAAATCAAAGCAAAAAATCTACTCCTAAAATAAAAGCATTTTTAATATATACTTTTCTCAGTACTCTTCTGTTGTTATCTTAAACATTAATGAGAGCTCTGGAGCTATTCTACAAGACTAATGGCTTATGGCATTAGGACACCTTAGCATTCTCTTGTATCAGTTGAAGGAGAAAGATATGTAATGGTGCACTGTATCATAAAATAGGTTTGTGTTCTTCATCTGTGAATAAAAAATAATACCATGTTGGACATCACTGTATTTGATGGAACCTGTAACATATCACTTTGTTAATTTATGATGAGTACACAACAGTCCAGAAGACTGAAACTTTTACAACATTTTCATTAGGACAGCTAGAAACTAAAAATTGGTCTTTAAGGAGTTGCTATCAACAGGAACTTGAGATTGTTCCGTGTGAGCGCAAATTATTTGCAGTTTGACGGTGAAAAAAATGACAGTGTTGTCCAATTTTTAATATATTTAAACCTCTTTTTCATTTGGGAATGTAGTAAATAGGGTGGCTAGTTTTTGGAAAAAACATACAAAAAAAGTTAATGACCGTATTGTAGTTAATTTAGAAGTGCGGGTGTTTTGTATTTTTTTGTCAAACAGGTGCAGAATGAACAGAATAGTGAACAAAATGGTTCTGTTCTACAAAAATATCTCTGTTGTATTCAATTAAGATTTGCTTGCTATGAAATGTAGCTCTAAATCCCACTGGTAACAACTGAAATTTGGATTTTCCTCAACCCAGACCTGTCCTGATGCCTTTTGAGGAGCAAATAAACCTTTCCCTGAAAAAACATATACATCAAAACACCCACAAATTATTGTGCAGTGGAATTCCTTTCTTTTGGCTTTCTCTTACATTTATAATTCATTATTTTTCATGGTGGAATATTATACTCATCACTATTAGCTTCTATTATATATATTTCAGGTAGATTATGACAAGGAAGATTTTTGTCCTTTTATTAGAGTCAAAGACCTAGGCTTTTGTCCTTATGTGGTGAAACCTTCTTGAAAACATTGTTGAGGTGAAGGAAAGATTGACTAATTGGCACTCTTATTGGATAAATGTTCTTTGACCTGGAAATCAAATAAACAGTAGACAAAATTTTTCACATAAACAGTGTGAGCTTTGATTTCCCTTAAGACATCTGAGGTAGGAGACCAGCAGGTGACAGAAACCTTGATGAGGGCAGCTAACTGGCATTAAATGGGGAGAGAGTCATAGAGACTGGCCTAGAGCCGCATTATCAGTATATGCCTGCTGCCGAACATACAATGTGATAGATAGCAAAAGCAATGGTTGTCTAGCAACACACATCCACAGGCAGCCAATGGTCTGCTGAGGTGAAGCCAAGAGAGCACAGATGTTGGCAACACAGCCAGATGCAATACACTAGTGATTAGCCTGAATGTCCTGTTCCTGGGACTCTGGTGCTGTGTCTGGGCTGGTCACAGCCATTGGGCCTTGGCTCATGTAAATGTGAGGTGTGGGAACCAGCTGTGTAATAGAAATGTTAGAAAAGAAACTGTAGTTCATCAGGTGTATGTATCCTGCTCAGGAAATTAATGTCTGATCATGTCTCTGAGCACGTAAGAGTACTTTACGTATTGTTACATTTCATTAAAATTTACCAAATATCCAACAATAAGTGATGTTCCTTTTTTTTTATATCATTCATATACTTCACAAAATTTCTACTTTTCTAAACATTGATTAATACATTGAATGTTTTATTTTATTGTTTTTAGACCTAAAAGCATTAAATGTTGAATTTTTGTCAAGAGGTAAAGAAAAACAATCCTCATTCTACATAAAATGACTATGCAAGTCTTTTCTGTGGCTCCTGAGAGTAGGGACTCCAATTTTAATATCTACAGAAATTTTACCAGCCTTGACTTTAAAATTTGAAATTTAGATGCAAGCTTTATCCCAGATAATATCTTCCAGGAGAATGTGAATCCTAAAGCAAGTAGTTGCCTCAGAATACATTCTGCAGTACTATTTCATAAATTATCAAATAATGGAAAAAAAGTTTATATTAACAAGTATTATATATGTACTTTTTGATATATATTCATACAGAGAATAATTGACAGAACAAGTGGCAAATGCTGTGCTTTTGTCTTTTATGTCAAAACATACATAGAAATCAGTGAAATAAATATGTCTACACTTCACTTACATGATTTAGTAATACCTTCATCTGAACAAGAAACCGACAACAGATGTCTGAAAATTATTTCACACTATCAATCCACAAGTTCTATTGTTCATGTCAGGGAAGTAGATGATAATAAACCTGGTATTTGTGTGTGAGCGACAGTGTGTGGTGGCAAAAAAGAGAAAGGGAGAGAGTGCCATTACAACACAGTATTACATAACCATTTGATGGAGGCTGAGACAGCAAATTTTCCATCAGAACCCCACCAGTAAGAAATGCTAGATCATTCCCAGGTCAAAAGTCAAAGAAAGAATTCAGACTTTCTGGGTGCAAGAAAACCAAGTTACTTTGGAATTCTTTCTTGTGTATATACTTGTGTATATTCTTAATTGTGTATATGCTTCTTTGTTTCCCAGAAATCATCTAACTCACTTGAAATTCATTTAGGAAAAATGCCTGGAAAGATGGTTCATGGTGCTTACCTTTTACCCCTCTTATACATTGTATGCCAACTTTGTAGTTATTTACTGTAGAGATTGCATTAAAGTAAAAAAGCTTCTAAATGTGAATGAAAGTGCTCTAAATCTGATTCTGCTGATTCTGATGCACTTCTGTTATCTTATAGAATTGCTTAATATTTGTATGTGTCCTACATGAAGCTTCTGAGGCATTTACTTGCACTAGGAAAACAAAAAATGGAAATGGTGTAATTTTTTTTTAATCAATGAAGTAATATTTAAATATCAGTGGGGGCTAATGATGTTAGAATCTGACCATGTCTAAAGTTAGCAGTATGTTCCATTTTAAAATGAAGACTTTTTTTTTAATTACAAAAATACTTTTATCTCTATGTTGAAGTGCTTCAATTAATTTACTACATGATATTCTGATAAGAGAGGCAATATGGTCCTGCTAGTACAAACAGGAATGTTATTCATTCAAATAATTCAAATAATGGTTTTGTCTGTCAGTCTCCTCATGGTCAAACTGGCATTAATGTGTGTTCTGCCACTTCAAAGATGAAGAGCTGTGAAATTATTTCTGTTTATAAGCACTAGAAGTATTACAATTATATTTCATTAAAACTGAGATACATATTTTCTTCCAAATTCTCTTCATTAGCAGAAGAATCTAAAAAACCCAAAAAAACCCAGTTGAAAGAATTCTTTTAAATATTTCTTTTGCTCTGGGGTTTGTAGAGAAAGCACTTAATAAACAGGTAATGACATGTATATCTGTCTACTCACATCATTTTCAGATGGGATAAAGACACCATACAGTTTGATATGGATTACAAATTTGAGATGACAAGTAGCACAACCCTAAGAAAGAGGTAACCATCTTAGAGGTAACCATAAGAAGAGGTTATAGAGGGTGCCTACTTTTTTTTTTTTTTGTGCAGTTTTATTACTGTAACATTTTTGTGTAACGAACATACTAAATCCCACAAATTTAGGGCACTTTATGTCTTCTTAATTAATATAAAGTAAAATGATTGAATAATGTGTAGAACATTGCAAGTAGATGAGTCATTATTATCTCGAGAGAAATATTTATAAAAATACTTAAGGTTTTAATTGCATCAAGAAAAAAAAAGAAGAAAATAGAATATGTTGAATATACACACATTAATGCTATACCATCATGCAGGTCAAAAAGTTTCTGCACATATGCTTATTTGACTTCACATAAATGGTAATTGTGCAAGTGAAAATTAAAGTTGTTGAACTGAGTTTCAAAACTTACTGCTTCTATTTTTTTTTTGGTCACAACATTCCTTATTCTTACGAAAGTGAGTTATTTCTCCTGAGCTCACTATTTAGTGATTCCTTCATGCACCTGGTTTTGGATATTTTATTTATATTCCTTTAGGCTTGCCTATTTTGATTTTAAATGTCAAATTAATAGATCAGATCTTCAGACACAATTTCTTCATTATGTTTTCTACCACTGACAGATGTTTCATAAAGTTGTATGACTTATTAGTTCCACTACAAATTCCTCAGGAATTGCCAAAATGTGTAAGGCTATAGACAGTCACCTCATTTTAAATATCAAAGATTCTCTTGCCATTTCAGCTGGTCCTTTTGAAAATCTTAAAAGAAAACAATCTGGCAAGTATGAATTTGGTTGAAGTCTTTCATCAAGTGAGGGGATTTTTATGATGTAATTTTTGGGTGATGTAATTTAAATACCTAATTTAAATACATTTGTGTATCACATATTAAGATTTTTACATGGTCTTTCATGGTTTTGGTATGGTTTTTGCTTTTTTCTTCTGGTTATTGTGGAGCTGTTGCAGTGAGATCTCATTTGAGCTTGTCCAACTTAAATTTATCTCTGCCACTTTTCAAGCTTCCAGAGTAAGTCATTTGGGTTTTCAAATTTTTTTTTTTTTGAAACCTTCATTTCTAAAGTCACTCTAAAAATTGGTATATCCTAAGATGCCAAGAACCTAAAAAGAGAAACTGTAATACATTTTATTCTTTCTCAGGTCTTCTGAATTCCCCTTCTTAATGATGTCTCAGCCCAGACTTCATTTCCTATCCCATTTAAATGTCATGCATCAATATTTTTTAATTATTTGAAAAAAACTGCTGAAGTTTAGTATTAAGATATTAACAGCTATGAAGCAAACCCCAGAAAAGCTAAATATATTTCCAAGGAAATTACTGTGAGTGAATTTAAAACCACGCAATATAAGATTCACATAAATATAGGTCAAAAATTATAACTCAGCCATTAAAACTGTAGGTATATGTAGAAGCAGTATAAGACATAAAAGTCATTGTATCAAAGCATTTCCATTAGGAACATGAAGAATCACCTACTTCACAGCATTATGTATATATCTCCTGTGCCTTATTTTAATTTATTTTAGGTACTAGATACATGGAGATATAATTATTTTAATGTATCTTCAAAATGTTTAACAAAGTACCCCCTTTTTGTGTGTATTTCATATACAGAGCTGTGTTAGAAATATTAACACAACATTAAACAATAAATTCACTCTCAAAGATTTCTGTAGCTCTCCTTTTTGGACATGAAGTTCAACAACACTAAGTGCAAGGTGCTGCATCTGGGTCATGTAAATCCCTGGTATCAACACAAGCTGGGGGATGAATAAATTAAGGATTTACGAGTAATGGTTGATGAGAAGCTAAACATAACCCAGAAATGCACACTTGCAGCCTAGAAAACCAATCATATATTGAGCAGCATCAAAAGCAGGGAAGAGTGGTGTGAGAACAACGAGAGGAGGAGGAGCGACTCAACAGACATCAAGGTGAGTGGAGAAGGGGGAGAGGAGGTGCTTCAGGTGCTGGAGCCCACATTCCCCTGCCACCAATGGTGCAGCCCAGGGTGAGGCAGCTGTGCCCCTACAGCCCGTGGAGGACCACAGGGATGCAGAGATCCACCTGCAGCCTGTGGAGGAGACCTATACTGGAACAGGTGGATGGAGTCCGAAAGAGAGCTCTGAGACTGTGGGAAGCCCACACTGTAGCAGGGCTCCTGGCAGGGACCTTCAGACCTACAGAGAGATGAGCCCATGGTGGAGCAGGTTTTCTGGTAGGACTTGTGACCCTCTGGGGGACCAACACTGGAGCAGACTGTGCCAGAAGAAGTGCAGTGTGAGAAAAACTGACATAGATTGGAGCAGTTTGTGGAGAACTGTTTCCTGTGGGATGGACTCACATTGGAGAAGTTTGTCTAGAACTGTCTCCCATTGGAAGGACACCACACCGGAGCAGGGAAAGAACTCATCTCCCTGAGCAACAGCAGAAACAATGTGATGAAGTGATCATAACCCCCATTCCCTGTCTCCCTGAGCTGGAGGAGGAGGAGGAAGGGCCTGGGAAGGACTAAGCAGACGGGGAAAGATGTTTTTAAGATTTATTTTATTTTTCACTCTCCTGTTCTGATTTTGTTAAATTCAATTTATTAAATTTAATCAATATCACAAGCTGAGTGTGGTTTATCTGTGACAGTAATTGGTCAGTGACCACTCCATGTCTTTATCTCCATTCATAAGCCCATCATTATGTTTTTATTCCCGGTCCAGTTGCAAAGTAAAATGATGCTGCAGATTTGATGGGTGCCTGCATCTAGCCATGGTCAATCCACTTCACTCACTCTGCTTCGTGCTGTCTCACAGTTTTGTTCCTAATGATAGTCCAATTTTACAACTCCTTACTCAGGCCGAGAGAGGTGGCATGACTCCTGATAATGATGTCAAGTACAAACTGGTAAGTAATTTATGAATACAAACCTATGACTAGAAATTAGATTAAGCTTTTCAAGTAAAAACTTCATGTAGTTAAGAGTTCACCTAAAAAATATCACATTCTCTCCCTCTCCTACCTTCTTAGTCTGGTTTAGAAAGAAAAGCCTGCAATGTGATATTTCCATGCTTTCCTCATGTACCTATTTGCTGTGATCTCTTTCACAATTGAAAGAGTTTTTCTTGGAGTTCAACAAGCTGCTCTCATTGTTCCCTGGGATTCAGTGCTTATATCATATAAAAAAGATAAACACCAAAGAACAATAATGAAAAGGTAGTGGAACTGAAAGCCATGGGTGTGGCAGTAGACTTTGTTTTCAGTAGTGAAAGATATTTTAACTATAATATTATTTTGTTATGAAATTGTACAATTGCAGTAAATAATTACCCTGCCTACTTCTGTCTTCTAACTAGTATTTTATTAAAATAGTACTCATTTTAATGCATTAATTTTGAGTTCCTCATATTTCTTCAAGCTTCTTCTATACACTCCATTTATATAAGAGTTACAATAAAAAATGTGGTTTTGTTTTTTTTCTGGAAGGGAGTCAAAGGTTATAGTTAATACACAGGAATCGTTGCTCTTCTCACCCCATCACAGCCACTCCATATAACACTAGTGACTTTTTGCACATTTTTCTTGAAATAGAAAAACACATGGTGTATGATTGATTTTCAGTTCTTTCAGATGATACAGCAACAAATAAGAAGCCAGAGCAATTTAGTCTGAGGTGTCTGTTAAATATCACAGGATCTAACTTGTTAGAGAATCAACCCATTCCCACTTATCTAATACCTAAATTTATCTTCACAAAATCTTTGCATGAATAGCAAACAACATGACACAATTGTGCATTAGCAATTAATAAATGAAGATTCTTTGCATTTTTAGTATCACAGCAAAGCAGTATTGTGCTGGAATTTTCATTATTATTCATGCACTACACTCTTTACATTTGAGAAAGCACATCTTGTTTGAAAATTCTAAACAGACCTTGCTGGGGAGATTATGATGTAAAAAAAGAATTATTAATTGTTTTCAATGTTTTCTAATGGCTTCTTATTTCTTAAGACACTATGAATAACAGCATTTCAATTAATAAGTATTTCACTGTTTATAAGTAACTGTTTTTTCTCAATTAAAGGTATGCAAGTTCTCTTCTCCAGGCTGAACAGACCAAGTGACCTGAGTCACTCCTCACAAGGCTTCTCAAGGCTTCTCTCCACCTTTGTTGCCCTCCTTTGGATGCTCTCTAACAACTTAATGTCTTCCTTATATTGTGGTGACCAAAAAGGCACACAGTACTCAAGGTGAGGCCTCCCTAGTGCAGAGTAGTGTTTTACCTAGACCTAAGTGAAGCCTCTCACACCATTTTCCACACTGTTCTTCTGGAGAGAATGGAATGGCTTGGATGGGCACAATGTTTTACTGGGTAAAAGACAGATTGGTGGGGAAGCCCAAAGAGAGGTGGTTAACGGAATTACATCCATTTAGTGGTCACTCATAATTGGTGTTCCCCTCAGTGGGGCTCAGTACTGGGGGCAGCCATGTTTTATAACTTTACCAATGACCTGGATGAGTTCATCATGTTTCACCTCTGTCATTTCGCAGAGGACATCAAACTGGGTGGAAATTATGATCTGCAGGCTGGATCAATGGGCCAAGGCCACTGGTTGTGATGGGAGAGGTTTAAACTGAACAATATGAAGCACTTCTTTACCAAGGGGGCAATCAAACACTGAAACAGGCTTCTAAGAGTGGTGACCAATGCCCCTAACCTCTCAATATTTAAGAGGCTCTTGGACAATGCCCTCAATAATGTGCTTTAAATTCTAGGTAGCCCTGAACTGGTCAAGTATTTGGATGAGATGATAATCAAAGATCCCCTTGAAAACTGAGATCCCTTCCCTTCCCTTCCCTTCCCTTCCCTTCCCTTCCCTTCCCTTCCCTTCCCTTCCCTTCCCTTCCCTTCCCTTCCCTTCCCTTCCCTTCCCTTCCCTTCCCTTCCCTTCCCTTCCCTTCCCTTCCCTTCCCTTCCCTTCCCTTCCCTTCCCTTCCCTTCCCTTCCCTTCCCTTCCCTTCCCTTCCCTTCCCTTCCCTTCCCTTTCCTTCCCTTCCCTTCCCTTCCCGGAACTTCCCTTCCCGGAACTTCCCTTCCCTTCCCTTCCCGGAACTTCCCTTCCCTTCCCGGAACTTCCCTTCCCGGAACTTCCCTTCCCGGAACTTCCCTTCCCTTCCCGGAACTTCCCTTCCCTTCCCGGAACTTCCCTTCCCGGAACTTCCCTTCCCTTCCCGGAACTTCCCTTCCCTTTCCTTTTTATTTTATTTTATTTTATTTTATTTTATTTTATTTTATTTTATTTTATTTTATTTATTTTATTTTATTTTATTTTATTTTATTTTATTTTATTTATTTTATTTTATTTTATTTTATTTTATTTTATTTTATTTTATTTTATTTTATTTTATTTTATTTTATTTATTTTATTTTATTTCTTTTTATTTTCTTTCCTTTCCTTTTCTTTCTTTTTCTTTTTTTCCTTTTCTTTTTTCTTTTTCCTTTTTCTTTTTTTTTCTTTTTTTTTTCTTTTTCTTTCTTTTTCTTTTTTTTTTCTTTTTCTTTTTCTTTTTCTTTTTCTTTTTCTTTTTCTTTTTCTTTTTCTTTTTCTTTTTCTTTTTCTTTTTATTTTTCTTTTTCTTTTTCTTTTTCTTTTTCTTTTCTCTTTTTTTCTTTTTTTCTTTTTTTTTTCTTTTTCTTTTTTTCTTTTTCTTTTTCTTTTTCTTAGAAGCATGTTTCTGGCTTGTGTTCAACTTAGTATTCACCTGAGCCCTCCTGTCCTTCTCCACAGAGCTGCTTACAGCTCATCAGCCCCTGACCTGAACTGATGCCTGCAGTTATTGTTCCCCAAGGCCAGGGTTTGGCATTTACTCTTTAGTTGAACTTTAAAGGTTACTCAGGCACAATTTCTTCAGTCTATCCAGCTGCCTATGAATGACACACCCATCTGGCATATCACCCACTCCTCCCATTTTGGTATCTTCTGCAAACTTGATGAAAGTACCCTCTATTTCATAGGCAGGTCATTAATGAAGATGTTAAACATCCATCTATTTGGTAAAACAAAACAAAAGGGGTGGGAACCCTGTTTGAGTAGACCGTTTTAAGATTAATGTGTTTACTTTGTATTTTACCTGATTTAGATGTTAGAGTGCACATCTAGAATAATAACTTTACTGTAAATTCAAGATGGTTAACCATCTGATGGTGTGCATGTGAAAATTCTGTCATACCTCAAACACTACTATTCTGTTCTGATGGCTAATAGATTAATTATTATCTTTGTTATGTAGTATGAATAAATATACTCCTGAAAGAGACACTCAAAAAGAAATAGTTTTTTTATCAAAACATATAGTCTGGAAAAATATGAAAATACAAAAAACTAGAGTTAGGATGATAAATACAGTGTTTTATGACTCAAACAGGATACCTATAGACTAAGCAATTATATCCCAGTAATAACATCTTTTAAGGTTGTAGAAATTCCTATCATATAGCAGAAGCAAGAACATTTTGTAAAGCAAAGCAGAATAAACCAAGAAATACCAACAAATGTGAAAACTGGTAAGTAAACTTTGATCTCCTCATAAGTTTAAAACCATTAAATTTATAGTAATTTGTCCCTTTAGGCATTAAATGCACAATTTTTTTTATTTTTCCTCTCTCCTTATCTCTGGGGTGAAAAGAGATCAGAATTGTCCAAAAGCACAAATTCTTGTTCTGGGAGTATTTCCAAGCCAGATAACAGCAAAAGTCCTGTCAATTTTACAAGTGGATTTTTTTGGTATTTTTCTCATTTGTACTTGCCTTTCCTGTTTTGCCAGCTAAAAGCTTTCTCATTAGACAAAGAAAATTAAGCACAGTTTTACCCACCACCAAGCATCATACAACATTTTTGGTCATGGGCTGAGTTTCCTCTGAGTATTGACTTATTTACTCAATTTATTTATATTACTATTTTAATAGTAAATATGATTAACTACAGCAGGCTTTTTATCCTACTGAAAATAAAAGAAAACTTGTTTCTGCTCTATTATTGTAATATGGAAGCAATATAATCACACCCTCTATCTTTAATTTATCATTGTAGCACCACCATATGAAGTACAGGTATCCTTAACAAGCAAGGGCAGTCTTCTAAATACAGAGAAATTAAAACTATTTTCTCCACAATGACATGGTCAGAACCTGAACCCAGGCTCCTGGGAATGTGGCAGAGCCTATGAACACTATCTTTTATATACGTGATCTGAAAGAAAGGGGTAGGAAAGGAACATCTCTTAGAAGAAGATTTGGAAGCTGTCATTCTGAATGATGAATCACGATACTTTTAGGAGAGAAAAATCTCTCATACCATCAGCTTGGCAGTGATGCTGAAACAAATCTAGCCCAATATTAATCTTGAATGTGTAACTCTTACATGAAATTCCCCTCTCAATAATTTCAATGGAAATTAGTAATGCCCAGGAACATCAGGTTTAGGGCTTTTTTGGGTCACCAGGTCTCCCTCATTTTTCTGCATACATGTGTTGGAGAGCACTTGTATTCTTGTTTTGATTTGAGGAGGCACACTGTGCTTTGAGAAAATGACATCTCATTAAAAATAAGAAATACTTCACTCCTCAGTAGTCTGATAACTTCTCTGTCATTTTACAGCTCTCCCTCTGAGCTCTATATGCTGATTATGCTGTTCCAAAATGACTGTCAACAGGGGAAAGAAGTAAGTATTTTGGGATTTGAGCTACCAGCCTTTCTGTTTGAACTTAAATCTGTTGGCAAGGCAACTGGAGGAAAGCACAGAATTATTTTTTAAAGAAAACAACAATGATAAGATGGTGGCATAGATTTTAATCATATTCATTTCTTTGTAGCACATTGAAAATGCAAAATTAATCTCTTCTATAATAACCTTTCTCATGCTACAAAACAGCAAGACTGTACAACTCAAATGTCCCCATAATTATTTTTGAGCCTTTCCTGCTGTGATAGGCAGCTTCCCCTAGTCCTTGGCCTAGACAACTGTCAGCAGCAGTTCACAGCCTACAAATCAGAAAGTTAAAAAGATGGCAATATTTACACTGCTGGCCAATTGGTCCATAATTTGAAATTCCCTTAGAAAGGGCAAATTTTTTCTCCGTGTCTTTATGTTTCACTGTTTAATTCAATTTTTTTTGTAGCTTATCAGCACTCTCACCTCATAATTCATCTAGTTCACTGTCAACTGTTAAATCACAGATATGCTGATAGTTTGTTGTACACACATCTCAGTTTCTATCTCAAAACCAGAAAGTGCTAATTTGATATGAAGGAATAACATTTTCAGCTAAAACGCTGAAGGGGATTTTTTTTATATTGTATGACTTCTTATGTTTAGAGAAGCAACTTTTTTTCATCTCTATTTGCACTTCTTATTCCATTCCTGGTTTTGCTCAAGAAACACAGTGCAGATGATTAGACTAATGTGTTTCCTTTTTCTCATGGATTTCACAAAATACTGGAAAAATAAGAAAGAAAATTTTGCTCTTCATTCTTGCTTATATTATCCCAGATACTGATAGTTTCCACATCCCTGAAGGATGGCTTTTGTATGAGGTTGAAAATAGAGCAATTATCTTTGTAAAGATTGCTGTAAACTCATGGATTCCTTTGGAGATTAAAATAACATTTTTGAATTGCACAAAGCAGCTGAAGGGGAATAAATAAAGGACACAGGCCATATTCTTGGAAGTAAACTTGATATCTGATAACGGGAAAGGAAATTATTTATGATATCGATATTTGAGATTATTGCATTTTGACCATTGTCAAGGCAAAAAAGACTGAAGAATAATATGTATTAGCACCAGTAATACAAAATCAGCCAATGGTGGATAGGGGTAAAAGCCCAACACCAACACAACACTTTTTCCTTTACTAGGAAGTACTATCAGCTGTCTTGGAAATTTGACTTCTTGCTTAGAGCTTTTACTAATATTTCTGCCATTGCCATGGCTTTCTAACTTTTCTCACCAAATTAAATTAAAGGGATCCTCCTAGTTGGAGTAACATGAGAAAATTTAGAAATATGATAAATAAGCTTCACTGGCATAATTATTAAAAATGAAGGATTTTCTTCATCTAATTTCACTGATCAGTTAAGACAGAGATATAAATTACATGTATCTACCTTCATGTTTCATTAAGTTTAAGTTACAGAACTGCATGCCAGTCTGCCTGCTATTCTATGGATAAGGGGAGATTATTGAACATTTTATGCTTTTATTTTTCAAGTTGTTTGTCATGATGTCCCATGATATCTTTATAGCTTTCATTGGCAAAATATGGATTAGTGGGGAAAATAAGGGTGGTTGGAAAATTAACAGGCCAAAATCATTGTGATGAACCCAACTGTAGACCATTTAGTTGTGTTGTATCAGAAGGTTTGATTCTAAAAGCAAATACGGCTTAATGTCTTCATCAGTTACATGAATCCTAGTGCACTTTCAGCAATTTCAAGGTGACAGAGTGCAGTGAGTATTCAATGCGTAGACATATTCATGCTAATCAGAAGCAGAGGAAAGGCTAGAGAAGTAAGGAGAGAGGAGCTTCATGACTTATCAAAATGGAACAAAAAATCTGGACCCTGGGCTGGATGAAGACCTGTACTAGAACTCAGAGTGCCTGTTTCTTCCAGTGTTGGTGCCTTCAATTGGAAGTATAGTGACCCAAATTCCCTTACAGCTATTCCAAGGCCCTAATAACATCTTTGACTATCCTCAGACTATGAAGTGGCCTCAAATTTGCCATTTCATTGCACCCTATATGGAAAATCATTAATAGGAAGAAGTTTGAGGGCCACAAGTTTGAGGCTAGTAAGTTTCCTGGTGTTGTTCTTAGCCCAGGCCCCAGGAAGGGAGAATAACTCCCTGTTGGTTGGGATTGATTGGATTGCTTTGCTTGGATGTGCAGTTTTTTGCTTTACCTAATAAACTGTCTTTACCTCAATACACATGCTTTCTCACTTACACCTTTTCACTTGCCTTCTCCATCTCACTGTGGGTGAGTGAGCGAGTAGCTCTGTAGGGCTTTGTTGTCAACTGTGCTTAATCTGCAGCAGCATATAAATTTTTGATGGTTCTATGATCAACAAAGCTTTTTCACTTTTAAGCTCTGTACCATTTTATGAAATTAGAGATTTTTAAACATATGGGAAGTTGATTTTTCTTTATTTAGACCAAAAAATAAATTTCATGTGATTTATAGGCTTTTTAAATTTTAAACTATAATTTTTCTCTCACAGTCCCTACCCTTTCACATTTAGAAACTTTCATATCTTTCTAATGCTCTGCTAAAGTTTCTGCTCTAAACAGATTCCAGTCAGATTAATTTTCATTTTGTGAAATGTTTCCAATACTTCAAATAAACTGCAGTTGTCATATATTACCATTAAGCTCATTCTCAGATGCTCATAGGATAATTCAGGCTGATAGGCACCTGGAGACATCTCCAGGCCCAGCCTATGCCCCTGCACAGAGCAGGCTCAAATGTGAAGTCAGATTAGATTTTTCAAGGCTTCACCCAGTTAATGCAGGAAACTCTCAAAGCAAGAGATGGCCCAAACTTCCTGGGCCTTGACTCCATGACTGGCCTTGCCACATAGGAAAAAGACTTCTCCTTATCTCCTTCCAGTATAATTGTCTCATGTTTCAGCTTGTACTACTGCCTCATGCTCTCCTACCATGTACCACTGTGAAGACCCCATCTAGGTTTCCTCCATTCCTCCTTTTGCTGCTGGGTGTATCCAAAACCTTCCCTTCTCCCAGCAGAACACTTCCCAGCTTTCCAACATTTCCTCACAGGGAGATGGTCTGAGGCCCTTCTTGGTGGTTTCTGCTAATTTAATTTTGGTTCATCTAGGCCCAGAGCTGGACACTATATCTAGATGTGACATATCAAGTGTTGGTCTTAGGATTTGGCCTGTGTCTTAGCTGGACTTCACAGGTTTCACTTTTGATGTCTTCTATCTACCCAGGTCCATAGAAGCCAGCCTGGCCTTCTAGTTTTCCCCTTGCTGCACTCAGTAAACTTCAGAAAAGTGCTCACTGTTCTCTCCTTCAGGTCACTGAGAGAGATGTTCTGCAGGGAAAGTCCCAGAATAGATCCTGTACTACTGCACTGGTTGCCAACCACCAGGTAGACTACAGCCCACTTAAACATGGTCCAGTGAACCCTACCATTCAACTTGTTATTTACTATGAGTTTTCATATCCCACCTCTGATCTCCTAACACGAGTACAGGAGCATTTCAGGAGACAGTGTCACAAACTTTGCTATAATTCAAGGTAAATGCCATCTGTGTCCACAGATCCTGTAATTTTACCACCAGGGGCAGTCAGGTAAAAAATCCATGTTGAGTGTTTCCAGTCAGTTCCTTCCTAAGTCCTGAAAGGTGATCCAATGGGACTCACTCTGCGATTCTTTTTGGCACCAAAGTGAAGTCAGCTCATGTCTGTAGTTTCTGCAATTGTTCCTTCTGCTATTCATAGGTGCATGCAACATTTTCTTTCCTGCAGTGGTTGAAGATTTCCCCCAGTCTCTTTGAGTTGGGAACAAATAATTTTGCTGTAGTTATTTCAAGAAGGTTTTGTTCTCTTTGCTGCCCTGATAAATGGTCTGGAGAGCACTCCTGTCACAGTATCATGCTTACTGGACTATCCTCTATCCCTGAAACACAGTTTCTCATCCTGTTTTCTGTAAATCCCATAGATGTGCTTTAGAAGCCCAAGCCACTCCTTCACCTACTGCAACATTGATACAGTGTTGCAGTTGCTCATAGAGCTCTAGTCCATCCTATATGCTTCCAGGCATCATGTTACCTGCATTTGAGACAAGTGTCTCTTTGTCCTGTTCTTGCACTCCTGAGGTCTCCCTTCCTGTCATCTGGCACTCTTCTCTATGCAACCCATCTGGATTTTCCTACTGGACTGTGGCCATAGTCTTCCTTCCTGCTCTCAGTAGTTTGAAGTACTTTTCATCAGTTCAGCCAGTCCCTTGACAATTGTGCTATTAAAACATTTTAGCAGGTGTATCTCATCTTCCCTTTGCAGTCCTTCATTCTCAGCACAGGTTTTGTTGTGAAACCTGCATGCCTGCCATTAGCACCTGCCATGAAAGCAACTACTTACCCCAAGATTAATGCACTGCTCCCCAGACACTCCACACCTCATTTGCATAACAATGGGGACAATATCCCCTTTCATATCCTGTATCATAGATCTAGTTCTGCTTGCACATCAGCAGGACCTCCCTAACACCAGCAAAAAGTCCTTCCTAGAAGCAGAGCTGAGTGACTGCCGCACAAACTGTTGCTCGTCTAGATGCACATGGCAGCCACACAGCAGGAAGTGTCTGGTGGAAGCAGCTTCTTGTCTCTGCAGGAAATGAAATCATGATGTATGCAGTACAGAGTCACCGCTGTCTTCATAAAACACCTCCAGTATGAAATCCAGCCAGCTCCAAAGTCTGGATACTTCTTAGGCAGTAATTGTTTTTGATTATTGCTTTAGAAAGTCCTGTAAAGTTCAGATGAAATGAAAGTGACTCACAGAACAGACTACACTAGGCCTTCTATTTTCAGATAGAAGAATGGCCGAAAATTTGTCTTATCTCTTCTGCATGCAACAATATAAAGTGTTCAAAATAACGGAAGGCAAAACATTTCACAAAGAAATAGGAACCTTACATTTACATTTTTTCTTCATTATTAGAGACATTAACTTTTTTTCCATCAAAATGTCTTTCACTGGAGGAAAAAAGTTGTATGAAAGAATTGTTTACGGTAAATTACTATCTTAAAACTGATGGGAAATATTTTGAAAAGAAAATCATGTCTGTTTTCTCCTGAAAGCTTCATGGTACATTTTTTACTTTAATAGCATTGATTTATTAAATACTTTGTGTAATTGAGTGAAATTATAAATAATTAAAATAAATAAAACAAAACACGAATAATTAAGCAAGTAAAATTAACCTGTTGTGGAGAAAAAGGTCACTGCAAAACTATTCATTTGGAATGGGAAAAATACTGCCTACCAATAGGCAATATTTTTATTGCCCA
This sequence comes from Anomalospiza imberbis, assembly GCF_031753505.1. Lineage (NCBI taxonomy): Eukaryota > Metazoa > Chordata > Aves > Passeriformes > Viduidae > Anomalospiza > Anomalospiza imberbis. The sequence goes on along the minus strand of NC_089721.1, from coordinate 34,076,098 downwards.
TTGCCTTATTTTATTTTTAGGGTTTAACAACTGATTATCTGGTATAGCTTGAATTTCTGTATTGACAGTCACCACAAATATAATTATAGTTTTGCATTTTACCTGCAGTGATAGTAACAAAACTGTACTTGAATGTCCTTTGGTTGTAACATAAAAGTATACTTTGTGTTTTCAATTGTCTTTTGTAACTTTGAAGATAGTGTTTTTCTTTTATAAGCACAGAGAAAAAGAGAGTAACTCATTGTGAGAAACAAGATATTTTAAGTTTAATAGAGCATGATGTTTTACACTTCTGCACCTGATATATAAATAGGATGAAGCACTAAAGCACTCTCTTTGGAACGCTTCTGTCATCATATATTCCTAACTTGCTTGTTTTTTACACACAGACACACAGATCTATCTATCTATCTATCTATATCTATATATCTAGCTCACAGAAACACATAATGCTGGGGTTTGGAAGAGACCTCTGGAGATAATCACAGTTTTGAATATCTCCAGAAAGGGAAAAGGAGACTCCACAAACTCTGTGGGTGGTCTATTCCAGTGCTCTGTCACCAGTACAGTAAATAGGTTTTCTTGATATTCATGTAGAATTTCCTGTGTTTCAGTTCATGCCATTTGCCTGTTACCCTGTCACTGGCCACCACTGAAGACAGTCTGACACCATCCTATTGACATCTGCCCTTTTCATTTTTGTATGCATTGATGAGGTCCTCTCTCACACACCTCTTCTTGAGGCTGAATAGGCCCAGCTCCCTCAGCCTTTCCCCATAAGAGACATGCTCCAGCTCCCTAATCATCTCTGTAGACCTCCACTGGACCTGTTCCACTGGTTACATGTCTTGTGCTAAGGAGCCCAGAACTGGACACAGCACTCCAGATGTGCCTGACCAGGACTGAGTAGAGGGGCAGGATCACCTTCCTTGACCTGCTGGCCACACTGTTCCTGGTGCACCCCAGGACACCATTGACCTTCTTGGCCATCAGGGCACTCTGCTGGCTTTTTGTCCACCAGGACCCCCAGGTCCTTCTCCAGAGAGCTGCTTTCCTCTCTCTAAGTATAACAAGGGAGCTAATTATGTTTTTTCACTAGTTGAACCAGGAAAGATACTTGTGTAATATCAGCAAACCACCACTTACAGTTGGCAAAAGAACAATAGAGGATGAGCCCCTAATTTTTAGATGAGGAAAATTTAATAAATATATTTATATTTGTATTTACATATATATATCTATATATTTATATGCATATGAATATTTATATTTACATATCTACAATGTCTATATAAATCAATATTAATAAGAATATAATTTTTTATATAACACATAAATTAGGAGATTTTTATTTTTTTATATGTAAAATGTATATGTACTATAAAGAAAATCTCAACTGTGTGGTTGTTTTAGTAATTTTAAAATAGATCATTTCTTTAGCTTACTAAAAAACAAATCTCCCTTTGCCTAATTTAAATGGTGGCTGTTCTTCATTCTTCATTTATTCTCACCTTGTTTTTGCTCTATGAAAACAGAAACATAACTAGCAGAGTAGTGATGGCAGTATAAAAAGTATATAATAGAGTAAAATTGATATGGGAAACATGTATATTTATGAAAAGTCAGAATTTTAGAAGCATATAATGTACTTAGGCGAGTGAAAGAAAAGAGAAATGTATATAGCTTATTTAGCAAGCTTGTAAAAGTAGAAAAAACTATTTGTAACAGAACACATAGGAATGTAACTTGTTAGGTAGAAACAACTTGTAACAGAACACATAAGAATATGGTTGCTACGTAAAGGCCATAAAGATAAGAAAACTCAGTAAAACAAGACTCAAGTATTGTGGAAACCTAATTAAGAAAAACCTTTTGCTTAAGGAGCCAGCAAAAACCAGGTTTCTGGTTTTAGCTGGGACAAACTGACCTGGGAGTTAGCCAAACCTCCACAGGGCATGTCCAGAAACAAAGGTTAAGCAGCGAACACCTGAGGAAGACCTCTTACTTCATCAGAAGACCCCTGCCCACAACCCCTGGGAGGTATGGCACCACAGAAGACTAATTATAATATGAAGCACAAGGAGGTGGAGAGTGGGTGGGCAGGGAAGTGTGAGCTTGCGGTATCAATGTTTGTTTACACCTGAAATTTGTTTTAACCTGGTATGCATGTACAGTGGAAATATCCCCTATGCATCCCAGCTGGAATAAAACATACATGCTTTACAATTTTAATTGTAAAGTCTTGATTCCGCAACTCAAAATGGTGTGACCTCGAAAAAGAGACTAGATTAACAATTTCATTTGGGGTTAGAAAAACTGACATCACATTGGAATAGATTTGCAAAGATATGCAATCTGGACAATTTTAGGACAAGTTCTGAGGAAGAAATAGAAGAATGGATATCTCCTTCCTTGTGTAACCCCAATATTCATCATCTTTGAGCTAACCCTAAATGTTTCAGCACTTGTAACCTGTAGCTGCATTAGGCCACCTGCAGGTATACCAAACAGCATAATTCTCTTGCTAGTCCAGCCGCTTTCAATTTGCTGACAGAATTCAATTTCAGTGCAGAAACTGAAATCCTGAACAGGATGAAAGTACTAGAAGTAAAAAAAAAAAAAAATTAAATGAAACAACTATTTGAATCAGGCACTTGCAGTGTTACTTGGGCAGATTAGAAATTTTTTGCTATGTACCCTTCAAACTTATGTTCTATAAACTGAAGAAAGTAATTCTTCCTGTTAAAACTCAGACATAAATAAGTACTATATTATCCACTTTTATTCATATGAAGAATTACTTCTTACACTTAATATTAAATAGCAGCTGTGTAATTATTTCTGCAGATAAACATTTCAGAAAGACTATGAAGAATGGTGCATGTGACACTGGATACATTTCAGTAACTTTTTATTTGCCTTTTTAGGAATAAGTAGCATCAGAAGTCTGGAGAGCAGAATGAAATGCAGACACTTTCATTTATGGATCTTGGGTTCAAATCTTCTCTAGGCCAAACATAACTGAAAGTTAACACTTGATGGCAGTCACTGAGAAGTGTGAAATGTATAAATTGTCAGTCAATAAGAAGGTTTCAAGACTAAGAAAAAAGTTTGTAAAGTTACAACCACTTGGCAATCTAAAATACTGTTAGTTTGGCTACCCTGATTTTTTTTTACCCCACAGATCATCTCACTGAAGACAGCTGATAGATAATTGTATACAGTTTGCTTAAATGTTATGAAGTTATCCTTTTATATCTAAGAGATAATTGGCTCATTCTCATCTATTTGAAACTCTTTGCACCAGTACTAGTTTTAAACATAGGGAGAGATATGTATTTTCAGTATGTACCACTGAATGAAAAGAATTCACACTTCATAGCTATATCCCAGGAGCTGTGAGCACCTTACCAAACAAGTTATATTTCTTTAAGAAGAAGTGGGGGAAGATGTTGGAAATTTTTTTCAGTTTTATCACAGCAGTGTATAATCCCTGTAGTCATGGTTAAAGCTTAGTTTTGTACAGTGCTAAGTACAAATGCCAAAGATTAATTAATTTGTGCCAGCTAATTTTTCCTTGTTTATTTATATAAGTTACTAATATCTGTAAGTAGATATCTTAGTTTTGAAAACAGGATTGCATGTCACAGCAAAGAACAATAAGAGAAGTAAATTACAATGTGACCGTATATTTCAGATAGTGTCAATGAGAAATATTTACTGGGCATTCATGCTTTGAGGAGAAATCCCCGGGCATCCACTGCTGCTAATAAAAGTAATGTCAGCATTCCAGCCTAGTAAGTTGGTTGGAGAGTTTGCTTCCTGTTTTTTGGTGACAAGAGCCCAAACATTCTTCAGGTAACTTCAATAGTAATATAAATAATATTGGTTTTCACCTGGAAATATAAAATGCTGTGGTTTTATAAAACTGTGGAATTCTATATTCTTGCATAATCCCCAAGAAAACAAAAAAATATTACAGATATTTAAGGGATGAGTAAGGTTTTCACCTGCTTTCACTTGTCTGTCAACTGGATTAAGAGAGGAATGGACATCCCAGCAGAAAATTATATTGTCCAAACAAAAATTTTGTTTTCCGATTTATGTTTAAAAATTAATTTGGATTAATATTGAAGTCACTAGAAATGTGAAATATACAGAATTCTGTAAGAAGACACAAAAAACCAACAGGCAAGAGTAAAGTGCATGATACACTACACTTTTAATAGAATTTAAGTGTAAATTGAAGTGTGTCTTAGAAATGATGTAATTTTTTATATACCAGACACTATTGACAGCTCAGTGTGGCCTGTCATGACATGATGGAACTGTTGTGTGTATAGCCCAGAGTTTTCTGGATAGTAATGTTTTTAAAAAACATTATGTTTCTCTTGAGGGCATCGTTTAAATGAGGTTTCAAAAGCCTTTTAAATGAGTTTCTCAAACCCATGATTTTACTCACATGAAGCAATGCTATAAGCAAAATAGTCTATGACTTGTAGGAGGAAGAGATAGTGGGTGCTGGGGCAGAACTTGAAATCTTTGAATGATTACTGTTAGGTCTGCTGTATGGAGTTTAATTTCACCTGTTTAGTTCTCATTAAATCCATCATTCAGAACTACTTTCTGACAAGATAAATATGTTCATTTTCTGTTCTTTGTATTTTGTCACTAGAAGATATATATGCCTCAAAATTAAATAGTATTTTTAAAGCATGTCTCTGTAGATAAAATATTGCAATTTGCATATATCTCTACAAGCCTCATCTGGATCGCTTTTTAGAAAGACTGTAGAAGTGTAAAGGTCTTGCCCACACTATTATTTTCTTTTACTGTGAAAATTTAGTTTGCGTATGAGGAAATGAGGAAATAAATATGTTAGAATCAGGTTGGGTTGTGGTTTTTTTGGGTTTTTTTTGGTTTGGTTTTTTTGGTTTTTTTTTTTTTTTTTTTTTTTTTTTTTTTGCACACCTTTTTCTGAGAATAAAATAGCATTAATGAAATCCCATTAAAGAGCATAGCATGACCACAGTGTCCTGTCAGGTGGATCTTTGAAAGAAAACTGAAGGAGAGGGTTTTTTTTTCTCTCTTTCTGTACTCTACTATATGAGCTAAAAGATATTAAAAAAACATTCTCTGTGTTTCAATTATTATAGGTGCAATTATAATATACAGTCAGATTAAATATTATCATTTTGTCTGACTGTGATCAATATGATGTACACACATTTATTTTAGTAGACAGAATATTAAAAGTTAATAGAACTGCTTTTTAGATTTCAAAGAGTTTGAGGTAGAATTACTTGAACTCTACTTTTTTTATACTATGGTCTCTGTTTCTCCTGAAAATGGAATATTCCTCACAATCTCTATCCTTGAAGATACTCAAAAGTCATCTGCCCTGGCTGAACCTGCCTGAGTAGGGTGATTGTACAAGATGATCTTCCAAAGTCCTTTCAACCTCAACCATCGTATGGTCCTGTAGAAAAGTATTGACACATTGCCAGTGTAAGGACACGCACACTGTCTTATTCACTTTTATATTTACTGTAACTCCCAAAAGAGAAAACGCGATGAAACAGACGGGAATCTAGGCTAGAGGAAATTTATAGAAAAGGAGTAGAATATGTACATTTCTGTTTCCAAAAGCTCCGCACAAATCTTTTGTTTATGACTTCACCAAAAATTCTTTTTACATCCCTTTGTTTTTTTCTGAAATCCATGATCTTTTGTGGTGATGAACTGATGACATGCCACAGGTTAGCCTGCAAAATATCTGCAAAACTGATAGTGTTTTCTGAAGCACACTATGAAAAGTCCTGAATGTTCACACTCTATAAGTGCCGGTAACTCAAAGAAAGTTACTGTCATAAAACACTTGATTTACCTTGAGATGCTCAAGAGCTTCAAGAAAAGTGAAATGCTAGCTGTCACCAAAATAACATTTTTGAAGCTAAATGCTTTAACATGTTGCCATATACACTGCCACAAAGCTGAAAGATTTATTTGCCTCTGGTCCTAAAAAAAAAGGCTTAGGCCACATAGTTCTGAATCTCACTATATTTCAGACTGAGTGAGGGTTGAATTTTGATGGTGTAGATACAGAACTTGTTCCAGGTGGAAAGGTACTAGATCCCTTTATCAACTGAAAAGTATGAAGACTTGTGGCAAATGATTAAAGAAACCCATCAAAGTTATATTTGGCAATTAAATATTATTACGATGTTTTAAATTTAAATACTTAAAGTCAAAAAGTTTGCTTTCATTTTTGATACAAAAAATTGTTTTACTTCTTTCACACACAATATTTGCTTTTTTATTCTAAAGTCTATTTTTTTAATATGTAACTTTGTTATTTCTCTGGATATTCTATCTCCCTTTTCTCTTTCTCAGACACTGCCTTAAAGCAGAGGTCTTCAGATTCTTTCTTTTGCTTCGTTATCATTATTTCATTGCACCCTATAAATGGTAGTCTCTGTTTGAGGGTGCAAATGGTAGATTGAGCTCTCAACAGCCACGTTTATTTTGTTCAAGTCTAAAGGCAGATGAAAGGGCAGACAGATAAGGGAAAAAAAGGTATGTATTTTAGTTGATTTAAGTCAAGATCCATATAGGACCTTTTAAGCAACAAAGATGTCCCAAAGAGTCAGAGGGCTCCTAGATACATGGAAAATTTTTTAGAAGTCACTTGTCGAAGGCTGATAAAGGAGATGTCAAGCATTATGACAAAAACTCTAATGAAAAAAATTGGTTGTAGTAGTTTTTAAATTACTTCTTTCATTAATTTAATAAACTTTTACAAAAATTTACTTTCTCCCATTAGCAAAAAAACCCTCAAACCAACCAAACAACCAACCAACCCAACAAAACAAACAAACAAAAACAAGCAAAAAAACCCAAGCAAATTGTAAACTGTTTAAAATAGTCACTGTAAGTATTTTACATGTCAGTAAATTATGTGGCCTTCAGCACAAGGACTGGATGAAAGTAGCTGGGGTTTAAGCCTGTACTTGAATTATGTGCTGAAATCCACACCTATACTTGTCAATTTATTGGATTTAGTCAGAGGGATACAGTTATGCAATTTTAATTCAGCCATAGTGGTTGGAGGTTTGTTTCAGTGAGGTCAATATTCTATGTTATATCTACAAATGATTTAAAAAACCCCAAATTTTGATGATAAAGTAATTTTTTACAACAATGCTTTCTCCGTTTATACATTCCCAAATATTTTCTGCTTTCGTGTCCTCCAGATGCAATTAATAACATTGTTTTATTTATGCCATCCATTTTTTCAGGACACCAGCCATCTCCTTGGTTCTACATATCTACTGAACACCAGTGGTTGCAGACACCCATTAGAGAGAGACAGACAGACAGACACAAACACACTCCCCTATGCACCCATCTCCAGGCTTTGGCTGTGCTCTGTTCTCCCTGAGGGCTTTGCTTTTCACATTTCCTATGTGGTGTGTCTTCCTTAGCTACCCTATTTTCTCTTCCTTTTCTCTCCAAGAAAATTCAGGAGTAATGTCACAGCAAAGGCAAATAGGAGTGGTGGAAAAGCGTGAGGGAGGCAATACCCACTATTCAAACTCAGCCACTGTGGTGACTTTGTGCAGCCAAGACTTTATTTGAGAGATTTCCCCACTTATTTCACAGTTTTTATGATCATGAGTTCAAAACCCCACAAACCTACACATGAGTCCTGCTCTTGAAACAAATATTGAAACAATGTTTTCTTTTAATTTTACTGGACTTGGGTATTATGTTGAACTTTCATTCATTTTTGTTTAAGCTATGTTCCAATACTAGGAGAGTATTCAGTTTAAGAAAGGTAAGAGACTGAAAAGAAGAAAGAAGGGGCTGAAGCAAGCATGAAAAACAGCATTTTCAGAAAGGACAGCATTGATTTTTTGCTTCTGTTTTTCCCTGAGTGACTATTCATAAGGCTGAGCAGGTGAGTTGCTTGTACTTGAGAGCCATTCAGGAGCAGAAGGTGGAGCTTCCTTTGCTCCTGCATGACTGATTATAAGAGGCCTCTGGGGAGCACAGGAACCAGGAGCGTGGCAAACAGGAGTGGGCAAGCAGGGGCGTGGCACGTCTCTGGGGCTTGGTCATGGCAGCTGGCGCAGCAGTACACACAGGCAGGGCAAGCAGGCAGGGTTGCAGGTTTTCTTGCTAGTAAGGTGTGCTATGTGTTTTTTGAGGTGTTTCTGTTAGCTGCTTGATTTTGGGCTTTCTGCTAGTAATGGTTTTAACACGTTCAAAAACTGTGTTCAGTACAAGTGTATGTGAACAAGTGGAGCCCTCCAAAAAGGATGTGTCTGTACAGACGCAGTCCTGCCCAGAGTGTCTGAGCTTATCCATGGTTTCAGGGGGTGTTGTGGAGGAAGCCTGCCTACAGTGTGAACGGGTGAATGACCTCCTTTTGCTGGTGGCCGAGCTTAGGGAGGAAGTTGAAAGATTAAGGAGTATCAGGGAAAGCAAAAGGGAAATAGACTGTTGGAATTCAGCCCTTACATCTTTAAGGGAGGCCCACCAACAGTCAGAGGACTTATATGCCTCTCACTCCTAGGCAATAGAAGGGCACCTGTTAGATGAAGGGTAGTGGAAATGGGTCCCTGCTCGAAGAGATAATAATAAAAATTCCTCCTGACCTCCATCCCCTAGCCAGGTGCTACTTCAGAATAGGTATGAGGCCCTGGATCTAGAGAGCCAGCCAGATGATTTAGAAGAAAATTATCTGCGCAGTGAGCCTCCCAATTATGATTCATCTGTAAGAGGATCACCACTTCTATCATCAAGAAAAGAAGGGTAATCATATGGGTGATTCCCTTCTGAGAGAAACAGAGGGCCCTGTATGTTGACCAGACCCATCCCTCTCAGACAGGGGGGTCTGCTGCCTCCCTGAGCCTGGGTACAAAATATCACTGAGAGAATTCCTGGGCTGATTCAGCCCTCTGATTATTACCCACTGCTGATACTCCAGGCTGGCAGTGATGAGATCGAAAAGAGGAGTGTCAAGGAGATTAAAAGGGACTTTAGGGCACTGGGTCAAGTGGTTGATAGGACAGGGGCACAGGTGGTGTGCTCAGTCCCTTTGGTGGCAGAGAAAAATGATGAAAGAAATAGGAGAACTCACATCATTAAAAAGTGGCTCAAGGGGTGATGTCATCGACAACATTTCAGATTCTTTGATCATGGGGCAACTTTTACTGCATCTGCTCTACTGGAACCAGATTGGGTACATCTCTCTGTTAAGGGCAGAAGGTTTTTAGCTCATGAACTGGCAGACCTCATTGACAGGGCTTTAAACTAGGTTTGAAGGGGGAAGGGGATGCAGCTGGGCAGTCTGGAAGCAGGCTCAAGGGCAGTAAGCCTGAGTTAGGGGTAAAATCAGTAGCCCAGCTGAGGTGCATGTATACCGATGCACGCAGCATGGGCAACAAACAAGAAGAGCTGGAGGTCATGGTGCAGCAGTGAAGCTATGATGTAGCTGCCATCACTGAAACGTGGTGGGATGACTCACATAGTTGGAGCACTGCATTGGATGGTTACAAGCTCTTCAGAAGAGACAGGAAAAGGACAAGAGGTGAAGGGGTCGCCCATTATATTAAGGAGGTTTTTGAGGTATTGAAACTAATGAAGATGAAGTTGAATGTCTATGGGTAAGAATTAAGGGGATGGCCAACAAGGCTGATATCCTCCTGGGAGTCTGTTATCGTCCACCCAACCAGAACTGGTAGGTCCACCCACCAGCTGCGACAAAAAGTTGTCCTCCATACACTCTAAGAATTTCCTGGACTGCCTCTTTTCTGCTGTATTAAGTTCTCTGACTGCCTGCTCTTGGATAATGGGGGGACCATGCTGTTCCCTGGCACCATCAACCAACCCAAGAGGACAGTTCTGCTGGGGACAAGCCACTAAAGACTGAGGCAAAGAAGGCGTTAAGCATTTCTGCCTTCTCCTCATCTGCAGTGACTAAGTTCCCTCCCTCATCCAATAAAGAACAAAGGTGGTCTTACCCTTCCTTTTATCATTAATGTCTTTGTAAAAACATTTTTTATTATCCTTTAGAGAAGTGCCATTTTAAGTTCAAGCTGAGCTTTGGCCTCCCTAATTTTTCCTACATGCTCTAGCATCCCTCTTAAATACTTCCTGAGAAACCCAACTGTCCTTCCAAAGATGATACATCCTTTTTTTATTCTTAAGTTCCTCCAATACCTCCTAGCCCATCCAGACTGGACGTTTACCTCATTGACTTACCTTTTGGCACACAGGAATAGTCTGTTCCTGTGCCCTCAAGATCTCTGTTTTGAGGCATGCCCACCATTCCTGAACCCCTTTGTTTTTAAGGGCTGCTTCCCCAGGAACTCTCTGAATAAGTCTCCTAAACAGGCCAAAGTCTGCCCTCTGGAAGTCCAATGCAAGAGTCTTATTAATGCTCCTGCTGATATCACCAATTGAGAACTCTATTATTTCAAGATCACTCTACCCTAAGCGGCCTCCAACCACCACATCTCCCACCAGCCTATCTCTATTTGAAAACAGCAGATCTAACATAGTCCCTCCCCTGGTGGGTTCACCCACCAGCTGCGACAAAAAGTTGTCCTCCATACACTCTAAGAATTTCCTGGACTGCCTCTTTTCTGCTGTATTAAGTTCCCAGCAGATGTCTGGTAGGTTGAAGTCACCCACAAGAACAAGGGCTGATGATTCTGGAACAGTATCTAGCTGCTTATAGAATAAGTCATCTACCTCTTCTTCCTGGTTGGGTGGATGATAACGGACTCCCAGTAGGGTGTCAGCTTTGTTGGCCTTTCCCTTAATTCTTACCCATAGACATTCAACTCCATCTTCCTTAGTTTCAATTTCTACAGCATCAAAAGTCTGCTTAATATAAAGGGCCACGCCTCCTCCTCCTTTCCCTTTCCTGTCTCTTCTGAAGAGCTTGTAACCATCCAATGCAGTGCTCCAACTATGTGAGTCATCCCACCACGTTTCAGTGATGGCAGCTACATCATAGCTTCACTGCTGCACCATGACCTCCAGCTCTTCTTGTTTGTTGCCCATGCTGCGTGCATCGGTATACATGCACCTCAGCTGGGCTACTGATTTTACCCCTAACTCAGGCTTACTGCCCTTGAGCCTGCTTCCAGACTGCCCAGCTGCATCCCCTTCCCCCTTCAAACCTAGTTTAAAGCCCTGTCAATGAGGTCTGCCAGTTCATGAGCTAAAAGCCTTCTGCCCTTAACAGAGGGCGTTTGGTTCCAGCAGGGCAGGTGCCGTAAAAGCTGCCCCATGATCAAAGAATCCGAAATTTTGCCAACGACACCACCCCTTGAGACACTTGTTAACGATGCAAATTCTCCTATTCCTTCCATCATTTTTCTCTGCCACCAAAGGGACTGAGTACACCACCTGTGCCCCTGTCCTATCAACTAATTGACCCAGTGCCCTAAAGTCCCTTTTTCTTGCCTTAACACTCCTCTTTTTGATCTCATCACTGCCAGCTTGAAGTATCAGCAGTGGGCAATAATCAGAGGGCTGAATCAGCCCAGGAATTCTCTCAGTGATATCCCGTATCCGGGCCCCAGGGAGGAAGCAGACCTCTCTGTAGGATGGGTCCAGGCGACATACAGGGCCCTCTGTTTCTCTCAGAAGGGAGTCACCCACTATGATTACCCTTCTTTTCTTCTTGATGTTAGAGGTGGGGATCCTTCTTACAAATGAATTATAATTGGGAGGTTCACTGTGCAGATAATTTTCCTCTAAATCCTTTAAATCTAAGTCATCTAAATCATCTGGCTGGCTCTCTAGATCCAGGGCCTTATACTTATTCTGAAGTGGCACCTGGCTTGGGGATGGAGGTCAGGAGGAATTTTTATTACTACCTCCCCGATCAGGGACCATTTCCACTCCCCTCCATCTTCCACATACTCATCCATTGTCTGAGAGTTGAAGGCATATGAGTCCTCTGACTCCTGGTGTGTCTCCCTTAAAGTTGAAAGGGCTGAGCTCCACCAATCTATTTCCCTTTCACTTTCCCTGATACTCCTCAATATTTCAATTTCCTCCCTAAGCTCTGCCACCAGTGAAAGGAGGTCATTCACCTGTTCACACCGCAGGCAAGCCTCCTCTACAACACCCCCTGAAACAACCGATAAGGCCAAACACTCCAGGCAGGAGTGGGTCTGTACAGATATATCCTTTTTGGAGGGCTCCACCGGGCCACAAACACTTGTACAAACCCCAGCTTTTGACCATGTTGAAACCATTACTAATAGAAAGTGCAAAAACCAAGCAGGCAACAGACACACCTGGAAGAAACCACAGCAACCCTTGCTAGCAGAAGGAAAACCTACAGCCCTGCCTGCGCGAACTGCTGCGCAAACTGCCATGGCCATGCCCCAGAGATGTGCCACGCCCCTGTTTGCCCACTCCTGTTTGCCACGCTCTGGGTCGCCGCGCTCCCTAGAAGCCTCTTATAATCAGGGACTCAGCAATGAGGAGAGCTCCTCCCCTTCCTGCCAACTCCTCACTCCCAATAGAATGAGCAAGTGACTCTATGGGACCAGATGGGATCCATCCCAGGGTGATGAGGGAGCTGGCATATGAGCTTGTGAAGCCCCTCTCCATCATTTACCAACAGTCCTGGCTCACTGGTGAGGTTCCAGATGACTGGAAGCTGCCCAATGTGACGCCCACTCATAAAAAAGGTTGGGAAGGAGGATCTTAGTATTTATAGACCAGTTAACCTGAGCTCAGTACCTAACAAGATAATGGAGCAATTTATACTGATTGTCATCATGCAGCATCTAGAGGATAGCAGGGTATCAGACCCAGTCAGCATGGGTTTAGGAAGGGTAGGTCGTGTTTGACCAACCTGATCTCCTTTTATGACCAGGTCACCCACCTGGTGGGTGCAGGAAGGGCTGTGGATGTTGTCTATTTGGACTTCAGCAAGGCCTTTGACACGGTCTCCCACAGCACAGTCCTGGAATTGCTGGCAGCCCACGGCTTGGACAGGAGTTCAGAACTGGCTGGATGGCCGGGCCCAGAGAGTGGTAGTGAATGGTGCTGCATCCAGCTGGTGGCCAGTCACCCATGGTGTCCCTCAGGGGTCTGTGCTGGGACCAATTCTGTTCAATATTTTTATTGATTACAAGGATGATGGAATTGAGTCTTTCATTAGTAAATTTCCAGATGACACTAAGCTGAGATCGTGTGTTCATCTGTTGGAGGGTAGGAGGGCTCTGCAGAGAGACCTGGAATGGTTGGATGGATGAGCAGAGTCTAAGAAGATGAAGTTTAATAACTCCAAGTGCCGAGTACTGCATTTTGGCCACAATAACCCCCTGCAACGCTATAGGCTGGGGACTGTGTGGCTGGACAGTGCCCAGGCAGAAAGGGACCTGGGGGTAGTGGTGACAGCCGACTGGACATGAGCCAGCAGTGTGCCCTTGTGGCCAAGAAGGCCATTCTTCCGCTATACTCGGCACTGATGAGGCCACACCTTGAGTGCTGTGTCTAGTTCTGGGCCCTCAGTTTGGGAAGGACGTTGCGACACTTCAACGTGTCCAGAGGAGGGCAACGAGACTGGTGAGGGGCTGTGAGGAATGACTGAGGGAGCTGGGGTTGTTTAGCCTGGAGAAAAGGAGACTCAAGTGTGACCTTGTCACTCTCTACAACCTCCTGAAAGGTGCCTGTAGTCAGGTGGGGGTTGGTCTCTTTCTCCAGGCAGCAACTGACAGAACTAGAGAACACAGTCTCAAGCTGCACCAAGGGAAACACAAGTTGGATATTAGGAAAAAGTTTTTCACAGAAAGAGTGATAAAGTACTGGAATTGCCTGCCCGGGGAGGTGGTGGAATCACCATCCCTGGATGTGTTTAAAAAAAGACTGAATGTGGCACTCGATGCCATGGTTTAGTTGAGGTGTCAGGGAACAGGTTGGACTTGATGATCTTGAAGGTCTCTTCCAACCTTGTGATTCTGTGTGATTCTGTGATTTTATTACAAAGGAGTGCAAGGGGTCAGACTTCAGACTGACTTTTACTCTTGGAGAAATTCTGACTTCTGGCAACACAGATCTGCTTAGGGATTCCAAAATTTATTCACTTTTCTTGTCCCTTGAGGATTCTTTCCTGGCAAAATGTATGGTAACAGCTTGATATCATGCACACCTCATTAGCAGCAGTCTCAGGGTCCCTTCTTATTATTCTCTCTCCATATGTCTGCCCCACCCCCTATCAAATAACAAAAATAGAGGGACAGAACAGGTGGCACTATGACTGTACAAGAATTATGTCTCTAGATTTGTGCCTCACAGAATGTCAGTGAGACAATATTTCTCTTTCACTAGTGCTTCATTAAAGGTTTCATTTCTAGAGGACTGTGTCACTTCAACTATTGTATTACATTTTTTTAAACTAAATTAACTCAGACAGCATCCCTGGATGTAAGTAATGACAACACAGTAGCTTGATTTTGCCATATTAAAATTAGACTGAAAAGACATACAATGGAAATACAACCTCACTCTTTGCCATGACTTATCCAGACTACACGGAAGAAGGGTGAGGCTTCAGAACACTAACACTTGCAGTACATTGATGACATCATTGTATGGGGGAATACGACATAGAAAGGTTTTGAGAAAGGGGAGAAGATAATCCAAATCCTCCTAAAGGCCAGCTTTGTCATAAAAGTTTAAGAGACCTGCCCAGGAAACCTAGTTTTTAAGAGTAAAATGGTAGGATGGCTATTGTCAGATTCCAATGGATGTGGTCAACAAAACAGCAGCTATGTCTCCCCCAGCCACCAAAAAGGAAACTCAGGGCGCAGTTTGAGGAGGGGGTATTGAGGAGGGCCTACCATTTAATCAATAGACAGAAAATGAAAAGTGATATTCTCTCAGTATATACCACACTGAAAGCAATGGGCAGCGGGACCTTCAAACATTAGATTTAATGTAGCTAAGGCCACGTGGTTAATTAACACTATAGGATCTACCCATCAAGCTGGCCCCTAATCAAAACCTCCATGTACTGTAGAAAGGGATAAAGTCCCTGTGGTGCACATGAGTATGTTTTAGGAAAGATGGATTAGTCCTGCCTCAAGCAAAGGCAAACCCATCTGTGGGATCCTCTTTGCTCAAGGACTTGGTGCATTTGGTGGGTAAAGCACAGGCATGGGGAAACAAAACACCTACTACCTAAATTTTGATTTTTGTCTGAGAACAGTCTTCAGTGTTGAATTGTGTTTTTTTACTGAATGACACTGCCACTGCATGCCATAAGTTCTGTGGACAATGAGGATGGACTGCCCCAGGTATACGTGGCAGGAGAGCTGCCTTATGATGCTCTCAACTGCCCAACAGCAAACGAGCCCTGGGAGATATCTAGGATGGATAAAACCCACAGTCATGGATTTAATGATTTCACAGGACCTCTTGAGGGGATTGCCACCAACTATGGAAATTATACCTGTGCTTGTCTATATCTATCTATATCTATATATCTATATCTAATCTATCTATATATCTGTATCTATATCCATATCTATATCAATATATCTATATCATCTATATCTGTATCTATTTCTGCATCTATACCTATCTTTATATATGTATACATTTGGAAGGTGTAGGGTCTGGGCATAAGGTAGATGGTTTAGAATAAGGAATGAATAGTGTCCTGTTTCTGGCCAGCAAAGGGCTAATTTTTTCCTGTAACCCAGGCAGGGGCTATGGCCAGGAACGTGATATTATTTAATACCATCTCACCTCACTGAAAAGAGTGGTGAAAAGGGGGTCTTTCTTTTATGAGGAGAAGGTGTTCTTTTGGGTTGAAAAAGTATGGTGAAGGAGAGACAATCAGTATTTGTTTCTCATTACAGCTTTTCTGTGTCAACTGTTTCTTTGTCTTATCACTTTGGTTACTAATATTGTTGCTGTATTGTTTGTCCTCTTAGCTAATTGCTGTTTTGATGAAATTGTTCTTTTCTCAACCTGTGATCTTGTCCTTCGAGATGCAGTGCGAGGAGGGTATGAGTGGTGTTGTGGTTTTAGTGGGACTTCTAAACTGGATAATAACCATGATAATATTACAGCAAATTCCATATGCAAAGGTACCCTTTAAAACAGAATTCAAAAGTTCTGTAGGAACATCTGAAAAATATTTGCTATATAAGCTACTTACGCATACACTTTAATAGCAGTCATACTTAAAATTTCTTTTATACCACAAAATCACTTCAACAGCTTATTTTGTCTTCTTGCCTAGCTAAATGGCATACAATTTTATTTCTTTTCATAGAATAAATTTCTTACACATAAAAAATATGTTGTTTTTCCACACCTTTCTGCTCAGACTACGTGAAGTATGACACTCTCTGCCACACCCTGCATATAAACTTGGGTCAACTTAATGGATGCTTATTTCAAGAACAACAGGTGTTGCAGAGGCACTTAATAGAAATTGACAGACTGTGGCTAATTTTGCAGTGTGAAGCACCTTAAGTACTTTAATATACTTTTTTTCTGTGGGTAGCTGTATTCATGGAAGAATGAGAGTATATGAAGAGATTTCAATCAAACTGAAGCAGTCTACTTCTTCAGAAAATAAACCAAACAAATTCTTGGTTTTATGAATGTCTTGCTGCTCTTTGGAGTGCCATTTTGTGTATCTTGCATAAAAAATTATTTTGTTTATGATTCATGAATGCATTTAATATCTTAAATATTAGCGTTTCAGGAAATAAATGGACTAAATATTACTTCTTGTAAAAACTTATTTCTTTTCAGCATTCATATTAAGGAGTAAGTTCAGCAACAGTCTTTCTAAATTTTAGGTGTCTAGAAGAAGCGCAAAACTGCCATCTGGCCCACAGTTGAGTTTTGGTGGAAACATGCTCTGCCAGTTCAGATTTTCTGGAAAAAGAACTGAAAGTAACACTTGCACTCAAATGTTAAACTAACTTTGTTTAGAGTATCATGGTTCTGTAGACAGTGTAATTATCTGCAGATAGTGTAAACTTTACATTCTTTGTTCTGAACAAACACTCTTATGGACTGATTCCATCAAAATGTGGTTCTGCCATTTGTTTCATATCATATTTAGGATTGCACAGGCTACATGCTAATAGTGAAGAAATCACAGTCTTGCAGACAACAACAAATTAAACATAAAAAAAGTAGGAATCTGATGTGAATGTGATCTACATGACTTGTCCTTTTCTCAGCCTTACTTTTCCCTTCAATTCCCACAAAATTCTGGATAACGATTTATCTTCTGATTTGTTTCCAAATAGTTTTCTCCCTCCTTTTCCTTCTTATGCCAGACATCTAAATGTATTCCTGCTCTCCAAATACAAGAGGCCTCTTTATCCCTCTTCCTTGTGACTTGGTCCTGTCTCAAAAAGCAGAACAAAGGTAAAGAAGCAACATAAGGAACTAAAAATATGCTGAGAATCAAGTTGCATGAGTCATTACAGGCATAAGGAAAGCATAAAAACATGGGTAGCAAACGTGTAATTTTCATTTTGCACAATATTTGTAGTTTCAGAGGAAATCTCTTGTCTGGTAGTTTCTCCTATGAGAATACATCTCTAACACATCTTGCTGATGAATGAATAGGGATCAAGAGATAAAAAAATTTGCTTGAGAAATAAGCATGGGTCACACTTCATCATATTGCAGTAATTGAAACGTTTGAGGACAATATGTGAGTTCAAGGATTCCTTCTGTCTATAGCAAGTCACTAGATGAGATCTATGAAAGATAATTAGAGAAGAAACTGAAACTCTTACTTAAAATGATGCAGCATTATGGCTCTCTTTTTGTTTTATTCTGAACCCCAGGAATTTTGAATCAGTTTATGTGTTTGTTTGCTTTGGAGTCTTTTTTGTGCAGAAGCATTATTTTCATCACAAAAGAATGCTTCCACTTGACATTACAGCTGTATTTGTGACCTGGAGCTTTTCTTTTAAGAGCTTTTTGAAAAAAAGGGTCTTAAATCACAGGCAAACGATCTAATAATTGGGCTGTTATGTAAAAGTGACAGTAATCAGTCTCTAATTGAAAGAATATAAAATGTATTATTATTATTAATTTATTTATTGTTCTTGATGACTGTTTAAACAATCTTGTCATTTTGTTGTCATACATTGTAAGTGATGTCTTCTTGCTAAGTAATAAAATTTTTTAATGGTCTATGCTTACAAATTGTAAAACTTGGACTACAAAAACTTGGAAACTGTATCCAACAGAATATGGACTAAGCTTTAAACTTAGTAAGACTTAAATACTGTCTTGGCAGCACACATGTTCATCAGTTTGCATATAGGCCAGTCCTAACTGAAGAAATACTTTAATTATGGGATCCTAAATTTGAAATATAAATATTAAGGTCAAAGGACTCAAAATTTCAAAATATTGTTTTACGACTGCTATCAGAGAGTGTACTGTACAAAGTTCTTTACTTTCTCGTAAACACGTTCCCAGGAGAGGCAATTTAAAACAGTAAAGTTGTCAACACAGTTTACGAGTAACACATAGCTCATGGCTAGTGAAGAGGTGGCATAACTCTTTTACCTTTGGATGGAACTAAAAGTAATCAAAAACATAGTCTTTGTCAGAGATGTTCAGACACAAGCAAAGATAAAGCATGTAGAGTAACCACAGCAGTCCTTGTTAAATTAAAAAAAAAAAAAAAAGGAAGTTTATCTTCAGAAATATATCCTGATTTGTATTTCTGCAACAGCTGCACTTTCACCCCCTTGAGTGATAAATGTGTTATTTGGTCTCAGTGATACATCTGATACCACAATTTTACATATTTTTTAACAACTGAAGCTTGGTTTCATACCCATATTCAACTGATGTAAAAGAGAGTTAATTCTCCTGCTATCAGATCAACAAAATCTTTTAATTATCAGTTTACCTATAATTTATTTAATTAAATTTATTTAATTTATTTAATCTTTTATTATCAGGACAATAGCAAGCCAGATAGAATAACTTAATCTGAATATTGAGGGTTTATATCATCCTTCTTTTCATGCTACACTTCTTTGAAAAACAGGTATGAATTCACATCTCTGCTGCTTCTACTCATAGCAGAAGCAATGATGTAGTGTTTATAAAAACATCACTCTGTTGCTATGGAAACCATAATGAAACCAGAACTCAAGAATGATAGTGTCAGAGAAAAATCTCTTGCACATATGTATTTGTTATCTGAAGAAGTTATTGGCTAGAATATTAGAAGAATTAGCTTATTGTCTCTTAAGGATGAATTATTTTTCAAACAACAATAAACATCAGCCATCCAAGTTTATAGTTTCTCTCTTCTGAAACTATTTCTAATATTTTAACTAACTCTGTCACACCCTACAAAGTAACATAGTATTTTTCCCCTGTGTGATTTAATGAATAAAAAGGGAAGATTAAGAATTTTTTAAATGCATGAAATGTAGTATGTTACAAACACAGACCTTTTTGCAAATGTACCTCTTACTAAATATTGATAGAGAAACAGGACCAACTTCTAATGGTGTTAAACAGTTATTTCATTATTTTGACTGTTGTAGTTTAGCTTTTTCTAGGACTCCAAATACTCATCCACAGAACTTAATAAGTTGATTGATACATACATGGGAGGAATGTAATATTCTTTCCTACCATCTAAACTGGAATTAATTTTTTGTTCTTTGTAATATAGAAAATAATTGTATTTTTTTACATATGAATCACTGCCCTCTTTTTTTGCATGATGTAGCTTTCAGTACAGGGGGGCTGTTGTCAATTTATTTGTGCTATTATTTAATTTGATAGAAGCCAACTGGCTTAAAGAAAGCAGCCTAATCAGAGTACTAAAAGTTGCTGACCTGAACAATAAATGTAGTGCTGTTTTTAATGCCTGACAAAACATTTTTGTAAAGACAAATTTAAACACAGTACCTTCAGCAAAAAGGATGGATGCTTCTCTTTCAGATAACATGGTTAATATATAAAGGGGGAAAGGCGTTGCAGTGTCATCTCCAAGCTGTAGATGTTACTGAGAAAAATACAGCTTCTTGAGTTGTTTTTGTTTTATAAAAGTCATGACAATCTGGAGTGCTGGCAAGGAAATATGAGGTAACAAGGATGCAGTGAATATGCTTTTCATCACCTGAAAATCTTTAATTGTAATTGCAGTATATAATGGTGTAATTAGTTGCCTAAGTGACAGGATAGGCTTGAATCTTTCCAACAGTTTTGTAAAACGACCATTTAGCTCATAGAAATCTTTTTTCAGACTACATGAGTGACAGTGAAAGATTGAAGGATGTTTTTAATCCTGAAGTGTCTAAAGTAAAGGGACTTTACCTCGCAGTATCTCTAGAAAAACCCTGTGAAGAAACAGTGAATTATATAAAGGTACTTGCTCACCAAAATATTTCAAAAATTTTGTGAGAAACATTAATTTGAATCAAGAAAAGCAATATAATAAAAGTAGATTTACAGAAAGCAGCAGTGAGGAGGTGTTTGGAAATTGATCTCTGATACTTAGGAGTGGTCAAGACTGATTAGTCTTGAATGTCATGAGTGTGTGTTCAGAAATATGATCCATGCTGAAGATATTGAAGAGGGGTATTTTTTTTATTTTTTTAAGGAGCAAATAAATTCCACTGATTCATTTGGAAATATATTTTTGTAGTGACTACGGTAGCTTCAGACATTTTTCTACCCTCTGAATTTAAATTTAGGATTCAGTCAAGGCACATATTGGTGAGTCTCCAAAAAGAAAAAAAGGATTTAACCTGTATTATATAGTTCTGTTTACTGAAGAATAAGTAATCCAAGTTTACTTGGACATTCATCAGAACTTCCACCTCTTCATAATCTGTAAATCCATTGCCCTTTTTCAGATGGCTTTCAGGAAGAACTGAAGAGAAGAATGGGGAAAAAAACATGACTGAAATTCTTGCAAAACAAGTGAGATCTCTGCGCAATTTATTGTTGCTACTGCCTATTTAGGAAACACCCTGAGAAATCATCTTTGAAAATTTAAGAAGCACATGTCAGCGGGTATCACACATGCATAAAATGATGGGCTTTGCAGCAGATAGCATGAAGGCACATCAATATGTGTAGGGTATTTAGTCTTAAAAAAACACCAAATGAACCTCTGCATACAATTAAAAAACTTGTTGAAAGGTAGTCAAGCTTCTGTATTTATTGAACACTGTTTAACATAAAAAAGCTATGCATTTTATAGCTGTAGAAAAATGTTTAAGTAGAACATTTCCTTAATCCTAGTTTACTGTAATTCTAAATCAAAGTAAGAATTTTAATTTCTTAATTAGAATTTAGTTAGTAGCGTTATTGCTGTGTTGTCACACTTTCTACTCAGTAACTAAATGCCTCTGAGATAATTTTCACTTCATATTATAGGTTATAGCAGAGGTAAAAAAAAAAAAAACCTCAAAAAACAAACAAACCCTAACACATTATCCTTACAAACAAATAAAGTGTGCAATTTCCAAGTTACACTAAATTCAGAATGTAGCTTCTTCCTCTGGCCTTCTCTCTTTCTAGAAGCAGAAAACCAGTATCAGTCTCAAAATATTTTGGCAGGTACTCAATGAAACAACAGCTCTGGAAACAAAGCCTCTCTTTAACAATTAGTAGCTCAAAAGTCTTAGCAAACCATTTTCACACATGCACATGACTTTAAATTTCTATATTTTCTACTATCTCCAAATCAGATTTTAAATCGAAAAATAAGTATTCCTAATATTAATATTTTTACAAATAAATAATTTAAGCAAATTCATTTTCCATTTCTTTTTAATAAGTAAATTATGTCTGATTCTCATATGCTTCCATATTAAAAGACTAAATTATCTTCTTGTATATGCTGCTAGAAGTGTTAACCTCCAGAAGATTGTGTCAAAATTCATTAACATATATATTTGTATGTCATGAAAAAATTATTTTTAAAAGTTTCCTTTCATAGGTTTTTTTCCCTTATTGATAATATAGACTAAGTTTTAAATATTTATTTTAAGCTGCTGTTTTGGTCATTGAATATCATTAAGGATAATTAATGATAATTTCACCTTATTTCTTTCTTTTAGGGAAGATTTACTATAATATTTTCAAACTATTCATCCCACTAGTTACCTGCTAATTGTTTCATTGTTTTATAATGGTATATAAGAAAGGATTAAGTTTAAATCTTTCTTAAATATTCCATTTCAATACTCATTCCTGAAAACATCAGTGACAACAAATTTTAAAGGTTTTGAAGAAGATTAAGCAATTTTTATATCAAAGGGTTTTGATGCAAAAAGAAGGTACTGTTGGATGACTACTGATGTAATTAAATATAAAGGTTGAATGTAAGCCTCAATTTGCAATCAATACAGGAAAGCCATTCTTTTTTATAACTACTTCAGAATCTGGTATTTAAATATATTTTTTTTTAACCAACCTTACAGCATAGGGATAGTCCACTCCATCTTTCAAAAATCCAGGCCTTAAATTGCATAAAACATGGCAGTTTTGCCAGTTGATTAATCTCTTTCAAAAAAAAAAAAAAAAAAAAAAAAAAAAAAAAAAAAAAAAAAAAAAAATCAAACTGTCACTTTGCAAATAAAAAGCCAAAATTCACATTCACCTAGTTTCTCTCCATGAACAATTCTTCATTTTTCTTCTCATCAAAGAGTATTTCCTTGGGCATAAGATAAACTGATACAAGTTTATCATTGGTATCAGCTCAAATTATCTTGAAAAATGTATCATATACTGTATTTCAGGAAATTCTATAGATATAAAGGGATTTAGTATAGCTAGTTTTGTACAAAATTGGGAGATACTAAATTGCTTTTCTGAAATATGCTCCAGAAAAATCTAGTGTCAGTAAGGTACCAGTATATATGAAGTGCAATTGCACGTGTTTTGTACTATTTGTGCATTACATAATTACTTAAGAAAAAGTGGTCTGCCGTCCATTGTTGACAAAGGTAACATTGGGAATAAGAAAATGGGAGGCTAAACTGAAATGATGAGCGAATAATTGTAACAACACTTCCTTGTATAATTTAAAAAAAATTTAAAACCCTGTTTACCTCATTTCTCAATGGCCTCTTTCAAAACAAGTTAAAATCTTAGAAGATGTTCAGAAATGAATTTAAAATAAGCTATGAATGTGAATAAAACTTTGGAGAAAAATACCTTATTATTATTTTTACAACAGTCTGATATTTGTCTTTCATCAGGTTTTTTCCAAAATACATAAATATTACCATTGTATTGATGCTCAGGTTTATTTTCCAACACAAGAGTTACAGGTATAGCTGCCACTGTCCAGTTATTTCAGATTCAGCCTAAATGTCAAGCCAACTTAAATGACTATGCACTATAATATGGAACTAGCTGGCTATTCCTTTGTCTCTGATGTAGTCATTCCCCCATAGAAGGCCAGTAGGTTGATTAAACAGGACTGACCCTTGGTGTTGCTGTGGTGACTGTCTCAAACCAACTCTTTCTTTTGTATACCTTAGCACGGCTTCTAGGAGGATCTGTTCCATCATAATCCTGGACAGAGAGGTGGTGCTGACAGGTCAGCAGTTCCCAGGGTCCTCCTTTCTTACACTTTAAAAACAGATAATATGTTTTCCTTTTTCCAGTCACTGTGGATTTCACATGACTGCCAGGACTTTTCAAATGTCATGGAGAGTGGTTTGGCAACTGCTTCAGTCATTTCCCTCAGGACTACATATCAGAAGAGGTGTGATGAGAGATAGGGGTTTTCAAAGCCAGTGCCAAGAGCTCACCTGGATCACTGCCTGTGCTCACTTTAAAAAAAAAAAGAAAGCCAAGCTTTAACCAAGACAAGAAGACAAGGCCAGGCTGCATGGTGCTTTAAGCAACCTGGTATAATGAATGAACTTAAACCTATGATTCTATGGCTATGTGATGCACCTTGTCAGGTCTCATAGACTCATACACTTTGCATTTCCTTCTTTTCTTTTAGTTTGATTAGCAGGTCTCAACTCAGCTATACCAGTCTTTCTCATTCCTTTCCTGATTTATTACACGTACAGATTGAGAGCTCTTGAGCTGCGGAGAGTATTGTAAAGACTTGACAGCTCTGTTCTTGTTCCCTTGCTCCTGAGGAGATTTCTAAGAGGTTTCTCTGTACTAACTCTTGAGCAGCTTGGAGTTTGCTGTCCTAAAATTCAGGGCTTTCTCTTTATTATTTCCTGGCCCATTTCCCATAGGATTGCAGGTAATTTATTCCCTGCGATAGGGCTGTCTATAAATTGGCTCAAGATGTTTTATTCCATATACTGCAGGAGTCTCCTGGACCACCTGCAGCTCTCTGTAGTACGTTTCCAGCAGATGTTGGAGTGGTTGAAGTCCCAGCAGGACAGCGTCCTGTGGCTGCAACAGGAAGGTTTCATCAATAGACTACCCTTGATCAGGTGACCTGCAATAAACACCAGCCACAAAGCTCCTTTGCTGCCTCAACCTCTGATTCTTAACCATAAACCTCTTATGAGCATTCTGTGTTAGACTATTTTCATATTGGTTTGACAAAAACAAACAAACAAACAAACAAACAAAAAAAAAAAAAAGAAAAATTAAAAATAATTTAGAAAATGTCATATCAAAGTAATGATGACAAATTCTACCTGAAAATACAAATTGCATGAAACATCTCCTGTAATAGAAATATCTTTGATAGAATAGGTGAGGTTGGCTGTCATGTCTGGAGGTTGCTTAGCTTCAATCATGCTGAAGCAGAACCAGCTACAACAGGTGTCCCATAGCTGGGCCTACAAAATTTTGATTTTTATGTCTTCATGTAAAAAGCTTCAACAATCTATCTGAGAACTTTTTCATTGTCAAAGAGTCAGTACCTCCTAAAAACGGAGGGTGGAAATTTCCTTAGAAGTGAAAAAAACCCAAACCACCTGTAATTATTTTTACAAATTGTTGTTGTTGTTGTTGTTGTTGTTGTTGTTGTGGTGGTGGTGGTGGTGGTGGTGGTGGTCAGTTATTATTCTACCCTTGAACAAAAGCCAAAGTCCCATTCTCCTATAGTTGGGTTTCTCATATAATTGGGTTATATCTGAATCTCAAGTGTTCTGGGCAGAAATAGGGTAGGCAAAGGAACCACAACAAGTGTGCATTAGATTATTTTTCTTACGCATATTACTTAAGGGAACAAAAAAATTAATGATAGAGATGTTTGTTCCAACTTCCTTATTTCTTCCAATGGTCTTTAGAGGACCATGCTGTATTTGAATATGCAGGATTTAGACAAGAAATTTAAGACTTTTCTCTTCAATTTACCTTTCAATGCCCTCTTCACATTTCTAAACATGGACCAGCTAGTTAGCTTACATCCATATGTCACTTTTTATCTTATGTCACATCTTCCAGACCCATGAAGGTATTTTAGCCATCCCAAGATGTCCAAAGCTGGACTAAATATTTATGATTGAGCAAATGAATTTAAATCTCTCCATATTATAATTAATTTATGATTCAAGCATAACTCTAAGCCAGATCTAGAGAGACATGGACTCTAATAACTTCTGAAAGATCAAAACAGCTTTCTAGATTTCCATAGCATTATGCCTCCTTGGCGTGGTAGTGCAAGCTATTCTCTGGGTGAACTTGAAGAATATGAAATGAGAAAACAAACCGCAGGTCTCTTGCTACAGAAAGGTAATGTTCTAAAATATAATCTTCTGTTTTCATTTCAAACCTTGGTGTTATGTTTGGGAACTTTGAATACTGTTTTTATGCAACAAGAAAAGTTTTATCTACATGAGACATAAAGCTCTCTTTTGGTGTACAAAGGAATAAATACATGTATGGTCATTGGCTGATTACATACATGGCTGGTCAGCTAAGGTAATGATCAGAAGATATTTGGGAAGATTACCTAACTACTGAAAAGGTACAGTAAATATCTGGACAAAACCACCTTCCTACAACCTGGAATTCAGTGTTTGAATTGGTCTATTTAGGATTTACTTTTGGATTACTGGACTGATACCTCTATTTTTTTTCCTGCCCTAGAAATCTTTTGATTAAAATGGTGAAAATCATTATCATCCTGATTACGTAATCAGTGGCAACTGTTTGTGTGAGATATGACCTTTCCTCATAATTCATGCAGGAAGGAAAGTTTGGTAACTCACCTTTAAATTCTGGGTTTGGGAAGGTTTCTGAAGACTGGAACTAAAAATGTGGGCTATTTATTCCAATCTGTCCCTTAGTGCTAAAAAATTTCCTAAGTAACTTGTTTGTTATCAGCAGGATAATTCTGTATTTCCTCATGATTCATGTAACAGCACTGTCAAAACGCAAACAAAATTGTGTCAGTACTCTTGGTCTTACACTATCAATATTGAGGCCAGATTTGAAAACTATTTACTTTTATCAAAAATATACAGCAAGTTCTGTGCAAGTCTTTGTTTTCTTAATGCAAAAGGAAATCATAAAATGAGAACACTTATTGAATTACTATCTCAACTACAATCAATTAAATGTTATGAGGAACTAATCCTGCACATCTGTCTTTGTTACATTTTATAATCACAGTTGAGATTTCATATTGCCATAGAATATTTATGCATTTCCAAGCTTAGAGTCAAGTAGGATGCCTGTTACTAATCATTATTAATTTTCTCCCATGTAAAATTACAAAAGGATAAATGGGTTCTGATAAAAATTATATTTGAAACTGTTTTGTATCTGACTGAAAGAAAGATTGATATCTACATCTAGATCCTATGCTGCTGCTAAATTTATGAAGAATAAAAACATATAATTAGAGAGTGGTAATGTTTCAGTCATTGAGATGATGACTATAAGCATTCATGTAAAAGATGCTATCTATGTTTACTGTAGTTTTTCTTATTGCACTAGATAATGGTGTAAATTATCTAAACAGGGGAAAAGAGCAACACAAACCATTTCTTTCATGAAGTCTTGATTAAGGAAAATGCTATTTTTCAGAAAACAAAGCATTCTTTCAAAAAATGGCTCAAGTACTTTCAAAGACTCCAATCCTGGCTGAGTGACTTTTAAGTCTATATTTTTCTTTGGATTACACACCTTTCAGCTCCCCAAGAAAGCTCTTGAGTTACACAAGGGTTTTGCACACATGCCCTGCTGATAATTTTCTCCTTAATTCTTCCAGATGCTCTGGTAATATGGTTCATATACTTCCTTCCACAAGAACCAAAGCACAATACATTTAATTCTGCCTGCATTTTTGCAGATAAATAACTTCAGGTAATCTTCCCACTTCATCCTTTTAGTACAAACAAGAATGCAGCTGTATGACTGGTCTGTGGATTCAAAGTCAGAAGTATTACTCTCTTCTTGTCCTTTCTTTTAAACTCCTCTACCACTTTAAATGTTGTTTTTCCTTTTAATTTTCTGTTGTTTGTTTGTTTATTATTCTTTATTATATAATATTATATATTTATATCTTTGTTACAATTTCTTCCAATCAATGTTATTTCTGTCTTCAGCCCAAAAGGCTGACCTGTTCTATTCCCTTCCTCCTTTCAGATACTGCAAACTGGTCAAGTGGAAGAGGACATCTGGGTTTATTTTCTGTTTTCACCTCAGTCATGTTTCTTGCTAAACAATTCCAGTTTTCTAAATCAATGCCAGCCATGCCTTTTTCATCTTCTGTTCTTTCTCCTTTTACCTCAATTTTTTCTTCACAAAATGTCTGCTCAACTTCCTTCAAGAAAACAAATGAAAAAATATGGAACTATGTGAGATTGATCCCGCTCAGTGCAATACAACAGAACTATATTGTTCTTTCCTCAGTGTGTTTTATTTCTCTCTCCTTTTCTCCTTCTCCTACTCCTCCTTCTAATTTTTCCCAATTTCTTTTTGCTGTTTCCTTGCACATAGCTTCAGACTATAGAATGTCTTTCCTTTAACCCCATTTAATTTTCCACCCACCATCTCTTTGTTTCCTTTTTTCCCCCTAGTCTCTGACAACATGTGAATCCCTCGAAGGATCTCTCATAGTTTCTTTAAACAGCTCTGTAGCCAAATCTGAGAGACAGGATGACACTTTTGTCTTCTTTGTTTAATACCATCAGAATAGTCAGGAAAATCCTTTTTTCCTTTTCTTCCATGATTATTTTCTCAATGAATTTTTGTTTTTTTGATTTTTTTAAAAATCTCTTCTGAGAATTTTTCTCAGTCTTTCTATTCACAACAGTCCCAAAATGCTTTCCAAGCCTGGTTAAACTCTTTTATCTCCAAATGAATTCTAATCTAGATAATCTTACCCAAAATTCAACTACTCTTTTAAGCAAAAAGTATAACCTTACTTCTATATTTCAGACCACTCAAATCAGGCCCAAATGAAATCTTCTAGCCCATAGAAAATATTTGTCACATCATGTTAACAGAATGTAACACTCAACCATCTAATGTAAGGTTAACAGACACATCTTGATTTCTTGCTGTATTTGAGCCCTGCAGTTGCCTCATTTTCTCAGGAATTGTGAATACCATTATTATACCTATTAATCCTTCCTTGCTTTACATACTCAAATCCTGTCTGGGTTTTAACCTATAAGTTCTCCTTCCCATTTACACACAAGTACTTTGATCCAGGTTCTCATAATCTCATGTTCTGTATTACCCTTTATCTTGAATATTTCCAGTCTCCTCCTTGTTTTTATCATATCAAAAATTAACCACTTGCCTTCATTTTCAAAATTCCTAACTTTTAATTATCTCTGTATAGTATCAAGAGGATTTCTTTCTGCCTCTCAGTAGCTCATATTAGTTATTCTTCATCATATTATAAAATTTTTGAATAAATATCAATGTGTCGTCATTCACCTGGGGAATTCTTTTGTAAATACCTTCAAAGCTATTCCTTTGTTTGCTTTTAAATTTATTATTAAAACTCTACTTTTGTAACTAAAAATAAGAGAAATATACTACAACTACTCATAAAAATGCTTATGTTCTTGGAGGTCTGTACTATCATCTGTCATGGTGACCACTATTGCCTTATTTCTTCCTTGAGTTTTCCAGCATATCTTTATCCATATGTTGTCTTTTATAATGGCAAATGCTGTAAAATGCACTTTCCACCTTCCAGTTCTGTGCTTGCACAAGCCCTACTGTCATGGCACTTTGAGGCAATGCTTGCTTTATGATGATTAATAAATATTTGGTAAGCATTCACTGAGAAATAATAGGAAAACATAAAAAATTAGCATAGTTAATTGTCACTTACTTATACACTAGGAGCATGACAGGACCCTTCACTGGTCCAAGAACTATCTAATGATGTGCAGGAATAGTAAGTGTAGATAAGCTGAGTTAATTTATTTTTATTTCATCTAAAATTAATCGGTTTTTAGATTATAAATTTCATAGGATATGAGAACTTTCCCCTATACTAATCTTTTTTTTTTTTAGGAACAAGACTTCTTAATGTTTTCATAAAGTTTTCTGATTTTATCAGGAGCTTCTATGGGATTTAAAAATATTTTAATAATTCATAAAAAATAGTCACGTATTACCTGATAATATTTATTCAGCTAGAAATTTAATGTGCTGTTTTAATATTTGCCCACTCACATATTTTTTTTCCTCCCTATTAAGAAGTGTCTAAGTCAAGTAGCCTAGGATCAGAGATGTAATATCTTATGGGTGTTAAGACCAAATATACTATTATTTTGTGGATTTAACTTTGTGCTATTATATGTTTACAATGAAAATGCAACTTTAATTGTTGAAAATTGAAGTCCAAACCTTTTTTGGTTTTTTTTTTTTTGTTTTTATTTTTTTAATTCCTGAATTTGAGCAAGTAATATGAAACTTTTATGTTCTATTGAAACAATTTCCTTCTTTTTATTTAGTCACTTGAAGCTTACTTGAGTTAAATTATAATAAAATCAGTAAACCCCATGTTGAAAGAACATACCCTTAGATGAGGATATCCACAATAAATACTAATTTTTATCAGCAAAGTAAGACCAAGATTCCTATTATCATGATCAAGAACCAGAACTCTTTATCTCTGCTGAAAGAGATTTATACATTACTCAAGAAATCATAGTCTGTAAGTAAAGCGTATTTATTTTTATGGTAGTTATGTGATTCCTAACAAATAGTTATAATAAAATAAACAAAATTATGGTGTGACCTGACCACGAGTAAGTAGGTAATACCTGCCTCTGTAACTTCTCATTTATATATTTGGAAAACTTCAGAGCCCAACTGCCTTTTCTAGCCTGGGTCAAAATTTTTTTTGTAATTTCAAAACAGCATCTGAAATCTGAGCTTGTCTTCTAGTCATTCATGAGATGAATTTGCAATGTGCAAGCTGGCCACATGTATGTGTACACACATTAATGTAAACATAGATGCGTACTTAGGAACATAAAAATATACACAGAAGTCTGATGCATCAGTGTGTACATAAACCTCCAAGACAAAATCACTGTTAATGCTGTACTACTGCAAAAGCTGTTGACTTCTATTGGAACTGTGCAGCTTCACAGAAGGAAGACAAAAAATAATAACTAATACAAGTTAGCATGTTTAAGCAAAATAGACTAAAACCATAATAATTTACATTATTATGCCTACTTTTACTGAGAGAAAAAAGGAGATAGTTATGACATTGAAAGTTAACTTCATCATACCATATGAAACCAATACCTGAAATGTCTGAAAGTTTAGCCATTGTTTCCTCTACAGGTATAACAATATTGCTAACTTTTATGTTCTAGTTGATACATCAGATATCTTGATTTTCAAATTTATTTTCATAATTTTCTTTTGTTACTCTGTTTTTCCTAACACCACATGCAATGGAAATGAGGAGACAGGGAAAACCAGTTAAACTCCCACTTAACAGCCATACTGAATGAAGAGAACAAAGAGAGGAATAAGTATTTAAAAAGCATGACAGATGGTTTGACTTTAAGGGAAACATGTAATCTTGTACCAAAAGAGAATCCGTTCTGGCCATTTTACTGTAATAATATTGCCTTTGGTTTCACAGACTGCCCAGTGATTTGCAAACTTCAAAATGGCACTTACTACACTTTGCAATAAAACACAGAAGAATGTTAGGATTTTGAGTTTGAAATTATGATAAGTAGAGAGCTTGAAAAAAGAGAAACCTCTTTTCATAGACAACTACTGCATAATTATGCAAAGGTCAGTAAAAGTATATTAAGTGGTTTAACACATTTAATACATGACGACAATGTGCAAATCATGCATAAACAAGTCAATCTGAATTGTCATTACTTTCACTGTCATGCACCTAATAAAATACACAGATTTCAGTGTTAATTTTAATAGACTGTTCCACTTTGTTACATGTACTTGTGCCCAAGGAACTCACAACATCAATCAAAAGCTCCCTAGGACTATGTAAACAAAGAACAAATTAACAGGTAGAACTCCTCCCAAGTTACTTAACCTCGCCAAAATTATTATTTTAAGAATACCATATTTGATCCTGAAATTTTAATCAGAGAGAAGGCAGAATCCAAACAAAAAGGAAAAAAGGGGACCCATGTTCATGGAAAGCAAGTAGAGCTTTTAAAATTTATCAGTATAAACAATTAATAATTAACAAATCTACAGTAATCTGGCAAAAATGTTAAAAATCAACCATATCAAAGTTCACATGGAAAAAAGAATAAAGCTGATCAGCTGAATCGTCTTTTTTTTTTTTCAAATTCTATTGTAATCTGCTTAACAACATTTCCTTGTTGAGTAAACAAGCTTTCATGCAGCATAGCTGATAAAATAATATTTTTCATAACTAAAAAGTAAATGACTTAGCTGAGAAGATCAAAACCTTTATCTCCTCATATATAAACTTAAACAGGGATTTTATTTTTCTTTTTTTCTTTTTTTCTGATGGCTTTGTTTCACAATGTTTGAACATTGTAGGTCTCTCTAGACTGCAAACAAAAATGTAATAAACTGAAAAATGCCTACTACTTGGAATTGCAAGTCCTGAAGAAAGAATTTGAGTTATCACATATCCTGTAACATAGGCTTCCCAGGAAAGAAAGAGACTCTCTTTGACAGGCATTTTAATCCCTCAATATGAGAGGAGATTGCCTTACAAGGAAGTGAGTGTTTGCTTTTCCCTCCTTTCAGGTCTTTAGCATCTTTAAGAATGCTAATAATTTCTGTGTTATCCTTGGGTGAATGAAAGTAACCTTAGTAACAGGAAGATACATGTCAAGTTAAACAGTTAACAGTTAATTAAAAAGGTGTTCACAAGAGGGTCGGTTTTTTTCAGCTGTATGGGCTTCAATGCTAAAATAATTGGCACACAACAGCCAGCAGAGGGAAGCCAATGTGTGGTGTTAGCCGTACTATAAGGCACAGAGATACTAAGAAAAATATTTATAATTTTCATGAAGAGGTTGTTCATATTCACACTTATTTGATATTTGTATTCTTCACTTTAGCAAAGACATCACCTTGAACTTTCTTCTTCATGATTATCCATTTTCTCTCCTTGACAATTGACAAGCTTGACAGACTCATTAAACTGCTGAATTTGTAATTTGTGGAGAACCTTCCTCAATAGCACCTGTGTAACAGCAAAGAAGCGCTATAATGTGAACTTAGCATGCATTTTAATGCAAATCTTATCTTAAGCCCACTGCTGGCACAGCAACTGAGTTCTTTCTCACCAGTTACAGAATTAAAATAATGTAACAAGACACAAGAAATTCCTGCACTGTGGGTCCCATGCCTTTTAAAACTTTTAGCTCCATTTAGCTAATAGGTTTGTTCTTAAATTCTGTTAATAAAGAAAAGATAATAAAACCTTCAGCCTTAATACAGAATCATGGAAACACAGAATAGGTAAGGTTAGAAGGCATCAGAGCCGGTAATCTGGTCCAACCTTCCTGCCAAGTAATGTCACTCTAGAGCATATTGCACAGGAATGTGTCCAGACAGTTCTTGAATATCTCCAGTGAGGGAGACTACACAGCCTATCTGAGCAATCTGTTCCAGTGCACAGTCACCTGCACAGTAAAGTTCTTACTCATGTTCAGGTGCAACTTTCTCTGCATCAGTTTCTGCCCCTTGCCTCTATTTCTACTGCTTGGCACCAAGGAGAAGAGACATCCTCTTGATATACTCCCTTCAGATATTTACAGACATTGATGAGGTCTCCTCTCTGTGGTCTCTTCTCAAGGATGAACAGGCCCAGCTCTATAAGCATTTCCTCATAAGAGAGATTCTCCAGCTCCTTAATAACCTTTGTTCCCCTTCTCTCGACCTGTTACAGCAGCTTGGTGTCTCTTTTGTCCTGAGGAGCTCAGAACTGGACACAGGACTCCAGATGTTGCCTCATCAGGGCTGAGTAGAGGGACAGGATCACCTCCCTAGACCTGCTGTCTGTGCTTTTCCTGATGCATTGCAGGATACCATTGGGAATGCTAGGAATGCTGGGAATGCTCTTCCTAAGGCAAGTCAGAATAACTTCTTGGCCACAAGGGTACCTTGCTGGCTTGGACAGCTTTTTTTCCACTTTTATCCTGAATGCTGGGCCTTGGCCTCCTCATCTGTATGAACTCTGTATTTATACATACATGGTTATAGTATAGAGTTTAAATTAAAATTCATACATGATTCAATCTGATCACTTTTTCAGTGTTCCTGTTAGAATTTTATATAGGTTGCAGACAGAAAAAAAAATGTGTTCTGCTCTAAAAATACCATAATTTTAGCAATTCTGCAAAATCCACATTGTGAAGTTTTTCAAAGATAGTCCTCTTTTATGCAGCAGTGCTGTGAAGGTTCAGAATTTGAGGGATAAGACACTCATAATTCAAATGGAAAACAAATTATACTGGAATTGGCTTTTTCTTGTGCTAATTTCTCTAATATATAATTTAAATACCTTACCGTGTACCTTTTAATATTATGATGGTTCTAGGGTTATTGATTTCCAAAAAGGAAAGCATGGATAAACATGAGGTCCAGTATTAATATGTTGACATGATCAATGTAGTTTGGCATGTAATTTCATCTTTTCCACAAAAAACAGAAGTAACCAATGGTCTAAAGAAATTGCAAATTGCATATGACTGACATGCAGGGATTGTTTCTGGAACTTATCCACCAGATAATAAAAATCCCCCTGGGCATGAAAAAGCAACCTAACTGGGAAAAAAAAATAAAGTCAAAGTAATTTCCTACATCCAATATTCAGACACAGCTCTATTCATAAACACTGTTTATGAAAACCCTATTTTCTCCATTTGCTAACTAATTCTATACATTCACATATGTACTTGGAATAGAGAGGTTGAAAACTAATAGAAATATCTATTGAAACCAAAATGATGCAGATAAATTAAAATAACTTTCAGGTCTCCCATATTTTTTTAGTGACTCTCTTTATGCATAATTTTGATTTGTTTTTATAAGACACATTCTAATTAATTTGAGGCCACAACTTCTTTTTTGTGCCAGAGTTATAGGTTGCAAAACCCGAATGTAGCCTTGACCAGAGGGCCAAGTTCATGTCTGTTTTATGACAGAAAGGATATAATTAGAAAATATCAAACAAATGTTGAAGTTCAAAAAGGAAACAAGGGGATAAAGGGGCACAGTAACTATTCACAAAGATTACCATTTCAAAACATTAATATTAATATTCATGTCCATAAGGGCACTCTGCCCATGAATATAAGCCAAGCCTGATCTGCAACTTACAGATGGAGTACTCCAGCTTTTTAGACATTTCCTTTGATTATAATGACATATGTTAGTAAGGGCAGAGGTGGTCAACTTTTATGTTGCTGAATTCAATATATGAACACTTAAAATGACAGAAAGTGTCTCTGCTTTGTAGGTTAATGGGAGCATAATAGACCTCAATAAACCTGTTTTCATCTCCTTTCTGTCAGCAAAGGCCAAGCTCACAAATGCAGCACATGAATCAAGTGAGCAGGAGTTTGATTTAACCAAAGTTGGACAGTCTAAAATTGTCTCCGTTGTGCCAATGAAAAGCTAGAATACTTATGATTTTTTTAAATGTTGAAAGATCACAGGATTTTTTCAAAAATGCTAAACTTGTTCAGTGGACAACTCTACAGGTAATTAAATTGTTGTAATATGATCAATTATGGTAACTCTAAAATACACTCTACTTAAACTGTATTTCACAAAGTAATACTTGAAAACTAACCACCACAATTTTGTTGCAGCATTATAGCCCTAGTCTATAGAATAAATCTGTTTAACAATAGTAAAGTGTGATTGCAGCCTGCTGATGATATTATACAAGTTCCACCTATTCAATCAAGGCAGATTCACTCTCTGATAAGGTG
Source organism: Anomalospiza imberbis (assembly GCF_031753505.1). Lineage (NCBI taxonomy): Eukaryota > Metazoa > Chordata > Aves > Passeriformes > Viduidae > Anomalospiza > Anomalospiza imberbis. The sequence goes on along the minus strand of NC_089721.1, from coordinate 34,040,705 downwards.
AGTTCTAGCACAATGCAGAAACACGTCCTTTTCACCAGATGGAGAGTTTTTCCTTGTGAAGATTGGAATGTAGTGATGATTTTGTAACTGCAATGGTCCTGCTGACTTTATGCTTTCCAGGGGAATGCAATAATCATGTTGCAATGACATCTCTGTTTTGCATTGAAGGCTCACACCCAGGCCACAGCTGTCTGACTGGAGACCAGAGCACAAAATATGCATGTTGGCATTTGGTGCCAATGTAAAGTGCTATAAACTGCCTGTCAGTTAATGCAGTAAGCCTGTCTACCTATTGAAATTGCAAATCAGAAAGAAAATTTGAGGAATTAATCTGAAAATATTTACATAAAGTCTGAAAGATACAGAAAATGTACCAGTAATAGAAACTGAAAAATTTGCTTATGATGGGGGTATTTGTAACAAGTGGGGGGAGTGGGGGTATTTGTAACAAGAATGACTCATGAATGGTGAAAGATAAGACATTACAGAAATTTACATTTCTGGGGGGAACCACATATTTCTAAAAAGAATAGATTAAAAAAAAAATAAAAAGACACCTTTCAGAATCAGTTAGATAGTTTTGCCTTTGTGGGTTTTCTTATGTTTTGTTGGTTTCAGTTTTTTTACAAATAGTTCACCTATATCATCCTGTACACTTAAAATAATTCCAAACAAACCATGAAGTCTTATAAACTTTTGTATTTCTAGCAACAGTTTCAAGAAAACCTCATCTATAAGAATGTTATTTTAATTGAAATCTATTTTCTGTTTTTTCTTGTAACTATGTATGAAATTTGACTTTATTTAAAAAACACTTCAATATTCATCCACTTCTCTCTATCATGTCTGCATAATCTCTGATGTCTTCTACTTTATGTATTATATTCAATGTACTATAAAGTACTACTGTAATTTAGTACTTTAAAAAATCTTACTTCATAGTTGTGTTTGCACTGCCATTACTCTTACTCTTTTATAAATCAATGTTCTTTTGTAATTTATTTCTTCTTCATTATTAATAGCATGAGCAGAAGAGCTTCTATAAAACCAGCATAACTGTGCCCAGTGTTCACACAATCACTGAAGTGAAATAGCAAAGGGAAATGATGGATTCTCCATGTCTTTAAATTTTCAGACCAAGATTTTATGTATCTTTGAAAGGAATTCATTAGTCAAAAAATATTGTTAAGAGATTTATAGAACTGGGTTTTTGTATTATATAGTGACAAGGCATAAATAGTCAAATTATGTAAAAAATCTATGCTCTGAAAAATGTCAAATAATCTTATATGAGAAAGTTTTAAAATAATATATTCTTACACTAAAGATAATTTCTGTATAATTTTAAGCATGATCATTGCTACACACATAGCCTAATATTTTTATTTCAGAGATCCTATGCAATTTTATATCTTACAAAAAAACCTAACCAAAAGTCAACCAATGGGAACCAAAAAAAAAACCCAAACCAAAAAAACCAAAACCAACCCCAAACAATTAAAATTTCCATTTCTAACATAAAAAAGGGTCATAAAACCAAAGCCTCTATTTACTAACAACCATGTTTCCTCTACTCCTTGAAATCCAAGGAACAATTAACATTGCAGCAGTTAAAAATGATCCATTAATCAGAGCCGGAAGCAAGCATCCATGAAATACAGGTGATAAACATAAATCAGAACAATTAGTCTGTCTAAAAAAGCAACATGATCAAATCAGAAACTCTCTACCACCTGCTCATTTAATCTTAGGTTGCAGTGTTGTTTTCTGTTCTGAGGAGACAAATTTGTACGGGATGATGTAAAATTTTACAGCTATGCATCCCTCAAGGTTATTCTTTGAAACAAATTCTTTGCAGCTAAGATTTTTAGCATTCAGTCATCTTGAAAACTGCCCATAGTTTCAAAAAGGCATGAATAAATTAGGAAGAAATATGAAGGAAATTAGGTAGGTCTTTGTAGGTTTGAGTGAAATAAGTTGATACAGTCCACTTCCCAAAATAATTTCAACAGATATCAGTATTAAATGCTGTGATGAAATATATTATAATCATTAGAAAGAATCAAGTGAAAGCTACAAATCCTGCCATATTAATGCAAAAGAGAAAGAAAAAAAGAAAAAGATACCTTATGTTGACCTTGAACACTCCTGCAGGGACATGGAGTGAAACATAAATAGGTAGAGACAAAACGAAAGAGGCAAAGTGACATATGTCATTTAACTCTTCACCCTAAATGCTCTGCCTACTATGGAAGGACTGTTAGTGGTATGACTCAGATTCTATTAGCCCATAAATTTTATTAAACATAATTTCAGGTTTATTTCAGAGTTTATTTAATTTTTTCAGATCTCCTAAACAATACAAACCTTCAGGGATATCAAAATATATCTCCACTTCCCAGGGGGAAAAAAAAGAGAAAAAAAAGAAAAGCATCAAGGACTATGAGGGGTTTCTCACCAAAAATGGACAAAAATACTTTGTTATGGAGGCCTTTGGGGTGTACATTTTTTATTTCAAGACAAGAGAGAATATATGTTTATTTGGATAACTGTTTTTCTAATTAATACCATGACTAATTTTCTTACTCTGGTCGAACTAATATGTATGGGTTTCACAGCAGTTCAGAGAAAAAGAGAGATGACATGCCAGACCACAAACTTTTGCTACTATAGCTCATGGCCATTAGTGCTTTCACTTCCTTCCAATCCTTAGCAAAGTAAGAATGATTGAAGAAAAACTTCTGTTGTGTGTAAGAAACCAGAAGGATACCATAATCACTATTCATTAGAAGTGCTCTTAAATAAAAAATAAAAACAACACTAAATGAGTGGTTTTTTCCTCTCAGCAAGACTCCATGGCAACAATACTGCAGAATAGCCACTGGCCAACACACTGCTAAGACATTATTAGTCAGGGTTACTAGAAACTGTTCCTGAAAGAAGTAAGAGATGATAAAAATATTCTAGATGGTGAAAATATCACCTGTAGTTTACTCAAATTATTTAAACTGAAAAAAAGGTGTAAACGTGAAAAAGTCAGTGTGGTTTGGAAATAAATACTAAGAAAATAATTAAGAAAAGTTGTGATTTGATGACTGTTATTTTCTTTGCTCTACCTATAAGGTGGGACACAACTGCAGCTAAATATGCCCCCTTCTACAACCATAATCCAGTTTTCAAATGTAAAATAACAACTGAAATAATCCTATTTTTTATTTTTATGAGACCAACTGTTTCTTTCAGTTACTTCTGTTCAAACACTATAGAATGTTGAATCATTGCTAGTAATGAGATTCGTTTTTTTGAACTAAATGAACAAAAATTGAAAGTCATCTATCAGAAGATCAAAAATACTCAACTATTCTTAGCTGGAAAGCAAAAATGTAAATGGATACAGTCAAATTGTATGTGGATAAAAAAACTGTAAGTGGATACAGTCAAACTAAAATCGTAAAATTTCTTAAGGTTTGCTTTATTAATTGGTCATATAAAACAATATAATGTCATGTCACATGCTTTACAAGCATGTTACTCAAAAGCAAAAGCTTTTCAGAGAAGGCACTTTGAAATCACAGTAACGAAATGAGATCTGTGAATACAGAAGGACAACAAAGAGAGACAGAGAATTCTAAATAATGGTTTTCTACTGCTTTTTTTTTTTTTCTTCTCCTGGGAATGAGCTTGAACTTTTTTTTATGCTACAGGGAGACCTTGCAAAAAGCTGGAAATTCATCTTACATACTCAGCTGTAACTTAGGTCAAGTACTGCTCAGTAAACATACAAAGAATTGCATATGACAGGTAATATTTCATAATGGCTTCTTCTCTCCTAAGCTGCCCATTCTTTAATGCTGAACTACCATCGCTGAATTAATATTCAGCTGAAATTGGAAATGTATAATTAACTCTTTTCTATAAAATTTAATTTTATTATTGGAGGAATTGAAGGGAGGTTTGGAAGTTCATACTTTAATTTGAAGAAAAAGGTATAATTTGAAATTATTTCAGAAAAAGCAATGTAGTTCTATTTCCCCACATTCCAAGTACTAGGATGTGCTTCAATATTAGTAGTGTCATCAGTACACATGATACTGTTCAGTCTTTGATTGCTTGTTGTGCCATATAAATAATAGCTCTCTACCTGTAGCAATCAGAGTCTCAAAGTGATATAATTTGGTACAGTAAATCTCAAATTATGTCTTCCTTTTCAGGAGAAGACAACACAATGCAACCTGAGTATTGTGGCTTGCATAGCACATGGTAACACAATACACTTGATTCTCTTTTACAGCTACACATTTTACCACCATTTACTGCTGAGAAAACAGAGGTATCAAATGCTGCCAGATCACAACTGTAGCTTTTTACAACTACTTTGTAAGAAAAATTACTACATTGGGTGCAATTGCGGATAATCAAGTTTATGATTACTTTTCTTTGCAGGACACTATTGACAGAAGTGAGCAGTTATTCAGGGTGTTGTTTCCGGATAAATTTCAGTCAGAGAGAAAGGAGTTTAAGAAGCTCCTCTGAAATGGAGGCAGCCTTCATAACTGAACCAAAACTGTTGTTTTCAGGGCAAGACTTCATTGGTACCACCAATACATAAATGTAAGAAGGGTTAGAAAAAGGAACTGCATTACTGGTTCTTACTCCCATCGTATCAGCTGTCTGGTTTACATCACAGTCCCACATAAATATCAGTTGGAACAATGTAGGAAGAAGCAAACAAGTGTGGAAACTGAAACTGAAGAAGAAGAAGGAGAAATGTTTACACTGAAAAAGATTTGTTCTCTGCTCAGCTCCAAAATCATTAACATTCACCCATCAGGGTCAGCAGAAAAACTCAGGTAAGTGTCGTTGTAAATTAGGATCTTAACTTTCTCCCAGCAGAATCCTTTTAGCACTTAAAGACACTTGTCTGAGAAAAAGGATGCTGTAAAATATAAAAATTACATGTCTAATGTAAGAATTTGGTGCAACAAAGCAACAAAATCGAGACAGTAATAGTCCATAATTCCCACCACATCAAATCAGGCACATCATTGCATAACACAAATAAGATAACTAGTGAAAAATTGTTGATTTCTGATGTTTATAAATATGATTGATTTTTTAACTTGCCCCCCAAAAATGTATTTTCTTACATTTTTCCAACATACTCTGGGCTAGGAATATAAGACACAGAGGAAAAAAATCCATTATTAAAGATGGGTGCAGTTAACAGCTTTGTTTTACTATATAATCTAAAGCAGAACATAGATAAAGTTTCAGTCAAATGATCTCTTATATTCTGATCTGAACTTTTCAAGTTGAGGACACATGCAAAAAGAAAAATAAAGGAAGGGAACAGAACACTAACTGAGAAGAGATCCTTAAAGAACAAACAGAAGTATTGACTAAAGACTTTTCCCTTATCTAGTTTCATCAGTCATTTAACCAGGAGTTTAAAATTTCACAGTTTAATGCAATTTAAAATGGAGGTTCTACTCTTTGACCATTCTTGTCTTTTCCTTATTCTGAATCTTGGAGTCTCCATGAGCACATTCAGATACCCAATACAGCAGAAAACTCTTCTAGATTATTTTTAACCTTCTTATTAATGAAGCTGACTAATACTAGATTGTAATTTTCTTGTAGGGATAATTTTTCATACTTTCTAGAATAAAATACACATCTCCCAGCTTGTAAATGTGGGTAAAATTAGGCAAAAAAAGATGACCTTGACATAAATTTCTAAATAAATTTCATAATGAAAACAATCATTTTGTGATTATCTTTTACTCCCAGTGGTGAAGTGGTAGTATTTTTAGATTAATCTTTCAATAATACATAATATTAATTTCAATTTCATTTCTTAAAAAAATCCAAACCCTCTGTACAAATGGAAAAAACAACCCCCTGAACTATGGCACAGTAATCTGGAAATATTTCCAGACTTGGCTCTCTGATTTATTTAAAAATCACAGTGAAGTATTCAAAGACTAAATCTAAAGTTGCAGAGTACTACTGTAAAAATAAGAATATCATTAATCTCTGCCTATACCACACTCTATGGACAGTGACTTTCTCTCTAAAAAATATAGGTAATCCAAAAATACAGATAATCCAAACAGATAATTTATTTCTAAATTAATTGTTCTTAAGATTGACATGCAATATTCACCTCCCAACCATTTTTTTCCATCAGCAATAATTGTACAAAATATCATCACATTGAGGAGTCCTTAGCTTCTCTCACAGTCAGCTTTTGTTATTTACAGGAACTAACACTTTGTGTTTTGTTTAAGCCCTTTTCCTGACGAGATGACATGAGGAAAAGATAGGATTAGGAAACAGACTTAGTGATGGAGTATCCTTGTAATTTAAATTATAACAATTATTTTATACCCTTTGCACCTTGTCTTCACACACATAAATGTGGGAACCCACATAAAGTAAACACATAACAGCATGGATATAAAGACGTCTAAACCATTGTGAAACTGTATTACAAGTCTTTGAAAGAAAAGTGAGTTTTTTCTCAAGAAAAAACCCATACACTGTCATACATAATTTCTTACTATATGAATGAAGTTCATTCCTGTATGGAAATCTGACACCAACTGTGTATTAAATAAATTATTGAAATCAATAAAAGAGCAAACAGGAATTAAAATATACAAAATTACTGTCTATAAATGTATACATATATACATATGAGGACACATATTTTTTAAGAAAATAAAGCCAACAAAACCAAAATAAAATGAAGTAATAACAACAACAACAAGAGGAATAAAAATAACAGCTCCAAAACCCAGAAAAAACTTTCCGGATTATGATTTTCTCTTTGGAAGATGGTATGTCTTATTTTGCAGAATTTTGACCTGCACCAAGTACCAAAAACAATGCCATCCTGGAAATTTTCAAGTTTTCTCCACCTAATTTTTCCAAAGAGATTTTAGAAGTCTTGTGTCTGAATGATTTGCTTATTGTATTATTTTTCATATTAAAAAATAATCTGAAAATTGACTGTTTAAGCCATTTTGTGGAGACAAAATTCTCACTAGGGGTTCTAAGGAATGCTTTTGCTTGTATAAATCTGCTGTCATGAAGGAGAGAAGTACATTTAGAAGTACTGCTTTAATTAGTACAGAATTTAGGCAACAGATACCAAAAATTTTGAAGTTAAGTGTAAAAGAATAAGTGATATAATCCAGATATAAAACAGCAAAAAATAAAAATTGCTGTAAACCAAGAAACTTATAATGAGTTATTTTGATTTATGGTCTCTATTTTCATTTTGCAAAAGTAATCTATATTAATACAAACATATAGCTTTGCCTCTGCTTTATCAAATGTCACATTTCATGCCCTTAAAAATGGAAACAATTCCCAATATTTGCTTAATGTAGCAGATTGTTTGCTTAAGACTAGCTCAAGGTGAAATTTAAATGACTTTTAAGTAGGGAGATATAATATTATTGCTTCTCCACCCTATTTGGCCTTGTCTTGAGTATTCTGATGTTGAAAATTCTAGTGGAGAGGTATAACCGGTAGTATTATAAATATGACATAATACAGCTATTACTTTATAACTTTTAGATAGGAAAAGTGATAATTTCAAATAGATTCTATCAGAATAAATGAATGTGACTTTATATTGACTAAGGTCTTTGAGCTGAGTGTACAGAACAGTTCAATTTTTACTTCAAGAGCTCAGCTTTATTTTGTTGTGCAAAGAATATGCTACACGCATAAAATATTCTTTCCAGGTGGAAAGAATGGCTGAAGATTATTTGTTCACTGTGGTTTAATAAGCCACTTTTATTCCAGAGATTGCTGATCTTTCAGTGAGCCAACTGGCTGAAAACTTTTAAGATAAGGTTCAGTCAGGCCTGCTTTAATGCTTACACACTGAAGAGAGCTAGGCAGAGAAAGCCTGTGGCCCTAAATATAAGAGATGCTGTCTAGCACAAACCCAGAGAAGACAAGAGAAGGACCAGAATGCCCTCTCACAAACTAGTGCACAAGAATGCCAAGATAGCACAATAAAGTTGTTAAATAGAAACTAAAAAATCCAAAGCTGTATAAAAGAAAAAAGAAACTCACCGTTAGGAACAATGTAGGATACCAATCTCATCACTACTTACCATTGAAAACTATCATCAGTACCTGAACCCAAAATGTTATTTGTGATAAACCCTGTATAATCATGAGTTATGTAAAGACAGTTAAACTTTGGGGATGTGTGTAATCATTAAATTACATACACCAGCACAGTATATTCATAAATGATGAACATGTCTTTATAAAGCCAGTGCATGCACTTCACAGATGGTAAAATCAAAAGGTGCATAACTTTGACTTAATTGGACTTTAAGTTTTCCAAACTGAATTAAAATAACAAAGATGGCATAGGAAAGGGGAAGATATTGTAGGAAAACTAACACATAGGTTTAGCGGGCATTTCTGCAATTCTCTGCTCATTAACAGTTTCTAGTAGTTGAAAAAATACCTTTTGTATACAGAAATATTTTCATTTGTGTGTAGGTTTTTTGTTTGTTTTCTAACTAAAAAAAAAAAACACAAACCCTTGAAACTGAGAAACTTGTGAAATGATAAAACACTGGTTTTGAAATTAAAACTAAAGCATATGTGAGTGGGGCTATTAAAATGGATGGAGAATCCTTCTTACAGAGCATGCTGAGAAAGTAGTTATTGAATACAGTATTTTCAACTGTATTTACTGACCAGACCAGTCCCCAGGAACCTCTGGTCCAGGAGACCAGGGTAAAGGAATGTTGGAAGGAAGACTTTCCCTTGGTCCAGGGGGATTGGGTTAGAGCCAGGAAAATTTGGTATCCACAAATACCTGGGGCCTAATGGGAGGGATGGGGATACTGAGAGGGATGGCATACGTGTGCTTCTCTTTGAAAGGTTGTGGTTATCAGGAGAGGTGCCTGAGGGCTGGAAGATAGCAAATGTTACCCTAGTCTTCCAAAAGGGCATGAAGGATCCAGAAATCTATCAGCCAGTCAGCCTCACATGAATCCCTGGAAAGGTGGAGTGCATCTTTGTGAAAGTCAAATCTATCCATTTTCTATCACAAGAAAATGGTCAGGAGTAGTCAGCATGGATTCAGTAAATGTAAGTAATGTTGAACAACCTGATTGTCTTCTATGATGCAGCAACTACCTGGACAGATGATGGGAGAACAGTGGATATTGTCTGCCTCAACTTCAGCAAGGCTTTCAACACTGTTTCTCACACCATCCTCACAAGCAAACTCAGGAAGTGTGGATTAGATGAGTGGACAGTGAGGTGAATTGAGAACTCAATGAATGGGAGATCCCAGGGGGCTTTAATCAGTAGTGTAGGGTCTGGCTGCAGGCCTGTCACTAGTGGTGTCCCCAAGGTTCAATACTGGGCCAGTATTATTTAACTTGTTCATCAATAACTTGGATGTAGGGGCAGATGTCTCCTCAGCAAGTTTGCTGTCCACGAGCTAGCAGTGTGTCCTGGTGGCCAAAAAGATCACTGGTATCCTGGGGTGCATTGAGAAGAGCATTGCCAGCAGGTTCAGGGAGGCGATCCTGCCCTTCTACTCAGCCCTGGTGGGCCATATCTGGAGTGCTGTGTCCAGTTCTGTGCTCATCAATGCCAAAGAGATATGGAACTCCTGGATTGAGTCTAGCAGAAGACAACAAAGATGATTAAGGGACTGGAGCATGTTCTTTTATGAGGAAAGGCTGAGAGAGTTGGACCTGCTCAGCCTTGAGAAGAGAAAATGAGAGGGGTCCTTATCATTGTGTGTAAATATTTGAAGTGAGGGTGCCAAGAAGATGGATCCAGGCTCTGCTCAGTGATTTCAAGCAACAGGACAAGAGGCAATGGACAGAAACTGATGCAAACAAAGTTCTACGTGATTATCAGGAAGAACTTTACTGTGTGGCAGTATTTTACTTTCCTATGATAACCTGTTGTACTCTCTTTCAATCTGACTCATTCTGTGACTCTGTGGTATGACACAAAAATAGTTTAATTAAAAAAAATTAAACTGAGCCAAAATAAGATGCTATTATTTACTGCTAAATCATTGCCCTTTTTTTGTGTGTGAAAATCACATTCTTATTGACTTCAGAGATAGTGGTAGCAGTCAAAAATTTACATTTCATTGAGATTTTATAGTTATTGAAAATTTTAATGCTTTCTACTGATGAAAGACCCCGTTTGTTTCTGCAACGTAATTCTTACTAATATTTGTGCAAGTTCACGGTTGAACAGTTATTCCTCTGTAGAAACACAGAACTCAGTATTTGACATTTTGCTGGCTGCTGAAGAGAGAAACTATAAATTTGAGTAGAATAATTTTATAATATTTTATACTTTTTTCCCATTTACCAGAGAAACCGAATTCATAAATGGAAATAACATGAGTTCATGAGACTATTGATTTTTTAGACTGAAATAGTAAATACAGGAAATTTCACTTGTGACAACACTTAGAGATACCTCAGAGAAGCCTTTTTCTAGGAATAAAAATGGTGAGTGAAATTTTGGTTAATAGAGCAAATACCAATAGAACAAATGTTACCATTTCAATGTGACTATTTCAGACATTGCAAAAAGTCCTAACAAGTGATTATTAGGATAATATTCCACTGGGGACATAAAGTGGCCAGTTTCTTATATAAAACCATACTTCAGAATCTGTATTTTTACATGTATTTTTATAAGTATTTTCTTATCCTGAAGTCCAGTTCTGTGTTCAGTAGTACTGTAGGGAGCAAAATGATTTTCAAGGTATTTCATTAGAAGGTGTGAGGGCAGTGCCTACTACTTACACTCTCGAAACTCCCATGGAGGGAACCCCACCTTATAAAACCCCACCGCCCTGGGTCTGCTAGCTCTGCCTCGGCCTCTTTGGGCTATGCTCAGGCTCCTGCACTTCCAAAGGCAGAAGTACAACTAGCGTCCTGAGTAAAGAAAGAACCTCCAAACACAACATATATACAAACAGTTTAAATCTATTGTGTCAATCAATCTGAGACTCATATGATATGGGAGGTAAGTCTTAAAATGCAAGTCTAAAAAAAATTTCCAAGATTTTTTTTTTCCAAAGGCTGGACTCCACTGCCACTGGTAACTATTATACTTTATGTGGATATTCTGTTCTAACAGTATATTGTATACAATATTCAAAATCTAAAGTGCTCAAACACATTATTTGTAGAATTTATACAAAGCATTTTACTATTTTAGAATGATCTAGTAAAATCTGTATTCCTCATAACTAAATTCATTGTTATTTTGATGATTTTATATGTATCCTAAAATACAATTATGCCTATACATATGATTGTTACATGTAAAAATATTGCTAGTTTGCTGATTCTGTATATTATGTGTATCTAACATAATATTTAGACGTATATATATTCACATATACATATATTTATATATAAATAAGAATAGTTTGCATATATATTGACCAATGCTCTTAGCTGAAGGAGGAATGGGGACACTACAGAAGTGTACAGCTTTTGACAAATAATTATGTATAAGAGCAAAGATTCCCTTTATTTGGATAGAAAGTAGGTACAATTATGCAAAAATCCTTTGGCTTTGTAAGCAACTGAAAATCTAGTAGATGATTAGAACAAGTCTGTTTGCCTTGGTGGATGGAAACAGTTATTGTTACAATGATGAACCATTTCTTTTGGATTGCCAGATGTTTAATTTATAAAAAAGAGATGAGAACACATGAACTTCTTGATATTGCCATCTGTAACACTCCCAGAAAAGAGAATGTATATTCCAGGATACACACAAAAAGTCCCCAAAGCTAATGGCAGGAACACCCATTTGTTGAGGAATAAAATGTTTGGGTTTGTTTGGTTTGGATTTGAGTTGTTCCTGTAGATGAATCTTCAGTTGTCATGGAAAACTCACTAACTGCACTTTATGAAGAGAGAATGAAGGAAAAAATCTCATTTATTCTGAATTTCAGTAATCCTTTCAGTCTGTGCACTTCTATGAAATTAATATCTTCCACAAACATATTCACTTTAAGCCTTGTGTAAAAGTTAGATAGTGATAAGGAACAGACAGCTATGAAAATTAGTTAACTACAATTTGAAACTACGTTCTGAGACAAAAGGATAGCTTCTCTGTACTAGGAACAGGTGTTAAAATCCAGATTCCACATAAGGCAAATTCAGTGAAACCTATTAAAATCCCAAACCTTGTATTTTGGAATTTCCCACTTGTTGTGATCAATGGAATTTTCCTATATTTAACCTAGAAAACACAGTGCACACAAAAGGGATCTAGACAACTTTATAGTACCATGTATTAATATAAAAAATAAATTCAAGCTGGGTAAAATATCAGAAATGTTACCATTCCATTTAGGTGTGTTATTCATCTAGTGAAATTGAACATGATAATACATAGAAATGATAGAGCTTGGCAGTGGATCAGGTCCTTAAGCTGCTTTATGCTATGTGGATTTCTCCCTTGGAGTGTTATATTCTTACTTGGTGATCTAACTTTTGTATCTGGACAGTCCTGGACTTCAGAATCTTTATCTCTGTTTGTCAGCTTAGAGTTCACCAATGCACAAAATCAGAAATAAACATTGACTGTTTAATCATAGCACACACTTGAGAGCTGAATTTCTGAACTTTAAGCACCAGGAGTCAAGTATTGGCAGTACAGCAACATCACTATAATCCTGTTCTGACAGAAGACCTGAGTCTCAAATCCTCTCACATGCGATATCTGCAAATATGGATGTGTGAAACTGAGGTCAAAATGTTACAAAAATTCCACTTCCTTTTACTGTTCCAAAAGCATTTTTTACTCAAAAGGTAGGACTGAGATACTCAGTATGTAATTAAGTGGTGTATTACAGATCTATATTTCTTTTAAAACTATAACAAAGGAAGAATAATCCACATTTCTGTGATTTCAGAGTGTTTTGAAGCACAAAACCAGCAGGTGGTAGACACCAAATCTAAAGTGAGGTAGTATGTGAAGCCACAGGTTGATTACGATCTTAAGAATGATGAAACAATAAAACTAGTATAACCTTTGAATGACCCCAAGTACAGTAATACATTTCACCTGCATTTAATTTATATATGCTTGACATTTTCATTAGCTCAAAAAAATCTTACTATCGTCAGTCATTAGCTTAAACAGAGTTACATGTTTGTTGTCTGGACTACTTATGACTGATTGTAAGAGACTGCACTAAGACATGTTCTTTTAGGGGATAGTTACCTCAGCACTTCCTCTGGTAGCAAAATTGATTTCAGGAACTTCTTTTTATGCCTAACCAGAGATAATTTTCCTGCCTCTATGACATTAACGTCCCCCATCTACTGTGTTGACACAAGAAATGGGACATACCTGCTGTCAGAGCTTCCAATAACCAGAACAGTTATTGTCTACACAATCTTGGCAGAAGCAGAAGACTTCCTCAAATTTAAATAGTGACTGCTTTGAAATTCTTTACTAAATGGCTTCTTCAGGAAAGAAGTGGGGAGATGATGCAGGAGTTAAAAGAAAAAGCCAAATTAAGTGAAAAAAAGTACACAGTAGAGGATAAGGCCTGTGCTGAAAGTTTCCTTCACTGCAGCATTGTTGATGACTTGGTCAGTGAAAATTCTCTGTACCATGACTAGAAATAGATACCAGGATTACACCTGAAAAATGTCTGGAATTGTGATTAACAGTTATCTTGCTGTATAGGTGTTCACCATTTACAGTTCCACACACCCTGATCCAGACCCACCTGAGTGCTGTGTAAATCACATTACAGCTGAGGCCTTCATGGGCCTTGCCAGTTTTGCATACACTGTGCCAGATGTATAAAAGGTTAACTACAGTCACCCATTCAGGACCAGAGGCCCAGCAGTTGAGCTACTTTTTAGGAAGCCAACTGCCCTGGAGCTTTTAATTCCTAGGGCTACTTATCTCAGCACAAAAATGACAAACACAAAGAATACCATATATAGTATTGACTGATAGTATAAACTCTGATGTTCATTCCCAAATCATCCATTACAAACAGACATCAGAGAGGTGGAAATCAAAAACCCCAAAAAACTCTTCTTGTTAAGGGTTGGCTTGATTGTCTTGTCTTGGCCCTTTTTTATTTCTTTTTTTTTGGTATCTCTCCTTTTTTTTTCCTTCTTTTCTTTATCCTAGTTTATTTAAATGTCCCTTTTTTAGTATTTTTCCTAATGATTTTCTGACTAAACAAACTCCTTAATCCAAACAAAATCTCAAAGCCCCAGAATCTGTCAGTGTCAAATTTCCTGAGGCTCCAGCTAGCTAGAAGCAGAAACATCCTGCAGCAACTTTTATGAGTGTATGGTGCGTAAAAAATGGGGTTTATATTTCTGAATAAAATGGGCTATAATGGACAAGAAATCGTAAAATTGAAACACTTGTTGATAATCTTCAGAAATATTGCACTAAATTTTGGTATTGACTTTTAAAGTTCTAGTCCTTGCTTCCTTGCTTCTGTGTTTACTGTTTACTTAGGATCACATAAATACAAAGGTAATTTTTTTTTTTTTTTTTTTTTTTTTTTTGTTATCAGAGTTCCAGGAGGGCAAGTCTTCACTTGCTACAATATTAGTTGGGGTAGGTATAAGAAGTTACCAACACAGTTAAGAGCACCACCATCTCTTTTATCAAGAATCCAGACAATTATTTTAAATATATTATTTTCTTGTAGATTTTCTTGGTTTTTGTTTTGTTTCTTTGAAACAGCTTTCTTAGACACCTGCTGTAAGTGTGTCTATACACAAAGTAGTATAAGACCATACCTGTTTAACTGCTAACTTCTAACTGGAAGTAGATCCAGTCTAAGAGGCCAATGACTCATTTTTATTTTTAGCAACTTTTTTTCAGCTCCCCTCCATTCCAGGTGATTATATCCACCACACTTCAAATCAATTACTTTTCTAGTCTTGGGTTTTGGTTTTAGTTTAGTTTGTTTTCTATGTTTTTGGTTTTTAACATTGCACAAAATTACTTCCAGGTTTTTTAAAATTTAAGTTAATAAAATAAAATATACATTTAAAGAAAATAAATGGAAAAAAGGATGTTCCTATCTAAAGACAACTCATCACAGACTGATAAACAAGCTACTCAGAGTTCAAAGCTGATTCACAGGAGTTGCTGGTAAGAGGAAAGTAGAACAAAGTAGAGAATATATTTTTTAAAAATTGTTGTTATTACAGTCCCATTTGTTTTATTATCATTCCTAATACAGAATATCACTTTGTAACATCTTAATTCAAAAGAGAAGAGTATTCTAAATAGCCTAAAAAATGGTGGATTGTGCCCTGGCAGCCGGGAGGACCAGTGGTGCTCCTGTGGTGCATCAGGCACAGCATCACCAGCCAGTCAATTTCTCTCTGTGATATAAGAAATAAGTGTTTTAATGCATGATAAACAATTAGAATTATCAGGTTTTTGCCATATTTCTGCCCTGCAGCTGGGAGATGGTAACCACAGTAATGCCTCAATAGGCAAGGGCAAATTTATGTGATAAGATCAGTTGGACAGGAGGACAAAGAAAAGATAAATCAGTCCCTTGTGATAGTAAATGAAGATGTGTCAAAAATAATTACATGCTGCACAACACAACACATCAATAGCAGTTTTTAATGTAAGTATTTCTGAGGTTATGCATATTTTTTTCCATCACCCATACTTAACACATATACACAAATGAGATATATAAAGTCTAACCAGACAGAACCAATCATGATTTCCCTGTCAACAGCACTAAGAGATAAAACAAAAAGCAGAAATATACATGAGAACAATTAAAAGTGGACCAGAGTGGGCAAGACCAAAATCCTTCTGGGAGCCTTTAGCTTCCAAAAATGCCTTCTTCATTACTTTGAAGAGTGTGAATATAATCTTCAGGCTAACACCAGTGAAATAAAAGGTAATAATCACTCTCTTTCCTTCCAAAATATTTCTCCCAAACTAGTAGATATAATGCTGATATGCTTGTGCACACTTTTATACTTAGAAGAGTCTGAAGATGTTGCTGTGGATGTATTTTTGGGTAGTTGCCAAAAAGTATTGCATTTTATCTCATACAAGAAACAATCCTAGTAAATTTTCCAGCCTGCATAAGCTGTAAAAATATTAATTCAATTTACCTTTCAAAATACAATCTTAATTTCTTAGCCAAGGCTTTATTCAGTGAAAATTTCTTCCTCTTCCTGTGGTAACCAAGTTTGTACCTTTTTTTCTGAAAGATTGCCTTCATGCCAGTGCAAATATTTACATGCAGAAATGATAGAAAATAATCTAAGCAGAACAGAACTTTGGAGTTTATTGCTCTTGAATGACATCATGGAGGAAGTAAGCTAGTGCCTTGACATGAAAATGGGCGATTGACCATCTTTGGCTTTCTTCCAGGAGTGCTGTTATACATGCTCCTTCACTCCAAAGAAGGAGGACAAAGTTGGTCAGAGATAAGGTTTACTCTTACCTTGTGAGTGGCTACATTCAGTTATTGCACAAAGTCCTCTGGTATTACAGTGCCTTTGAAGTAGATCTTCAGACTCTGACTGATGCAGAAACAGGGCTCCTGTCTGCATCTTTTTCAGCAGTACTATTTCTTAGGGATTGAATTATCTACCTACTCATTTTAAGGACGTGTGTTGCATCCCAGGTTTGGGTTCACATAATAGGTTTTTTCTTTGTTAGTTTTCCAGTTCTCTGTACCCTCGTGCATCCCCCGGGTTTTTCCCTACTCCTGTGGTTTCCGTGCCCGTCTCCCCGTTCTCGTGGTCCCACTCACCCCAAAGTCTCGTGTCCGCCCCTGCCGTGTTCCCATTGGTCGCTGTAGTACACGTCATCACCAGGATGTCTGTACCCATTGGGCGGGAGGACTCCCCGTCCGCCTTGTCCCTTCCCTATATCACCCCACTCCTCGGCATGCTCGAGGCCATTTGCGTCCGTGCGAAGCTGGGAGCGGCTGCAGCCTTTCCAGCGCAGCTCTCGCAGCCAATAAAGCATCCAGCCGCCACGCGGACGGATTTGGACGAATTCCCTGCCTCTTTGTTTCTTCCCTCGCGCCGACGGCAAAGCACGGCCAACAGCCCACCCCGGAGCGCGACAGCAAAAGCTCCCGGAAACTGCGGCGAGCCCCGGCCCCGACGAAAAGCTGAGAAGCCCAAGCCGGGCATTCGGGAGCTGATCGGGGCAGACAAAAGTAAAGAGCAGCCGCGGAGGTGTTCTAGAACAAAACTAGAATTTATGTTTTCACAACTGAATAACCTGATCTAAAAGATGCATGTTCTCAAGCTGGCTTAATAACTTATGATCACTAAAACATATTATGATTTTTAATAAAATTACAATGCAATTACAGGAGACTTTTTAAAATTATTATTTCTTTTAAGTGGCACAGCAAAACCTTTCTCATATTAAAGAAATCAATGAAAATGAAGTTACTAAATCAAGGTGAAACTTGCAAATATGTATGGAAAGGAAACCCATAGAAAGTTCATGCATCCCTCAATTTCCATCTCGTTCTGTTATGCCAAATATGTAATTTAGATTTACTCTGGATATTTCTCCACCACAATAGCTTGACCTGTATGAGTGTAAACTAGTAGCAAATAGAGAACCATAGAGTCATACAATGGTTTGTGCTGGAAGGGATCTTAAGGACCATCTAAAGAAGCTTGATTTCTACTGTCAAACCCATCATAAAAATCTAAGGTGAAAAAAAAAATCACATGGGAAGTAAAATATTTAGAAACTATGCAACTTAAAAGAAATTTTAGAAGGTCTTTAGTATGGGGTGATATACAAACAGATATTCAGAAAATTTTTTGAAATCCTTATAAAACTTTTAATGTTCGATATATTTGCTAGGACAACAACTGATTCTCATTTTTCAAGCCTTCACTACATATAATTTAAGAAAGAGGACAAAGTGGTATAGCAACATAGAGACAGAACACTTTATATGCTGAAACTGAGATATCAGAAATCTTAAAATAATCTTAGAGAGAATATTTTGCATCAGCATTGCTGCTATCAGTATATTGCCGTTAAAGCAATTTTTACACTCAGAACATTCTTTCCATTCCATGTAATAAAAAAAAAAAATTCTGGCTCCTTGTCTGATTATGATTTTACCTTTTATGTAACGCAAAGGCTTTATTAAGTTCTGACAGTCCTGTGCAAGCACAAAAATTATTAGTTGCTTATTTCAATAATAAACAAATTTTTTCAGACCTTAAACCTTGTAGTATAAATTGTCCAAACATAAAAACATACAATCTGTAATTGATTTCCTGGGTAACAAATTCATACAGCAAAACATCATATTGTGAAATTACTAAACCTGTACATTATTTCTTAAATAATCTTTAGTTAAATTTGCCTTTTTGCCCCCTAGCTGCATAGGCTAAGATAATTGTAGTGATTTCCACTGACATAATCAACAATGAAAAATTAATACATTAATCCCCACTCCTAATACTCAACACTTAATGCAACGATCTATGTTTTTATGTGAAAGGTTCCTAGTGTGTCATATTGTTCCTGACATTTATTTCTTCTGTATTTTATCACTAGATTATTATCCAATGAGGGCAATTTCCCACTGTAGTGCGATACTACATCTAAAACCTTTCATTTTATCCCCAGAGTTATTCACATATTTTACTCATTGTTCTCCTCTGAAAATTCTTTATGTTGTGGCTGTTTGAAGAAATACAGCATATTACATCAACCACAAGATTTTCTTCACTGCTCTGAGAAATCTAATGTTGTAGCTCTTGGGCATTTGAGTCATTAAGGGAATTTTCATGTTCAGTGCCCTGAGACAGATTCAGTCTTGCATAATTCAAAACAACTTCACACCACTTATAGTAAATGGTCCATGCAGGAATGTTTCCTTTTCTTATCTGTCCTTTCCCCTTCCTCACAGAAGAATTCTAAACCTTGTTTGAATTATCTTTCCTCAATTAATGGCAAAAAGTTAAAGTGACATCAAAAAGCAATGACAAATTGTTAAAAAGTGGAAAGTCCTGAAAATTAGATTTATCTGCCAGTGTTCTGCAAATAACTGATTTCCACGTTATTGCCTTCATTCTCCAAAAATATTCAAGTGGGAAAACCTCTTACACCAAGTGAAGTCCCCCACAATCTGTCTGGCAGTCTTGAATCAGAAGATGTAGATTTTGTTCTTGATTATATAAATTGAAAAAAAATCTGTAGAACTTTGTACTAAGATTTATTGGAAGAGTTGAAATGAAAATTTTTGCCTGATTAGTAAGAGAAAAATATTCCTAAAAGGGCATCCAAAAAGGAAGAAGGATATGAAACATCTCAAAGTCTGACCAAAACAGGAAATTAAATACAGTAATAAAAGGTACAACATGAAGTATATATTAGCTGAACTATGCACAGCTTTCAAAAAAAGTCAATAACAAATCAGAGATTGTTTAGAATTAAATTTATTTTGAAGAAATTAATGAAATCTGTTACTGCTCAGAAATGCTATTACTCATAGCAATGCAGGGACTAGTATGCATTGAATAATGCTGTAGAATGTAATTCAGCAAGCCTATTCCATATCTGACTGCATGTGGCTGTAAAGAAAACTTAGAAGTTAGACTTTCCTTTTGTTCACTCATTAAAGAACTTTCTCTGCATTATATTTCTTTAAATTTTACTTTGAAACAGAACTAGTTTAAAGAAAAGGAAAAATACCGTGGTTCAGAAATGAATGCAGCTATTAATTGAGCAAATAATATAACCAAGTCCATTTTCCACTTTCATTTTCTTTTTCATGTTCACTTAGACCTCTAAGATTGATATTTTTATATAAATTTCATGCACAAACCTTCACACGAACACAAATGCTAGATCAGAAGTCATGTTACAAAGGTTGCTGTAACTATAGATAAATTTGCAGACAATACTGCAAAACCTCCCCTAATTTACAGATTGAATTAAACAGACAAAATATTTTTTTAAGTATTTTCTATTTTTTCTCTGAATTTTGATCTATCTCAAGCTACTACACCTGAATTCCACCATTACTTCTAGGAGTAAAGAGGAGGAGATTTTCTAGATCTGAGCAATCATTAACAAGGAAAAAACAAATAAGATAAAAAATAGGAAATTCCAGGCCAATTGGTGAATAATTAATTCTAAGTAAGACTTGGAAATGTCCTTAAGTGCTTGAAGAAATACCTTGGAAAAAGACAGTTTGATTTAAGATTTTTACGTAGGTAGGGGAAGACCATGCTTAACTGCACAGCGTGCTTTGAAAATATTTCTGGTTTTATAGATAAGATAAATCCTCCAGATTCTGTAAAGTTACTCTTTTAAATACATCTGAAAAAGTTTCATGCACAAAAATGAGCAGTTAACACAAATATTACTGTATGTAGGAAAATGAACAAAAAGAGTATATTCCAGTGTGTATTATGTACCATCATTCTCTTTGAATTCCCCTAACAATATAAGATTATAAAACATTTAAAAAATAAACTGTGGGTTCTCTTCCACTTAGTTACTCCATTGCTGAATAGCTCAAAAGTAAAGAAAATATTCTAGGAGGAACTTACATTTTTAATTGGTGTCAGAAAAGGGAAAATGCTCTCTTTGAGTTAAAATAAAAAACAAAACAAAAAACAAATCTTCCATTTCATTAGCTATTTCTGTAAGTAAGACATGAATGTTCACATTCCATTACATTGTCTCTTATTTCTGTATTTTTTAGTCAACTCCTAGGCATAAAAACTTTCTCCAGTATTTATTTCTTCAAAGTCTTCTATGTTTCTCTAGACTGTAAGAGGACTAAACCAACATGGTAATGACCTGCATTTCATAGGTGCTTTTGTATTATGGATAGAGAGGCAGATGAGGGGTTGCCATGTTAAGGAAATTTGCCTATCCAACCATCCAGGAACTGATCTGGCAGTCTGTCTCACAACCCCCGAGTCGGGACTACACCACTTCACAGCTACGTCCCATACCTTGCACAGTCAGACCAGGCTTCCACACCAGCCCAACCCCCGTTTCTCCATAGCAGAGTCTCAGGTGTTCAGATCCTTAAAATAATTTAATTATGGTAAAATAACAAAATAGCAGCTTGAGCTGGGTGCCTCCTGGGAGGCACTCCAAGAAAAGGAATCCCTGGACTTTCATACCCTCCATCTGTGCAATGAAGGTCTTGCTTGTCCAGCTGAGTGTCCAGTCACCTTGGCCCCTGCCATGTCTCTGAGTGTTCAGTCACCTGGATGGTGTCTGAAGTCTCTAAGCATCTTTTTGTGGGAAGGATCAGCAGTTCACATTGTCTTGCCTGGGGCTCCCAGCCCCCAGAGCTGAACCTGCAGCTCAGTAGTCAGCAGCTTGCAAACCGAGCTACCTGCACCAAATGTATTCCTCAGCAGCTCTTGAATGCTAACCTGAACTAGCCCTTAATATTCTGTTTCATATAATGGTAATCCAAATTAGGTTTCCCAGATTTGTACAGAATCTAGAATGGCAGTGGTTTATTCCTTAAATACAGATGTTATTTCTTTATGACAGAGAAAATGTTGAAATAGTTACCTTACATTTGGCTATAGGTCAGTATTTCTCTCCTTTTTACATTTTAGGATCTCCACTTTGTCCTTTATAATGGTAAAAAAAATAATATTTTAACAATATTTCAAGTTCTTTTAGATAAGGTGAGTGTTAGCATAGCCCTCTAAAATGCAGGAAAGTTATGAAGCATCATTCTGCTAATGTAGTTAGAATTATAAATCCTGGTTCATAGAAGTTAAATAGAAGTTTACAAGAAAAAAAAAATTCTGAGAGGCAAAAAATGCATTTATATTAATCATTCACTATTTTTAAAAATAAAATTAGTTTTTACCTGTAAGTCAAAACCAAAGATTGTGTTTTTTCAGTTTGGATATTTCACTTTCCCCTCATTCCTCTCAAAGCTCAGCTCCCTGAAAGGATGGTTCTTCTGTACTTGTAAGTGTACTGCATAGTTTCTTTGGCAATAATGCTTATAATCAATGAAAAAAGTGTTGTTAAGTCCCTGAGCAGAAACAGTCAGAAGTTGGACTAGCACAGAGGAATCCACCAGGCACAGCATTTTAGTGGGCTGCTGGGTGAGAAGGATTTACCTGGAAAATTTAACAGTGTGGAAATTTATGGGACTGAGTTGCAGGTCTATGGTTCAGTAGAAAACAGATAAAAGCCTTGCTAAAAGACATGAGTCTCATTTATTAAAAATTTCTAGAGTTAATGACAAACAAGTAAAAATGTTGACACACTTCTATTCAGCTGTCAGAGGGGCCAAGTTCTGAGGAGATTCTTATCTGCTCTGGGAAAATAAAAGTGGGCAAAAAAAATCTGCTGACGTCCTCTTCATTTAGTACACAAGAGAATTGTGGTAAACCAAAGAGCATGGAAGATCCTTGTAAGTCTTCCCTTTTGGAAACTAAGAGAAAGAGAGTGCTTATCAGTTAGAAAAAAAATAACATATAATCTTGGTTCTCAAAATACTAGATATCGTCTGAGAGCCTGAATTCTGGTATTGACACTTTAAAGATGTTTTTGTCCATCTTAATTTTGCACTATCCTATATTAAGATGTACTATTGAATTAAAATAATTTTCTACATACAAACAGCATCAAAAAAGCAACAATTTATAAGTATATTTCAAATGACCCTCTTTCTGAACACCATTTTGATTTAATTCCTAAATTCTTTGTGTTTTTCCAAAATCTAGAATCTATAAAGCAAGGATCTACAAGTTTTACCTACTTGTGAAAGAAAGAAACAATATCACAAAGATATTGTTTCACAAAGAAACGATATCAGTTTAGTATCTCACTCATATCTTAATTTTCACTTTCAAAATTAAATCCTAAACTGATTTTTCTTGGTGAGATTAGATCTTACTAAACACAATATTTTGTGATTTTGTAATACAATAGGGTTTCTGTGGGACTAGATATTGAAAAATATAAGTACTAGAAAATACCTGCTTTTTATTTATTCAGGGAAAAAAAAGAAAAAAAAAAGGAAAAAAAAAACCATGGCATAGCTCATGCTTTTAGTTGTTTCAGTGATTCAAACTACATTTATACCTCTTTGTCTTGTTTTCCCTCTTAAAAATTGCAATAGTCTTTAGCTGTACTGGGATTTATTTCCCATAAGTAAATTCAAAGTAGGTATTATAATAACACAAATAAAAAAGGTTTTAATTTCCAAAACTTATTAAAAATCTGTCTCTAAAAAAATAAAAAAAATGTTTGAAGTTCAAATGAAAGACAATATCTGAATAAAACTAATCCCCAGGAGAATTTATGGCACCTGCCAGACTCTGTAAAGGTTTTATAAATGTTGTCTTCTGCAAAGCCGACTGCAAACATCATAAGGCCTTTGGTAAATATGTATACTAGGCTTTTTGTTTGAGCAGAAATATTGAGCTTCCTGCCATTATAATTATAAAATAGAGAAGATTATTTCAGATTTTTTTTAATATTTGATTAGTGGCATCTCTTTTTTTTTCTTAGGATCAAGTTTCAAATCACACACAGAATGAAGTGTTTGAAAATAGTCTTCCTTAGTAATGCAAGACTGGCAAAACAAATCATGTAGAAGTCATTCATGAGTAAACATACAGAAACACTAATGCTGGAAAACAAAAAAATTGGCTGTCTGATCTACAATAACAGAATGACAAGGAAAAATTCTGCACTACAGGAAAATAATACTGTTTATATTGCATAATGTAAAATGTTTATCTCTTTGGAAGAGGCAAAATACCACATTTTGTGTGTCTACAATTACCTGTTGGTAACTGTATCAAATTAATTTCATCTGATGATTATTTCAAGTATTGTGTTCCTAGTGTTTCCTTCTTTTTTAAAAGAACACCACAAAAAAATCTAATAATAAATCTGCAAAACAGCACAGAACTTAAACATAATTAGCTTCTGTGGGATCTACTAAAGCATATACTATGGTGCTTATGCAAACATTATCATTAAGAGAGAACTTTTGCACTTACCTCTCTTTGCCTTCTTGCTGTTG
Organism: Anomalospiza imberbis; assembly: GCF_031753505.1. Classification (NCBI taxonomy): domain Eukaryota; kingdom Metazoa; phylum Chordata; class Aves; order Passeriformes; family Viduidae; genus Anomalospiza; species Anomalospiza imberbis. Next base: position 34,016,611 of record NC_089721.1, on the reverse strand, counting down.
TTGCTATATTACAGATTTGAATTACAGATTACTGTTTGGACAAAAACTATACTGTCTTACTTTTCTTCACAACACATTGCTAACTATCTTCTAATGTGCTTTGAACATGGAGACTCAGCTGCAGATCTTTAAGTATGTCAGGGAAAGATTTTTATATGGATAAAAGTATTAGAATTCTTCATCTGACCTCCTCATACCCAAACTTCACAAAGATATTTCCGTCAGTGTAAAATTTACAGAATTGGAGTTTTGGCCCTAACTAACACTAGGAAATGTCAGAAAACTTTTCAGTAACAACGTTCTGAATATTCAGAAAAGAGTGAGTGAACCGTAGGAACTTTTGCTGCAGACAAGCATTTGACCGCTGGCCTCAAGAACCAAACAATGCTGCAACATCTCTCTTCTAGACATGACATAGAAGCCATCTGACGGTAGCTACTTCACCTCTCATTTACTGACCTCATACATTAATTACATAAAAGAGGAGAAAAATATTCTGTCATGGTTTTTCTCTACTTTTGTCTTGACACTATAGAAATGATAATTGCATTAAATGCCAATAGTTTCGGTTTGTTAATTCAGAAATTTACCTTTAGTACCAACTCTTGATCCACACAGAATTACACATCACTGCCATCACACTATCAATCCTCTGAAATGTCGTAAAAGTAAATAATGAAACAATCAACAGAAACTATGTGAAGCCATCATAACTGTAAAAGCTGAGATTAATCTTGTATGCAACCTTATAACTTTGCCTTAAATTGCAAAACCGAGAAAGCTCAAACCCAAATGTATTACTTTTTTTTATTATTTTTACAAAGTGAATGAGTGATAAAGGCTGAAAAGTGAAAATAGCCCTTTGAGAAAGAGACATAAGACATTTGACAATAGATGGATTTTTATACAGTTGAAACATATGTATAATGAATTTAGTAACACTTGACATGTATGTTTAGTAGATATTCTTGAGCTAGTTTCACTCCTACCATTTCATCTCTCCTGATGAAATGTGTAGTAGTGGGATTTTGAAGTTTATGTTTAAGAAATTGTTTAGTCTAATTGTGATGGTTTGCCCTATTTACCCCTGTTCAGTTTTCCTAATAGTCTCTCCCCAAAGTTGTTTTTCCACCTGCTTTCCCGCCTTTCCCCATGTCAGTCCTGGGGTATACCTCCCTTATTTCCAGATCCTTCCTTGTCTGTCTTCTAAATCCTGCCCCTGCAGCTTGTCTGTCATTATTTGCTACACCCATTTATCTGGAAGCTTCCCTGTCAGTTATATTTTTCTTCACTCATAGGTACATTATGTATGCATTCTCCCCTTCCCCTTCCCTATTGGTTTTATGTTTATACATATCCATTCCATACTCCTCCTATCTAGCCCTTGATTTGTTGTTAGGCTGCCCCCACCTTGGGGGCAGCCCCCTTAAAAGATGCCATTTTTGCTACTGCGCGCCTTTTACCTTGCCTTTACTTCGAGCTGTTACACTGTATCACCCTGCGCCGCTGCCCTCCCGTGCGGGGAAGAATAAAGATTGCTCGGAAATGGAAGCAAAGGGTCCTTCCCTCTTTCCTTTGCCTCTGTCTCTCGACGCAGCCAATGGCCTACAGACGCTACCCTGCGCCTGCCTGTGGCTGAGGTGGGGAGCGGCCGCTCTTGGCACGTGCTTCAGGGAAAGCGGGGTTGGGGCTCGCTTGCCACCAGTGCCACTCCCTTCTCCTGCATCCGGTGTGTGGCGTCAAAATGAATAAATTGGTGCATTGATCAGTTTGAAAGATGACTGGGATTCTTATGTAGACATCAGCAGATCACATGTAGAAGGAAGCTGTGCAGGAGATACATTATTCATGATGTAGTTATAAAATCTCATATCCTAGAGCAATGGTAACTGTCTATAGGCCTCTAAACATACATTTTACAAAAATACCACAATGTTAAAACCTTGTGCTGAGTTTCCTGACATATATTACAAAGCATTTAGGTACTTGTCCCAGTTAGTTAATACACTGAAAGACTTCCCTTTGTCTTTTCAGAAAGGTAGATTTTCACTCTCCATCTGAAAATATTGCTTATTTCCACTCTAAATACCTGGGTAGTATTGGTTGGATCTGCCCTCTGGGAGATTCAGTTGTTCTTTTCAGAAAATATAAGTGGCCTGATTATTTCAATTTTTTTTCATTTATCTTGTGCTATTTTGTGTAAAAAAAAAAATAAGCTATCCACTGAGCTTGTAACCTTTGTAAATTGTTTTAGAAAGACTAACAAACTTTATTTTTGCCAGTGCAATGAACAGACATAGAAGTATATAAAACAAAAGCCTTGCTAATTTTTCAGGACCTTAATATAATAGCGATAAAGGGCTAGGATTTCTTAGTGACTTTTAAACACTCAAGGAGAAAAAAAATGATTCAAAGGCAAGAACATATATGTAGACTGGTGGTTTTCCTCTGTTGCATCCCGAGTTGATACAGTTAGGGAATTTAATAAATGATAGTTAGATCGGTTCTATGTACTCCTATTTCCCCCTCATAATGGTTTGCTCCAAGCTGTATCACAGGAGCTCGGTCATGTCAATCTTGTAACCACGCCCTTTCCCCTCGGAAAGTTCTTTATCAATCACCCCACCTCTGTAATCCCATTTGTCCCAGAACCCTGTACACACCACTGTTATGTTCCCATAGGTTGCTGTGTTCCACATCACTCCCCTGTGCTCTGCCTATTGGGTGATGGGGGCTTCCGCCCCTGTCGGCCCGCCCCCTATTTAACCCCCTGCTCCCGGTAGCCCGACGCCATTTCTGCCCATGCTGGCTTGGGAACAGCTTCATTATCCACTGCTGCAGCCATGCAAGAATAAAGAGTTCTCAACCACATGAGCAGGGTGTGCCATCTTCCCTCACCCTTTGTCTCATCTCAGCGTCTGGCTACGGCGCGGCACACCCATGAGGAGGCACAACCCTAGAGCTCCGCACACATGTGGTGGCCCGAGTCCGGCCCAGAAGCAGCGCGCTAGCTGCCCGAAACCAGGGGAAGAAAAGTTCACCGCCGCATTCCACCTTTCTTTTTTACCACTAGTTGTAGCCATATGCTGCATAGTCATTTTATGAGACTATAAAATTGTTCTGTTTGTATACATTTAGTTTTATTTTTTCTTTAATATTTGAGTGGGATATAGATATCTTTTACTCAATTTTTAGCACATTTCAGTTCTCTTGTCTCTTATGTTTTCACTTAGAAATATCACTTACAATTTACTATTATTTTGACTAAAATAAATAGGAAGGACTAAAAATATTAGCAAATTCTGTTTAGTTAAGAAAAATGTAATATATAAAAAAGTGAAAGAATCCAGAAATTTGTGAAGACAATACTAAAAAATCTGCTGTATGAAGAGACAGACAAAAAACTGAAAAATATTTACCTCTACAGACTCAAAGATAACCTAATTTGCTCTGTTCATTACTTGGATGTACATACGTTGGACGTCATATCAGAATAGAGCAGCTGAAATAGAGCATTGTTAAGAATTCTGTTGGAAATCATATGAACATCAAGGTCTCATTGCATATTAACACTGAAATATGCTTTTAAAGCACTTCAAAGCCTAAGGAATACAATTTTTATCTTGTTAAGGTACTGATTCTGAAGCATGATGATACAAAAAATGCTGTCATATGGTTTGATTAACACCAATTATAATCTGTTCAACTTTTTTGATTAGTAATGCAGATTTAGTTACATTTCATTCAGAAAAATCTTTTAATATGATTGTGTCAAAATTGTGGAGACTTAAGCACTTCTAACTTCTTTTTGTATGAACCAATTTTTGTGTAATAGGTTTCTTTCTAGTTTATTTTCTTAATGCTATCTCTAATTCTTTTTCTTCAAGGTTATTTCAACATACAAGTCTTTTCAAAAAATATCGATCTGAAAGTCATCAATATAACATTAATTTTGTTATATTTCTTTGGAACAGACCATGTCATAAAGACATGAATAAAACCAGTAATCTGAAAATTATTACTTACATTACAAAAATTTAATACATATTTGTTTGTTTTTTTTTTTTTATTAATTGCATTATTGCATAATAAAAATTGAATTGACAACTTCAACATTTACTTTCAAATAATGAATATAATTATTCTCCTTTGTGGCCAAACACTTCTGCTGGCAATTCAGAAGAAAATAAATTAGTGAAGAGCACCTCCAGATCTGAGGTGCTGCACTCCTGCTTTTTTTGTCTTTTGCTTCCAAATTCCCCAGAGTAATAGACCGTCTTTGACCCTGTGCAAAAGGCCCATCCTTGTCCTTGCCTCCTCAGAGCACAGACTGACAACCAAAAAAGGCCGTAGAGTAATTGCTCTAGTCGCACTTTGGGTCATTCTGCTCCCAGAGTGCGATCCACTCTTCATGCCAGCCAGGGTGGAAGAGCCAGTGCAGCTCCAGCTGATGTGTCAGATATCCTAAGCTATTTTTTTATAATCATCCTTGCAAATATTAAGGAATTTATACCGACTTAATTAAAAACATTTTTTAATTTGTTAGTGTGCTTTGCATTTAAGTGCAGTCCAGGATTAACCTGGCGAGCTACAATTATGCAAAAATTATCATGCAACTTCTGCTAACATAATGTTAGCTTAATTCTGTAATCTCAATTTGGTCTGAACATGCTTGTTCTAATGGCACCTCTGCTGGCATGAAATAGTAGTCTGCAAGTTAGTGAATCTTTTTCACCTGCTAGTATCAGTAAACATGATGCTTAGGGACAAGGATTAGTGGTGGAATTGGCATAATTGGCAAATCAATGATCTTAAGATTTTAACATTAACATTTCTAACCTAAATGTTTGTATGATTCTATTCTGTGATTCTATGGACAGAGCTGCAGTTTGTATTCTTGAATGGGTAAAGTATTTTACTGCATTTTGAATCAAAATATTGGTTTTAGGATGTAACATACACATCTTCCTGTTCAATATCACTTTTCCCTCCTATTTTGTTAGAAGTATATTGCTAGTGTTGCTTGCAACCATATGAAGTAAATTGCATGCATAGTTTCTGTCTGAAAATATCTTAATTTAGGAAAATATCAGTTCTCCATTTGATCCCTAAATGTGTTTTTCAGACACTGCACGTGAATTATTTCATTTTTGAAACATAACAACTTTAAGGTTAGAAAATGGCCTTTTCCTTTCTTGTCTTGCTTCCTCCCATTAAAACAAACATTATTTCTGACCATCTAGTGGCATTATCAGGATACAACTAGGAGTACTGAAGAACAGCTCCAGAATAAAAATACATTTATTTATTGAGTATGATAAAAATAACTCAGTAGGCCTGAAAGCAGTGTAGCTACAATATTGAAGATTGTATGCCAGATGTCTCTTAGAGTGCTCTGCAAACGTGACTGAAAGTATACTGTATTCTCACAAAACACATCAAAGGAAAGGAAAAATGAAACTCATTAATTGAGGTAATAAAGATTTAGGTTCAAGCAGTGAAGTGATGAAAATTAATACCACTGTGCTAAACGGTACGGAACTGTGACAATTGAAATGAATTGAAGATAATACCTCAAGTGATTTCTGTGGCTTTAGGAGATTGCTTTTAAATTTGGGGGAAAGAAAAATGAAAGATTGTCCCAGGAACCAGCACAGATGATCTTTTCCCCGTATTGCTCATTCCTTTACCCCCTTGCATCTTTTTCTGTGTGTGCAGTGAAACAAGACTCATTTTTCTGTCTAGAGAACTTCTGTTTCTTTAGGGACTGGGACTTTGTTCTAAATCCAAACCAAAGGCAAAATTCCAGGTGATAACATTCTCTTTTAAAACAGCAGGATTATAGTAACTTTACTTTTCCAAACAGACATTATGGCATCTTTAACATATAGAAATAAGGATTAACAGCCAGCATCATAATGCAGCATGGTAGAAGTAGTCCATATTATTAACATTGCACAAATTTTGCTCTTGAATAACAGCATGATGGGTTCTTTACTTAAAAAAAATAACTTTGCTTTAGTCGTTCCCTCCATATCAAGCAGTTAATATATTTCTGCTCCAGCTACGCCATTGAGTCTCTGACATCTGAAGCTGTTATTGAGATAAAGCAAAACTATATAGAGCAAAACACTAAAAAGTAAAACAATACAAAAATTGGACAGGAAAATATTTCCTTTTAAAGCTCACTAAGTATGCTATGTAAGAGGGAGAGAGATGTAAATTGTATATTAGGTCTATGTAATTTTTTTCAGAATAAGAAGCAACTTTCCAAGCGCTACAGAGAAAACAACTATTTTAGGCATAGATAAAGGAGAAGCTCAGTGATTAATAGGTAGCTAAAGACATACAATTTGTTTTTCCTAAAAATAACTCATCTGCTTTCAGTTGTCTTTTCTAGAGTAAAGTTACCTGAAAGAACAAAGTAATCTAAGAGTGTTGTCTGTTGCCACTTAAAAATTTGAGAGAAATTTACTAAGAAGTCTTAATTCTTAAGTTCAATGTGCTCAATAAAAAGTTACGCCTGCAAAAAACCTCATGAAAAAGTTACTTACTTAAATCAAGGTTAAGTCTGCATAAACAGTGCAGTGGGAGTGGCTTAGTATTTAAAAAATAAATGGGCTACAGATTTCTTTCATTGAAACTCAATTTACAGTAACCAGTTTTTATGATTACAATGAAAATACACCAAGGACAAAGAATTTTCTAACTTACTCTTCTCCAAGGCACATCCTGTTGTTTTGTCTCAGAATAGAGATCTAAAAAAGATTAAGAAACATTTGGTATTACTGGTAGTAGTAGTCACTGTCAAATTCTATGGTTTCCTTTATACATATATTTTTATTTGTTGATAGGTATTGTCAGAAAAAATTATGATTTTGCAACACCTCATACATACATTAAAGGCAAAATTAGCAAATGAAAATATAGATACACTCCTGCAGTTCTATATTTCTTTCTATTAAATATGCTTCTGAGCTTTGGTACAGGTCTCATTATCACAGAATCACAGATTGGTTTGGGTTGGCAGTCAGCATAAAGATCTTCTAGTTCCAACTCCTCCACCATGGGCAGAGACACCTTCTACCAGATCAGATTGCCAGATCCTGATCCAGCCTGAGCTTGAATTCTTTAAGGGATGGGGCAGCCACAACTCCTCTGGGCAAACTGTTCCAGTGCCTCACTACTCTTAAAGAGAGTGAAATTTTGCAAAGAATTTCATTTTAGATCATATCAGAGAGCATTTTTAATTGCAGTTTTCATAATTGAATGTTTAAATTATCTCATAAATGAAAGTCTACAATTATGCAGAATTCAATATTTGTACCATGGGTCACAGTTTCCAAATATATACCTTTGTAGTTCTTGAAACATATTTTCAGGCTTGAATCAGTTTGTAGATGTCAATGACATTTAAAGACTAGCTCAAATAAAAAAAAACTATATAATGCAAAACAATTAAATTCACTGTTTTTGAGCCTGTATAAAACATTCTATTAATATTATATATTTTTTAAGGGTTTGGGGATTTTTATTATCTATTTTTGGTAAAGTAGGACTCAAGTAATAGTAATTAGATAACAATAATCGGCGTAGTATTCCTCCTAGTGTTCCTCCATCTGAGTCCTTGATATTGTTGCAACAAAAAACTCATCTGTAGAATTTGGTGTACTATTGCATAATTTTGAAATATTCATAATAAAGGATGAAAGCTTAATCAGATTGATCTGAAAATTGACATTATATTCACAAGGGAATATACTGCATGTAATACTTGCACTAACATTTCTAATGTGCATTTTTTAAGATATAGTTTTTTGAAGAGGGAAAAGTTCAAAAGCCCTATTCCGCAATTTTTCCCACAAATTTTTCTGTCAGTAGGCACTGTATGTTCATGATGTATTTCATGTAGAAAAGGGGAAAAAAAAAACCCTCTTCTGGACAGTATATTGCTGTACTCAGGATTTTTTTCTGGTTTTGTTGGTTTTTTTGTTTGTTAATATATTTTCTTGATTATGTTATTAAGGATGTCTAAGCCCTAAGACTTGTGAAAGGCATTTCAGAACGTTGAAGATAGGTGTAGTTTTGCCAAAACCCTTGGTCATCTAAATCTCATCAATGTGATTTCTAAAGGGACCTATAGGTTAGCTGTTCATGTGCTTTTCCAAGCAGCTAATTACTTCAAAAATTCAGTCTGCAAGTCTTATCTCAGAGTTCAAAATTAAAGAGGTGATGCAACGCCCAGATAGATACACCAACAGCTATTCTGAGATTATTATGGAGGTATCTTAAGCAAAAGCATTTGATCCTTTTGGGACTGGGACTGAGGGGAGACATAGGGTATCTGCTACTGCAACTATGATGATGTATGTGTGAATATTACTCCAATGGGTGTAAAACCACTGTGTAAAAATTCACTTTATTTATGGAATGGCATTTCTTATTAAAGTTACAGCTGGAGGCTTTTAATCTGGCTCTGACTGTGCCAACCCTAAAGTGTTAATCAGTAGTATGAAATATTTACTGTTTGAGAGAAAGAGGAAACAAACAGTGATAAAATGGAAAAAAATCTATCAAAACTAAACCTCTCTGGAAAATACATTCAATTATTGTCAGAAGACTTGAAGTATTTAATCTTTAATGTATAAATATTTGATTTATATTGCTTTATTGGGGATTTCCAGCTAAGAAATATGTGGTAGTTAATTTTCTTGATCTCCATCAAGAATTTTCTTTGCAAAGGCCAGCCAACTAGGGAATACCTAATTGCTTGCAACGTCTTGTCAATTATAGGTAAATAGACATATTGGAAAAGCAAGAGGGTTCAGAGTGGGGAAAGTAAACTAAAGGATTAATTTTGTACCAAGATCCTTCTACATAAGAGAAGAAGTAAGTGGTATTTTTTATAAGCTATTGCTAAATAGCAATATAAATTATGCTATTTCAGAATAAATTTAGACATGTGTTCCTTAAATATGATATTAGTGCAGTGGTGAGTAAGTCTACTGGAGAATGAAGTTTGGGCCCAAATCACTGAGATTATGTATTTTTTAAGTTTGTGAAGATTTATTTTACCATAAGGAAGCAAAAAATTTAAGCAACAGTGAATCTTCATGCTCATGCTGTACTTGACTCCCATTCTGCTCTTATACATATGATGCAGAGTTATTAATCGTTATACTGATAATGACCTAATAAATGCAATAAGTCTTCATCGTATACATTATACAACATACTTTGTAAAAGTACTTTATAACATTATTCTTTCGAAATCCCTGAAGGACTCTATTACTGCCAAAAATAGTAATTATATGATGCTTTAATTAGCTAAACAGCTAATTCAATCTTGTACATTCTAATCAGATCTGTCACTATTTCAAACCCTTTGAGCCTCACTTTGCGTGCTGGAAAAGGGACTGTCATAGTTTAACCCCAATCAACAACTAAGCCCCACAGAGCCACTTTCTCAATCCCCTATCAATGGGGAAAGAACCTGAAAAGTAAAAGGTAGTTAAGTAGGGAAAGGAAAAGTTGTGCACACAAGCAAAGCAAAACAAGGAATTAATTCACAGCTACCCATGAGCACGCAGGTTTTCAGTTATCTCCAGGGGAACAGGGTCTATCATGTGCAGAATTTCTTGGAAAGACAAATATCATCATTCCAAATGTTCCACTCTCCCTCCTTCTTCCTCCCACTTTATATACTGGCATGGTGCCACAGGGTCTGGAATATCCCTTTGGTCAATTGGGGTCAACTGTGCCAGTTGTGTCTCTTCCCATCCTCCCACGAAACTCCAGTCTCTTCACCAGCACGGCAGTACAAGAAGCAGAAAATGTTTTAGTTCTGTGCAAGTCTTGCTCAGCAAACAACAAAAAGATCTTTATATTATCAACCCTGCATTCAGCACAATTCAAAACCAGCCCAATTGTAGCCATAATCACACCATATTATCAGACTGCAGCTCTGACATCAGTATGTCACACCATTATATTATTACATGGATGGGAAGATAATATTAGTCTTTGATTTCTGCTTAATTTTTACCAGAGAAAATGTTTTCTGTGCAATACATGTAGTATTGAATAATATAGGAGCAATATTTCTACAGATATCTCATTAATATTTATACATCTGCTTTATAATTTTTTTCTCTATTACACTTATTTTATGCTTTTCCATATGTAAACCTGCTATGTTGGCACAACAAAAATATGTGCAGCATGCTCAGACAGGACTGTTCATCGAATAAGCAAATTCAAACTATTTGATTTGCTGTCCCAGATTGAAAAAAGCAAGATATATTCTATTTGCCATCTGTATGGCAGTTGTTTTGTGTTAAGTAGGCAGTTGTTCCTTATCTCTTCCACAATCAATCCTCCCTCTGGGGCGGCATCTGCTGACAATGGGCTATTGAATGTCACTGCATGACTGGTAAAAACTATAACATCGCATTGTGAGATGCTCCGCCCAGAGGGAGGAGCCAAGCATTCTTACCTGCATATATAGTCTTGAGATTCTAGACCACCAACACAGCTTTTTTCTGCACTGGATTTTCCCAAAGGAACAACTGCCTCTTCCACTGCCTCTTCAGAGGAAGACTGAACCCTTTTCTACAAGATCACTGCTCCAGTAGAACCACACCTGCCACTCCTGGAGGACTGCAGCCACAATTCCAATTGGACTGCTACCAGCACGCTGTCCAATAGGGTGTCAGGTTGTGTTCTGACTCTCTCAGTGTTGTTTAAGTTCGCTGCATTGTTTATTTTATCTTTTTATTTTCTTCCCTAATAAAGAACTGTTATTCCTGCTCCCATATTTTTGCCTAAGTGCCCCACTTAATTTCAGATTTATTACAATTCAGAAGGAAGTGGTCTACACTTTTCCATTTCAGGGGAGGCTCCTGCCTTCCTTAGCAGATACCTGTCTTTCCAAACCAAAACATTTGCCCTCTGATTTTCACCACAGTAAACTCATTTCTAAGTTCTACTACTACTAATTTCAACACCTCTCTTATTAAGTCTGGATCTCAGATCATAACATCTCCCAGAGCTGCACAACATACTAACTTCTAGCATAGGACTAGAAGCAATATCCTCATCTGTTATTAGCTTGTTTATCTCACTTTTAGATTTTTGTGAAGGCTGCCCCAGATAAATACTTAATCCTACCTAAGGAAGGTTGTTAATTAGTGCTGAAACTTACAAAAAATCCAAACCAAGCCAAGCCAAGCCAAGCAAACCAAACCAACGAACAAATCAAACAAAGAAGAAAAGCAATGTGTAAACACTCCCATCTTCCTTTTAGTTTTACCATTTTCTGTGTCTGTAGAAGATACACCATGCACAAGTAGAGATACTCCATCTAATTCAAACATTCATGCTAGGCATGTCTTTGTGTTTCCATGACTTTGTCCTCTCAAAAAAAATCCCTATCACTGAAAGCCTCACTTTTATTATTCTCTCCTCTACCCCTTATTTCCAGTCATAACCAGTCAAGTTTTGTGTCTTTCACCAGTCTCCCAAAATTAATAAAAAAAGCTATGTAACTATGGTATCTTCATCACCAATGCATGGCCATTTTTTAAGATTGCATCTTTTTGGCTTATGTACATTTACAATTTTCCCTGAGTAACTTGACAGGAATTATCTCATCATGTAGTTTGCACTCTATTTGAAATTCCCCTGGCAATGCAGAGAACATTAAAAAGGTTTTTCATGCTACCCAGTTATCTTTTCTATTTCTAGTTTTAGTGTTATTTCTTTCTGAGGAAGCTTCTCAGAAGCCCCAGTCTCAGTCTTCTAAAGGAAATGGAATTTTCTTCCCCATATCTTGGCTGTAAATGTTTTCCTTCCTTTCCTTCAATAGTAGATTGAATCGTGATAATTTTCGAGGTATGTTTTTTTCTCAGCCTGAATCTTGAGACATTGCTAATATCAGTGGGATAGGAAGTTAGTCTTATTTGGCACAGTTTACACAGAGGAAAGAGAGGAACCCCAAAAAGAGAGACGAAATCTGTTAAACTTTTTTTACTTGAAGGAACATATAGTGAAGAGCTGACTAAAATAACTTGCTTCAACAAACATATAAGTGGTAATATGAGTAAATGTCAAAGATACAAGCTTTCAAAATATGCTCTCTCCCACAAACAGCATAATAGCCTGCTGTTGCAAGGACAGCAGGACCTTCTATCCAATGCTTGCTTTTCATGCTATATAATTTTGTAAAGCTACTCTTTAAGAGATGTGTTTCTGAGCCAGCAGATTGACTTTGAGTTCATGACTCATGCAGAACCCAACTTACAAGACTCAAAAGGAGAGCTCTGCTTTTTCTTGTTAAATTCTGTGCAAAATGTGACAGTTTGTCTAGGGAACACTGAGCAGAACCTCAGTCCACAGTAATCAGTATCTCTTTTTTTCTCCCACTGAAAACAAAACAGCTACTCTTACAAGTTTAATTAGAAGTCATAGAGAGCTGGGACAGCTTCATTGTATCAGGAATGAATATTCTCTACCTAGATATAGCTGGCATGGCATGGAAGTGCAATTGTCATTGCTACCTGTTAGTATAAAAAAAGTACCATAACTAGGAGAAGCATCTCAGGAATTTTTGGGAAAAAGCTCAGAACAAAAAATTGAAGATACTGATCTACATCAGTTGGAAAGACATTAAAACATCAGAGAAAATTCAGTGTAAAAACACATTTATTCTTATAAGTCCAGTTACAGGCAGTTTCTTAGTGTAGCATTCATGAACTTCACTGCTTAGCTCTCTACACAAATATGCAGTGCACGTAAAAGAAGTATTCATATATTCTAGAATCAAATTTCAGCATTCAAAATTCAAAGTCACTTGCTGACAACTGGTACAAAAAAAGCATATTAAGAGCCATGTGGTAAAACAATTTGGTAGTTCCCAACCTGTGCTAGGACCCAGCATCCAAATTTTGCATAGTTCAAGGTTTTTAACTGAAATTAGCTCCTATCTGTCACTCTGTATTTAATGCTCACTAACAGTTGTATTATATTTTGTGCATTTCTGAAGCAGATCTTTGCATTCTTCTGGTCCCGTGCAGCTCTGGAGAGCCCAGCTAAAGGCACTGTTTCTCAGTGGGACCCAGGGCGCTGCGTGGTCTGGGCGCTGTGGCGTTCTGTTCACTGGGGTGGGCTGGCCGCGTTCTGCTGCCATGCGCCAGTGGGGAGGTAAAGAAAGAAGGAATTGTCCAATCTGTTTGCGTGGTTGGCTGGAGAACTTTATTGTTGCGGGGAGCTGCAATGGAGAAGCGCAACTCGCTCCCCAGCGCCGCGTGGACAAAATGGCGCCGAACAAAGGAAGGAGTGGGATTTTATAGGGGGCGGGCCAAGGGAGGTGCAAGTCCCCCTCGCCCAATGGGGGCAGGCTACGAGGGAGTGACGTGGACCGGGGTAACTGATGGGGACGCGACAGGGGCAGACACGGGGCTCCGGGGCGAATGGGGTTGTGGGAATGGGGTAACTGATAGGGAAGTTTCTGGAGGGAATGGGGGGGTGGTTACTGGAGTGACAAGGGGAAGCTCCAATGGTAATTGGCCCGGAGCGGACCACCGTGGGGGGAACAGGGGTGTATAAAGGGGTACACAGAACCGGCTAACTAACATATATCAGAACCCCCTAATCTGAACCCTACCCTGGGATGCAACAGATCTTTCACTTCAGTTTCATCCAGAAGGCACCTTGTTTGTAGTCCTAGGACACTGAGTGAACCAAAGCATGGTCAGTGGAAGAAGATTCACTTAAAAAGCCTAGTCCAAACTCTAATAACAGTGTGAACATGGTGTTTTTAGAACAGAGTTTTACTGTAACCCACTTTAGTTGTAAATCTTAAAGCAAGCAAAGACAACTTTACATACTTGGATGATGCAAATAAAAATGAAAGACAAGTGGAGGAGATATTGATTCCAAGATGTAGTTGCTTGAGCAAATAATATTTCTAGAATGCTACTATTTCTGGAATGCTCAGTTGTATACACTTTTAAAAACATCTGCATATGAAGCAAGCTGTAAAACTATCTGTGATGTTTGTGATGTCAACAGATAATGTGATATAGAAAATATTTAATACAGAAAACAGTCAGCAACAGGTGGATTTTTAGAGAGACCTACATGAATTATTTTAGCAAGATAAGAAAACATTAGCTGTCATTTTCTTAAAACAAAATTATGGTGAAAGAAATGTAAATGCATTAAAATATCTTAGTTTTAATCAGCTACCTATTAGCATATTTCTCCACTTTGGTGGATTCATTTCTCTTTTTTACTTTTTAACTCCAAAGGAATTAAAGGATACTAAAGACAGAAACTATTTAAACTTCTATACATGCAACCACATATTTTTTGGAGAAATTTGAGATATACACAATTTATGAGTTTAGTAATTTTTCTGGCCAGGTCTGCTTTAGATCTTCATAATCCATTTATAATAAAATCAGAAAGTATTTACTTGCTGTACAGTACCAACCACTATAGCTGAATTAAAGTATCTCTAGCAAGGAATTAAATATTTGTATATATTTTTCCTTTCCATATCTTATATGATACAGTAAAATATATATCAGAAGAACAGTAGTTCCTGTCCTATGTGATACAAGTACTCTTGTGTATAAAATTTATTTCCTAATATGTTCATAAGGTTGAAATCCTCTGAATTTTTGCTATTCACCTTTCAACAAGCCTTGTTAGATCATTGAATCATTACAAATGATTCTTTACATATGAGGACACTCAGTTCACTCTGATGAACTAAAAAATTAAAATGTAATGTAAAATGATGACACTGAGAATACACGGGACAGTCCTTTTGATGTCAGGAAAGAATTCATCATTAGGCCAATATGTGCCCTTTAATTAAAACATTACCACACTGATAATGTTGAATGAAATGCAATTTTGAGGAACTCAGTGAAATAACACTTAAAGGACAGATGTTACCACACATTTTTTGTCCTGAAGCAGCCATATTTCATTACACATAACTGAATGTTAGAAAGCAATCTAGTGTGTTTTGCCATCCTTGTCTCAGGCTAAGGTAATTATTAGTCTGAGAGTGTCTCTCTTTTTCTCCTCCCTTGCCTTTCTTTTTTAACTGTGCTTACCCAAGAGGAAAATGAACCATGGTACTTATCAGCATAATGCATACATCAGTGATACAGAAGGCAGCTCTCCATGGCTGAAGCCATAGGTTAGCTGCAAATCCATTAGTGATTAAAAGGAAAAATATAAAAAAAATATTTGTGAATCTAGGCTATAGCTGAGTGATAAGTGCAGAAAAGTCAGAAAACATGACAAAGTCATTTGCATCAGTATTGGATCAGAAAGGCTGTTAAAAAACCTTTTTCACCTCAAGAGAGGTGAAAAAAATATCCAAAAGGGGATTGAAAACAAACTTCCTAAAAGAATAGTGATAATAATGTCATAATTTTTTCTGTCATGTACTTATTTGCACTCAGTCTAGGAAAAAAAATAGTTGCCTAAAAGGATTTGATTTTTCTGCACAAAAGGGTTGTAAATATCAGATTATAAAAAATAATACAATATTTAAAACATTCTTAAGATCTTAAGGACAATGACCTTAGACTGAAGAGACACTAACATTTCAGATTGTTGAAGATGACACATTCAGGTTACAAAAAATTATTAGGTTTTTTGGATTTGTTTTAGTTTTGTTATCTCTGTTTTAATTTCAGGATGTACAATTAGATTTTAGTAATTCTCATTTCAATTTTATATCTTTCAAAAATATGTCCATATGAAAAAAGTTATTTTTTATCTTAGTTATCAATAACCTATAATCTCTCCAAAGTTTCAATAAATTTCATAAATAACCTTTGTCTACAATCGCTGATGAAATAAAACATTACATTTAAAAAAATCCATTATAAATTTGACAAATTTCATTTTCTGGTAAAAAGAAAGTCTCAGAATGAAGAAGCATCATTCTATATGCAGCTATTCTTGGAAATAAAAATATTAGTTTACCTAGCAATCATGTTTCCAGACAGCCAGATGGTGTTTATATTCTCTATTATTTATTAATTTAAATTGAAACATGTTTGCTATCTGTATCTTTTATCATGTCTTCATTTTATCAGAAAACTAACCTTCAATCATTGTATCCAAGGATTGATATGACTGGTATAACTGAGACTCACATGTTGGGCTTTTGCTGACTTCACTGACTTCATTCCTATGACTGCTTAAAAAATGTCATGACTATAAACATTTGGATGTCAAAATCTTGCATGTGCACAATTTCAATTTAAATACTAGTTTTGCTGTTGTTTTAAGTTTCTTTTCTAATTGTGGAAGTGTCTTTGCCTCTCCCCTACATTTCCAAATATATAGTAATATTTAAGTAGCGTTTGCTCTACCTTTTTTTTTTTTTTTGAAATATACTGCTACTATATAATTTTATTCTTGGCTGCTTGAAATATGAAAAATACAACCCGAAAGACAGATCTTCTGGACCAACCTCACTTTTTGTGGTGTAACTGTTTCTCATGTGAAGAGAGAAATGTTTTTCCAATGTTTTGACATTCCAGTGATGTTTGTATAAAGGGCCATTTAGGAGAAATTACACAGAAAACAGAATACATCATTATAGATGCATTCTATAGTATAGTACAGTAGTCATTGCTAAGGACAAACCCACAGAATTTGTCTGTCTGTGTGTGTGCCTGTGCCTGTGTGTCTGTGTGCATTTTCTGTCTGTATGTCAAAGTTTTTGCCCAGTTTTAAGCACATGGTTACAACCTGCTTCTTTACTTGCTGCAAAAGACAGCTTGATGAATTTTGTGTAAAAGCCTTGGTCACTCATTTCCACAAATTCATAACTCCTGAGTTTAAGGTGGATACCCAAATTAAGGTTAAAATAGATTTATAGCTAGAGTACAATGGGCAGTCTGACTATATTCAAAGGCATTGTATAACTGAGGCTGAGTGTAGGAATGACATCTCATTGTTTCTGCTATAGTTATTAAGCCATTGACTAATTTAGGGTAGAAAGCATCTCTGGAGGTCACCGAGGCTAACAATCTCTTTGTGTGGTCCACCAGTAGTAGCCAGTGTGGTTGGCTCAGTATAGTATATCCTGGTGGTATATGAACAGTACAGAGCCAGAAGAATGTTAAGACTGGTACTTTAGGTTAAATACTTGATTGGTTTGGTTTGTTGGGGTTTTTTTTTGGTTTTGTGGGGGAAATTTTTGTTTTGGGTTGTTTGTTTGCTTTGGCTTTTGTTGGTTTTTTTTTTGGGGGGGGAGGTATTTTTGGCTTTTTTGGGAGGAGGTTCTTTTTTTGTGTTTTGTTTTGTTTTCTATAGAGACAGAATTAACTCTTGTATTTTTAATATGGTAGCATTGTTTTCTTCTGAAAATATTTATCACATATTAATCAGAATCTTACAGAACCATCTTAGTCATTTAAAAATGGTGAAGACAGAGCAAGACCACCTCTAGTCTTCACATATGCCAGTATGATTCAAGTTCCACCTAAAACTGCTATTTGTATCTACTCTGACCATAGGCCTTGCTATGTCCATCTGTTGCATATATTATTTATTTTCAATAAATCATCTTCTGTAGAGTTGCATTCTTACTGTGATAATGCTCAAGAAGGACAGAAGCTACAGAATTCTGACTGCCGGGAGACATGCCCAGAAGATCCACTTCCAGCAAGTGGTTGATGTGCCTAAACCCTGAGGAGCTTTGCAGAGAGTCTACAGAGAGACCACAGCTGCTGAACATTGTGTAAGATAAATAGGACAGAGGGGAAAGAGGATCAGTAGGATAAGATCAATGTAAGACTAAAAAGCAAAGAATATACATTCTAGAAGTCAGAAAGGACAAACACTAGTGTCAAGGCTGACTTTCTAAGAATGGAATGAATACCAGTTTTTTTTTGGGGTAAGAGGTGCCAGTTGCTGATTCTGCCTTGCCTGCATTCATAAGAGAACAGCTGATTTAGGACTTCTGTGAATACATGACCCTACAGTCTACTGCATTCCCCAGAAAGAGGTGGTGTTGCAAATGAGAACCTCTACCTAAGAATGAAGGCAGTCTTGCTCTTATTAGAGAAGGCAGATGATTACTTCTCTGGGTAGGGTAAGTTTTCTAGAAACAGAGTTCCTAAGCCTGCATATTTTTCAGAGTCCTTCCTTTTTTGTATTGGGATGAAATTTAGTCACAACACCTGTATTTGTAAGGCATTTTCCTAGAGTCCAAGCAAAGTAGTTAGTGCTACTTTTTGATCTTCTCCCACTGTTGGCTACTGTTTGCTTTTTAAACCTTGAAGCAATTGTTACAGGTTACTTTGTCTATACCCTAAATTTATTTTCCCTCTGGAAGAATAATGGTCTTTCTGTCTCTTTCTTTTGAATATAACTTCACAGCAGGTAAAAGTTTGCATTGAATAAAATTTTGCCCTAAGCTAATACAAGTTGGACCAGATGCCAACAGACAGGCTTCCAAGAGGAGCTGTCATGGAGATGACTCTCAAACACCTCCCAGTAATGACAGGCTGAGAGAGTTGGGTTTATTCAACCTGTTGAAGAGAAGGCTCTGGGTAGATCTTCTAGAAGCCTGGATTAGAAACCCTTTATTTAGGGAGTGTAGTGGCAGGATGAGGGTAATGGTTTTAAACTGAAAGAGGAAAATTTTTGATAGATATTGAGAAGTAATTTTTAATTTGACTGGGAAATAGATGATCTTGAATGAAGCTTTAAATGTCATAACTCAGAATGTTCCCCACTTTCTTCTTCTTCTTCTTCTTCTTCTTCTTCTTCTTCTTCTTCTTCTTCTTCTTCTTCTTCTTCTTCTTCTTCTTCTTCTTCTTCTTCTTCTTCTTCTTCTTTTCTTCTTCTTCTTCTTCTTCTTCTTCTTCTTCTTCTTCTTCTTCTTCTTCTTCTTCTTCTTCTTTTCTTCTTCTTCTTCTTCTTCTTCTTCTTCTTCTTCTTCTTCTTCTTCTTCTTCTTCTTCTTCTTCTTCTTCTTCTTCTTCTTCTGCATCTGCTTCTTCTTCTGCATCTGCTTCTGCTTCTGCTTCTTCTTCTACCTCTTCTTCTTCTCACAGCTTTTATTGCTAAGTGTGTTGTGATATGGTATGGAATAGCCCTATAGTCATTTTGGGTCAGTTGTCCTGGCTGTATCACTTCCAGCTATTTGTCAACCCCCCAGCCTCCCTGCTGATGGTGTAGTATGAGAAGCAGAAAGTTCCTTGAGACTCTATAAATGCTGCTCAGCAACAACTAAATCATTCCAGTGGTTATTAACACTGTTTTCATCACAAATCCAAAACATGAAAGCTAAGAAGAAATTTATTCTGGGCAAGGCCAGTATACTTGATGTCTCTTATACAGGCATCTCCTGTTTCTGAAGCCTTATCTGCCTGAGCAGATTTGACAATACTGGCTACTAGAACACTGACTTTACAGGTTCTGTTTCTGTTTTGTCTAGGAATGAAAAACCAAAGAATGATGCCCACTCTGCAACCAATATTTCTAGTCTATTTTCCACAGATTTGTGATGTAGATGACTTAAAGGAATGCTCAGACATTCAGGAAAAGACTCTTTGGTCCTCTTAGACAGCTGTAGGTTTTCTTAACAAAACACCCTAACATGGAAAGTCCATACTTCATTTGAATTTGTCAGTCTTGCGCTATCTCCTTTTAACCGATAAGCATATGATCATCATGACAAATATGACTGTCCAACTCTATTGTATGATAAAGAGAGATGTTGAGACTCATCAATTAATATAGTACCTCCATATGAGGCAGATTTTCAAGAACTAAATCACATTTATCTCTGGGTGGTATTGATCAATCCCCCAAGAACAATGAAACTCTAGGCTATCATGTTCCATTTCAGAAGAGGTAGGTTCATGTAACAGTAAGTTCTCATCTAGAAGTTTCAGAAAGTTCTTGTAAAGATATTTCTGTGAACAAGCCAATTCAGTTACACACTAATGCTGACTTAAATGACATTGAGTATTCTTAGGAGAAATGTGTTATTGTCAGGTATATTAAGCCACCAGCTGAAAGGACACCAGAACTGTTTGAGCTGTCTTTGGACACTGACAGGCTGGTCAGGGAGGGGAGATATGAAGACACAGTAGCCAAGTCAGTTTCACAGTTGAGGTTGCAGTGAATAAAGCACCTGCCATACTCTCTCATATATTCTGAGAATGTAGGTAGGTGTGAAAGTTCTCGTCCCCTATAGTAAAGAAGAAAGATGGTAAGAACAAAGGTAAAGGATTTATCTTCACAGGACATTATTAGGAGACCCTCTTCAGGAAGAGACACAATGTGTTCTTCTTGTACACAGTCTCTCTGATAGTTCCATAAAGCGAGGTCCATAAGTTCACAATCTTATTGACAACAGTAAATCCTGCTGACAATAGTAAATCCTATTAACAACACAGTCAAGGCAGTCATAGTGCAGGACTAGGAAGAATTATCATGGCAAAGGTCTCTTTAAAAGGAGACCATCAAGAACAGAGATAGTATACACAGAAAAGACAAATAAGAGAACTTGGATAATATGCATAATTCATAACTTCACAACACATAAGTTCAATAAATGGCAGCTATTTCTAATTCACTGAATATTCTTCTTCTTGATACTCACAGTTTTGCCACATATTAGCATTCTATCAAATAATTGCCCTAAGTCCAGGAAGAAACAGCTAGTTTGTAATGTAAATGTTCCATGGAAAACTATTGTTTTTCTTCCTTCCTGTTGGTTCCCATTCCCTCCTGATGGTAACTCAGTGGTAGACTTAGGAATTAACAAACAGCTAAGAGGTATTTTACATTATCCATAACTATCACATTTTGATATAAGATTTTTTTCTCCTATTCTCTCCTTTTAAAATATTGTGAAGGATATCTACACTGAAATGAGTTTAATACATCCAATCCAAAAGCTTCAGAAATGCATTTTAGAGTATTGTGATTATACAATACCAACACTGCCACAAGAACAAAGAGTTTTGTTTTGTGATATTTCTGTTCTCATTGTTCTGAGATTGTCATGAAGATGGATTCTATACAGTTTTCTGCTTTATTTTTGCAGTCTTTGTTATGAATATGGTCTGATTTTGTGCCAGCCTTTGTCAGTAGAATGAAAATGAGAATACATTATGAAAACTAAAATATAATCAGCATTAAAATTCTGTGATAGCTCATTCTTGCGACAAAGAGATCACTGGGAAAGAATGGCATGAAATTAATCAATTATAGTGACAGCCTCACGATTGTAATAAGAATAGAAAGTGGCACTACATTTTGTTCATTTACATAACTGAGGGATGGTTTAAAATTAACTCATTCATATCTGCATATTCACTTATTTTCCTGGAAAAAACAGAACTGCTGCAATTCGGCTACTGACCATAGGTAGTGAGCAAGTTCAATGCACAAAAAAATCTGAGATTCTGCTTATTTTTGAGTCATTCCCCAACATTTTCATAATCTCTTTCTAATTTTTTTTTTGTTTCTGCCAGAAAGTGAAAAGTCTCATCATCATCTCATAATGCATAGCTATATGTTCTGAATGTGCAGTGAAAAGGAAAACAGAAATGCTCATTTGGAAATTAAAAAAAAAAAAAAAAAGGTAGAGTTGAAGAGAAAGAAGGAAAGGCCCTGAAATTCTGCTCTTTGGATTATTTTGTGTTCTGTTTTGGTTTATTTTTTTTTGTTTGTTTGTTTGTTTTTTTTAAATTATTTATTTATTTTATCGCTTTTCTTATCAGGATTAAAAAGGATACATAAAAAAAGAAGGAATTTTCTGGAATACCAGAAGAATACAAAGATAAGGGTGTTCAGAAAACTGTTCTGTCTAATTACTGGTTCTTTCTTTACTTGGTCATGAGGCAGTATTATCAAACTCCCTCAAGAGCCCAGGCATGTAGATCAAGGGCTGAGGTCTAATGGTGGATTAATTTGGCTACATACTCCACACAGGCGGACTTTAACTACAGAAAAGAACTACAGTGCCCTTCACAAATCAATGGGAGCTCTAGAAAAATTAATCAGGGAGGAGAAAGTGAATGGAAACACTCAGAGTAGTCCTTGCTGTAATAGGGTCCTGGTAAACCCCAAGGCAAGTTAAATCATGGAAAATTAAAAAAAAAAAAAAAAAAAAAAAAAAACAAAACAAAACAAAAACAAAAAAAAAAAAAAAAAAACAAAAAAAACCCCAAAAAAACCCCCAAACTCTTAGAAGCATACAAACTTTTTCAACAATGGACAGAAGCAACCTTCAGCTAAGAAGGA
The DNA here is from genome assembly GCF_031753505.1 of Anomalospiza imberbis. Taxonomy (NCBI): domain Eukaryota; kingdom Metazoa; phylum Chordata; class Aves; order Passeriformes; family Viduidae; genus Anomalospiza; species Anomalospiza imberbis. The sequence continues at coordinate 33,994,307 of NC_089721.1, read as the reverse complement.
AGTGTCTTGTATGCAGGCGTGAAAGACTGTTGGCATGGAAGCCTAAAGTTTGGTCAGGATTTTTTGGGCTACTTTTCCCAATATCTTGCATTTAGCATTTTCTGAAAACAAACAGGAAAGAACAGCTGATTTGATATGGGTCAACATGGTTTTGATAATATTATAAACACTATCTGTACTCAGAGATGTGTTCATTTACATATGACTTTGGTAATTTAAATGTTAGACTACTTTTCTTGGGTCTGTCTACATGTTTATAAAAACTGAAGATCCACTGATCCTGCTAGTTCACAAGATTTGCGACTATACAACTGGAAAATTATACAGAATTTTGTCTGTTAGCTGGATACCTAACCTAAAAGAAAAAAAAAAGTGTTCTGGAGATTTCAGTCCTGGTGTTTGAATTCTTTCCATCATAGTATATTTTCATAGAGCTGAAGGCGGGATCTGATATGAAACAACCTTCTTTATAGATTAATGTGGCTGTCAAGTTATAACACTGGTATATTTTCTCTTCATTACAGCTGTCTTATGGTTAGCAAATCATACAAAGTAGGGCTTCTGAAACAATAAAGCATTCTTAACCACTAGGAAATTCTTTTTCTCTTTCTTGCCAAAGCTCACTGCTGAGATACACTAGTAAAATACTGCTCATAGAAATGTTGGATATCAAGTAAAATGTACATAAGATAATTTTTGGAGCATATTTTTTATAGTATTGAGTTTTAAAAAAGAAAAATTATTTATTCCACAATTTGTATTTTGCTGATAAATTATATTCAAAAATGTACAAAAAATAATCAATTATGGAATTTGCAGAATTGCCATAATCATCTAAACTAATATGAGTTTTACTTATTTTAACTCAAGAATTTTCACAATCAATCTCATATTAGCATTGTTGCTATATCTATGTTTAATAGGCTATATAGTTTTCACAGGCTGGTATTGAGTTAATTTTTTTTCCTTGTAGTTGGTGCAGTGCAGTGTTTTGGATTTAGTATGAGACTGTTGACAACACACGAATGTTTTGATTCTTGCTAAGTTGTGTTTACCGTAAGTCAAAGATTTCTTTGTGTCACATTTTCTGCCACTGAGGAGCTCTACAGGAATCTTGGATGCAGCATGGCCAGGACAGGTGATCCATACTGGCCAAAGGACTATTCCATGCCACAGATTGTCATGTATAGTATATACATGACCAGGAACAGCTGATCATTGCTTGAGGATAGGCTGACAATTGGTCAGCGGTAATATGCTGTAATGTGCACTGTTTGTTTACCTTAGGTTTAATTCTTCTCTCCCTACTTTTCATAGTAATAGTAATAGTAATAGTAGTAATTATTATTAACTTCATCATCATTGGGTTTTCAAGACAAGCTTTTGGAAGCAGGGGGCAATGGGAGCGGTTTCTCTGAGAAGCTGCAAGAAGCTTCTCCAATGTCTGATGGAGCCAGTACCACCTAGCTCCAAGATAGACCTGCAGCTGGTCAGGGCTGAGCCCATAGGGGACAGCAGTAGTGCTGCTGGGAAAACAGATTTAAGAAGGGGAGAAATGCTGCTGCACTGGGGCAATTGCAACTAGAGAAGTGAGTGAGAATATGTGAGAGAAAGAGCTCTTCAACTTCCCAGAACAGCAGAGAGAAGGGGGAAAATGTGCTCCAGGTACAGAGGCTCTGCAGTCTCTGGTGAAGACCATGGTGAGGCAGCTGTGCCATGATAGCCCATAGAGGTCCACAGAGCAGAGGTTCACCTGCTGCACCTGCAGGATCCCATGCTGGAGTAGGGGAATGTCCCAAAAGTGGGAAATTCATGCCAGGGCATGCTCCTGAACAGACTTATGGCTTCATGGAGGTAGGATATTGTGCTTGAGTAGGTCTGGTGGCAAAATTTGTGACCTCAGGAAAGGACTCATGCTGGAGCAGTTAATGAAGAAATGAAGCCCATGGGAAGCACTCATATTGGAGAAAATTGGGGAAGATTGTCTCCCACATGAGAGATCCCACACTGGACCAGGGGAAGAGTGTGAGGAGGAAAGACTGGCAGAAACAACATATGATGAACTGACTGCAACTTCCCTTCCTGCACCACTGGCAAGGAGGAAGTAGAGAATTTAGGAACAGGGTTGAGTCTGGGAAGAGAAGAAAAGGGCAACTGGAAGATGTTTTTAAGGTTTAGTTTTAGTTTTCATTATCCTACCCTGCTTTGATTAATAATACATTAATTTCCTTGAGCTGAGTCTGTTTTTCTCATAAAGGTACTTGCCTTGTGATCTCTCTGCCTTTATCTTGAAACATGACCTCTTCTTTCATTGTATTTTCTCCCTGCTGTCCAACAGAAAAGGTGTGTGATAGAGCTGCCTGTTTTGACTCTCCTCCCTAGCCAGGGTGCGAGTCAGTGAACTGTTGTGTGATTAATTTGCTTCAATGTCCTAGTAATAGAGGTTAAAAATTAATTTTAATCAGAGGAAGAGTAGAATATAACACAAAAAGGATGAAGCGAGAATAGCCTTTGTCAGTCTGGAACTTGAAATTTTTTTGCTGAAAGATGCCCAGACAAGAAATCAACACTATGTACCATTTTTTGTTAAAATATTTTTTTATATGTATATTTGGGAAGTAGAAGAGGGAATCTTTTAAAACTTATGGTAAATAAGATGATGGTTCTTAGACAATATTATTAAAATTAATTTCAGATCGTAAGAGAAATTCTTTGAAAAGATACAAGTAATTATTTAAAGGAAAGAACATAGAACATTTTAAAATAATAAATCTATCATTGCAAAGATCTTGATTTCTTCCATATTCACTATTTTTTAACACATTATTTTGCACTGTTAGTTTTTGGTGATTTGGTAAGACATGATTTGATTCCTAGATCTGTATTTTCTCCTTTGTCTTAGGAGGAAAAATAAAGAAATTGCAGAGAATGACTTTTTCCTTGACAACAAAAGACTAATGAGAGATGGTGAGTGATCAGTGTGTTATCACAGTGAGAGACTGTCTTGATAATTCCTAGCATTAGAAATTAGCCTTGGAAAAGCTTCTTTCTTTGGTAAGTTAGCTTAAATGTAGAATGTACCCAGTTACACATAAAAATGACACTGGGTGAATTATTGTACTGGGACTTTTAAGTCTTTCACAACATTTTCATGTCTTCATACAGATGTCATAACTAATGGCTTCAGAAGGGAATTTATTTCCTTTGACAATTAAAATGTTCATAAAATCAAATAAGTATAACTTTGATCAACATGTCTGAAACAATTAAAATTTGATGAAACAGATAAAGATAACATTTTAATTTTTTAAAATATAGCATCAGCTAAATACCAAATTGCATTGAATTACCAGAGGAATAGAGCTAATAGCTGCATAAGTATCATTGTTGCAAATCAAAAGCAGGGTGATGTATTTTTTTTTTTATTTCTTATTCAAATTAATGTAGTGCTAAGCTCTCTATAAGTATACTTGCATTACACTTAGCTGGTTCAGTGTCAAACTTGAAAGTCCATCTAATGATGTTTTCCTCAAATATCAGAATTTATTTCTTTGTTTGAAGAAACTAAAATGTTATTCACTGTATATTACTGTTATCTTCTGTACGATCTCGCTATAGTTTATTAGGTTCTCAAGGTTCCACAGAGATAAACACTTAATCTTAATTTGCCCATGGGAAATAATATGCTAAATAATAGTATCATCTGATTAAGTCTTCTCAGGCAAAACATGTGCTTGGTGGCCATAAAATTCCAAATTAACATCCCACAACAAAATTAAAATTCAGTGTGATTAACTCAGATGATGATAACGTGCTCACAGCACGTAGTCCGCTCAAGCGTAATGTGATGTCCTGATCATAAATGTAAGCTACTTTTCAAGATAGTTTTCACAAGTTTCTTTTTTTTACATTTTATATATAGCCTTTCAACACATAGAAAAGGTTATATAAAAATACAAAACTAATAGAATTCTTTTAAACTTTTGAAGCACTTTCTGCAATTAATTTATTGAGTCTGAGAGCTCTCACTTTGATACATCAGTAGTTTGCAGAACTAGATGAGTGCCTTGCTGGTAAAGAGTCATAGTATCTTCACATTTTGGACAGTGAGAGACAGTTCACATTTTTTAGACTAGCATGGTTCAGATTCACTAAGGAGTTTTTAATGTATAACAGCTTTCAGATCTGCTATCAGTTATTCTAAGGCATCTTTTTCCTCCTTCTTTGCAGTCAGAGGTAAGGTTTTTCTCCTGTTGGCATTACTAGGAGAAATTTCTCCCATTCTTGATCTTTGTATTTCACTCACTGAAACACTAATAAAAAACTCATAGTTACTCCACAGAAATACTGACCAAATACCTCCCTTAGGGGAGAAGTACATTTGTGTGCCCCATCTTGCAGCAATGAAAATAGGGCCTGGCAAATACCAGTTATTAATCATCATCTTAGAAGGCTCCTTAAAAATTGACTTAGACAAAAATGTGTGTGTGGTTAGATTTTTTTCTTGAATCAAACCTGAGGTTTAAAATGAAGTAGAAGAGCTTTCCTGCAAAAAACAATAACAGACACTCTTCCTATACTGGAAATGGCATAATAATTCCTGGGAATGTGTAGATCTGCAATCTTCCTTGCATATGTTTTAAATTTTTTTCCATGACTAGTGGTGTCATGAAGAATCTGAGTTGGAAATGGTTGTCAATTATTTTTCACATATTTGAAAGTCAACTATAGCTAAGCTTTCTTAAAAAAAATGTGTTTTGCAGAAACAAAGACTTAGGAGCAGAGGGAAGGAGCAAAGAACACAAGAGTAAATTAATGACTGATCACTAAATGGCCTAGGATAGTTTAAGTCTGCCATACTCTGAACATAATAAACCCCCAAATGTTTAAATGATCTTATTGGTGATTGGCAAGTAGACTTTAGCCTACTCAGGGCTGAATAACTTGCAGAAAGCAAGAAGCTAATTGGACTTGCTGGTCCACCCAGCTGTTCTTTTACCATTCCTCCTCTTCAGGACTGGAGAAGGAAATAAGATGAAAAAAGCTCATAAATCAAGGAAAAGGCAGGAAGATCACTCACTAATTACTCTTATTGACAAAATAGACTTGGTTTGCAGGAGAACAAATTTACTTTATTGCCCAATAAAATAGATCAAAGTAGTGAGAAACAAATACAAATACTAAAACAACACCTTTCATCATCTTTCTCTCAGACTAAACTTCAGTTTCTATTCCTGATTCAGTTTTCATTCCTGGAATTAGTTTTCATTCCTTATTCCTCTAGGTGCCTGGGGCAATGCATTGGAAGGGTATGTTTGAGGCGGGGAGGTGTGGTCAGCACGGTGATTTGTTTCTGGTACATCTTCCTCCTTTTCCCTCCTCCACTGTGTGCATCTCTCCACTGGCTATAGGGAAATCCCTGTGGTGGCACCTGGAGTAGCTTCTCCCTTTCCCTCTCTGCCCTTAATATTCACCTTCATGTCGCCCACTACTTTTTCACCTCTGACTATAGAGCATCCTTTTTTTGATGCATTTTCCCCATGAACTTGTTCCCCCAGGTACCATGACTTTTTCAGCAGGGCACAGCTGTATCATGTGGTGGGTCCACTGGAGGTGGCCGTAACCAGCTGTGTCCAGCACAGGACAGCCCCTCAGCCTCTTTCCACAGAGACCACCCCTGCAACACCCTCTGCCAGTGCCTGGGCACCTGCACGGGGTGAAGATCTGCTTGCTACTGAGGGATGTGGAAATGCAAGCAGCCTTGCAGCAAAATGGGCTGAAGGAGGAGAATCCATTCTTGTGGTAGGGTGACACAGCTCAGTGCAGTAGGATGTTCATGGGCTGGGGACCTGCTTCTTTAAGGAGACTAGGCAGACAGGCTGCCACCTGCCTCCACCTGTAATTTGTAGGGTTCAAGAGAGAAGTGCTCCAGTGAAAACACCCTGGTGCAAACCTAAGAGTAAATTTGTCTATTTTTCAACAGTTTATTCAGACACCTAAAGCACTGAATAGCTTATGCAACACTGCATTACTGGTGACTTATATTCTTCTTTTTTTGACTGAAATTATTTCATCAGTTCTAATGCTACATGTGCAAAAATGCAGCTGTTTAGTTGGTTGGTTGGTTTTGAGTTTGAGGGTTTTTTTGGTGGGGCTGAGAGGTGGAATAGGTGGTTGGTGTTTCTTAATCTCATTTTAAAATACTTTCCCCCTCTCCATGAGCTGCTTTACTGATATCTAAATAGTCTCAAAAATGTTCTGCTTAACACTTGGTGGGTTAAACAAGCAATTTTTATTTACTAAAACCATACCAGTATTATATAGGTGAGACATCTAGATGTCTTTCTTCTAACAAGTGTCAAATGAAAATTTATCACTTTAGGAATGTAAGACATAATTAATACATCCTTGGGAACATGAACTTTCTGTAATTTTTCATCTGGTAGCACATGAATTTTTTGTTTCCTTTTTTTGTTTGCTTGTTTTGTTGTTTTTTTCTTTTATGTATTAAGGTAACTGCAAAGTTTGTATGTTTGCAAATATTTACAGTTTTCTGTTACTAACTAGAAAAAACCTTCATATGTATGACAAGAAATTCTGAAGAAGTCACAAATGCTTAGCAGCATTTCGGAATGAAATAAAATTATATTCTGCTGGATTTTATAAACTTTCAGTAAAGTACTAAAATGCAGTCAAATTTCTGGTTTTATTTGCTTTTTTGGTAATTGATTTGTACAGAACAGTTGTTCAAGAGAACTGCTAATTCAAAGGATAAAAAGCAAAAATTCACTGCAAGTGTGGAACTGGAACTTAGTTTTAAGCATGATAATTTTACTTCAAACAGTAAAGTCAGTGATTATTACTAATATGCTTTAGAGAATGAAAAAAGAGCATTCAATTCTGAACATTAAATTACTCTCTCTTTTTCTTTCTCTTATTTTAAATTAATATATTTGAATTTAACTTTAAATTAAGATATTTTTCTATGTTGAAATTCTATGAGCTGTGTAAGGCATGCCTTTATAGAAAACATTTTTAGAAGGAAAGAGCTCAAATAACTACACGGTCTGTATCTAAATTGCACATTTGGTATAGATCCAGATTTTTCATTATCCATCTGCATGCTCAGAATTAAGTGGGAATGGCCAAATGCATTCTATATGTGTGCTTCGACTGCAGAAATGAGATCAAACATCCTGAAAACATCTGAGAAAAACAGGGTTGGAGCTCTCCTCCATATGTATTTTGGTGATATACTTAATATTTTTATAAGTTTGGTTTTTTTGAGAAATTTCTGGGATGATACATACTTCAAAACAGTGAAGAATCCGTGATAAATTCCCAGCTCTCTTTTGTCTAATCTTCAGTGTTTACCTAGAAAAGATGTTTGGGGGATATAGGAGAAGGAAACCAGAGGGATGGTGTTTGTGAATTTACCAGATCAGTTTGCTTGAATGTGTTTTATTTTTGGAATTGTTTTCATGTGAGAGTGTATCTATGTGACTATATGCGTATACACACAATTGCTCTCCTAATGTTTAAATGAACACATATTTCTCTAAGAAAAGAATGACCTTCAATATATAAAAAACATATTCATAACTAAATGTCTCATCCTGAGTCAGATTAATATTTTTTAGACCATATATTTAACATATTTTTTACATATTTCTACAATAGCTAGCCAAAAGTCAGGTATTTCTGTGAGATTTCACTCATAGGATTTTCATTCTTTCAGCCACCTAAGTTGTTTCAGGTATATACATTTAAAGAAAAAGGAAAAAAATGAAAGAAATGGAAGGGAAAAGGAAAACAAAGAAAAGGGAAAGAAAAAAGAAAGGCAAGGGAAAGGAAAAGGAAAAAGAAAATGAAAAGGAAAAAGAAAAGGCAAAGTAAAAGGCAAAGGAAAAGGAAAAGGACAAATTTTCCAAACACCGAAACTGTTGCCATGTTACTTTTTTAATACCTTGAAAATTAGACTAAGAGTTTCAGTTCTATTTTTTTTCCCCCACTTCAGTTAAAAATAGTTGCCACACTGCCACCTTATGGCTAATACATATTTTAAAATTAAAAACATTCCCACTGCACTTGTGTTTTTGACATTTTGGCATTTTTTGTGCTTTCCACTGTGTTAGTAAAAAAATAAACTTTAATAAAGCAAATTAGTCTTAAGTTTAAGCTGCACAGTCATTACCTGACTGTTTCTCTCAAGTTGTAAGGACAAGAGTACAAGGCAGTGCACCTATGAAGATGAACACTAATCTGTGTTTAGATAACTGTGAAACTGTATGAAAGTCTTTGATCAACATCTGCTTTCTTTACTGTGTTCAAGTCTGCATACAATACAGGACTTGTGAATGAAAAAAACAAACAACTAAATAGAAACTAAATCCATGTGCCTTTTTTCTTTTTCCATTGGATCTATCAGCAGAGGGAAATGGAATTGTGGCACACAATTAACCAACTGTATGTGCAAGCCAGAGAAATCTTTTGATTAAGTCAAATGAAATGATAAATGTAATCCATTGTACTGTGTGATAGAATGTGTAATTCTAAAATCTCAGCTGTGAGAAAAATTTCTGCAACACTCTGTTATTTAAGCAATGTGAAAACCCAGACAAATTACCCAATCTTTTTGGTCTTTAACTTTCCAAATAAAATTCTTTCAAATAAGTTCTTAGCAATGAAAAGATCCCATCTGAAAGAGTGAGAAATAACAAATGTAAGAAGTACACGTTTTTTATAAATAATGTAGTTAATTGTTCCCTTACAAATATACATTTTAGGAGTAAAGGAGAATGTAAAATGGTGAGGCTAATAAAGTTTAGATCAAGATTGAAGTAGGTACTCTTGCATACAGCTGTTTTGGGCAGAACTCAAGAAGATTTTGAGATTTGTTTTCCCTATAGCAGATTGGAACACATGGGAAAAATTTTGCTTCTCACTACAGTGTTCCTTAATACTTCACTGTTATGTTGTGGCAGACTCATAAGAGGAACTTTTGTAAGGTCTTGTAGTGATAGGACAAAGGAGATTGGACTGAAGTTGAAGTTCAGATTTTATATTAGAAATAAATTATTTTCTGTGAGGATAATGAGGCGCTGAAACAGGCTTCCCACAGAGGTTGCAAGCTCTTGTTCATGGAGATGGTAAAGGCCAATCTGGATAGGACTCTGGGTAAGCTTGTTCAGTGGAAAGATCCCTGCTATAGGGACAATCTTTCAGGTCCTTTTCAATCAACCTATTCTATCATTCTATGGTAATACTTTTTTTTAAATGAGAAAATATATACTTTCACGGTAGAGGTCTATTCTAAGAAGTAACTTGGAAAAATATTATCAAATAATGATTTTACTACCAATTTTCTCAATATTAAAGTCAATTGCTAAACTCTCAAACTCAGCATACCCTCAAGCTATTTTGTAGGAAAATAAATACCAAATATTTTGCTGCCCACTTAATTTTGGTTGTATTTTCCTGTGTTCTAATATCACTAACTCCATTGTCGTTCCCAGGCCAACTAATTCCCCATTTATGGATTTATTTTACTAAATTTTTAAAAGGATTTGACATTTTCTCCAATAATATGTATCACATTAATAAAAAAGCACAACAGAATTAATTACTGCATCTTATATCACCTTTAATGAATTTGGAATAATTCATTAATAATTTACCTTTGTTGCTCTGGGAAGCAATTTTGGTGGTATTACTTTTCAAAATTACTTGCTAGACAAACATGAATTGTCCTATATACAAACACAGTCAATAAATTCAATCATGTGTTCAGTGATTGAGTTAAATTTGAGAGTTTAGGGAGGTTCATTAAAAGTACCCAGTAGACGCCATAACATTTGCGTGGATGAATGTATTTTGTGTAAATACCAGCTGTAAAAATAAAAATAGTACTAAAAAGACAACATCAACAAATGCAACAATCTCTGATACATCCTGTCACCATTTCACTGTTACTGCTGCTACATCCCTTACTCAGCTTATGGTGCATGTTACAAATGTACAACTTTCCTGTCTTTTGTTTTGCCTGGCCATGTGTGTGCATCAATGGGATGATTTCAGATATTTGTGAAAATTTTAATTTATTAACGGGTAGGGTTTTAACTGAGCAATTGCATTTCAGGATGATCAGGAGATAGTGAGGACTACAAAAGCACTGATTTCATGTTTCCCCTAAGAAAGAGCGATATGCTAAATTCTTGAACAAATACCCCAGGTATGATAGATGCAGTAATTTAATGTAGAAAATAATAAAAATCATGGATAACATAAAAAAATATTACATTCAAAATTGAAAACCAAAATTACACCCAAAAATTTCTTTCTTAGCAACAGGACCTATGAACCCTTTTCATGTTTGTGTGAACTTTTTGGTGTTTATAATAACACAATCACCTACTTTAGCTTTATGCCTGTGGTATGAAAGTTGCATGAAAACAATCACTCTTGGGAAGAAAATAGAGGGAATACAGTGTATTATAGTTTAAATCCACAACTAAGTAATTCAGAATTATGTATACACTTGCCCTTGAACTAATTATTTCCTCTTTATAGCAACATATCTGAACATTACATGAAAAGAAGAAAACAGGATGGGGTGTCACAAGATCAGTATTGGAAACAGAAAAAACAAAAGGAAGTTTCATCTCTCTGCCACTGGAAAAATCAAAAGGGAACAAGGGCCCTTCAGATGAAGGTTATTAATTTGTATCTACTATATTTGAAGATTATATATGGGAGCTGTAAATAAGCAAATTACCAGCTGTCAGAAAAATTTTCACTATTAATTTAAATGAACATCCTTTAGGCAAGCTAACATTTTGTTAGTCTGCAGGCTAATTCTAGAATAGAAAAATGCATAAATAAACAGTTAATGAATTTCAAAGTTCATTTTCCCTGTTTTTACTAATATCAAAATAAACTTTCATTGCCAAAACACTTTGTTTATAAGAATAAACATCATGATGAGTGGCTTCCCGGTAGGATACACGATTAAACAAATTGTTGTTATTCTGTTTGTCCTCTTTCTTTCTTTAAAGGTGACTTTTATACTATGGAATTTGGTTAGAACATATGTGTCTTGTGAAGGTCAAACTGTAAAGCTTTTTATCATGAATATGAGGGAGATAAAAGCTGCTCTTGATTTATGTTTGTATACTGTACAAGATGTCAACTCAGAGAAGTAACCTTGGTCAATTCCTCAAAAAAAATCTGTCTGAGAGATGACCTTAGTGACTGAAACCAGAGTTTGTCCTCTGTAAGTCATAAGAGGTTCTGGTAGATGTGTTTTACTGCCTAAAAAAGGGACACCTTGTAAATGCACCTGTTTACATTATGCCCTTTTGGGGATGTCTACAGACTCCAAATGAGAGCAGAAAGAAGACACTGCTGTTAACACCTATTAAGCTTCTAAGTCCATGGAGGGAAATGCTGCACTGCACAGAGACCAAAGGCAGGTCAAAAAAAGGAGGAGTTTCTTCACTGTTAATTGCCACTATGCTGTCATATTTTGTCTACAATTCAGAAAACTGTCTGGAGACAAAAAAACCCTGCATTTTCACAAAATATAAGCTTATAAAAATAGAAATATTTTTATAAATAAATAATTTTATAAATAAAAATTTGTATATTTTTATATACAAATGCAGAAGTTACATGATTCACATGTAGTTTATTTGTATTGTTTCATGATCTCTTTGGGAAAAATAATCAGAGGAAAAGTATATCAAAGAATACACCCAAAATATATCAAAGTACAAACTTTGTATGGACAAAATGCCATGACCTTATCAGCATCATGATTTTTAATTTATTGAAAGGCCATATTTTAAAAAATAACTGTAAAATACATATAAGAAAGAGAAGTTTCTTTTAGTTCCACATCAGTTCTTCAACTTTACTAACATAATGTGTGGGTTTTTTAAAAAGAAAAGGCTTTATATTCCTGATTTTCATGACAGTGGATATTGCCATTTTTCAGTGGAGGAAAAAAGAAGAAAAAGTGTAATTTGTCCTTTTTAGTTCCTTGTACCAACATTTCTATTCCAGTACTGGCTAAGGTGTTAGAAATATAATTTTTATTGTGCTAATGAGGATGCACCAGATTCTTCCACACTGCAAACTAATCACAGACATACTAAACATGTTCAGTTTCCATGGCCATTGCTCAGTTTCCAGGCAGTCAATAAAATACTTCTTACCAAAGGCTAACTAATAATTGCTGGAATGACATTTTTCTGAGATGCAGAAAACCCAAAAATTATAGTTCTGAGAGTGAGCAAATAACTGAAAAATCAAAGCTTTAGTGGAAAACAAGTTGGAAGGAGTGCAGAAAGACAGACGATAATTGACAAACTTGAAGCAATCTCCACTTTCATACTTCAGTCAACTGCACAAGTCATCACTTTACTAGAATTGTATTTTCTGGGAGGATATATATGCTGACTCTGGTCTCTAGGCCTGCACTGTACAGTATTGCATTTTTGGAGAACAGTAGTGCAAAGGACCAAATGCTGATTCATACTACAAATTTATACACTGATTCTTCTTGGAAGGAAGCTCTCAGAAAATAATTTCCTGTGGCTTATGAAGTAGTGTAATTATGATATACCCTCAACAAATTTTCAGTCTACATGAAGATTTGTGCATGAATTGTAAATTTTTGTTCCTCTGCTACAAGACATTTTTAGTACAGAGTTATATTTTGAGAAATACATTATTTATTTCATTATTCAATGTAACAGAATGCAGTCAACAATGTTTATCTGTCCTTTATAGGACACACTAGATTTTCACACTAGTTTTTCTTTGAAGTATATTTGAAAATATTTTATCCCTCTGGAGAGTCATGTAAAAATGAATAAATTCCTGCAGCTTATTAAAAAAAAAAATAAGCAGCATTTTGCATATTTTCTACTGATGCAAATGACCAAAGAGAAACAAAAATAGCATTATAAAAAAGAGTTTTAAACAAAATAATTTCTAAAACATATCTCTCAATGAAGCAAACATTAGTAACATTTTGCTTCTGGTGATTATACCTGATTATAATGTTTATTTACAGTACAAAATAATAAAGCTTACTGATCTCTGCACATAAAAATGTGGTAAACAAAAACATACAGCCAAATAAGTTAAGTCAGGGCTTATCCAGAGGCTATTAAGCATTTATAATAAACTATGTGAAAGATTTACAAAGCCACAGGCTTATCTGGGACTGCTGTGAAACACAGCTCTCTCCACTGGGTTTAATGCAGAATCATGTGATATTTTCAAAGGGTAAACTCAAAGCCTGTTTGTCAACCATATCTTAAAAACACATATATTCACATTTTTGGGAGAAAGAACATGGAATTTTGCTTCACATTTAATACTCTATGTTTCACAGTTAATACTTCATGAAATCACACAAAATCTTCAACTTTTGCTCCATTATTTATATGAAATTTTTATGGGCTAAAACAATTACTGTATACTTACTTAAAAAAGATCTCTTAATTTATTTCCTGGATTTTGATGAGTCCTCAAGTATTGCCCCTTTGAATTATTTTACAGCATGTATTATTATGCTATCTCACTTAAGAATACATACATTCAACAAGTTTTAAATGTTATAGTAATTACTTTTAAACGGAATTTCAGTCATAGAATGGGATTAAAATGCATGTCTTTAAAATTGCACTATGTTGGCATGAATACTTAAAGGACAATAACTTAAACAGATCATATCTGTGAATTGACATAGAGTCCAGCCAATCATAAGTTTTTTAAAAAGTTTACTTACTCTTTGAAAAAGCTGGGTACATTGAGAAAAAAAAAAGAAATAAAGATTGTGAGTAACTATTCTCGCTGTTATCTAGGATTACATTTTAAACAGTACATTCTTTCAATTTATTTTTTACATTTATTTGCCTAATTCTTAAAAAGATTTTTAAATGTAAAGGAAAGACAGAAAAGCAGGAGTCCTCTTCACAAATTATCCAGAAATATGTCTTTAGGGAAAAATTATACAATATTTCTCTTTTCAAGCAAAAGGCTTTGAGTGTTCTATTTCCTATCAGGAAAGCAAAGCTAATATAAGAAAGGAAAAAAAGCAGCAATTTTTTTGTGATATGAGAAAGTGGTAATTTCCAATACACAAAAGGAAATAGACTTTTTGAAGAACAATTAATAAACCTCTCAAAAAGATTGTGTTTATGCTTGAAGATTTATTTAGTGTCTTGTGGAGAAGCATTGTAGGCATTTATGGAGCTGGATTTTTATCAACGCATTTTAGTAATGATTTACAAGTATTGTCAGGAAGTGACCTGTGAGAACATGCAGGAGGGTTACTTTGGAGAGTGATGTCGTGCAGAATTAAAACACAGGGAAGAGAATTTTGGAGAAATATTGGTGACTGTTCATTGGTACAGAGTAAAATTTAATGTGACACTTAAATTAAGCCAGGACTATCCACCAAAGAAATCTGCCTTTTAGTGAAGCCTGAATCAATGAAAGCAGCATGACTTAGTGATAAGGATCTTATAAGACCAGCTTTCTGATCCTACTTTTGGGTGGTAAGAACAGCAAAGACAAACAACATCAAAGGCAACATGAAAGACATCTAATAGTTGTAGATTTATACATTGGTTTTGCTAATTTTCAGGTTTCTGTGGATAAGTACCAGATCATTTCATGTGTTTCCCTGCTGCAGCGATTTCATTGCTTCAGAGATTTCATGGTGTAACATAATAACTGTTTTATAATATATTAGGATAATTTTTTTTCTTCCTTGGGTAATCATTATTGGATGAAGCTTTGTAATGCTGGCATAATCATTCTATATTGCATATCTAAGAAACAGAATAATAACTTCTGTTTGAAGAATACTGTTGTCTTTATAGAGAAGGCAACATAGTCCAGTAATAAGATAAATGAATCTCTGTAATTTTCAGCGAACGCTTAAAAAATTCAGATGTTTGAGTCTGCAATGTTACATTATATCAGGCAATGTAATACTGCACCATGACACACCACACTACACTAGATTACTAGATACAATTCTATACTATATTATGATAATTATATTATGTCAATGAAAGTTTGCAAAAGGAACTCTAAACAAAGAGCTATCTTATAGAACAGTAAAACATGAATGCAGCACGTATTCAGGGCAGACATAGTAGAGATGGGACAGTGCTGAGTAAGATTAATGTTCACCACAAGAGAGAACAGAATTCAGTTGAAAGGGAAAAGTAGGAAAAAAAAGCCTGAAATGTCCAGCCAGATAGATTGTAATTGCCTGGGTATTATCATTAGATTTAAACAAAACTTGCATACAACTTGAGAAAATGGTTATCAGTATCACACTATCCTGAGCAGCTCAATCAGTTGTTGCCATGAAATATGAAAAACTTAACATCATATTGAAAGAAAACTTTCTTAAGTACCAACAAACACAGAAGAAATTTAACTTCTTTCCATTAAGAAAGTAAAACTGTGGGAGTAAGTTAGGACATGAGTATTCATAAACAAAAGACTGTATTTTTGACAGCTCTTTATATGAGATGCATGTAGTTAAAACATTTTCGTCCTTTCCCTATTACTAACCAAGTAGGCAGAATGTGAAGGGCATTTTTACTACTTAATGTAGAGAAGCTGAGAAAATAGAATAGCATAGTTATACAACAGTAAGCATATAGCTAGGAAAATAATATAAGTAGGACAGTCAGGGGACAATTCAAGTCATACAAATCACAGCAAATTATATATGTTTAGCTAAAGAAGCCACTAAACACAAATGCCATAAGTAAGGTTCAGCCTGATGGGTGAGGAGATGTAGGCTATTAACATACTGTAACAATCAGCTCAAGGGAGATCAGGTGTCCTGGAAGGGACTTTTAATTAGAGCTTTTTGGACTGAATGTGGAATGCATTCCCATAGGAGTTCCTTAGTAGTTGATTAACAGTAGTAGCATTATCAGCACCCTTGGAGCTGATGGTACATTTTGCCAGCAAAGCAAAAGAGAGAATTGTGCAGGTATAGTCAGAGGGAAAATATATATGGCATGACAGTGCTGTGATGTATAAAAATAGCAAAAACTATAGCACAGTAAAACTAATCATAGTAAAATATATTTAGTAAGTCCATGATGGTATTCAGAAAGAACGTACCATCAATAATTATGTCAGTCATTCTTCAAATTTCATTCTTGAAGACTTAGCTTTTCAAATACTTGACACTTTTCACAATCTATGTACTTCAAGCTTTTTTTTGCTTCTTAATATTGATAACAAAGATCCCCTAATTACTTTCTAAACATTTGTTTTTATATATTCTACAGTTTTCTTTCCATTTATTTTCTGTCAAGTTGATACATAAACTTATTTTCCTTTTCCACAGTCACTTTATAGGTAACTTTTTAAAGATTATACATAAAGTGGTCATATAGTATAGCTTTGTTGATGTTGGTCTAAACAGACAAAAATAAGAGAAGAAACACCATCAATGTGCATTTTTCTTAATTTGTAATATTATACAGTTTATTTAGGCTTTTTTTCCCCTCCTTCTTGAGCACCATCTGCAGTATTTCAACCATGTAAAATGCTGTTTAGTGCCACAGGGAGACTTACATAATTTGTGTCAAGTTTCCCTGAGAGTAGTACAAATAGTTTGTTATGACACATTTGATCAACTCCTACTATCTCATAAGAATAACATCAAACACAGTAAAAAAATATCTAGTCTTGTTATAATTTCAATGAATTTGAATCATAAGCCCCTAATGTAAAAACCCAAGGCAACCAACCAAAAAAAAAGAAACAACACCTCAAAAAAGAAAAACAATAACAACAAACAAACCCCATACAACTACAAACACACCCATTCAACAAGAAAAATAAACCCCCAAAAGCCCAAAATCCACTATACCACACCAAAATAAACCTGACAAAAGCCACAAGCAAAATAACCCCACTTTTGGGCTAACATACCTACAGAAAAATACCAAGTAAATCAGTTGACACTGACAGCTTGTCTGCCTGTGGGAGCTACTACATAATAAGCTAGAAGATGAATTTATTGGATACTCAGTATGGACTTCTCATGCAGAAGTGTCGTTACAGCAGATAATCAGACTATGTTAGAATCACCCATCTCAGCAACCAACGTGCCACCTCTCTTTTACAATAAGCTTTTGTGAATTATCTTGCAGTTTTTGAAAGAACTCAAAATCATTTGGAGTATTCCTGGGAATAAGCGAACAGACACTGATGTGGTATGTGCTACTGGGGATTTTTTCATCTGCAAAAGACATTACTTTTCATTAATTTCTTCTTATCTTTTGAGAGATGCCAGCTCTGAAGAAAATATTTCTACCCATTTAAACAAGACAACCTGTCACATTCTGACAACGCCTTTGTACTATCAATAGCTGGCCATGACATTTCCTCCTAAACAGTCAGTGTTCGGTATCATAATATGGTGGAACTATAGATAAAGGTATGTAATCTAGAAATGGAAGAAATTAAACTCATTTGGGTTAAATAGAGAACAGGGATAATAATTAATTACAAAAAGTCTCCAGTGGCAAAACTGAATGATTAGCATGGTGCATTTCTCAAAGGCAAGCAAAAGGTGATCCTCTACCTAAAAAGACTCTTTTAAAGATTATGTTATTTAACGGATATGGTAAAGTTCTGCATCATGCTTATGAGGATTATGCTTAGTCGGTGAGAGTTTCTCATGCTTTTTGTATTGAAAAAATCTAGAACAGAGCCCACATTACGTTCTGATACCATATGTAATCCAAAACTTAAAGACTAAGCTTTTCACTGAGATGCAGAGTTAATTTAAGCTGCTGTTTTCATCTGTATTTTTGATGATATGTATTAGATGTTTAAGGTATTTTCCAGGGTATTAGGTATTTTCCAACACACAGAAGATATTAAGCATTTTCTTTTTGAAACTCACTGAATTTGGTTAGCCACCTAATGACTGACCAATAATAACTGTGATTCTCTAGTTAACACAAGTTCCTCATGTCCTGTATGCTTGCTATACAATATAGTTTTAGAAATACATAAAGAAAATGGCATGACAGTGTATTTAAATCCTACTGCCTCACTTCCTCATTATAGACTTAAACATTAAATAATCAAGTGACATATCATCAAGCTGGGCAACAAATACTTTTCCTGATAAGCTAGAAATATATTCATATTAATTTGAAGAGAGACTTTTGGAAGTTTTAGTGTAAATTCATAGAAATTAAGTAAGAGAGAGAACGAGTGTTTTTAAACACTTAGTGTTCTCTCTTGAGCATTGCTTGTTCAGTTTCAAGCAAAGTAGGAGCTTTTATTTTCACATTCTTCAGCTTAGTGAGCATCCTATATAGAGCTACATGTTCATGTTCCTGTTTCTCCATCAGATAAACTGTTTTGGAGAGCTCTTTCCCAGCATCTACTCTTAAAAATCATATTCTCCCATTGAAGGTTTCAGATGCCACGATTCACAAATTCACTCTTCAATCCATCTAAACCTTAGATAATAAAACATAGCTTATATTTTCTGAAAGTTCTAGTTATAAAATTCTACATAAGCTAAGAATTGACCAAATCAGCTTGCATATTCTTTTTGAAAGTAAGGTAAATGCTTTCCAGTTTATTTCAGATGGCTTTATTCTTCTGCCTGTACCTATAATTGCACCCTGCAGCTATGAATGCACAGAGAATTTCAAAACTGCTATCTCACAGGATGAGAGCATTCTGATAAAATAGTAACATGAAATAAATATTAGAGAGACACTGTGAGCTGAAGTTTTTTAAAAAGTGAAAAATCCTTTCTGCATACATTATACCAAGTTTGTCTGAAAATTCAGTAGGGCAGCATTTAAAAATCTTTTGGTTTTTGTTTACACTTAAAATTAAAACTTCTGAAAAACAATTATTTCAAGGAAAATGTTTCTGCTACCATAAAATAGAGTTGTTGTCAAAGAATATAGCTATTGAATGTAGTGTAACTATAGTCATGCTGTGCAAGGTCACTTACACATTTAAATACATAGATTTTTTTTAACAAAACAATAATCCAATTTTAACCTTAACCAAGAGTTTATGATTGAAATATATCCCAAAGATTATATCAATTGACCTACAGTATATAACTTTTAAATTCACATATTAGCCACATAGTTCTGGGCTTTGTCTTTAATGTACCAAATCTTTCATCTGATGTAATAAAGAACAAGTTTTCATCGATGTCACCTATGTTTCCAATTGCAAGTTAAGTGATACATCTTTTACTTAGTTTCTATTAAACTTGTTTTGCAAAGGCATGAAGAATGCTCCAGTGACAATGTTTTGCAGTTAAAAACCATCTGTGTCTGCTTTGCTGAAATTCATAGCACAGGCTGTTTTACATCAGTCAAGAAAAATGAGCTCTTGTCCAAGAGGGAGAGAAAAGAAAAAGAAATTTGTCCTAAAGATAATATTTTAAAATAAAAAATACTGGCAAAGTTCTAAAAAAAAATTCTAACTAAAAAAAATTAAAAGACACGGACTACACATTCTGGAGCCCTGCTATGTACTAGTCTGTGCTATTTCATCAAAAACATTCTTAACATGACCCCTAATGACCACTTTCAGGAAAAGTATAAGAGATATGTCTTATCATTTCTTGTTCTTTACCATTGAGTAGAACATACTTCTCACTGTTATAGCTGTTTTCTTTTGTTTTGGTTGGGTTTGGTTTATGGGTTGGTTAGTTGGTTGGTTGGTTGGTTGGTTTTTTTGCCTACTGAGATTCTGCTTCAAATAAATTATCTTTTTCTTAGGACTAATACTAGAGTTAATGGCATGTATTCCTTTCCATCTTTTTTTACTGAATGATGATCCTTTTCTTTTGTAGGCATAAAATTTCCCCCCATTTTTTCCCATTAATGATATTTAAAATAATCCATATATTTAAGTCAGGGCAAAATAAAACATATTTAAAGAAATGTGATAAAATATTATTTATTACAGAAACACAAAATTTGAAATTTTATTTCAATAGAGAGAATTACCAGTACAACATTTCCATTTTGCATTTCACCTCTGTCTTAAAATGAATGTGTGCCACATTTTGGAAATTTTTTGCTATTTATGAGGAATCTTGTATTATATGGGAGGAGACTTGAATAAGATACATGAAATTCAGGTTTGCATTTAGACCTATCTGTGACTATAGTTTTTTAAGGAATTAAGTATCTAAGCCAACTTATGGACTCTTGGAGTAAGAAATGGTATAATTATTTCTAGCAGCTATTGAACTTTGATTAAACTGAATTTCTCTAATAAGTTTACCTTTTACTTATTTTTAGCATTATTGCCCATTAAGAACACCGTCTAATACAATTACTCAACTTCTATTTTAGAACCATCAATATCATTTTACATTCATTAATTCTGAGATTTACTATCTGAATAAATCAAGGACATCAAGGACAATAAAAAGGCCAGTAATATATCTGTGGCACCACAGAAGTCAGCATGGGTTTCAAAACCTTTTAAACTTCAAAAACTTTGAAACCTTTGAAACTTTGAAATTCAATAGCAAGACAAAGACATTCTCTTTGCTGCATCAACACTCCTGTTAAAAGAATTCAAGACAAATTTTAAAGTGACTGCATTAACTGTTATGGCTGACCAGATGTATAAAGGAAAATATTGCTGATCTCAAGACCAGTGTCTATATGACCTCATTAGTTAGTTGCAGGACCATGGATTTGTATTTTAATCTGGGGAGAAAGACATACTCTTAAGCTTTTGTTGGTGACTTAATCCGTGTATCTGCGATGCTTCCCATCCTGTGACACTTTAAGCTCTAACCCCAAAAGCTCTGGGAAATTGGTCTTTTCACCAAAACAGTGATTAGTTGTTCACTTAGGATGATGTTCACTTGTTGGAAAATAACCATGGCAGCCTTGATCCTAACTGAAGGCAGACGACCTAAGTATTACTATGGTTATTAGGCATTACTGTACATTCTATTGTAAGTATTCTATCTCCAGAAAATTACATAACATTGCATTGGATAAGAAATCAGAGCAAACAGGACATAAGTTCTTGTGTTACAAAATAAACCATACAGAGTTTAGTATACACTTTAAATTTATCTCCTCATCATACAGATTGCAGAGAATTCTCAAAGGCATGAATGAAATTTCCTGACACATCAGACATGTTGATGGTAGTTGGGTAGCAGACTGAATTATGGAAAGGTGAATGAAAAAAAAACCATGAAATCTCAGGCTGAAGAATATTTCTTCAGGCAAATTTTTTCATGAAGGAATGTGTATTCATCATTCTTCAATCAATGCTGCACTCAACACAATGCCAAATCCCATAGTATCACATTCAATTAATTACTCCAGTTCTTCAAAAACACTCTTACTGCATTTGTGACAAAACACTTCTCAAAGTACTTTGTGGTATGAATTACACAGGCAACTACATGATGTTCTTTCACCACACTATTATCTGTGTCAGCTACTGAGAAATAGAAGAACCCATAAGGACTGAGTTATCATAAGAAATTAATATTTTGTGATATTACTGTCATATTAAGAACAAAGAAACCCCAAACTATCAAGACCAGATTAAAAAAAGAGGAGGAATAAAAAAATCTTGAAAAGGCCACATTATAAATTTATTCTAAAAGTAAGGTGATATTTTTTGTAAGACAATCTATCTTTTAAATATCAAAGTTCTATTCTTTTTCTTTAAAAAGTATTAAATTTTAAAAATTATCAGTGTTTTTCTGTGACATCTATTTTGCAAAGTAAGAACACGTGAATACCAAAATCCATTCATTTGTCAGCTGTCAGTAGCTACAACAATCAGTCATGTTTGCTAAAACTAGATTTTTCTCATCTGAAAAGACAGACGTGGACTGAGAGGTATTGACCAATGTTGGTAAAATTTTTATTTAGGGCTATATGTAGTCTTGCTGCAGAGAGGTTTAAGGATGTCAGGCAAAAAGACCAACCCCAGAACAAGTGTGCAGAGTCCATTTGTATGGACACACCCGTATGAGCCAGAGCCAAAGAGGCAGAGAAAAAAGTGCTGCATTTTGCACTGTGTTAGAGCCTTACATCTGTAGAAGCTGAAGTCTTTGCCTTGAGTACATTTCACTGGTCACAAGACAATGGGATCAAGTCAGAAGAAGAATGGAAGGAGATGAAGGGTCAAAGTTAATAAGCTGATTAGTCAGTGGGCAGGGCTTTTTTGACCAGCACTACTTTCTCCCCTTCCACATATGAAACACACTGACTATTTCTGGATGCATGACTTAGGTTTTTTTTTAATGCCTCAGTGTGCCTGGTGATATCAAAGGTTTACTTCCACAACTTGATGTCTTTTCTTGCTATTATCCTGTCACAGTATCTGAGTGAATGAAATCTGCTCCCCTTTGAGGAAGTATGTTAAGAACTTTCACTACAGACACTAAATAAGCATACAGAGACTACTTGGCAGTGAATACCATTTACACTTCATGTCTGTGTTGCTTGTGATACAGCTTCCAGCTAACGGACTACAAAAGCAAGTTTCATTATGAACCTCTAAGGAAGTGCAAGACTTTCAAAGTAATGATATACTTTTGGAAAAAAAAAAGGTGATATTTAGACTGTTTTCATACATATTACATATTGCTGTCCTAAAACGTTTAGGTGTTTTCTGATATGTAGTCTTATGGTCACAAAGGCAGAGATAAAGAGTTTTGAGTAAGGTACCCAGATAATTTTTCTACTAATAGGTCTAGCTCCTCAGAGAAGTCAATACTATTACTGACCTGAAAACCACTAACTTAACTAAAAAAATTGTATGAAATGTGAGACAGAAAAAAATACATTACAATGGAATTAAAACAGAAGAACTTCATGTAAGTATTCTATCACTGCTTTCTTTTTTCTTCTTTTCCTGTGATTCTTACTTTCTAATATTGTTTACGTGAGGGATAGAGAAGTTATCTTCAATATCTGTGGTAAAGAAAATGATTGAGATTTGCTAAAACTATAACCAGGTTTTGCCACTGATAGCCAACATTGCCAAATTTTCTTCTATTGCCTTGCTTCTTAATTCTCAAACTAAGATAAACATCAATCCTTCTTTAAAAAAAAAAACGTAAATTTTGCTATAAATGCTAGACCTTTAAAAGTGTTTATTGAATTATCTGTTTTATAAAAATTGATCAAGGGTAATAATTTCTAATAGCTTCAAATAAATCAGACCAGTATGTTTTTGGAAGATACACAAGTCCTGACCCTTATGAGAGTTAGCTTGCATTTGACTAGTGAACCTAGAATCATAGATTCATTTAGTCTGGCAAAGATC
The DNA here is from genome assembly GCF_031753505.1 of Anomalospiza imberbis. Classification (NCBI taxonomy): domain Eukaryota; kingdom Metazoa; phylum Chordata; class Aves; order Passeriformes; family Viduidae; genus Anomalospiza; species Anomalospiza imberbis. The sequence goes on along the minus strand of NC_089721.1, from coordinate 33,970,940 downwards.
CCTAAGATCATTGAGCTCAACCATAACCTGACACCACCAAGCCCACCACTAAACCATGTCCCTTACTGGTACATCTATGGGTCATTTTAAAAATTGCAGGTATGGGTACTCAACTGCTTCCCTGGGCAGACTATTCCAATGCTTGATAATCCTTTTGGTAACGAATTCTTTCCTAATATACAATCTAAACCATCCCTGGTGAAAATTGAGGCCATTTTCTTACATCTTATCCCTTGATATTTGGGAATAGCGACTAACTCTCACCTCATTATAGCCTTTCAGTTACTTGTAGCAAAAAAATAAATCTTTGCTTCTACAGGACACTAAAATTCTATTTTAAGCTTTCAAAATTATTTAAGTATAAAAGATCATAAAATAAAGCAGTTCTGATGTGATTATATTTGTTAAGGCACTGACATTCTTCAGCAGCGGGATAAATATGAGATCACTGCATGTCCTATAATGCACTGCAGTGGATATTGCATCCTCTAAGCAGACGTATTAGTTGTTTTTTTTTTTTTAATACATATAAATATCTCTTTAGAGATATAATTTTGTAAGTAATGCCTAATATTGCTTCCTTAAGTGTTCTGTATTTACAAATGTAAATGTAACATGGTAGTAAGATGTGAAATATAAACAAGATGTTAGAGAAATCAATCAAATACAAGATTCTCATGCATTGTTGTTTAGGGATTTCTAAAAAAATTTCATGGAGAAACAAAGGGGAGGTTAGTTGTTTTCAGGAATAGCTGCTGATAAGATAAGTACAACGACAAATTAACTAACTAAATAAAATTTTAAATATATATATATATATATATATATATAAATATTGTGTTATGTGGTTATTTTACAGTTTCAGTTTGTTCTTCTATAATATGTTTTAATATTCCTTGTTATAAGTTTTTAGTGCTTTGTTCTATGTACCCCATTTGGCTTCCCTAATGGTTCAGTCCTGAGTTGTTTATCACAGTTTTCCCCACCAAAATGTATGTCAATCTACATGTTAATCTACCTGTGTACCTCCCTTGTTCCCTTGTCTTACCCCTGTCTGTCAAAGATAGCACACTCCTTTGCTTCTGGAGTGTTCCCTGTCTTTCATCCCATCCTCAAAGCACAATTGGATTGTAAGGTTTGCTCCCTCCCCATGTTGGCTTCTACTGGGGAGCCCTTACCCTGCACCCCTCCCCTAATGCCCTCCTATTGGTCAAAGGTTGTGTCCTCCCCGTGTTCCCTCTATCCTTTAAAAGTATCCCCTTCAGGTTCAGATTTGTCACTTGCTCTGTCCCCCTTTGGGAATTCTCCACTTCGAGATTAAATATTTGGAGACTCAGACAAGTGTCCTTCCCTTATTCCTCTGCCTCAGTTTCTTCGTGCTCTGTGCCTCTGATATGCTATCCATGCCGCAGCACTCACCGCTACCTGCAACAGTCTCGGCAGAGACTCGGGGGCGGCCGCTCGCGTGTTTGCCCTCTGGCCACAAGCGGGACAGTGAGCCAGCAAACCTCCATCCTGTGGCTGCTGCGAGCCAGACACAGTGTTAAACAGGAAATAAATTGAAACTTCAAGTATGGATTTACTAGTTTGCTGAAAGAAGAGTTTTCTTCTTTTTGCATAGTGTAACCCTCAGCATTGTGCAAGACAATTATGAAGATGGTGCAAAGCCTATTCACCTTGACAAACAGCAAATAACTTCAAGTACAACTATTGATGGAAGCATTTTATAATAGTCAGCTAATAGCAGGTTATATTTCATGATTTCAGGAATGAAAAAGATTAATAAAGAAGATATAGGGTGATGATATTTAATAATATTTTGCTAGGTTTGTTGCTGTTGTTGTTTTTTCTGAGATCATATCTCAGTTGAATTTATGTTTTAAATGTATAATACTTGCTTTAAAATGTGAAAAAATCACTCTAAAGCATAAAATAAGCAAATATAAAAATAATAATGCAGAATTCACTTTATTCTGTTTGAAAAAAAGTATTATTAGGTACAACACATTACAACACATTACTTTGTCAGAACTGACTTTGAAAGAGCAACTTATGTTATCTGATAATATGAAAAATGTCCCCAGCAGAAAAGGGTGTGCTATCTCACAGGGATGAATTTCCCCACAGGAAAGCAGTTAAACAATGTAAATCAGACAAGTGGATGATGCTATCTGCAGCATGTAAATCTTGTATTGTTCCAAAAGTTGTGCAAAATGTCTGATCACCAGTAACATATGGCAAGTAACTACAAGCTCTGAGTATTAGTGATTTTCTTCAATGTTTTCTTGACTATGGAATTAATGAATTAAAAATTCATGAATTTTCATACATATTTATAAACGTTTTCTACTTCTCACAGTAACAAATTAAGCGTATAAAGATACAAATAAACTTCACAGAACTTTTTTTCTCTTCAGTCTTTTCCAAATAAAAAGATGACTAAAAACTGTAGTGTCAAGCTTAATGGACTACACCAATATGTACGAAGCATTTTTTATTGTTTAAATATACTAAGCTTTTCATTCATTGTAGACTACACAATCTAGTGTCTTTCAGTCTTTACACATGTTCAAGATGTTTCAAACAAGAAAAAAAGAAAAGGTTAGAGAGATCAGGGCTATAGCCTGTGCCAACAACTTCTCTTTGGGAATGCAAAGCTTCCTTAATATGTTAGAAAAGAGTGTAATCACAAAACTAACATTACCAAACATTGGTAAGTAGCTGACTTTGTCAAATTTATAGAAGATTATTTACATTATTCTTCTGGGTCCTTTCTTGTGAGAGACATTCTGTGGTAGTCCATGTTTTCATATTTTATGTGTTCATGTTTTGTGTGGCTTTACAGTTGCTTTGTTATTTTTCTAATGTTAGCCAGTTCAGTTGGTTTGTTCCATGTACCCCTATTTCTGTCCCTCACAGTTGGTTTCTCCCAAGTTGTTTCCCCCAAAGTTTCCTGCCACTTGCCTGTCCCTCCACCTGCCAATCTCCCTCCTCCTCCCCAGTTGTCCATATATAGCTGTGTCAATCCAAGTTGCACAACCCACTCCTTTGTCAATCTTTATCCCCCAACCCAGTTTTTTCGGGAATGTACCCTGTCAGTTATCCTACACCCCACAGATGATTTGTCCCTGAGACCTTGTCCCTCCCTTGTTTATTCCCCATTGGTTGCTGTAAGCCTCCACTCCTCCCCAATTTTTCCCCCATTGGTTGTTCCCAGACCATTCCTTTACACGCCTACATCCTTTGTAAGTTGTTACAGAGTGTTGTGCAGTTGGCACTTGTCCTAACTTGACCCCCGTCAGGAATAAAGTTTCCTTGGCAGGTCACACAAGTGTCCTCTTCCTTGTTTCTTTTTTCGGAATCCTCGTCTCTCAGTCAGGCAGCTTTTACCCACACAGCTGCCCACACCACTACCAGCTGCTCTCATCAGAGACTCTGGAGTGGCCACTCTCATGGCTCTCCCTGGCCACCAAAAGCGACCTGCTAGCCGGTGCCATCCCTTCTGTGTGGCCACAGCCTGCGAGCAACAACGTTCTTTCATATACATTAGAATAATGGTTATTACTGCAGTCCATTTCTGTGGTTGGCTATCATTTTAAGCAGATGCTGTTTAGTGCTGAAACAGCTATTAAAGGCAGCCATGCATATAAGTGTTTCTGTGGATCGATTAGCAAAAATTGCTCAGTCTACTGATGACTCAATGACCTTTACTGTGAGCTTTTTCTCATTTGCTTCTCTAACCAGTATTTGGGCTACTCTCCTGACTATGCTGAAAAATCCTAGAATTCACGAATTGGCTGAACTTATATTTGGTACCTTACTTTTACTGCTGGCATTTTACTGGTGCCTACACATTGTAGTGCTTCCAGAAACAAAACAAAACAATGACAAAAAAACAACAAAGCAAAATGAGAACAAAAACCAAACAGAGACTGTATTTTCTTCTCATTCTACTGCAATAAATGTATGAAAGTAAATTATAACATCTCTGTACAAAACCATCTTTGGCTGAAAAGGTTATAAAATCACATCTGATCTCTTAGAGGGTTTCAAAAGGTACCCATACTATCTAACAGTATTTTATTTAAAGTGATATAACTGCAGAGCTACAGCAGTAGCAGAACAGTATTACAGTGGCAGTTTTTTATAAGTGAAGTGAGACAATAAAAAAAAAGAGAATGGTAAAGTGCTTTTGAAGGTCCCAGAACACATACAGACACAGAGAAGCCCTTACTTTAGAACAGACCTTTAAGATCATTGAATCCTACCATTAAACTAGCACTGCCAAACCCACCATGCCCCTAATCACCACATCTATGACTCTGAAATATCTCTAGGGATGGCAACTCAGCTACTTTCTTGGGCAGCCTGTTGCAAAGCTTGACAACCCTTTTCATGAGAACATTTTTAATAATATTCAATATAAACCTCCCCTGAGGCAATTTAAAACCATCTTCTCTTAGCCCACTTTTCTCCATGTTAAACAATCCTAATTCCCTCAGCTGCTTCTCACAGGGCTTGTACTCTAGACCCTTCACCAGCCTTATTAAAGAAGTCCTTTTTCCATTCCATGCATAAAATTCCCAGCAAAACCAGAGATGGCATGTAAACAGTACAGAATAAAAAGGTATGGCAATACAGCTAGAAAGCAGGACTGAGGGTGGTGCATGCCGGGTTGGTTCAATTAGGGAATTTAATAAATATTAGTTAGGTCGGTTCTATGTACCCCTATTTCCCCCTTAAAATGGTTCGCTCCAAGCTGTCTGCTATAGAAGCTTTCCCCTGTCAATCTTGTAACCACTCCCCTTCCCCATGGAAAGTTCTGTATCAATCACCCCACCTCTGCATTCCCATTTGTCCCAGAACCCTGTACCCACCCCTGATATGTTCCCATAGGTTGCTGTGGCCCATGTCACTCCCCGTCACCTGTCCCCATTGGGTGAGGGGGGCTTCCACCCCTGTCGGCCCGCCCCCTGTTTAATCCCCTGTTCCCTTTGTCCCAGCTGCCATTTTGCCCATGCGGGCTCGGAAACAGCTGCATTATCCACCACTGCAGCCATGCGCGAATAAAGAGTTCTCAGCCACGTGGGCAGAGTGCGCCATTCTCTCACCCTTTATCTTGCCTCAGCGTCTGGCCACGGAAGCGGCAGACCCATGCAGAAGCCCAACCCTAGAGCTCCGCATCCACGCAGCAGCCCTGGTCTCGCTGAGAGCAGCGCCACAAGCCAGGCACCCCCAGCTGCCTGGGACCGGGGAAAAGAAAACCGAACACTGCAGAGGGTACTGCTCAGCTTACCGACACAGACGTGCTAACTTTAGTAGGCTGCAAACCTTGGCAGAAAGCAGAATCCTGAAGGAGGAAGCAAAGATGATGGTGTGCTTGGTTGTGCTTGGTGTGCTTTGTTTATGAGAAACCATGCAAGACTGTACTTGCCTGTGTGGGTCTATGCAAAGCCATGATTAAGCAATGTTATTAGGAAATGAAACATTGGCAAATGTTGTAAAATGTTGTGATTGCTACTAATTTTAGCTATAGCTGAAAAGGTACATATACTGAGCTCTGTAATCAATAAATTGGCTTCTTGCACACAGGCAATGGAGTCCCCA